>NC_088801.1:19870894-20502680 GCF_011386835.1 Chrysemys picta bellii | reverse complement strand
TTAACTTAACTCATCTGGGAACTGTGTTATTAACTTAACTCATCAAGGAACTATCCAGCAGTAATTCACACAGTGCAGGTCATGATTTCTTCCATACTTGTTTCCAAATATTTGAGGGCTGCTATCAGCCCCCCACTCCTCCAAACCTGGTCTCAGCCCCTTGCTTTGACCCAATCACCCTCCCCTCATTTGAAGGTTAAGGAGCTGGGGAAAGGGAGTTGTCTCCTCACTGTATGAGACATATGAAGCCCCAACCCTATTCCCCAGTTTCTTTAGGTGATGCCTTCCCTCAGTCCACTTCCAACTCTGGTTTACCAGGGAACCAGACCTCCTATGGAATGAGCACTGGACACCTGCCACAAGAAGGTGCCAGCAATTATCTTGGTTGCCTCCCGCTACCCGGAATCAAATTCCCAGATAGCTAACAATTCCTTCCTTAACAAGGGCCAAAAATATATCCTCTCCCCCATCAGAGAGGTTGGTTGCCCCTGATCCAGGCATGAAAGAGGACTCCATCTGAAGGGATAGGGCACATATAGCTTTCCACAGTTGCACCCATGGACAATTGCTTACCTTAGCCCTCCTCCAGCTACCACCTCAGGTGATGCTTCCTTTTCTGCCCCCAACCAAAGTAGGTCAGGATCTTTAATGGAACCGGACACTTTTGTTCCCATTGACCAGAGAACGCCCCATTGCCATTGAGATTACAGGAGTTGCATTTCCAACAGAAGTGCCACTCTTAACTGGGAGAGTAACACTGGAATGAGTTAAACACTCTCTCTCACAAAGCTATCCTATTTTTCAAAGGACAGTGGCACATTTACGGGTTTGATTTCAATCCAATTTTAAAAATTTTGAAACCATGATGCTAAATTGACCTAGAGTTCTTCGCTTTCATTTTGTTAGCTCTTTGCCATCCTCCTTGTAAGAATGGCGGCCACTGTGTGAGAAACAATGTGTGCACCTGTCCTGAGGGTTATGCTGGAAGAAGGTGTCAGAAAAGTAAGCTATATCATTTCCCTATTTCTTTCCAAACATCTTCTGCTTCAGAAATGTGTTTTTCTCGAGGGATGTATTTCCCTCCCATGCATGTTAAATAGAACATTTAACTTGTATTAATGCTCTAATCTTCAATTTTTATACCATGGCACGTATATCAGTAGCCTATGTACAAAAGACAGAGCATCCCATTTCCGAAGCTTCGCTTGCACTCAGTGCCGATAGGTTAATGAAAATACCATTATGTCAAGCAACCATTAGGAGTGTTTTGCTGGAGTCCTATCTCTAAATTTAAATACAGCTAGATTGAGTCGTACAGTCAGTATTCTGAGATGACTTAATTATTTTTCATTAAATTTACTGCAAGAGAAAATTAAAGCCAAAGCCATAGCAGGTGATTGGGATCCCTAAAAATGTCAAAACACCATTCCTTCTAGCTTAATTAATACAGTTGGTTAATAATGCTTTTTGCTTTTCCTTTTGTTCCTATCACGTTCAAATCCCTCTTCAACTCCACACAGCTATTCATGTTTGAGGCTTTTATTCTTAAGGGGTAATTTGTTATTTTGGTATTTTTACTGATTCTACTGCACTTTCCAGCATCTGTCATCCAGGGAGCTTAAGGCAGGTAGGTGAAAATTTATTTTTTCCCCCCTTAACCAGGTTGAAATTCTCAAAATGAGAGCTGTGAAAACAACTGCTTTTGGCAGGAAGAACTTGTAAGCTTTCAGAGCACTTTATTTTTCACACACATGGAGACAAAAAGCCAGTGAAAAATTCCTTCCAGCTACAACAACTCTCTCAGTCCCCATACTGAAGCTTTCCTTCCCTTCAGCTGAGAGAATAGTGATGCACAGTTCCTGCCTGGCTGCAAAATACACAATTGAATAGTCTATTCTGGCAGGAACAATCTGGAGGGAAGATCTCGGGGAGGGGGTACCTTATGTTCGGCATCTTGTTTTTGAGGTCATAGTACATTAGAAAAGTGCTGTTTCTAGCTTAAAGTACGCTACCATTCCTCAAGACAGATCAGCAAAAAAACGGTGGATAATGATTGCAGCTTTAGGGAAGCCTTTTCCTAAGTTGTCTAACTGCTACCAACCCACACAATAATTTCTTTCTACTTAAGCTCTTTTCAAGAAGCGTACAAAATTTTGCTGCCCACCTGGGTAGCCACTAACCAGTGTAACAAAATTTTCAGTGACTATCAAAATATTCTTGTCCCATTTTAGCCAAGTAAAATCTATTCCTCCATTCTACTCCAGTAACCAGCAATTAACTGTCTGTTTTATTTGGCTTAATATCCTATGAGATTAAATTAAGGATATTCATTGAGGAATACAGAGATAAGTACAAGGAATTATTTCCATGTCTACATGCTGCTGAATGGTCACTGATTGCTAACAAAATTCACATTTGGTGTGTTGTTGTTTTTTCCTGTTTAGACAGGTCTGCACACCATTTTATAAATTTGTTATTCATAATAGTTCAACACATATGGACCTATGGGTTGTTCACATATTCTTTGTAGCGAGTATTCAACCATTTGAGCCATCTGACTGGTCACCTAAGACACATGGTATGCTTGCTGTTCCCTGACTGAATGTCCTAACGGTCAAAAGCAGGAGGAGTGTCTGGAGAAATAAGCCCCCAGCCACCTGACCAAAGGACTTTTAACCTCCAGGCTATGATAAGATGGCAGCAGTGAGCTCCTGGCCCCTTGCCCCCAGGGGTAAAAGTAATATTAAATTCTTACCAGTACGGGGGCCGGCTCCGGCCCTGGAAGGGGCAGGGCCTTGGGCAGAAGGGGCGGGGCTGGGGGTTAGCTTCCCCCAGCCAGTACATCCACACTGCCTGGCCCCCGAGGCTCCCGCAGCTTTTTAAAAGGGCCCGGCAGCGGCCGGAGCCCCGGGCCCTTTTAAATCGCTGGCCTTGGGCAGCTGCCCCTTTTGTCATTAAAGTGACATTAAAACTGCTGTGGAAGCGCTTTTACGTTGTTGCCCCTTTTGCCTCCCCCATCGATGGCCCTGCTGGTAGCATCGGTGCTTTAACGTGGGCTGCATACGGGCCAGTACCAGCTTCTTACCAGTATGCCGTACCGGCCCACTTTCACCCCTGCCTCCCCCCACCAAAAATCATCTGCTGGGGTGGTTTCGTTGGGAGGCCCCCACTGCAACAGGTTTCAGAGTTAAGATGCATGGAGGCAGTTAATACCTTTGGGGAGGCAGTGTAGCCCAGTGGGCAGGGCAGTTGACTAGAACTCAGGAGATCTGAGGTCAATTCCTGGCTCTGCCAGCCAGTGGCCTGCTGGGTGATCTCAATTTCCCCATCTGTAAAATGGGGATAAGGATACTGACCTCTTTTGAGATGTACAGATGAAAAGCACTATATGAGAGCTAAATATTATTACTACTGGAGCTATTGTTTCAGGTTGCCTGTACACTCAGGCTGACATCCCTACAGTCACACACAGATCACATGTCCTAATTTTCCTTTCCAGCTATGAGGACTAGAAGTATTTGTAATATTAAATGAACAGTGAGATTTGACCATCACGTGATTCCAGGAGATGTTGCTCCTGTGGCTAGATTGCCTGTTGTTCTGATGCTTTAACCTAGTGCTGATTACAGCCTATATTCTTGAGTGTTTAGGAGTCTTATTTTGGGAGAACTTCCATCATTTCAGTGACTCAAAGTGGCTATTTAATTGGAGGTGGTGTATGGGAAGGTGGGACTAAGAATATGGAGGGGGTTGAATAGAAAAGAGAAAGATCACATCACAAAAGTTACACTATCACAGATAAATGTTTGGTGGGGAGGGTTTTCTAAAGCTTTGGCAGGCTTTTCTGTTTGCCTCTGAGATGAGGATATAATCCATCTGTGCCCCGGGTGAGGATTTTTTATTTCTTTCAGGATTTATTACTTGCTATAGTAATTGCACAGAGCCAGTGGATATCCTCACACAAAGAATGAGGGGAAAGGAATACTGTATGGCAATAGAAAGGCTGTAATGAGTTACTAGAAAATAAGTTAATTGAGGAGTTAGTGATGTAACAATTCCCAATTGCAGACTATCAAGACCTACATGCGTGTCGGTTTGAAGTCAGTTGTGCCAGGTGAGAAAATTGCCTCCTTGCTGGCTTAAATGCCATCAGTACTTCTGGAATGTGTGAGAACACATTGATTGGTGCAAAGATAGTTCAACCAAAATTAGGAATTATGACATCACCAGAATTTCTAAGAGAAAACCATCCATTGGATATGAAGTCCTTTTAATTATGCCTTACAGCCTTAATATAAACTAACAGAGTTACGTTAAACTCTTCCAGGCTTCTAGGGTGTTTTCTCCCAAGTTCTCAAAGTAGATCTATTTCTAGGACCTTATTCTTTCTCTTACACCAGTGCAAATCAGGAATAGTTCCATTAGAATTACACCAGTGTCACACTAATATGAAAAGGATATCCTACCCTTAGTCTGTGTGTAGTGAGTATCTACCTGGGAAATTTTAGGAGGAAATATTATTTGTATCAGTTGAAACATGTCAGTGTCCAGCAAGATGAATATACAGTAGGGTTCTAAATCAAATTATTTAAATGAAGAAGTTCCTTGCTGATTAGATAACCACCATCTCCCAAATGAACAAACTCTAAGGCTGGCAGCGAAGATGTTCATTAACCCAGTGTACCATTATTACTCAGATGCTGAAATATTGCCACTGAAATTTTAAATTAAACGGTCAAAATGTAAATGTAAGATAAGAAAAAGCTGCAAAGAGACTCAACCCTAAAACAGATTAAATGGGCTGGAATGTAAATTAAATTGCTTCATTTCCCCTTTCTTCTGCCTTTCCCTTTTCTAGTGCTCACTAAAGCTCCCCTCACACACACGCTTCATAACTGAAAGAAGCTGGGGAAGTCAGTATTCTTGTGATGTAATCAGGGGCAGCTCCAGGCACCAGCCGTGGGGCGGGCGGCGTGCCGGTCGCCGTGGGGGCGGCAATCAGGCTGCCTTCGGCGGCATGCCTGCGGGAGGTCCGCCAGTCCTGCAGCTTTGGTGGTAATTCAGCGGCGGGTACGCTGAAGGTGTGGGACGGGCGGACCTCCCGCAGGCATGCCACCAAAAGCCACCTGACTGCCGTGCTTGGGGTGGCAAAATACATAGAACCACCCCTGGATGTAATCAAGGGTCTTGCTAGTCTACAGAGAAGAAAGGTTGGAGGCAAAGATGAAAATGAGTCCAAACAGTGTTGCGTTGAGAACACTTTCCCTCTGGGCACCTCCACACCTTGTTTTCGCTGCTTTGGGGCATTTTTCCTTTTCTTGTCAATATTTCAGGTGAAGGACTGAGAAGGAAGTGGCCTTATTTATTGCTGGCAGCTTCAAATTTTCCCTAAAAGGGGACAACGAGAGGAGAGGGAACATAGCAGCCAATCAGAGCGGACATATTTGCAAATTAAATGCAAGTTTATTTATGGCTTGAATAGTTACCTAATTTATTATTTCACTTCCTGTGTGCTACACCTTTGCATTTCTAAATGAGTCTGCCTGACAGGTACCATTTTGTTAAACAGAGAGGATGCACCATGCCTCCGTCACTCCGACTTTTTCTTTCTTGTTTCCTTAATTTAAAAGGAAAGACATTCAAGTTGCAAGTGTGTGTTTGTTCTTTGTCTAAGCTGACAACAGTTATGTAAATCACACAGTTCTGATTGGCTGAAAGCTGGAATACAGGGATTTGCACCTGTGTTTACTGACAACCGCAGAGTGATTATGCAAACCAGACACCCACAAACAGAGTGAGGAAATGTCAGACCTGACAACAAAATGTACAGTTATGCATCAGTAACTGTAGCAACTTTGTATTCTCACTGGAAGAGAATTCCATTCTGTACAATCAGTCTTACTCACTATAAAGAGGCAAACACTGGCAGTTCCTTTAAATAAAATAGCTTTCATGATCGGCTTTACATCAAACAAACTTACAGCTGCTTCAGTAATAAAGAAAAGCAACTCATGCTTTGTTCTATTTCCCTTTAAGGAAAGTGCCAAGTAAAAACAATCCTGGAACTTCACTTCCTTCCTGGGGGCTTTAAACACTATTCATACTGACACCTTACTGAAATTAACAGTAATGAAAATGTTGTAGGATTCCAGATATTTATTACCTATGTTTTGGATAGCTTACTTTAAAAATAATGCTAGCGTGATTAAAACCAATAAAAGGCTTGATCCTCTATTTTTTCTTTAAAGAGAGATTTCCATTTATCCTTTTTAAGCTACCCTCTAATTCACTTCTGGCATTTTCCTTTCTGAACCAAAAAAAGGACACCGCTCCCTCTGGAGCTCATCAGCCAGCAAAGATTATCTGAGAACAACACAACATTCTTCCACCCCTACCCTGGGAACTCCAAACAAATTAGCAACCCAAACTCTAATATCTCTCTTAGCAGTACATCATGTTGCCACTTGTCAAATCTAGGTAGCTGGTTGGACAGACAGGTTTTTAAAAATATAGAGACACCCCAAAATTCTGCACATTTCTAATTCTTTCATGAAGTCTGGTAGAAAAATTGGGGCTCAACTCTGCAAACCCATAACCACGAGTCATCACAATGAAGATGGGTTTTTGCATGTTTGGGTCCCAATCTTTGTAGACAACTTTTTTTTCACTCTAATAGTTCCTGCAGGCAGGATTTATTGTCAAAACACTGCATACAATATAACTCAGTGTTATTCTTCCAACTTTGCTTTCCTCCCCTCTTGATACCATGAGGACGTTGCTTGTCTGAGAGCTATAGGCAAACTAATTTGGAAATGTGAACTTGTGGGTTTGTGAAATAGCCTTTTGCCAACCACTGTAATATTGTGCAAATCACTCATTTACTGTATCGCATGCTTTCCACGTGGGCCTCTGTAAATTGGAGCCCTATAGATTGTAGAGGCAGGTAGTTTACCAAATTATACCTGCACCAAGTCATTTTTTTGACAATTTGTAGTATATTGTCAGGAATATCTCCATTCATTAGGCACAACTGACTGAACACTGTGTCACTGGGACAGAGGAAAAGGAAATGGGGGCTCAGTTGTGACTCCTCCGACTTACTCTGCAGGAGAGTAAATTAGCATAAGGGACCACCTTACTCCCTTGTCCCAGATACTCATATCATAGGTCACAGCACACGAGGGAGAACAATCTCTGCAGTGCTGCTAGGAGGGAGGGGAACAATCGTTGTCACTGATGTGGGTGGAGGGGAGCCAGATATAGGATTCCCCAGAGCAAAGAAGAGAACGGGGACCAGTTTGCATCTGAGGCTCACAATCTCATTGCTGTCTGCTCTTGGGGCAGCAATGCTATGTGCTGCCCCTTATTCACGGTATGTGGCAAAAGCCCTTACTAAACATTTTGTTCTCAGATCTACAGATGTGGTTGTTTACATTGACTTTAATAGGAATTCTGAGCATCTACGGGAGGAAGCTGTCCCTTAATCTGTATATATCAATGTGTGCAAGAATCCACCTGGGTAGGAGTTAAAGTATATGCTGAATAATAGGCCAAAAGTCCTTACTCAGTGTTTACTCATTCTACAGGCAAAACATCCACTGACTTCTATGTGAATTTTACTTGAGTAAGGACTCTAGAATTTGATCCAATGTTTGCAAATAAAACCAGCCAACCCGATTGCCTAAACAGGACAGTGTCTGCACTCTGCTTTCTCTTTGAAGGCTATGATCAGCTTTAATTGCCAGCTGTCACCAGTTACCACATAGCTCTTTCTAACCAAGCACATTTATTCTTAAAGTGAAAGCATAACAGAGAAAACATATTAAAGACAATAAAACTTCCTATACTCATGCTGTACACCTACCAGAGGTCAACATTGCCTGTATTTTCTTTTTCTTTGCACGGAAGAAAATAAATTGAGTTGCAGCAAGCATCAACAAAGGCTTAGCCCACTCACAGCAATGAAAACATGTCTAACTCACTGGTCATAATGTACGCACAAAAGCTGCAAAACCAATCAACAGAGGAAAACATAAATGTATAGGAGAATCTTCTGTCACCTCTTATTCATGCATGACAAGAAAGCTGCTGAACAAAACAAATTATATACTCATTTCCACAATGCCTCAATGACTTAATGAAATAGAAAGTCTACAATGAAGGGGAAATTTCTTCAAACCTAAGACTTATAACAAAATGGGAATAAAAGCTGTGCAGAGAATACACCTTGATATTCCACATATTATACATTAAAAGTCTGCAAAGACAGAACAAGTATCATTGTATTCTATTTAAGATACAGTGATGCAGTGACACTGAAGTCAATGCAATTTGCAACAGTGTAAACTTGGTTTTTTTTGCCCATAACCTCTATTGTTGGCAGCTCCTAGTGGAATAATCAATTTAAAATCAATAGATGTATAATTTACACATGTGCACCTGCACGTACACACACTATGTATATAGTGCCTTTCGTTCTGAAGGATCACATAACACAACATAAACTACATACATATAGGCAGCCCATTACCACTGAAATGAAAATACCTCGAGGGAAACTGCCAGCTGGTAAACAGACAATTAATATATTGAAGAATAAGGGACATGGACGGTTAGGGGGAAATCCCCTACCCCTATTAAAATGACCATGGGATCATTAATATCCAGGCAGAGCAGACAAGACCTAGGTGTAAGTTCTTATTCAAGAGCTTTGCACACAGTAAGCTCACTGGAAATCAACTTGTCTGCCTCAGAAGGAGACTGCTAGAGACAGAGCATGGTCAGCCTTGCCAGGTAACAAACTACAATTAACGAGCTGAGAACATTGACGAATATGCAACAGACTTTCAATATATTATATATTGACATGAATGCTCATTTCTCTTCCTAGTCCAGGTTTCCATTGCATCACCTTGGTCATTCAGTATCTCAATATCGTTCCCATTTTTAATAGCCCGGGTCACACAGCTGTTCATTTACTTAAAGTTTTTCTAATCCATAATGTTTGTATTTCAAATAATCATATTTATATCGCACACATCAGTATGGCTCTAGCACCAGCTAGGTGTAACCACAGCTGTGTAGAAGGATGAGGATATTAGGGATGCAAACAACTGTCACCACACCCATCCCAATTACATTTGCAGCTGCCTCTGTGTCTTATAGCAATTTGTTCTCCTGGAGTGCATCCCTTAGAGCATTCCACAAGATTACTTTCACCATACAGAAAGATCATTTATTGAGAAAGTGGTTAGCAGCTCTGTCAGGAAGACATGCAAGGCTAGAGCTAGCGATGCACAGTCCTCACAAGGGTTTGGTTTGGATGAGCATCCAAGAGTTTGGATGCTCTTCTGAATGGTATGACCATGTTGGGTCCATAAAAGGCAATCTTTATGCCACACACACAAAAAAAGTGTTCTTAGCAAGATTTGTGTGGTTTTACATTCTTGTTGTGGCCCCACCATCCCAAGGTAGAACTGAGTTGTTTGTTTTACATTATTTAGGCATAAAATTAGTTATCTTATTAAAGCCAAATCAATGTGCATAAAAAAGCTCAGCAACACATACATCTAAAACTTTAGACTCGTGCAAAACTAGGGCTATGCTATCCTTCAGAGGAATAAAAGGACAAAAGTCCTCAGTGTCCCAAATCCATAACATGCTCTCAAGGGCTGTTTGCATTGGGACCTTCATAGAGACAGATATATTGTTATATCTGTCTACCTAGCGATCTGCTGAGATTCTGTTGGTATACCAATAAAGGGCAGAATGACACTTTTACCTGAACTGGACTTCAGTTAGTGTCAGGACAGTAAATCCAAAATAATGACACAATAGCCAAAACACACCAGTTTGGGATAGAGTCAAAGGTGAAAATGGCATGCAACCAGCTCAAGGCTGTATTTGGAGTATGGAAGCATCCAGCCAAGGTCTTCCTCACTGCAATCAGGAAAATGTTCCTTTGGGCAGCTTACCTGAGAGAGACTTATCTAGAGAGACGGTGAGCCAGATCCTCAGCTGGTCAATGGAGCTATGCCAACTTACCCCACCCAGAGATTTGGCCCTTCAATTCCTCTCATAGGGAAAAGGACAGTGTTATTTCTGTGAAATTCAAGGTGGCATCATTCAGATATTCTTGTTACCAGAACAGACACTCTCTCCAGTTTTTCTAGTAACAGGCAATGCATGTGATACTCATACCCAAAGAATTCAAAATTCCAGTTTTAACACTGATCCCCACCACATTCAAATATGTTGGTTTCATTTTCCACCCACCTGAGTTCTTTGCTTCCATCTGCATTTAGGGTGACCAGACAGCAAATGTGAAAAATCGGGACGGGGGTGGGGGGGTAATAGGAGCCTATATAAGAAAATGACCCAAAAATCGGGACTGTCCCTATAAAATCAGGACATCTGGTCACCCTATCTGCATTTCATAACAAGACATGACATCAGAGTTATTTTTGAAGCTGTCCCACACTACGAAGTCTTACTGTCATGCCTCTTCTGTTCTCACTCCTGGTTTTTGTGAATGCTGTAGCAAATCAAGATAAAAACTAAGCAGAAATGGGGAAACACATTAAAATCACATGTGCATGTGCAAGAGGCTACACTGTGACCAGTCAAAACCCCTGCTCCCAAAAACATTAGAAAAGTAACCAGAAAGATAAAACTGCACTAAGATTTCCTAAAGAAGCCACCTGAAAACCAAATTGACAGTTTTAAGGAACTGTCACTGTTTGCAGATTTATAAATCATGTTTTTTTTAAAAAAGCAGATTTATTACTCTGATTTAAAGGAATTATTTTAAGTGTGCATCTCAGAATGGGTGTTGTCCTGCCTCCTTACCACTTACATTCATTCTTCTGTAAGCATCACCTGTAAGATATATCCTGACACATTTGCTTGGCCTGCCAGAATAGACATTATTGCTTGGGATTACTTTCTGCCTTCCATCTAGAAGTGGGATGTATCATTCAGGTCAATTTTCTCAGCCTCTGCAGGGCAAAGAAACCCAAAGTTGTCTTGAAAAGTATATCTCCCAGTCAGCACAGCTGTGCAGGGCTCTGTCTCCTTATCACCAACTTGATTCGAGATCAGCGATGACAGTAATTACTGCACAAGAGCTAAATAGGCTCTGCATGATCGTTTTCAGGAAAGGCTAGTGCCCAGTCCTTCAGTTGCTGCAGTGTTCTCCTAAAACATCCTACATTTAAAGGGTTTGTCATTGTCAAGATTTCAGGGAACTGATTTAATATCGTCTCTGTCATAACTAAACTCTTGTTTCCTAGGGTAGCTTTAAAGTCTGGGCTATTTGAGCAATACCGTAATCCATCAGAAGGGGATATAAACAATGAAGGGGATACCAGGTGTAATGGGGTGAATGTATCAGAAGTTCTTAACCTGCAGTGTTAGGTTCATGATGAAGAGTTTTTTGTCTGCTCCTTCACACCATCAGTCAGATTCTACGGGCAACAACTGATTTCTATTACTAACTTCAAATTGATCAGGAATTATTAGTTATCACTGACTAATACTGTGACTGTTTGAACAAATAGATATTCTGGGTTACTTATATCATCTGCAGCTGTAGGAAAGCATGCCCTGTGCTTCACTTTGCCTCAGGGCTCCTTTGGCTTTGCATAGCAGGAATATTTTGCTTGAGAGTGTTACATTTTAAGGGAGCTGCTATAGAGGTTGAGATTTAAAAAGGGATAATGGAAGTTGTTGGTGGTAAGTATATAGTGTCAGCTGGCACTAATGCTGCAGGAGAGGAATAGCTGTTATAGGGAACAGAGTTCCTATGTATCATCTTGCTTGTTCTGGCAACCAATGACTATACAGGAAAAAGAATTGTCTATATCAGTGTGATGGTGTGAGCATTGTCTAGGTCTGTGATTTTAATTCCTACATTTATGTTTCTTGCTCCACTAAAATCACTCTTCACCTGAGATGTTGCATGTGATCATCCCTTTTTCCAAACCTGAATCATCAGCTCCAATAAAGGTTTATCTTAACCTTAGTAAACCTAACTTAACATAAAGAATATGGCAGTGGGTTTTTAGTTCTGATAACAGTGCCCTGCATTGCCAGCAATTTGTCTCATATCAGACTCTTTATAGGATTTGATAACCTCACTGTGTGGTTTCTGTGCTTCTGCTCTCACAGAAGAGCATGAGAGTTTTCCTATTGATGTCAGTGGGAGCAGGATCAAGCCCAAAGTCTTACTTATTGATTGCCATTTGTCCTGTGTTCAGGATAGTGTTATAATACAGGATGTTTTCCTCTAATAGCAATATATCCTTTTTGATTAAAATGAACGAGAAACAGAATGCAGAGTTTCTTCTGACAATCACATTCAGGAGCTTGCACATCTAGGATGGCAATTGTAAAGTAAAGGCTGGTTCCTAATGCAGATGTAAAGCCAATAAACCCCATTGTCTGTGGGTCAGTGTGTTAGACATTTTGTAAGAAAAAAGAAAAACTGAGTCTTTTCAAAGTCATATTAGTGCCCAAGAGGATCAGGATAATTCAGTTTGCTCCCTAGTGTCTGATCATTTATTTAGTTTCCCTATGAGATGCTGTAACTTTTTTGCTTGCTATTTTGAAAATGGCGCTCTTCCACAGAGGCTTAGGGGTGGGACTAAAAAAGATCAAAACTAGTTAAAATTAATAAATGTTGAATTCTGCCTAATGAGTATGAAAATGGAATTCTAGTTCAGGGTATGGCTATACTACCCACCGGATCGTTGGGCAGCGATCAATCCAGCTGGGGTCGATTTATCGCATCTAGTCTAGACGTGATAAATGAACCCCTGAGTGCTCTCCCGTCAACTCCTGTACTCCACCGCTGCAAGAGGCACAGGCAGAGTCGACGGGGGAGTGGCAGCAGTCGACTCACCGCAGTGAAGACACCACAGTGAGTAGGTCTAAGTACGTCAACTTCAGCTATATTATTCACAGAGCTGAAGTTGCATAACTTAGATTGATCCCCCTTCTCCCCCCCCCCCCCCCCCCAGTGTAGACCAGGCATAAGAAAGTTAAGGGAGGAAAAGTGAGGCAGAAGCGTCAATGGAAGGGGAAAAAAGGAAAGAAAGTTATCTTCATTTACATACAGACTCCTTGTGAGATTGCTATCAAGGAGAGAGAGAGAGAGGGAGGGAGAGCACACACATGAACATAAAGTTAGAAGGGCGCTAGCCCTTCAAAATATATTTGGCCCTGAACTTTCAGCCTTTACTCAAATCAAACTCCCACTGACTTAATTTACACCTGAACTCCCTTGGATTCCAGCTGTTGCCTACATAAGGAGTGGAAGGTCTGGCAGGAGGGAAAAAACCAACCTGAGAGCTTATTGTTGTATTCTCATTGAAAAGTAAGGAAATAGTTATCAATTAATTTTTAAGGAAACCAAAGGTGGTATGTATTGGAATAAAACGTGGACAAATATGGTTATCACCACATAACAGCTATGACAAGTAACCTAACCTAGAAACTACCTGCTAGAGTGTGATTCTTGGGATAAGGTGAGAAGAAAAAGTAGTTAGTAAATTGAATCATGGAGCATTCACTTTTGACAAAGCCCTGCTTAAATGCTTTCTACAATGCTTTTAGTTACCACCCTCTTTCATGGCTATTTTTTTGGGGGGGTGGGGGGGAGGAGGATCTTCAAGATCCTGTGATGTCTAGAAATTGCACGGTGTGACTGCCTGCCGGGGTTCCCAGAATGTGATCCACTGTGACCCTCTCAGCTTCAGCAACACTCCATCTTGTCTGCCTTGCCAGCAAACTCTTCAAGACTCTGCCAGTCCAAACCATGCCTAGCAAGTAACAATCAGTGAACTCCAGTGCATCAGTGAATCCTTCTCTGCTGTGCTCAGCCCCTCTTTGGGCTGGTCCACACTAACCCCCCAGTTCGAACTAAGATACGCAACTTCAGCTACGTGAATAAGGTACCTGAAGTCGAAGTACCTTAGTTCGAACTACAAGGTACTTACCGCGGATCCACACGCGGCAGGCAGGCTCCCCCGTCGACTCCGTTTACTCCTCTCACGGAGCAGGAGTACCGGCGTCGACGGCGAGCACTTCCGGGATCAATTGATCGCGTCTAGACAAGACGTGATAAATCGATCCCAGAAGATCGATTGCTTACCGTCGAACCTGGAGGTAAGTATAGATGTACCCTTTCTGTAAAACCCACAAAACCTTATCAAGTTCACTGCTCCTTTAAAGTGACAATACGCAGCAGCTTATTAACATAACTGGGGTTGACAAACCCTCCACTTCAGTCAAAGCCCTGAGTTGGTTTATGGTAAAAGTAAAACAAGTTTATTAACAAAAGGACATAGGTTTAAGTGATACCAAGAATAAGAAATAAGGATAGAAATGGTTACAAACAAACAAAAGTAAAAATACCCTTCTAAGAATAAAACTCGTCTTAACAAACTAGTCTTTTGTTCAAAGCAGTTTTTCCCACCATAGTCTTTCTTCCAGTCTTACTGGCGAGACTTTTTGCCAGGACCCAACATACAGAGCACGAAATGCTTGGTTTCTTGGACTCCTTAGGTGAAGGATAATTCACAGGTTCACCCTGGCCCATTCTTCATAGTTTAGTAAACCTTTGGCCTGGTCTACACTAACCCCCCAATTCAAACAAAGATACGCAACTTCAACTACGTGAATAACGTAGCTGAAGTCGACGTACCTTAGTTCGAATTTACCGCGGTCCAGACGCGGCAGGCAGGCTCCCCCGTCGACTCCGCGTACTCCTCGCGCCAAGCAGGATTACCGGAGTCGACAGGGAGCACTTCTGGGTTCGATTTATCACGTCCAGACAAGACGCGATAAATCGAACCCAGAAGTTCGATTGCCTGCCGCCGAACCAGCGCGTAAGTATAGACAAGCCCTTTGAAATGTTTTCCTCTGAACCATGTCCCTGGATAAAGTACCTTTCCCCTGCTGGGTGTAGATGCCAGACTATCTGGTGTAAATTCTATGTTGATTCCTCTCCTACTGGTGATTTTTACAATATAAATGATCTTCCTGCAATCTCCAATACCCATTGTCTTTGGCCACCCCTGGTTTCATTTACATAGGAGAGAGACTCAAGCGGGCAGAACCACAGTCCTTTGTCTAGAGAGGGGTAATTTATGCCCTGCCTGCCACATATTTTAAGAACGTAGTTTTCAGCACATATTTGTACTTTTCCATACATCCTCCGTATATGCACCACACAATAATATTAAGGGCCAGCATATTACCAGTTTGCATTTGATACCTTGCATGACATCTTTTAGATACAGCTTCTGACAACAGTGAATTAGGTACACTGGACTAGTCAGGCCAGCTGAAACTCACTGCTGGACACCAGCAAGCCTCTTGCCTTCTGGCATAGGGATGCTCTTAGGGTCACACGATTACAAACGATCTAACTTTTATAGATGGCCCCCAAACCAAACCCTGGATCTCACTGCTGTAAACTTTGGAGGAAGAGTGTAGTGTCATGGAATCAAAAATAAAGATTTTGCTGCGTGACCCTCTCTTTGTAGCAAGCTAAACGCCACCAAATTAGGGGTGTGTGAAACCCGGAGTCAGATTTTGAGCTCCTCTCTACTAAATTCTAAACCTCTAAAATATTTTATAATTAGATTAATAAGTGACTTAATTATAATACAGTACAAGAACTTAGGTTACAAGACTGCTACAGGAGAGACATGAAGCAAACAAAACACACACACACACCAAAGGAAGTTTTTGTTGTCACTGCATCCTGAACTCATCCTGGTTATGACTACCAGTTGCAACATCTGTTGGTATTTTACCAAGAATGCTGACTCATTGTTAGCCCTACCTCTTGACTTTCCCCTCCCTCTCAAAATGACCCTGGACCATGACTGTAGTACAAGACAGAAAGGGTGGAGGGAAATGGAAAGAGAAGAGCAACAGTTTAAGAGCTTGGTCCCTGGAAGTCCCTACCGCTTTGAATTTTACCCAGCCAGCAGGTAACCTTGATTCACCTGAGAGCAGATCCCTGTGCTAAAAGATCTGTGCCCTTGGCACAGAGTAATATCAAAGGCTAGGATGCAACTGAGATCAGTGCAGAAGCACAAAGAGAAGACTACTAGTATGGCTGCATCTGCAGACAAGTGTAAGAAATGGAACAAGTGGCTAGGTAAGAAGAGCCATTGAAGCAGTGTGCCCAGTTTAGCATCCCAGAGACATAGGTAGCATTAGCTTCCCAAACAATCAGAAAATACCAGAGGCAGGCCTGAGAGGAACAGATGGATGTTATCCTTCTATTGCATGATGCATTACTGTGTTTTGGACACTATTTTCTTATAAACAGTTGCAATATTCTTGCTGGGAGGGTTTTTCCATGACTTCATCCTCAACCAGAGACAGTAAAGATTCCTGTTCTTTGCACCAATTTGAGTGGTTTATTTGTAACCCATTAGATGGCAAGGCGGTTGCACAGGATGTGCCAAAGCACTTACATTCCATTTTGTGGTATAGCATCATTTGCACAAGGTCTCAAAGCATGTTGCTCAGCATATGACCCCAGCATTAATATCTAAATCAAACACAGCATTTGCAAAATTCTGTGTGGTAGCAGTAGTTTGAAATGCCATGTGATTTAGAGGTTCTAGAGCTCAGCTGAAAAAATACAGAAAAGTAGGAGTTGTGGGGAAAAAAGGTCAAAATTATACAGTTTATCCTGACTGGCAGCAAGCTAAAGATGTGTCTTTATCACATGCACACATTTAGTGAAAAACTAAATATTTGAACTTGTTCTGCAACAATTTTGCCATATTTCAAAACAGATGGGAATACAGCCTTATCTTGTCTTTGCCTTGATTGATAAAATACTAAAAAGTTTTCCTGAAATTGTCTGAAGTTAGTCTATTCTCTTCAAGTCCTTTCTGAACCAGATGAATGTCTGAGAACATGTTTTCCAATCAAGAGGTGAAAGCTTTAACAAGAATTTGGCATTCAACAGTAATAAGTGGTACTGGTCTGTCTGCAGCTGCCACAGAAGATTTCTTGTTTGCTTTTTCAAGAATCATCGTAATTAATGCCTCTCTCATTTCTCCGTTGAGGCAGCTCTTACTGAAGGCTCCTTGAAAGATTTTTTGCACAATGGAGCTCAGCAAATTTTAAAAGGATTTATAGAAGATAGCAAGCCCCAGAGTTTAAGACTTTCACATCCAAATTACTTTTTGTTTTTAATTACAACAACTTAACCTTACAAAATGATGTAAATACTGAAGTAAAGTCTGTCTGAATACGTACCATCAACCATGCTCCTTATTTAATATGTAACTGCAGGTATCTGTGATCCCATGTGCATGAATGGAGGGAAATGTGTAAGCCCAGATGTCTGTGACTGCCCATCTGGTTGGAAGGGCAAGTGGTGTAATAAACGTAAGTATCTCTGCCTCCCATCAAACACAATATTGTGTAGTACTTAGGCCAGTCAGAATGAATTGTAATCATTTTTAATATTAGAAAACAATATAGTGAATAGATCTTGTTTTGCTACTTCAGCATTTTACAAAGAAAAACAGTTTTATGTAAAGGTAATACAAAATGACATAAATATTTGATATTTACTAAAAAAGAAAGGTGAGGGGAACCAAGGTTCTATCTCATGCAGCTGTCTGTTATGCATATTTTTATGGAAACTCATTTTTATGGTATTAAACTTGAAGTATTGATTTTAGGTCATAGCAGTTACACATATTTTGTTATATTTTACAGAGAAATGTCATATATTTCAAAATACAGGACTATTTAAAGCCTGTAGTAAAGCCTTCCAAACTGATATACTTTCAAGGTCATCAGATGCATTGCAGTGCATAATTCTGAGGCTGATGTATTCTTACACTAAGCCTACCACATCTCACCGCGGTTTACATAAAAATGCAATTAAAAAAATCACCTTATCTTAAAATGTTTCAGGGAATATTTTCTCTTACATAGTTATTCATTACCATGATGTTGGCGGATAAGCTGAATAAATTTAAGATCAAGATGACACACTGTATGGGAGATGGATTAATGTATTGCCTTTTTCACCCTAGGAGTACTGGTGATGGATAAGGCTTGGGAATCAGCACAATGTTAATTTCAGAGCTGTTCCTAAAGTATAATATTGATCATTTCTTCTCAGTGTATACATATATACATACACATACACACAGAGAATTATAATGTTTTATATATACTATATATACACACACATACATATAAAATAATCCTAGTGACAAACATCACTTAAGCTGTATTGTGATGTAAATGAACATCACACCCTATTTATTTATAACATCTGATATGGGTGTACCATATATCATACAGAAAGGAGTACTTTAATTTGTTGGTGCCAGGGTACTTGACCTAGTTCTTGGTCCTAGTTCACTTTGAGAGAGCTCTATCTGGGGGAGGTAATAGCATAGAAATTCAAAATGCTAATTACCTTGTGAAGAAGACTCATTACATTCTTTGAGATTCCACCATTTTGAAAATAACTATGTGAAGCAATTGCCAGCACGTTACCCTCTAAAACAGCTCATGCACATGAGTACATTCATGGATCTTCTCATTTGCCCGCTTTTCATGTTGCTCTTTTCAGCTGTTTGTCTGCAGAAGTGTCTGAATGGTGGAGAATGTATAGGCCCCAGTGTCTGTGCATGCTCTGAAGGATGGATTGGAATGCTGTGCCAGACTCGTAAGTGCTTCTTCAATTAAAACCCTATGATAGCTATCCTTATAAACTGCATATATTTTCCATATATGCAGTGCAGTTGTACCTGTGTCAGTCCCAGGATATTCGAGACACAAGGTGGGTGAGGTAATATGTTTGATTGGACCAACTTCTATTGGGGAGAGAGACAAGCTTTTGAGCCACACAGAGCTCTTCTTCAGATCTATGTAAGTTCATCTCTCTCACCTACAGAAGTTGGTCCAATCAAAGATATTACCTCACCTGCCTTGTCTCTCTTATATCCTCCATGATATTTATGTGACTTGAAAAACATGATAATATATTTAGGATTTAATTCTGCCTCCCTTACTCTCAATGAGTAGTCCCTTATTCCACGTGTAGAACAATTATTTTCAGTGGGACTACTTGACTCAATTTAAGGGCTTGTGTATATGGTAGAGTAATGCAGCCTACAGAAGTGTGATTTCTAAAGAGCACTAACGTGTTGCATGTTAATTGATCGATGCAGACATTTCTGGTACACACTAGAGGTTCTCTAGTGCACTTTAACATAATACTGTTTGAAACAACATTATTGTAGTGCACACCGGCAGGGTCTACATGCAATTATGATATAAACACATGAGTGTGCTTTAGAAATCATACCCCCATAGGCTGAATTATCCCACCATGTGGACAAGCCCTGAATAGGGGAGATAGAATTAAGCCTTCATTTACTTGAATAGATACTATTTAAAAAGGTAAGAAAATCTTGACATTTCCAAAATGCCAACATGAATACTTTTAAAACAACCCCTTAACTATATTTGTAACGCAAATGCTGCAGCACTGTGCAAACCAGCACACCAGCAGAGTTTCCATGTGCAAAGGGACTGAACAGTGTGGCCCAAGAGGAAAAACGTTGGTTATTTTGAATGTGTCCCTTGGATTCATGTATGTTGCTAACATCACAATGGAAAGGCAGTAAACATTTGGGGATATAAGTAAAGTGTCACACCTTCTCTCCTTTTCCACTGGTAGTGCATAATTATGTCTTGCAATCTTTCTGGCCCAGTTACATCTCATCAGTTGCATAATTGTCTCTGAGCCCAACATATATTAGTTCACATTTGTTAATGTTTTAAATTATTTACTAGTCAATGACTTATACCTAGTCCAGTTCATCCCTCCCCCCATCACCACCACCAAAGGCAGGTTCTTCACTTGGAAAGACTATCAAGACTCAAAAAGAAGAACAGGAGTACTTGTGGCACCTTAGAGACTAACAAATTTATTAGAGCATAAGCTTTCGTGGACTACAGCCCACTTCTTCGGATGCATATAACATTTTTGCGGATACAGACTAACACGGCTGCTACTCTGAAACCTATCAAGACTCAATATTTGTAGCAGTTTCTGCTGCTTTACATGGGTATCCATTTTGCAGAGTCTAGGCACGTTTCTGTTTATTTAGTCAGGCCTTTTGAATCAGTGCCAAACCTGTTTGTTTGACATTCACTCTGTTTTTACTATTTCTTCCAATGTTTTCACTGCACTGGACAATTTAATCAGCTTTTTGTCCAAAAACAACTGGCTGAAACTTCTAGGTCTCACAGCAAATCTGAATAATCACTGAGTATGGAATTTTGCTATTAAAAAAAAAGACTAGAGTGGGAGAGCAGATGTTTGGGTCTTAGAGTGTTGCTCTGAATATTCAGTGGTGCAGCAAAGACGAGGCAGTGGAACCATAAGTCATATTCCTTACAGATGTTAAGTATATATAAAAAAGTTTTTCCCATGGAAATAATCCAATAAAGTACATCTGGATTTTTGCATTTTGAACACAGTTTTCTTCACTAATATCCAGGAGTCTATACAAAATTATGTACATACCCAAGTGTTATGAGCTTCCTGAGGCAGCTCACCTATAGGACTGCCCACTCTGGTGGCTGCTGGCACTGACAGGCAGATTACTAATGGTGGTACTGAGGTCTAGGTCCAGTCTGGTTACCACTTGGTCCTTTGTTATTACACTAGTGTTACTCTAGCCTGCTCCCTATCACCAATCAGCCCACACACATGCTAGGCCAAATCCATCTGTGGTGTGACTCTGTTGAAACTAATTAAATAATATCAAGGATGCATTTGGCTCTCTATAGCCTCTCCTACACAAAACTGCTTTGATCAAGCCTTTCAAACTCAAACCTGCAAGCTTTCTAAATGGCCTGCTTCACCCTTGTATATTTTTCTGCTTAGACACACAGGGTTAAATCCTGCTCTTATTGATAGCAAAATTTCAGTGGATCCACTCCATACTTGCACCACTGTAAGCAAGCACAGATTTTCACCCACAGCCTTAAAAGGCAGAGTAACATTTTCACAGTGTACTGTAAGATAGTTAGTAGCCAGCAGACATACAAGAGCACATTTTTGTAAGTTAGTATCACTACATGTTTCCAAACAATTTCAGCTTTATGAAAGACAATTTCCACTCCCCAAGTCACAATCCAGATCACTTTTACTGGCAACTATCAGCCTGTTTGTTTTACCTTTACTCCACTGGACATAAATTTAATTTCTTGGATTGACCAGCTAAGCTTCAGTCTGAATTCAGCATTGAGTAAGTCAGTCTGCCACCCCCAGAGATGAAAATACAAAGCCAGGAGTCATCCATATACAGAAGAACTACAGCCCATATTTCTCCATAAACCTAATGGCCTCATCCACCTGTGGTACCAGAGGGAATGACATCATAGAACCTCACATATGATAGGGAGGCTTCAATGAGCAGTTATCCCCTGGGATTTCTCAGAAAGAATGACTCCACTCCATGACAATTCCACCTAGTAACTAACAACACTTCATGGTCAATGGTAGTGAAGGGCAGCTGACAAATCTAGAAGAATCACCAGGGCCATCAGATTTTACTCTATCGCTGGAAAAAAATCATTGACCAACATGACCAGTGTGTTGTCTGTATCTCAGAGAGGCCTAAAGCCAAATCGACGGTGGTCAAGGAGAGCTTTAGGATCCAGATGTAGCTACCATGCTATGGAGCTCTCGGTTTCCTCAAACTCGGACATTTAAGATATAGAGTTCTTCAGCTTTAGGGCTAATAATAAAATAAAATCTATAATGACACAAACTCCCCCTGCTGGCTTTTGCCTGACAAGGTGAACATGGATCTATATTACAAGCTGCACCTGCATTTCAATAAGCACCACTAGCTGAAACACAACTGACGAGGTTCTGTGTTTATCCTCCCCAGTCTCAGTTCTTCTGCATTGAAGATTATTAGCTCAGTGTAAATATGAATGATTTCTCTCTGCAAAGTATATTGAAAATGCTTCACAGAGAGCAACACTTGACTCTGCAACCAGATGTAAACCTCACAGATTAATCATGTTGTACATCACGTGGATCAGTTGGGCTGATTGCCTCTTTTGAGATGCTGTGATACAAAGAAACCTTCCTTCGCTACTTGTGCAATTAATAGCATAGAATTTAGAAACTTTTGAAGCTGTAGTGTGTTAAACTCAGAATCAGACTTCTGTGACCAGTGTGCTAGCACCTTCCTGCCACCTGTCACTGGCTATCAGCATATTATCAAAACTGACAAGGATAAAGCCTGGATGAGAACATTTAGGAGACATTGTTTCAATAGTCATGGATAGAGCACAATAGCCCCATTCTACTAGGCTTTAAATAAAGAGGTTGGTTGGCAGACCAGTGTACTTCCCCATTCATCTGTAACTGAAGAGAATAGCTTCTGAGGAAGGATCAATAAAATAGGTTTTTCACTCCAGCAAATAAGGTCTATGGTGGTTTACACATTGTCCTGTATATACAGTGTGATCTTGATGGTATGAGGATTAATGATCAGATTTCACACCTTATTGCAAATGCAGGAAAATGATCTTACAAAAGAGTGAAATGTTATTCATAGTTAAGGCTGAATTTACCCTGTCTCCTGCCCCTGACTTTTGATTACATCAGTACAAGGGTTCAAAAAATTCGATAACAAACTTTTATATATATATATGACACATCACTGAGGCTGTGGCAGTTTCCATGGTAGCAGAGTTTCCTACCAATTTTGTTTAAATTTGAAGCCCCTACTAACCTCCCTCTACCTGGTTCCTCCCTGCACTCTCCTTTGTGTACATGTGCGCAAACACACACCCCTCTCTTCAAGCCATTATGGGATTGTCAAACCAAAACAGCAAAGACTCAAATCCTATAATTTAACCTGCTCTTGCAAATATACGCCCGAATGGAACCCTAAGGAAGTCAGTGGAGTTCCACATAGGCATAGCAGTCTGTCAGTGTGGAACAGATTGTGGGATTGGGGTATAATTCCAATAAATTATAAAGTAGAAGGTTACACTCATGAAAGATCCTCATTGTTAAAATTCATGCTGGTTATCTGCAGTTCTAACATTATTGAACACATACTGGTGTCTCATTTGCCCTTCAGAATATCTTCTCTTTATTTGCATGTTATAAGTGTCAAGCTGATAGCCTTATAATTTCCTGAGCATTCTTGTTCTTTCCCTTTCTCTGAATAGTGTCTCAGACATGCTTGCCTCCAGATTTTCTCTGTAACCCTTTCAGTCCTTTAAAAAAAAAAAAAAGATTCTCAACAAAGATTGTCATTTGCATGCAAATTATGGCTATGTTCTTTTAACACTCAGGGATAAATCCCTTATTGTAGTGGGCATTTATTGATTATAATTTTAACATAAGCTTGTCTTATTAAACGACTTTCCTTGCTGAGTCTGTACAGGATAATGCATACATAGCCTATGTCATTTTTAGTATTTAGTGGCTTAGAGTCCCTTGTAAATACATTTATGAAATATTCATTTGGACTTCAGCTATGTTATTATCCTCTCTGATTTCAATTCCAATTGTCTTCTGAATGTTCTAAAAACTTTTCCCCTGATAACTGAGCTCTTCTTTTTCACAGTACTGGGAGTTGGGGGGGCAGTTTCCATTTCAGAAAATGTTTTTCTAGTTTTTCCTTTTTGGCATCATCTGAGACTCAGAGAAGTTAGTCAGTGAAAGGCCTGCTAGATCATCTAATCCCTGCCCCTGCCCTTGTAGAATTGTTCACTAGGATACATCTCCTTGTGCTTTGTCTAGTCTGATTATACATATCCCAAGTGATGAGGTTTTGTCACTCCCCACTATTCCACAGCTTGTGTTACTAATCACATTACACCTAGTAACACCATAAATAGTTTCTCTCCCTGTGTAAGACAAAAACTCAGTGAGTGGTACTAAAGGGAGAGGGTAAGGAGTGCAAGGAACCTCTTGCCCTAATTAGTGTACTAACAAGGCAAGATACCAACTCTGTACTCCCCGGAGCACTGGCTGTGGAGCAGACATCCACTTCTGACACTCTTCACTCCCAAAGGTATACTGTCTGTGGTCTGGGGGCCTGGCCAGATCTGTGTGTGCTTATGCTATGCACTGTAACATATGGCATAGCAAAGAGCAGGTACTAAGGGTGAATGTACACTGCTCTCTTTTGAGGAAGGATGATTCCCCACCACACTATACTGTGTGGCTCTCACTTTAAGAGCAAGGGTTTGCCTTTGGTGTTTATATTTTTTGGTTTAAACATCTGTAGATTGCCAGCATGTCTTTCGTCATTCCACCAACCCCACACATCGTGCCTTAGCCAATCTATACAAATCTTTTAATCTTTCTTTATAAGACAAACCCACCAGCCCCCAACTACTTTAGTTGCTGTGACAATGCTATAAATTTGCCAATTTATTTCCAGTGGTAGACAGAAGGCAACAAGTTAAGGCATTGTTTAGAGAAGCATAAGGATGGGAACCATTATTCAGAAATGTCACCTATCTCCCCCACTGCCTACCAGAGCTGCTTATAACAACTCTCATTGTTTGCAAGTGCATATAATTTTATATCTAAGAATCTGGTATCATGAGCTCCAGAAGTTTCAACTGTGGCTTCAGGTCTGAACTAGCTTTATTCCATACAAATCAAATCCATTTATGCATACTTATATACCTAGGACAAACAAACAGTTTTCCATGAAAGCTTGAACATGCTCAGCACTTTTGAAAATCTCACGTGAATGACTAAATATGGATTTGTGGAGCCTAACTCTAAGTACTAATCTTTAAAACTCTTGGCACTAGACTCTCCAGAATAACATGTTGGAATTCCAGAAGTATTTACTTTGCCCTTTGACTTTGAGATAAATACACTTGATTTTCACAGTGTCCTGTGCTGTAAACTTTAGGATGAGATCTTAAAGTGCACTAACTCTGAGATTTGACTATAAAAAATGGAGTATCTCACTAAGCTACTATGATGAAGGGGATGGTATTACAACCTAGATAGAGGGATATTTTTATTTTACTTCTATTTGACAGTGTGTGGTTAATGACTTCCATAGGCCTCTGCCAGACAGAACCATGAAAATACACTTAAAAGTATCCACCAGTTGATTCAAAGCCATTCAGCTCCATTCCCAGTAACTGCTGTGCTAGGACAGAACATTTTGGCAATATTTGATAGAAAGTTTAACTCCTGAGATCTAATTAAAATAACAACATGACATGTGTGTTCTTCTTGGAGTGGTTTCTTATGAAGTGGTTGTTTTCTTCTTTCCTTGCCAAAACAATGTCATAGGAGCACAAGCTGCTAACTAGGATGAGAAACAGGCTAGAAATCAGGTAATTCTTACTTTAAACAAAGAGGAACAGATCGTTTTATTAGTTGAATATATTTAAATAGGTTGTACTATAAGTGAAGTGATGTGCACTTATAACTTAGTACCAACAATGCTTTTCTAATTTGACTTACATTTTAAACTTAGAATGGGTTGCAAGTAGTTGTTTCTGCAAGAGCAGGAAATTTGTCCTTAAGTCCTGGTTTCCAAAATTATACAGTATGCAATTCGCTAAATTGTACAATCCTGTTGTTTTTCCCCTTGTGATATCCTATCCCTGGGGATTGTATATTTTAAAAGATCCTTTTTTGACTTGAAATGGAAGAATGTTAAAGCTGCTATTTTTCCTTCTATTGGAACAAGAGAAAAATCATGTTTGGCACAAATTTGACCCCAACCATCACTGTCGGCAATGTATTCCAGATTTGAAAATTAGGTCTTACATTTATCCATTTCCCCACTGTGCTGTAATAATTGTTCCCTTGGCACGGACCTCTCTTCCCCCATCATTATTGTAGGATTAGAAGAAAAAGATGATGAGAAATGCAAAAGAAAATAAATGTGAAAAATCCTGCGATAAAGAATTCTTAATCCCAGAAGACATTTAGAAATCCCCCCTTCCTCCCACCAGAATTCAGAAGTTGGATCAAAATTCACTTTGTTACAGCCTGGGATCGGGGGGAAAAATAGCCAGAGTATTCCTAATCTAATTATGATTCTTATGACAAGGATATTTTTAACTAACTTGATCTTTTATTGTATTTGTAGCTCTTTGTGAGAAGTGTCTATATGGAAGCAGGTGTATAAGACCAAATGTATGTGCCTGTAGAAGTGGATATACTGGTTTAACCTGTAGAAAGAAGGTAACAAGCAAATTCAAAAATACTGAATTCTCCTAGTCAGATGAGGTGGGAGGAGGACGAATTCAGTCTAACTGAAGTATTTTACATAGTTTTATGAGAAAATGTTCATTTATAGCTTTAACTTTATGAAAGAGGTGAATAATGTTATTAAAATATTTTAAAGAAAGCTTGATTTTTATATTCGAAAGCTGGGGAAAAATCAAGATATTTTCAACTGCTAAATAATGTACACTGAGAACATATAATCATCTATTCATATATACAGTATTTTGTACTAAAAAATCAGATTTTAACCTCAGAATTACCATTCACTGCATTTTGACAGTTACATTCTCATACTAAAAGACAGCTTCTATTTTGGCATTAAAATCAGAAGCTACAGATAACATGAATGAGGTTCATTGTAATTTTCTAGGTACATAAAATCTATTGAACTGGTCAGCTGTGGTTTAGGAGAATATGCTGTGCATTTTCTAAAATGCTTTATTTCATATTCTACTTTGACTTTTCCGTCAATTGTCTGCATGTGTTTATATTCAAAGGGATTTCTGGTAGCACAGCAAGAGATGCCCTTTTTGGTGTATCAAACCAGGATCATCAGGTTTGTTTCAGAACATCACTATAGTTCATGAATGTCCAGTACGATATGCCACTTCACAAAGTGGAACTTTGTTGCAAATCATACTCAAGAACAATAAAATACTGTTCATGCATTTTTCATATGAGTGAACCACAGCATAATAAGTGTGGGAAGAAAGAGAAGCTACTATAATTGTTTCCATACTGTACATGTTTACAAGAGCCAGGCCATCTACAATACCTCTTAGCCCTATGGGGATCCTCAATAATGCAGGAGAACCCAAAAAAGGAGACATACACATACCCCTTTTTAAATTTGAGAGACAGTCTTGAATTTCATGATCCATTCTGCAAGAATATATCATTAGACTCAGAGACTTTAAGATTAGAAGGGACCATCATGATTATCTAGTCTGACCTCCTGAACACGGCAGGCCACAGAACCTCACCCATCCACTCCTGTAATAGACCCCAACCTCTGGCTGAGTTACTGACTCTTCAAATCATGGTTTAAAGACTTCAAGTTAAAGAGAATCCACCATTTACCCTAATGTAAATCTGCAAGTGACCTGTGCCCCATGCTGCAGAGGAAGATGAAAACCACCAATTTCTCTGCCAATTGTTGCAGTATGACGATGCATTGTTCTGGTCAGAAGATGGAAATGTTGTAAATGAAAGGGGCTTAAGTGGCTTTTCCCACCCTTATTATCGAATAGCCTCATTACAGCCCTAAAGTCAGCGCTAATAATGCCTGGTTCATTGGAGTCTGGTTTCGGAGCATATGTCAGGAAACCAAAATAGTCAAAACCCAAATAGACCCTTTCCTCCAATATCCAACTTTATTAGAATTGTTAGTAATACATTTGTTTATTAGCATAGGCAGGAAGAAATGTTGCACACACATATACAGAGCCTTGTGCTTTGCTACATTTTCATTTTGGACTTTTGGATAACAGAAACAATACAATAGTGGTGGCATACAAAATCTGTCACAAAATCTTGATTAAATTGCTACTGGACAGTCTCTTCACACAGCACTAGCTGCATGAGGAGGGTCCTGGTAATTACACATCTGCATCTAACTAGGGCGACCAGATGTACTGATTTTATAGGGACAGTCCCAATTTTGGGGTCTTTTTCTTATATAGGCTATTACCCCCCCACTCCCATCCCGATTTTTCACATTTGCTGTCTGGTCACCCTACCTCTAACTGAGTCTCTGCTTATCTCTCTCTTTGTGCCTAGTACAGGAGAATGAATAAGAAATGTAAGGTGATCACTAGGCAGTCAGTTTAGAAGATTGACTTCCCTCACTTAAAACTAATTGCCAGTCTGATTGTCCGTTAGAAGTAGTCTCTCAAAAGGTTAGAACAAATGCTACATTTTAGTAGTTCTTTTCCAGAGCCTGGGTCAGAAGCTGTCTTGAAGATAGAAATAGGGTGCAAAGGAGAGACATCTCTGTAGGAAGAAAGCAAAGAAAGAAGAAGTGGGACCGCTGAAGACTATTGACGGAGAGGAGATTAAAGACAATCTAGGCATGGCGCAATATCTTAATGAATATTTTGCACCGGTGTTTAATGAGGCCAATGAAGGTATTAGGGATACTAGCACCACTACAGAGGGGCATTCAGGATGGGGGATTACCGTATCCGAGGTAGAAACAAAACTTGAACGCCTTAATGGGGCTAAGTCGGGAGGACCGGACGATCTTCATCCGAGAATATTGAAGGAACTGGCGCGGGAAATAGCAGGCCCGTTAGCGATAATATTTAATGAATCTGTAAACTCGGGGGTAGTCCCGTTAGACTGGAGAATAGCTAATGTGGTTCCTATTTTCAAGAAAGGGAAAAAAAGTGATCCGGGTAACTACAGGCCTGTTAGTTTAACATCTGTAGTGTGCAAGGTGTTAGAGAAAATTCTGAAAGAGAAACTAGTTGAGGATCTGGAGGGTAGTGGCAATTGCGATAAATTACAACATGGTTTTACGAAGGGCAGATCGTGCCAAACGAATCTGATCTCCTTCTTTGAGAAAGTAACGGATTTATTAGATAAGGGAAATGCGGTGGACCTAATATACCTGGATTTCAGTAAAGCGTTTGATACTGTACCCCATGAGGAATTATTAGTTAAACTGAAAAACATGGGGATCGATATGAAAATCCAGAGGTGGATAAGGAATTGGTTAATGGGGAGAATGCAGCGGGTTGTATTAAAGGGTGAACTGTCAGGTTGGAGGGAGGTTACTAGTGGAGTGCCTCAAGGTTCGGTTTTGGGACCCATTTTATTTAATCTATTTATAACTGACCTCGGAACCGATTGCAGGAGTGGGCTGATAAAGTTTGCGGATGATACGAAGGTGGGAGGCGTTGTAAATTCGGAGGAGGATAGGGATATCCTGCAGGGAGACTTGAATGAGCTTGTGAATTGGAGTATCAGAAATAGGATGAAATTTAATAGTGAAAAGTGTAAGGTGATGCATTTGTGGATGACTAATAACAATTTTAGTTACAAGATGGGGACGCATTGGTTAGAAGTAACGGAAGAGGAGAAGGACCTAGGGGTTCTTGTAGACCGCAGGATGACTATGAGTCGACAATGTGACGTGGCGGTGAAAAAAGCCAATGCTGTCTTGGGATGCATTAGGTGAGGGATATCTAGTAGGGATAAGGAGGTCCTGCTTCCGTTGTACAAGGCGCTGGTGAGACCTCATTTGGAGTACTGTGTGCAGTTCTGGTCTCCCATGTTTAAAAAAGATGAACTCAAACTGGAACGGGTGCAGAGAAGGGCCACTAGGATGATCAGAGGAATGGAAAACCTGTCGTACGAAAGGAGACTAGAGGAGCTTGGGTTGTTTAGTCTGACAAAGCGAAGGCTGAGGGGGGATATGATTGCTATCTTTAAATATATTAGAGGGATTAATACAAGGGAGGGAGAAGAATTATTCCAGCTTAGTACTAACGTGGATACAAGAACGAATGGATATAAATTGGCCGTGGGGAAGTTCAGACTTGAAATTAGACGAAGGTTTCTGACCGTCAGAGGGGTGAAATATTGGAACGGCCTACCGAGGGAAACGGTGGGGGCGACGGACCTGTCTGGTTTTAAGATTAAGTTAGATAAGTTTATGGAGGGAATGGTTTAATGGTAAAACATAGTAGTCAAGGAAAGCCAAGCAATGGTAGGTAAATAGTATAATGGCTAACAGGGGTCGGGCCGGAGACTCTTGCCTATATGCTCGGGGTCTTACTGATCGCCATATTTGGGGTCGGGAAGGAATTTTCCTCCAGGGCAGATTGGCTGAGCCTCTGGAGGTTTTTCGCCTTCCTCCGCAGCATGGGGCAGGGATCTCTAGCAGGAGGGTCTCTGCTGATTGAAGTCACTAAAAACAGGATTGGGGACTTCAACAGCAGAGTCCAGGGAAGGGGTAGGGACGGTTTTATGGCCTGCAGCATGCAGGGGGTCAGACCAGATGATCATAATGGTCCCTTCTGACCTTAAAGTCTATGAGTCTATGAGAATAATTGGTCGGAGATGCTCCTTTCCACAAGCAAAAGGAATCTTAGGAGACTCTTATTTAGACAGTGCATTTGGAAGACTAGGATAGTCTACATTTCTCAGACCACACTGTGCTCTCTTTCTCCATGGTATTCTTAGCTACAGCTCCCTCTTGTGCTGTCAGCATTCCTAAAGAATCATCTACACTTCATGAAATTTAGCATATTATGTTGCCAAGTGAATTGCAATTCATTTTTCTGACATTTTGGGTTTACTTTGTTTTGGAGTTCTGTTAAAAGCAACTTGCCAAAAGCATTCCTGAAGGAATAATGAATTTGCTAGCACAATTATCACTCTTATACCTTTCTGTATATTTTCAATTTGAATCTTGCAAATAGTCAATGCAGATAATTTAGCATGACCACAAGTGTTCCTGCTAGCTTTTAAAAATAAAGCAGCCATCGGGATAGGTTTGATTATGGGTAGCAGAGGTGATCCCAACAAAATAATCAAAGTAGAGATCCTTGCAGTTAGCACCACACTTTAGCAAAACATAAGAGTAATGATGAAACAAAAGTAATCCCTAGCCAATCGTACATTGTTACATATGAAAGTTTTACTGAAAAATAGCAGCTTACATTAGCTGTGTCAGATGCCTTATTTGTAGTGTACCTATTGTCTTCCAAATCCTCCCCCTCGTGATTTTTTTAAATAGGTACATAACCAATCAACAAAAGCTAACCTACTCAATTCTATTTGGCTATAAATGGTACATGACTCCACACTGAGAACCATCTAGCTCCGTATTGCCGTTTACAGTTACCTTCTACTAATGTTTTTATATTAAATTGTACCCGTATGTCCCAAATGCCTATACATTTATTATAAAGGGACATAGATGCTCAGTATTCTAACCCACTGCAGAAAATAATGATCATTAAAAAGACAAGCCTAGAGTCAGACATTGCTTAATACTTGAATTCACCTGTAAATCTATATGAATAGCAACTGGCCATTCATTCTCTAAAAATGAATCCAGTGAAAATACAAGAGAACAAGTTTTTGGTATTTTAAACTACTTTGTTGGAGTCAGTGAAAAACATACTGAACGTCAATAATATATTTTTTCAGTTTCTATATATATTTATATAGATACATAGACCCTTATTAAACCCCACTTTCAATGCTTGTAACTGAGTAACTCTGCATTATACACCTGTTGGAGTATATAAGCAAGAAAGGGGATAAAGTAAAGGTTTTTTTAAACGAAATATTCAAAAATACTTGACAAATAAAAAGGAAGCAATATATGTGAAAAATGAAAAGTTTAATGTATGTGCTATTCTATTACAAATATACTGTATGTGCTAGACTATATGCTAGTCAGTTACAAGAGAATTTGTAAGAGTAATTACCCTGCTATTTAAAAACAAGTTACTATAGCAACCTCATCATGTTATTGCATACATACAGTTGCTCCATAAAGTATATCTGAAGAAATATGCTGTTGAGAGACAAAGTGAAAGCCTTTGAAGGACTAGAGGGTGAGGAAGACTGAAAGAATTCTCTTTTTAAATTTACGTTTAGGAAGATAGATAATTTTCAAAAGGGTTAATTCTATTCCATCCCTGGACTACTGCCCAACTTCTTCCACAAATGAAGGGATGCATCTTTTCTTATGCTTCTTCCTTAAAGTCTATGTGGGACCAGTATAGCACTACTCATGTGGAAATTGTAATCCATGTGTCTGCCACCTATCAAAAATCACTCCAACCTGGCAGAAGTAAACAGATTTTACTGACATTCTTATTTGAGCTGTTTTGACTTCAGCTGCCATAATCTCACAGAAAGTGCTTCTGATGTGATTGCAAAGATAATTGTGTAATAAGAATACCTAGCACTTTTGCACTCCTTAGGAAATATTCCAACTTCAAGGACATTTTTGCCTAAGGTGTATAGGACCCTTGTAGCATGTTAGACTTAAATATTCCACCTGGATTTATTTTTTAATATCTCACCTTATGCAGTCATCCTGTAAAGTAGTATTTCCCTATAGCTATGGAAATTTCTTCATGCAAGAACTAAATCCCACTCCAATTAAAGATAGGCTGAGGGTGAAAATATTCTTTGGACAGGCAGAGTAAAACAGCTGGTGACCAGGCTCCCAGCTCTCTTGTGTTGTGTGGGCAAGTTCCCACGCTGGTGTACAAGCAGGAGGAGCCCACTCTGTCTGGCAGAGGAATAGAGGGTCAAGCCCTGCTCTCTGGCATGTGCAGAGCGAGCCTGCCCCACATTGGCTGTTACTATGGAGCTTGACTTGCAAAAGTGGGGCCTGTATCTTCGAACATGAGCTCCCAGTATGAATTCAGGGATGTTTTCAGGAAGAAGGCAGGCAACAGGGCCTCCTTTTCCATGAGGTTGGGCCAAGCAGGCTCTCCATGCAACCCATTGGCTCTTGTAAGAGCCTGGCACAGCGTCACGTGCAAGTGGGTCTTCCCTCTTCCTGCCCCACCCACTTCCTGGCCCTGGAGAAACCAGACATGGGGCATTCGCCTGCTGAGCTGAGCTGGTAGACTTGGGAAATCTGAGTCCCCTCTAGCCCTAGCCACCCACTACCTATGCAACTAAACCTACCTAAATTCAAGCAGACACTTGTGGAAATCATCTTTCCTGTAATTTAAAACAAAAAGCATACCATGCACTATTCATAAATAAACCACTGCAAACCAATATCACTATTGGAACCTAAGGAACAGTATTTTAGAATCAAACATGGATATGATGCTAATATCAAGGTTAACATGACCAAACAGAGATACAGCAAGATGAAAGAGCACCTTTCCTCCCTGTCCTGAGTAATAAATTAATGTTGAAATCTTTATGTGCTATGTAACGTGGACTTCCATAAAACTATCCTTTAAAAATGGGTACTTGAATGTATGCATTAGCATAAAATAAAGCTTTTCACATTATCTATTATCTTGTTTTGGGATCAAGAATATTCACTCAAGTATACTTAAACTAAGATGCTATTCACTGATAACCTCTGCAGTGTGAAAACGGAATCAGTGCCCTGAAACACCTATGGGCAAGGAGCCAACAATCTCCATGCGTTCTATGGAAATAGCACAGTGGTTTTGTAGACACACCTGCTTTATAAGAAAAATTGAATTCCAACTCCATAACTGTCAAGTGCCACTGCAAATAACAGAGCCTAAGCCGAACCATTTTAGCAATACAGCTATTTTCCTATTGAAGTGATGTAGAAGAAATCAGCCTCTGCTAGATGATATCACTTTATGTGCATGCTTTGGAAACAGTTCCATTCATCACTTCATTGCTTAATTCCTTTCAGAATCATGTTCTTCATTACTTGTGTATTACTAAGTTTAATAAACACTTTCGCTGCTTGGGTCAAATTGTGAAAAATGTGGATAGTGGGTTTGCCATAATTACATAAAAATTCTGAAGGAAATAAGGCAGCTACAACAAATCATTTGGACATTTTCATATTAAACTTGTTTCGTGACACCACATGCACAAGGCTGTTTCTTACATAGTCCCTTAAGCAGATGAATACTCATTTCTGTTTTGCAGATCCCAATAGAATGAAGATAACATAACAGAAGGACAATGAAGACAATCATTTGGATGCTAGTAATCTGGCACTGTGCACATTTTTCTTTTGGGCTGGCTGAAGATGCAGTGTGAAGATATTGCTAATGCTCTCCCTCCTGCCTCATATAGTCGTGATGAGGAATAATTGATTCCAGAGCATACACCAAGAGATTTACTTACTTTTGCAAAGTTATGTGGTGTGGCAATGCTCAAATCCATATTTCTATAGCTGTAGTGTCACTACCTCAAGTACTTGCTTCCTACAAGAGCCAAATTTTACAATGAAATGTGGATCATTATAGAAAAGACTCTTTACTTTGTGTTATTTTGTTGTTGTTAAAGTTTGGAAGTAATCAGTTGCCTCATTCTTTTTATATTTTTAAATCAAATTGTTTATTCACTTTTCTGAGAAGAATAAATAATTTAGAGATTGCTTTTACTGAAAAAATGTTATAAACATGAGTACAGGAGAGGTCATAGTAATGTTGAATTGCTTTCTTGAACTAGCTCCAGATTGTAATATCACCTAGATAAACATGGATAACTGGGGGCTTGCTAAGCAAAGGAGTGGGTAACTGCCCAATGATTGCCAAAAAAGTTCCAGCATCTATTTGAGATATTGGACTTTGTTTCCCACTGTTCTCAGAATAGACAGTAAGTTTGCAGTATCTGTTGGAATGTTGATTTTTAGACTTCACTAGACTCCCCTCCCCAACCTTAACATTTCCCAATTTTTCTCCACCAGTGAAGCTCCTCCAGCAGTAGATGTGCTAATATAGATAAGGCTCCAGGTACCCACTGCTAATTTAGAAGCATTTAGATACCTAAAGATGCAGATAGGCAACTAATGGGATTTTCTAAAGCACCCAAGGAGTTAGATGCTGAAAATCCTACTAGGAACCTAAATACCTTCAAAGGGTATTTAAAATACCTTTAAAAATACCTCCAGCGCTGTGCCATCAAATGGAATTAGACAACAAAGTGGTTAAAATGCCAACAGCTGCCTGTAGCTCTCTCTATTTTAGCACTGCCAACATTACTAACACTGGTGGAAGCAACAGCCAGAAACAAGGACACAGATGCTCAAGCTATATGTTCGCTTGCAAAAATAGTTAACAAATGTTAACTATGACAGTCTCAGGTACTGCACACTATGACAGTCTCAGGTACTGCACAATAACTCTGAGGATGAAATTGGGATACCCCACACTCGCTCTTCAAGTCTTGGTAGAATAATTAGATATACTGTTGAACAGGATCTAGGTGCTTGACAAAGTTGTACATGGGAATTTTGGTGTTGCCGTCTTCACTTAATAGTGACTTTAATGGTTGTACTCATCCGAGAAAATCCTTTGATCCCTTTGTTTTTCTTGCAGCAGTAAATAGATCTGATCTATGGGTATTTTACATTAAAAAACACTGAAGATTTGATTTAGGATTTTTACATAAAAAACTCGACTTAACTGTAATCTTGTAAAATTTAAAATATAGATTGTGTTGTCCTCCAACATTGCAGACCAGATGTTTCCTGCTTGGAAATGCTGCTGGCATTGTAACCCTGCAGAAAGATTCTCCCCCACTGGCCAGTTACTTAGGGGTAGCATATATTTGTTTCTTTCTGCACCAACTATTGTATATAAACAAGCGCATTTAAACATACCCATACTCGTTTTTTCAAATAAATTGTCTTCTATTCCTTACCTTTCTACAATATTTGTATTCAGTTATTATGAACTACTGATGTAAACAGTTTTGCATGGGGAATGCAAAAAATGACTAAACTGACACAAGCATTAAAAGTTTTCTATTAGATAGACAGAGATGAATACTGATGTTAGACTCACTAACAGTCTGCACCATTAATGGAGGTATTAAAAAAGGCGGCGGGGTGGGGAGAATCTTAGCTCCATGGTGAGCTAGGTTCATAGTTAAGTGTTGCTAATCTCAGATTAAGCTTTGAGAGTTCACTTCACCAGTTCCAGGAAGACCTTAATACTAAGGCAGAATGTTGGCACCAGAGGGTATCTACAAGATTAAATTGAGGGTGGCAATTACGCCTTTTTTTCAACTATCGCCCTAATCAATAAGAGAAGGATTTCCATTACCTTGCCTCCATAATACCTATGATAGACAGTGCTAATGAACCGAAAGTCCTTGCCAAGATTGGATTTGGCAGCCTAAAACAGATTGCAATGCCTCAGTGCATCTCAATGCATTTTTAGAAAAGGCTACTTAAGACCATGTACATCTTCATTTATCTTCAGAATAGCAGAAATTGAGCAGTTAGCAGAACATCTTTGCATCTCCAGCAACAGCTTGTGCAGAATCATGAAGCACATACAATTGTTGGTAGTAGCACAGCCCACCCAGTTCATTAACTAGCTCTTTCACCACTTAACCATCGGTAATCTATACATCAGCTCAGCCTAACAGTCTATACATTTTTCATTTCAAAATCATTGACACATGGTGTTTCTGAAAGGAAATATGCTCCCCAGAACAGCAGTTGACTGAAACTGACATGATTCTTATCAATTTCACTGCCAGTCACCATTGAACAGCAGCCATGAAACTGACAAGAAGCATTTCAATATCACAGCTGCCTTAGCTTCCAGGGTATATGGTTATGGGGCAGCGCAGCCCTGCAGACTGCTAGGGACCCAAGGGCTTCCAGACTCCCAGGCCAGATAGGTAGCTAAGCTGCTCAACCCTCCAGTCTATCTCCCTGCCAATGCAGGATCTTACTATTGCAAACCTTATTCCAAACATATACACCACTCTGTGCTTATTGTCATCCCTGGCTTTACCGTGTCCAGATTAGACTATAAGTAATGCAAGGCAGGGACAGGCACTGTATAAATAACTTATTTTTTAGCATATCATCTTGATGCCTTCCAGTACTTTGCATGTTGTGGAGACTTACTTCAAAATCATTTTAAAGCCACAGTACATAAAGTCCAAATAAAATAAATTGTTCATAACTGTCTTGTGTGGGAGTAATTAAAATAAATAGTAGAACCATTAGTTAGTTGCTTTTTACTCATCATTAATCGTCTTTCAGTGTGCTTCATTAGGAGTTCAAATTCACTCTCAAACCCTTTATATCCATTTATCTGGATGTCTCAACTCTTCAGACCCCTAGCTAGTTTCCCTATAACTTCTCAATATTGTAGTCTTAAAAAAAAAGTAAAATCCAATTTTGGGGGGAAGAGGGGCAGCAGTAAGAGATAGAGGAGTTAATCTTCTTTATCCCATGTCTCTATCATTATTCTTAACTAAAAATTTAAAATAGTTTCTCAGACACACACACACACACACACACACACACACACACACACACACACGTGTCCAAATTATTTTTGTCTTAGAAACAAATTAATTCAGAATCTCTGGGAAAAGAAATATTCAATAGGGGAGAAAAATAAAGCAAAATCTTAGTGGAGAAATATGATCATGCGAGCTGGTATATCAGAAGGAAAGAGTATCACTATTACCTACCATTTATATTTTAGCCTTTTTAGAATTAAGAAATTCAATAAGTATTGAAATAAGCAATTCTACTCCCAGTAGAAAGTGCTAGGAATTCAGATACAGCATTTGAATATTTTAGAATAAACTGATTCATGCTCCTGAAAAGTGCCATATTGAGAGGTTGCAGACAGAATTCTTCTATTTATCCATAGACCAGGTACAGTATGGGCAATGCAATTGGGGGCACTGATACTGTCCTAGCAAGACCATCCAGAGTGGTGAGAGGTATAATCCAATCTCCATGCTCATTTAATGCTTGGTCTTTCTGTTGAAAACCTACTCCACATAGATCATTGGAAAGCTAACAGATGATGAATTAAAAATGAGTACAGATTTGGGCTGGTTTCAAACCGATGACCTACTGAAAGGTTCTGTGCCAATACTCTAAGCCACACCACATCCCAAAGTAAAGATGCTTAATTATACACAAGTTATGCAGAAAGCTATTTTAGATTTAGATTATTTAGCTACTAACACAGAAAAGCAGGTCTTTCCTTACTAAGTTAATTCTCTATTGACCTGATCCTGTACCATTATGGTCAATGAATTTTTTGTCATTAATATCAATTGGAGTAGGACCAGGGCCATTATAATACCTGTAGTGTGCATAATACAGTATGTACTTTTAAGACTACAACTATATCCTTTGGGATACTAGTTTGAACTCCGTAGTTTTGTGTGTTGTACAAAGCTATCACTTCCAACATCAGTTATTATTTGTATTGCATTAATACCTAGGAGCGCCAGCCATGGACCAGAACACCATTGTGCAAGGTGCTGTACAAAACACAGAACAAGAAAAACGTTTTGAAAAGAGGCCATTTTTATGTAATAATGTGAAATGAAAAATTTAGACCAGCTCTATTCTGTATGTTTAACTCTTGATCCTACGCCGATTGAAGTCAATGAGAGTTTTGCAATTGGTTGCAATAGGACAGGATCAAGCCCTTATTTAGTTTCCTATTGAGGACTTGTATCAATCATTCAAACCATGCATTTCATTAGCACCTTTGCCATAATAATATCATCCCCCAGCAGCTGAACAACTGCTGTGAATAGTTTGCCAGTGTAATCCAGAGAGTTTTGCTCAATTTGCCTTAGCACCTCAGGGGGAAAGAAACATGCCAGTGGGCTGCACTTATTCTCTGCTTTTTTCTCCCCGTGAAGCAGCTTTCAGAATGCATTATCCATGATAGATTTGTCAGATTGTTAGCACCCTAAAAGTATGTCAGGTGCAAGGCAGATTTGTCATAATAGCATGGTGGAACTAGACTACCTTATACAAAAGCACTGTGTTGCATCTATATTCTATAGTAGGTTTCTGATATTGATAGCTGCATTTTAATGTTAGAAATATACCTGTTATTCCAGACAAGAACATCCATGTATTCATGACCACCAAACTTGATGATTTTAAATCTTATCTAGGAATTAAACCAGGTGCCCTGAAAAAGCTCCTACTAATTCAAAATGCAGCAGCCCATCTGTTTAGCAACACAGATCACTGCCATCACATCACCCTGGAACCCTACTTTCCCCTTTAATGCAGAGGCCAGTTCAAAATCTGTTCCGCTATTCAAAGCCCTTTGTAGAATTACCGCTTGTTAGCTGAGAGATTGTTTCTCCCTCTGCAGCCATGACCTCCCATCACAGCAACATTACAGGAGCAATCAAATTGTTGCCCAACAGCAGGAAACTCAAGAGTTCAGGAGACAGAACTTTGACAGGCGCAAGACACAGACTTTGGAATTCAGTCCCACAAGAGATAGGAATGACCACAGAACTACCCACTTCCAGAACTCAGTGAAAAACTCACTTAGACTTTGCTATCCCTTCATACTCAACACACCTAAATATAAACCAACAAATGGACAATACATCTGTGAACTAATCGAGTTATTTCACCTGAGAAGTAGTAAAGAAATTATTATTGCTACTTCTATTTTTAAATACTTACGAGCCTAAATTACAACTATGATGAGGTATAAGTAATTAGATAAATAGATGTGTTTTTGAAGACTGTGGCTATAAGTAGGGCCTTACCAAATTCACGGCCATGAAAAACGTGTCATGGACCGTGAAATCTGGTCTCCCCCCGTGAAATCTGGTCTTTTTTGTGCTTTTACCCTAAACTATACAGATGTTATGGGAGAAACCAGCATTTCTCAGATTGGGGGTCCTGACCCAAAAGGGAGTTGCAGGGGGGTCGCGGTACTGCCACCCTTACTACTGCGCTGCCTTCAGAGCTGGGTGGCTGGAGAGCGGCAGCTGTTGGCTGGATGCCCAGCTCTGAAGGCAGCACTCCTCCAGCAGCAGCGCAGAAATAAGGGTGGCAATATCATACCATGCCATCTTACTTCTGCGCTGCTGCTGGCTGCGGCTCTGCCTTCAGACCTGGGCTCTCGGCCAGCTGCCGCCGCTCTCCAGCTGCCCAGCTGTGAAGGCAGCACCACCATCAGCAGCAGCGCAGAAGTAAGAGTAGTAGTACCGCAACCCCCCTCTACAGTAACCTTGCTACCCCAAACTCATTTTTAGGTCAGGACCACTACAATTACAACATTGTGAAATTTCAGATGTAAATAGCTGAAATCATGAAAGTTACAATTTCTAAAATCTTATGACCATGAAATTGACCAAAATGAACCATGAATCTGGTAGGGCCCTAGCTTTAAAGGTTGTGGTAGTGTGTGTTCGGTTATCTAAATGATACAACACGTACGATAAGGGATTCGTCTCAGGATGGTGTAACATAAATAAGTGGGCTGTATTGGAACAAAAAAAAAGGCACATAGACAGTGGCCAGTACTGAATATTTTATATACAGTAGGTTGGAAATAGAAACAAAATATTGATTTCTCTTTTTTAAAACAAGAAGGGAGGGGGAGAGAAGAGAGAGACAGGGGAGGGGGTAATAAAATAAAAAAGAAGCCTTTATCTTTCCTTGCAAACTTTGGTAAATTCTAGTCAGTGCAGTAGCTTCTCTATGCTGGGAGATACAACCTGCTAACTGCAGTTTGTCTGTCTGTTAGAAACTCACCTCCAGCCACTGCTGGCAACCCACTCAATCCCTCCTATCTGCTAGTCTAGTCTAGTATTCTTAAGGTTTTAATATCTTAAATAGCAAACTTTACCAGCTTAGTTGGCATCAGGCTGCCAGTATTTCCTATTTAAAAGCTTCCCTATTGTTTCCCCAAGGACCCTTGGCATTGTCTATGATAGAACCTTATTCTTGTCATCGTTTCATTTCCTGTTGGTTTCCTTCTTACAGCTTCCTTTGATTTAAATCTACGCAGCAAGGTAGGATAATACCACACAGGTAAATGGAGGACCACATGCTATTTATGAAAAATACATCTAACTCCCTGATTCTCCACAAAGAGAAAGCATGAGGATGATATGAGGTACTGTGTAGCCTGAATCATGAGTTTAAGTGCAAGAATAAACAAATGAACTCTCCCTGGAAGACAGAATGGACATTCAACAAGGAAAAATTCTTATGTGCATAAACTGCATAAATATATGATTAAACAATACTGAATATTTAGTTCAGTCTGATCCCACGTGATTCTGTAACATCCATTTAGGAAACTTATTTCAACTTCTTGATTTGCACTGGGATTTTTTGTTACTAGGAGACAACTGGAGGTGTTTGTTGCTTCACTTTCTAAACCGAGGTAATTATTTTGGGCCAGATTGGGCTTGCAGTTACCCCAATGTAAATCCAGAGTAACTCCATTGCATTTAGGGGTGAAGTTTATGATTTACACCAGCTGAGATCACCATTTGCCCTGTTCTAGACTAGGATTTGCATTCCTTTTTCCATGTATTTTTAACTGAACAATACTATTGCTATTGAATTTAACCCATTGTTAGTTTGTATGGTAGAGTATTTTTATTTTGTATAAATCTTGGTGTAATTTTGTAAAGCTAAAAGTGATTTAATAAAAGTCCATTAAAAACCTCGGTAAAAAGACTATTTGCTTTCCTTCTGTTCTGCTACAAAGAAACTGCTGGTGGAATACAAATTTGAATGGATATTAACCTGGCCCAGTGCACTTATTTTAATGAGCAATCTACAGGTAAGGCCATCTATAATTTAAAGAGATGCTGTCAAGTCAAATTTAGCCCCAAATTTAGGTTTTGTAAAAGTTAGGTTTTACAAATCTAAAACTATGCTATTGAAATGTTTGCAAGATTTCTTCTCTTTTTTTAAATCCAAGACCATTTTAAGAAACGTAAAATTCATACACACAGTTTCCAGCCCAAACACTGAAACTCAGAGGGAGGGCATGAAAACTTGAAATGGACTAGAAGCCAGCATCAAACAAAAGTGAAACTGATATGCTGTGAATTAAATTACCCAAAATGAGGGAAAACAAACAAGTGGCATGAATAGAGGAAAGTACGTTAGATTTACAAATCTAAGAAATGATCTGTCAAATTATCTGTCAAACAGGTATTTTTTAAAAATTATTAACACGGCAGTGTCCTTTTAATGCCTCTGAAACGTTACATTGTAAACATGGTCTGCTTAACAGTACTGTTTGCCTTTTTGTTCATCAGAACCTCTCAGATATCAAATTGTGAAATGATTATAAGGATATTTTTGGGTACATGATCATATACAGCTCTCAAATGCTTAATGATTGCTCCTTACAATGTCTCCAGAGCAGTCAAGCCAGCAACTATAATAAACACTAAATCCCCTTAAAAACAAAACTGTAATTGATGACATATTTAAGTTGGTGTGAGGACTGAATGTACACACCAATTAATGCATTTATTTGAATAACTGATCATTAAATATACCTAGTGTTTATTCCACATCTGGCTAGCCACGCTTTGGGGTCAAATTCTTTTATTATACCCATGTAAATCCAGACTAAATTCAGTGCAGTTATTCCAGATTTGCATTGAGGTAACCAAGAAGAAAAACTGACCCTTGTGTAAAAAGAAAAAAACATTGTGCACGTAACTTTTCGCTTACTTTTAGTTCCTTCCTTTCTTCAACCAAACCTGTCTGTTGAAAAAGCCACTAGAAGCAGAGAAATTCCTCCCATCTCCAGATCAATTCAGACACAAATCAAATTGCAATTTAAAGCGTCCCAGAGATAGGATTGCACGGAGCCATATTTTGTTGGACTTCTTAGTATTAGCCGCAATGGAGGATGACACAACATCTGATTCTGCATCAGATTGTCTATTGTAGATGCACCACTCAGCTCAGAGCCCCACTAAAGTCAGCAGAGGCTCTGCATGGGTGCAGTGGTCCATGCTACAAGATCTGATTGTAGAACTAGAGCCCTAGAGTCAGACATTGTTCTCAGAAGTAGTTATGCCACAGAGCATCAATCCTGCTCCCCTTGAAGTCAAAGAGGATTAATGGGCCTATTTCCATATCTAGAATAGTCATATTCTTGAATAACTGGGAGCAACAGGTCAGCTTCAATTATTCAACTATTCAAAACAATTTTGGGAAAAATATAGCAGTTCTGCCTAATGAATTCATCCTTGTTTTCAGAGATATAGTACCAGTGTTCAGCTGACAACTGTAAGAACACATTTTTAAAATAGCCTTACAAAAATCATAAGTGAAACTATTGGAGTATATTTTGAAAATGTCTGCAGATGTCACAGCAATACATTTTCCATAGTTCCAACATGATTTCTAATATATAACTCAAAGGATGAAAACATATCTGGCACCCTGCCTACAATGTTGAGGGGATACTGACTAAGACATGGTGCTAATTATGGACTATACACTTTATTGTCAATTCCTGTTTCAAACTGAAATTTGAAACAAATGCCACACTGTATTTCTCTTTTCTTTTTTAAAAAAATATTCATGGCAGGAAACCATTTTAAATCAGAGTGGTTTTTGAGCCTGTAAAAAATATATATTAGAGGTCAAATATCATTTACAATGTTTAATATTTTATTTTTAAGAGTGATGACATTATAGTTCATAAAATATTTATGGAGAGATGTAATATTCTCATTTTCTAAGGAATGGAACTACCCAGACAGAAAAATTCTCATAGAAGTGGCTGTAGAAATTAACCCAACCTGTTTTTCTTGTCATCAAAACATAGATTGAAGCCTTCAGTATGGTCAAACCTCCTCTCAGGAAGGACTGCATGTTTTTGTTTACATTTGTATATAATTCAAATATCATGGAAATGGCTTAATAATGAAGCTTCATTAAGGCATCTCAGTGCAAGTTAATTTGACTGTAGAACATTATTTTCCATGGAAACAATAGCTTGTGTTAACAACTCTAGGGGAGATCGAATAGGGAATTTCCTAAGATTTTACAAGGCACCTTAAAGGGCAGACAAAAGAGACTCTATTGCTTCACTCTCAGCCACTGGCTGCTGGTAGGAGAATGCACCAAAATTAAGATTGAAGGCCAGACTCTCGGCTGGTATAAATCATCATAACTCCACCGAAGTCAATTTTCATCAGCTGTGGGTATAGCCCTCACATTAGCATATAAAGCCCTTTAACCAACTGGCTCCTATGTATTTTTTACTGAGCTTTGACACCCCTTGTTTCATTGCATTTTCTTAAGTCAGCAGGTGTGGGCACAGAACAAGTACAAGTTGGGTCTTTTCTTCAGATAGGCCACATCTCTAGACTATCTCACCTTGAGCTTAGAAGTGCAAGAGAGAAGGATGAATGTGGGCAAGTTCTGCAGGGCCGCCCAGAGGATTCAGGGGGCCTGGGGCAAAGCAATTTCGGGGGCCCCTTCCATAAAAAAAGTTGCAATACTATAGAATTGCCCCACTTGCCCACCCCCACCCCCCCCCCGGCGGCCCTGCTCCAGCCTCCCTTGCAGTGCCTACCTCAGGGGCTCCTACTCCGCAGAGCCAGCTTGCACCCCTGGGACACCCTTCAGTGTGCCAGCAGATGCCCCAGCAGACTCTGCCTCCACCAGCTACACCGGCACTGACTCCTGGTCAGGCACCGGTCTATTACTGAGACCTTTAGCACCCTACCTTCAGTACTCCCCTACCACTTCAAGCCCCTCTAGTGAAGTGTGGGAGAAGAGGAAGAGGAATATGATGACCAAATGTTTTCCTCTCAATACTCTCCCCAAATTCAGTTACCTACAACTGGGAGACGCATTACAGCACAATCTCCATATCCTCAAGGCTGTCCACACTGGTATGGCAATCCCTGGATGGGACCACCTATGCCCCCCGCCCGGGCAATGACCACACTGGGGTCCATGGACCTACACCACACCACACCACAGTTAGGTCTTCTGCAGGCTGCCCAGAGGAAAGCTGTCAGACCCTTCCCACTGCCTGCTTACACTGAAACCCAGATAAGACCTAAGAAGTCACTGCCCCACACTCCTCTTCTATAGCGATAACACCACAAGATGTCCTGGTACCCCCACCACATCCCACTACTGATGAGCTCGCTCACTTTCAAGAGATTTTCAGAGAGTAGCAGAAGAGCTCAAGATTACCTTGAAGGAGGTACCTGAAACACACCATGAGCTTACCGACATCCTGCAAGCTACGACCTCCTCCAAAATAGCCCTACCAATGGGGCCATTATGGAACCTGCTAAAGCTATTTGTCAGACCCCAGCTACAATAACACCCACTAGCAAGAGATTAGACCACAAATATTTTGTCCCATCTAAAGGTTCTGAGTTTCTATTTACACACCGCTCACCTAATTCGCTAGTGGTTGACGCGGCCAATCAGAAAAACAAATACCAACACTTCTGCTCCATTCCTTCAGACAAAGATAACAATTTAAAGCAGTGGTGTCCGAGGGCCAATTGATCTCCCGCATAGCTCTTCAAACCACCCTCGATGCTGCGGACACAGCGGCCAGATCCACAGCCCTGGCCATCGTCATGAGGTGGGCCTTATGGCTTGCTTCTTCCTCCTTTCCGAAGGAGATACAGAATATGGTTGAAGATCTCCCTTTTGATGGAGACAAGCTCTTCGCCTCTACAACCAGTGAAGTCCTTCACTCCATGAAGGACTCCCGTGCCACACTCCAATCCTTAGGCATACAAACACCTGCCTCAAAGAAGAGACAATATAGATATCAGCCATACCAATGGCCGCGTTACCAAACCTTTGCACAACATCCACCTTTCAGACACTATGATACGCAACAACAACAATGACACAGGTCCAGGAACCAATGATGTCACCCTCCGCAAACAACGGCGACCCATCCTCCTAACCCAAATAAACAAATTTGAAGTCTTGGTTGAGGTTATAGAAAACCTCACACCCTCTCCAGTGCCAAATCCTACCAACTATTTTTTTGGACACTGTTTGCGTCCGTTCCTGGCCAACAGGAAAACCATCACTACGGACAGATGGGTCCTGGAAATTATCAGATTGGGTTATGCCATCCCCTTCCTCTCCTTACCTCCCACCCACCCTCCCACCCCATCGCCCTTCAGGGACCCCTCTCACGAACAATTGCTCTGTCAGGAGGTACAACATCTCATACATCTCGGAGCAATAGAGGAGGTACTCCCTCAACACAGAGGGAAAGAGTTTTACTCCCACTACTTCTTGATGGAAAAGAAAAAGGGCGGTTGGCGCCCTATGCTCAATCTTCAACGTTTGAACAAGTTCGTAAAGAAACAGAAATTCCAGATGGTTACTCTCCCAATGATAATTCTGACACTGGAGCAAGATTGGTTTTCAACCCTCGACCTTCAAGACGTATATTTCCATGTCTCTATCCACTCTGTCCATCGACGTTTCCTCAGGTTTGCTGTGGGAGCGCAACACTACCAATACAGAGTCCTCCCATTTGGCCTCTTCACCGCACCACGTGTCTTCTCCAAGGTACTAGCAGTTGTAATAACACATCTCAGGAAAAAAGGAAACCTCATATTTTCTTACCTGGACTTTCTCCTCAAGTCTCCCACTCAGTTAGAAGCGAACCATGCAACTCTTGCAAACCTTCACTGCTTCCGCACCTTGGGCTTGCAAATAAAACGAAATCTATCTTACAACCTACCCAACAAATTGACTTCATCGGAGCCCACCTCGATTCCACCACCAGTCTTGCATCTCTCCCCCAGGACAGATTCCACGCAATGGGCATCCTTATTACCCAGATACGTGCCAGCCCAAAGTCCAAGACTCCCTACAGCTTTTAGGACATATGGCCGCTTGCACATTTGTGGTCACAAATGCTCGCCTGTACATGCGATGCCTTCAGGGTTCACTAGCAATGGTATACAAACCAAACAGGTTACTAACTATGCCCCAGAAAGTCAAGGACTCACTTCTCTGGTGGACCTCTCCCATCAATCTCTACACCGGGATTCCCTTCCGATAAGATCCCCCTTCAATTACCATCACCACAAATGCATCCATCACAGGATGGGGAGCACACATCGGCCACCTCACCACTCAGGGTCTATGGGACACTTCAGAACCAAGTTTCACATAAATTTGCTAGAGCTCTGGGCCGTACGCAATGCCTGCCTCCATTTGCTTCCCATCATCCAAAACCGCCGAATTTGAATCATGACCGACAACATTGCGTGCATGTTTTATGTCAACAGATGGGGGGAGCCTGGTCACAGTCCCTTTGCACAGAGGTGGTAAAACTTTGGAACTGGTGGCTTTAACACAATATCCATATCTCTGCCTCATACCTGCCAGGTTCTCAGAATACCACTGCAGACGAGCTCAGCCAATCGTTCCCCATACAGCATGAGTGGGAACTCAACGACTCCATTCTTTCCAACGTTTTCCAGACCTGGAGCTATCCCCAACTGGATCTATTTGCCACAGCAACAAATAAAAAATGTCTGATATTCTGCTCCAGATCAGGCCTGGGGAAACACTCATAGGGAGACGCCTTTATGCTCCCTTGGACCGAAACTCTCATGTATGTGTTTCCACCAATGCCTCTGTTGCACAGAGTAATTCAGAAGATACGAACAGACAGAGCCAACATAATTCTCATAGCCCCAGCGTGGCCCAGACAACCGTGGTACCCCTTCCTCCTGCACATGTCGGTCAAGCCACCCATTCCCCTTCCCCCACTCAGCAACCTCCTAACGCAGGGGACAACTATTTCACCCCGACGTACAACGTCTCAACCTGAGGGCCTGGCTGATCAATGGTTCTCTAATGCGGAGTTAACATGTTCGGACCAAGTACGCACTGTCTTGCTACACAGCAGAACACACAACACGCGCACTACCTACCTGCATAAATGGAAACGGTTCACATCTTGGTGCGCTAACAAGCAGACCTCTCCACTTTCTGCTTCACTCCCACTGATACTGGATTACCTGTTACACCTTACAACATCTGGCCTCTCTACGAGCTCACTCAAGGTCCATCTCGCAGCAATCACTGCCTTCCATCATAAGATTGACAACATAACAGTCTTTGCCCATCCAATCACCAAAAGGTTCCAGAAGGGTATCCAGACATTTTACCCAGACATGGAACCACCTGCTACACCTTGGGATTTACACCTTGTCCTCAAAGCCCTGATGAATACACCCTTTGAACCGATGGCTACATGCTCCCTTCTCCACCTATCCATGAAGACTGCCTTCCTCATAGCAATCACGTCTGCCAGATGAGTAGGAGAAATGGAGGCGCTTATGGTAGACCCTCCGTATACCACGTTCTTCCGCGATAAGGTCACACTCCGCATGCATCCAAGATTCTTACCTAAGATACACTATTCCTTTCACTTCAATGAACCTATACACCTCCCAACATTTCCCCCAAAACCTCACGCTAACACCTTTGAATCAACAATGCACACTCTTGATGTTTGCAGAGCATTATCCTTTTACCTGGATAGAACAAAACCGTTTAGGAAACCCCCCCAGACTTTTTGTCTCTACTACTCAGCGCTCATAGGGAAACGCTATCTCTACACAGATACTTTCCAAATGGATTGCTGACTGCATACGCCTTTGCTACCAACTCAGGCAAATACACCCTCCTACATCAATTAGAACACACTCTACCAGAGCTATCTCCACCTCCACGGCCTTTCTCTGTAATGTCCCACTGTCTGACATATGCAAAGCAGCTGCCTGGGCATCAAACCTTACCTTCGCTAATCACTATGCTCTGATCCACACTGCAGCATCCGACACCAGATTGAATAGAGCTGTCTTCTCAACAGCCTTCTTGCCTCATCCGAAGTCCCAATCATCCTAAGAGATAGTGCTTTTCAGTCACCTGGAGTGGAGCCACCCACAGGGACATCTCTCTCTCGAAGAGGAGGTTACTCACCCTGTGCAGTAACTGACGTTCTTCGAGATGAGTGTCCCTGTGGGTGCTCCACTACCCGCCCTCCTCCCCTCTACTTTGGAATTCGTAATGCACGCCGTTGTAGAGAAGGAACTGAGGAGCCTGGGCTGTGCCCGTGCTATTCAAACACTGACAGCTCGAGAGGCAGGCACTGCACATGAGCAGCCTGTAGGGGTACTGCTGTAGAAATCTCCGATCGAAGGTGCTGGGACACACCTTGACCTGAAGTGGAGCACCCACAGGGACACTCATCTCGAAGAATGTCAGTTATTGCACAGGGTGAGTAACCTCCTCTTTTGCTAGTCTAACTTAAGTGTATACTTGGCAGACATTCTTAAGAGAAAAATAGTTGAAATAATAAATGCATTCTGCTAAGAGAAGTAGTTGAAGATATAGCACTAGAACTATTAAAATGAGTAGAAAATTGAAGTGAATTAACAACATAACCAAAAGGTCCATTTGGGTCACAAGGCAGAAAGGCCATCTGGCTTTCCTAATGATAATGTGAACAGCTGGCACCACCGTATTATATATTGATAAAGTCTGGTGACTGCTGGATCACTGTAACGGAAAGAGAAAGCACCCTTTCTACTGATGACAAGCTGAATAACAGGTAGTAATTAATACAACAGAACAAGAATATGGCTAGGCACAAAATGTTTCCAGTAAGTATAAACATGCTTCCCCCACAACACAATATCCTACTATCAAACATAGGGCTCCAGGAAGCAAAGCCTAAGTATAGGGGCTTTTCTATGCAAAAACCCTGTGAAGTACAGTGAGTGTGAGGGAAGAAACCTTTAGCTACAGCATGTTTCTCAAGTCCATGACTGGCTACTACAAAATGCTGGGGGTGGAGGGAATGGAGCCCTCTCATGCCCCCTAATGCAAACTTTAAAGTCTTGTCTTCACTAGGGGAAAAAAGGGTGTGTTCTTGAATTATATGTAATATAGTTGTAGCCATGTCAGTCCCAGGATATTAGAGAGAAAACTTCTGTTTGAGTTCATTTAAGAGCATAGTGACTGTCTGATTTCACCCACCTAACTGTTGTTGGGACAGTTAGTGCACTGGATGAGGTGTACCACATGTTGTGATAGGAATGTGTAGGATGCCATCTCCGCCTCAAAGAATTCTTTCACAACAAGGATGATACCACTCATAATGACCATGTTCCCACTGATATTCCTAATAAAAAAGAACAATCTGACTGGACACCACAGTGTGGACCGAACCACACTCTTGATCATTACACTGATTTGCTTCAGGAAAAAAATTGACCACGAAATCCTTAACAAACATCACATGCACTATAATCTCTCCACTGCCAAGAGGACATCCATACAGTCCCTGAAATCTAACCACCAGATAGTGATCAAACCAGCAGACAGAGGGGAAGCCACTGTAGTCCTCAACCATGACGCCTACGTTACTAAGGCCAACTGACAACACTCTGGCACCACCTACGATAAAGAACTCAAAGAAGACTTCACACGACAGTTCACACAGGAATTTAAGAATATCCTCAAATCCTTCCCCAAACAACTGAGTCTACAAACTTATTCCCCACAAACCCACCCCTGGAACTTTCTACATTCTTTCCAAAATACACAAACAAGGGAACCCAGACAGACTGATCATATCTGGCCATGGTCAGGACTCATAGAAACCATCCTCAAACCACTCACTACACAAAGTGTCAGCATCCTCCAGGACACTACTGACTTCCTGTCCAAACTCCGCAATATTTACATCTTCTCTTAGAACACCATCCTCTCTAATATGGATGTCACTTTCCAATACACAAACATCCCTCACAATGACAGCATAGCTGCCTGCCTCAAATTTCTACAAGGCAATGGACAACCCTCAGATGTCCACCCCAAACGCATTGCCAAACTTGTTCATTTCATCCTCACCCATAACAATTTTATATTCAACAACAAACACTTTGTCCAAACCATGAGAACAGCCATGGGTATTAGGATGCTCCCCAGTATGCCAACCTCTCCATGGGTCACAACACCTTCAAAAGATGAGCCTGAGAAGTTAAATTCCTATTTCTGCTAGACATTAAAAATCATGGACTCCAGAGGCAATGGTTTCATGGCTAACTTCTGTGAAAAGAACACATAGCTTATCATCACTAAGATTTTACCTTGAGTCAGCTTACTAGAGTCAAGAATACATCATTTTTTCCTAGCTATGACAAGGCCTGAGGGTGTTTGCTTACCTGAATTAGGATCCCGCAAGAGGTAATGCTGATCCATCAATATTAACTACATTAGGAATCTCCCTGGAGTTCCGCTAGAGATGATGCATGTAGATCTGCTATTTGAAAAGATGACCCTCCTCACCCATCACAACCCTCCAAAACAGGGGAATCCAAGCCGTATCAGCTGGAGGGAGTGGGGGCTTAATGGTTTGGAAAAAAGAAGGGTGCATGGAACTCCCCCTTCTCCCGTACCAGCCATTCTCTTGGCTGGTACTTGAGTGCCTTCCAGCCCCCTGGAGCGCAGTCTATAATAATGGCTCTAAACGTGTGATCTCATGCAAACCTCACCCTGCCCCCACAACCACCATTGATGCAAGATTAATTAGATTTTTAAACCTACATCAGGAAAGTAAGACCAAAAAATTGCCAATTCTATTTTGTTTGGAAATATAATATATGAAACACCGCTTACAACTGTATATGGTAATGCAGCAGCATCTGTCCTGATGGTGTGAAAAATGTTTATAATGAGTTAACTGTTTCTCTGAGTGATCAATAGGCAGAGAAAATCAATGCAAAATTCAGACAGGACCACACAACATGGAATGTAGCGTTCCTTGAAGCTAGACAATCGACAGTTTTGTCTCTCCACAAAACCTCTCCATTCAACTTCCCAAAAGTCTGAATCTATAAGAATCTGCACTGAAATATAGAAAACATGCCCTAAAATGTCATCTCCTTCATTTTTTATATCAAGAAAAAAGTCTTAACAAACTACTCCGTTATTAAGTCCAGCCTCTAGGCAGCTGCTTTCTGCTGGCATTTCCTGGATAATTGTAAACAAAATTACAAAAGTACCATTTGTGAAATACTTGCAAAATAAACTCCCTTTAGAAGGTGGCAGCTTGCACTGTGCAGTATTTATAAGAGAGCTGCAAAAAGACAGAATGAAATGGGAAGGGAAGTCACATGGAAACAATTCTCCTCTTCCTGCCCTATGGGGAGTTTTAATTACATTCTGCTATTTCAGGGTCATCCCTATTTATTTACCCGTGTTCAATCATTTTTTAAACTTGGCCTTGGTGTTATAGTGTGCTGCCTGTCTAATATACTGTGTCCTACACGATTTTCTTAGTCTGTAATTGGCCATGAATGCTGTGATACTTTCGTATGAATGATGTTCTACAAAAATTCTCACTTTGTGATTTCCTATGCAGAGATACTGAAAACAGTGAAGTGTGGTGAAAATCCCCCAAGAATCAGGGTGTTTAACATTGCTTTTATTCTGCTTTTAATGATGCTTTGAGCTGCTTACAGCGAAATTGTATTCTACTGTGAGGCCTGATATACACTGGGGAAATTTCCCCCAATATTCAAATGGGTTCAGATAAATCAGTTTAAAATCTAGTTAGAGCCAAATCATAGACTGGACACCTGGTATTCAGGCCACTTAGAGTATGTCTAAACAGCAATAAAACACCTATGGCTGGCCCATGTCAGCTGACTTGGGCTCGCTAGGCTTGGGCTGTAGGGCTATAAAATTTGCAGTTGAGATGTTTGACCTCGGGTTGGAGCCTGGGCTCTCAGCCACAGCCATGGGTGTTTTTTATTGCAGTGTAGATATACCCATGGAGTCTGGTCTGAGGTTTGGATCTAGTTATTTTAAAACCAATTGGAATTTGGGGTCAATTTCCTCAGTGTAAATTGATACCACAGAGCTAATTCTCCTAAAAATGCAGCCCCTAGTGGGTGTTAAGGGATAATCCCCTTGGGATGCAACATTTATCTCCTTTGAGTTATCAGAGCAGGAGAGAAGCTGCCACTGTCTTCTGGAGGCCCAGGTTGAAGTTTTAAGAAAGGATGCCTTGTTATACATTTTCCCATCAAGGGATGTGGCTACACTAGTTTTTGTCTTGAGTTAATTAATTGCCCAGTTAACTTGAGGTAATTAACAGGTTTGTAAAGGGTAGTCTGGACACTCTCTAAACATTTGTTCCAGGCTATAGATCTTTGTAGGTTAGTCCAGGGATCGCTCAGCAATTGCCAGAAATGAAGGGAATTCTAACCAGATGGGATGATCATGAGCCAAGTAGGAATTTCTGCTTGTGACACTCTGTACCCCAAAGAAGTACCCTGGAACCCCCATATTCACTACTGTCTTATAATTGATATGTTTGGTACAAAGTATACCTTGTGAGGTATCATTTTTAAAGGCTTGATCTGTTGAACATTAATATCCTGTATGTGCTATCATTATATGTGAAGTTATGAAGTATTGCTCTATGTGTTACTGAAATATGTTGTGAGGTTGGGAACACCTACAACCAGCCTTTCAGTTACAACAAAGGAGGGCCAGACTGACATTGATGGCCCATCAAGAAAAGAATCCACTATCCCAGAGATTCCTTACAGAAGTCACGTATGCAATGGAAACTGCTTGATCAATGGGGACTGCCTGATGCCCACAAGGATCTTTCTAGCAGTGGGAAGAAAGTATAAAAGAGGGTGAGTGACATCATCATTTGGCCTCTCCTCCCCCACTCAATACCTGGAATAATGTCTGCAAGAAAAGGAATTTGAACTGGTGAAGTTTGGTCCCAGGCTGGAAAGTGGTCCAGTCTGTGTATTGAGGAACTGTAACCTGCTTGTACAATCTGTTAGGGTGAGGCATTGGTTGATGCAAACCTTGCTTAGTCTGTTTAAGTTAAAATTTAGGATGTGGATTTATTTTTGTTTCTTAAGTAACCAGCTTTGATCTCTATGCCTACTACTTATAATCACTGAAAATCTCTCTATCTGTTTTATATTTTACCTAAAACACTGTGTTTTGGGTGAAGTACTTGGGAAATCTCACCTCAGACTACAAAGGCTAGTGCAGGGATCGGCAATCTTTGGCACGTGGCCCGTCAGGGAAATCCGCTGGTGGGCTGGGACAGTTTGTTTACCTGCAGTGTCTGCAGGTTTGGCTGATCACAGCTCCCACTGGCCGCAGGTCGCCGTTTCAGGCCAATGGGGGCTGCGGGAAGAGGGCACGGGCCAAGGGATGTGCTGGCTGCCGCTTCCCGCAGCCCCCATTGGCCTGGAGCGGCGAACTGTGGCCAGTGGGAGCTGCGATCGGCCGAACCTGCGGATGCTGCAGGTAAACAAACCGGTCCAGCCCACCAGCGGATTTCTCTGATAGGCCATGTGCCAAAGGTTGCCGATCTCTGGGCTACTGTATGTCCACTCCACACTGAGGGAGTGGCGAAGTAGGTAATGAGCTTATACTGGCCAGGCTTCTGACCAGTGCAAGACAATACAGTTCTGGGGTACCAGGCTGGGGAGCTGGGGGGAATTGGCTGAAGCCTCCCTATTGATGGTTTGTCCGATGTCTGTGTAAGTGCAGCGCCTGTCAGAGGCTTGCAGCTTGACATCAGCATCACAGTGTGAGAGGCAGCCCAGGTTGGTGGGTTTGGAGGGCTCAGTGGTCCCATAGTCTAGGTTGCACCACAGGGGCCCCATCACACTGCTATTCAGTGAAACTGAAAAAATAAAACCGACTTTATTATAAGCAGATACATGAAGAAATGGCATAAAGGCAACGCCACTCCATAAGCCTTTAATTAAGGATTTACTATACACTAAAAAACTCATGGGGACCATCTGAAGAAAGGACACAAATTCTTCTTGAAGGGGTCCTGGGACCCTGGAGGCTTCATTATTGTTGTCTTTTAATGTTTGTAAGATAATCAAATATGAGGGTGATGAGGGTTATCCACTAGTCAGACAAGGAGAGCCACAAATGGCCAGAGCTGCTGCAGAAGCATAGAGCCTCGGGAGAGAAGGACCCGACCCCCTGCTCTTCCTCAGAGTTTTGTATAGTCCTGGTGGATTCCATGACTTTATGGGTGGGGAAAACCCCATTCCTCTGATGACACACTATGGGCAAAACCTCTGTAAGGAAAACCTCCTAGGGATTTGCTGTCCATTAATCCCCGCCAGTGGATTTTCCTGAGGGAGGGGGCGCTTGGGGTCAATAATACTTTACAGAGAGGGAAAGTAACAACACGTGCATCTCATACATGAGGTAACTGAGGCAGTCGGTGTCAGACCTGGGACTAGGTCCTAGGTTTCTTGCCTCCCATTCCCAAGCCCTTGGCTGAGACTGGCTTTCTAAGTGAGTTCCATAATATTGGAACTAAATGGGCCCATCTCAGAGCAACATGTCTTGTCGAGTCCTATTATCTCCCTTTAAAATGAATGAGTTTTATCCATATTATATATCTCTTGATAAACAAAGTCACAGTGGATTCTAATCTTAAAATACTGTAACTTCCATGAGGAAAACAAGTTAGGTAGCAGACTAAGTGACTTTTAATTGTAACTCGTTGGTCAAGTTTGATTTTTGTTGCTAAAACATTACTATTGTGTGACAAAATCTCTGTGTACCGAAGGCCAAACAGACTAATGTATCACACTTAAGAGTATTTCACAAGAGACAGCTTACTTCAGCGGAGTTTTGAGAGCCCGATCTCTCAAAAATAAATGGTTATTAAAGTGAAATATTGGGCTACATGTAATATTACTTAGCTTGTTGCATAAGAATGCTGAAAAGATGTTATTGGTAAAGTTAGTGACTGCAGTAAAGAGAAAATTAATATAACAGCCAGAAAGATATGACAGCTTATGGAAAATCCATTTTTTACCTTAAAGGGATTGTTCATAATTGTTACTGCTTTCCCCACAGTGGTTAGAAAATAACTTACTTTTTCCTTAAGCGGCAGTAGCTATAATACATTTTCATAGTTGGTTTATCTGCAAAAAACTGAGATTCCATAATAAAATAATACAACCTTAGTAAAATTAAGTTTATTTGTATTTTCTCATTTGTTTGTGCTCAGAATACAGGTTTATCAAAATCAGAACATGTAGGAAGAAAATGTGCATACTATTTGTAGTCATAGTGTGCATTAATAACAGTGTTACTGCCTGGTAACACTGCACCATTAACACAATTTAGCACTGCTTATTTGCTGTAAGCTCAGCTATGCACCCTCAGGCGTTCAGGCAACAGTATACAATGCCTCTCTGTTATGTTTGCAACATACAAATTTCTACAAATTTGCCCCATAAATTTGACTCCTACGTGGTGATGTGATGAACGTTTTAGGGCAGGGGGGAATCGATTGAGCAGTGTATAAATTCTACTGGAGCTTTCTCAGGCAGCAAGCAAGAACACCACCCCCTTTCTTCTCCTACCTCCTGCTGTTTCAGAAAACAAACATATAAGCTTTAGAATACTGATTTTGCAACATTGTGGACTATTACTGTACAATACTGTCTTATTTTCACGATGGGGATAGATATTCTGCTTCCTGGGTACTATAAATGGGGGGGGGGAGAGGAGGTTGTGATGAGCTGGTGAATTTTATAGCTCTGTAGATATCTTCTGCTTGTGCTAATGGAATGCATTGGACCTAAAAGCCATGTGAGGGCAAATCTGGTGTGAGATTCAATGTGAATATTTCACACAGTTCAGATAGTCAGACTTCTATTGTATTCTGAGGGCCAACCATTAGAGAGCAGTGGTGCTCACAGACACAAGGTAGTACTTTACAGCTGTACCTTTGGGAACTAAAGGTTACCACTAAAAACTGGCCAGCCTGCTTCCTGAAGTGAAGAGAATTAATTTGTTACAGCTGGAGTATGTGTCTACTGAAGGTTAAGTGCCAGTCCAAGGGTTTTATACTAGACTGAACTAACCTGGATAAGCCAACATATAAAGTAAGAGGAAAATAAGTCTTGTAACTTTACTAAATTAAACAATCCTCAACTATTGTGACTGGAATCATCACATACAAGCAGCACTGAATTTTATCCAGCTGTGTCAACTGGCCATCAAGTGCTAAGTCACTTGTAATGGCAACATTCACAGTCAGTTCTGTGTTTTGCTGGTAACAATTGAAAAATAATGTGAACTATTTATCTTAAAAAGTTTTCACTGACATCTCTTCTAGAATTTCTGATCCAATCAGTTTTTATGTATGTAACCCCAACCCTGAGGCATGCTGCAGCCTTCTCCCTTTTCTCCTCAGGGTTAGGGTGCTGGGTTTACCTATAAGGATGCCTGGTGTCTCCACCCAAGGAAATGCCTCCTACTGTAGAGACTCGTCCCGGGGGGAAAATATTTAACACAGTCTCAAACAGAGGAGTGTCGGTCAGAGCACACAAAAATAAAATAGTTATCACAATTCTCAGAGTAATAAAACAGTAACTGGGGCTTTATTAGGTATGGGGAATGCAGAGTAAGGGACAGTGGAAAAGGGGATTAGGATAATAAAAGATGAAAGGAACAATACATAAACTCTACCCTTCCCAATATTCACAGGGAATATGTGGCTCCCTCCCAGCACCTGCCTAGACAAATAGTGAATTTAGCCTCAGGGTATGTCTACACAGCTGATGTTAGCAGCAGCACTTTAACCTGGCTGTGTAGTCATGGCTCCAGCGCTGGGAGAGAGCTCTCTCACTGCTGTAATAAAACCGCCTCTGCAAGGGGAATAGCTCCCAGCGCTGTAGCACTGTCTACACTGCCACTTTACAGCAAACTTGCATTGTTCAGGGGTGTGTTTTTTCACACTCCTGAGTGAAGAAAGTTTCAGCGCTGTAAGTGGCAGTGTAGACAAGGTCTCAGTCTTTGATGGGTGGTGCCAGGCTAAAGTCAGTGGCTAGTTTAAAACAAAATAGGAAAATAAACCAACAAGGTGTTCTTACAAAGTATCCGCACCAAGGATGGTAAGATCCTTACGGCTCTCTCCGGATTCCAATGTGTAGTTAGGCTGGCTATTAGTACCCTGACCATGACTCTCCTGAGCCTCCTGGGTTTCTGGTTTCTGCTGTGATGACCATGTTCAATGTTCCAGAAATCCCCAAAGGATTCCTTTGGGTAGGAATGTGGAAGGGCCTTCCCTGGCTATGATGCTTCTCTCCAAACACAGCCAAAACCAAAAGTAAAGCCAAATGCTTTGTCTTTGAGTTCTGGCTTTATGGTTTTGGTAGTGTTGCTAGCCTATTCTATCTCCACCCTGGGTCCTGGGCCATCTGGAAAACAGAGTCCTGAACCTCTGCCACCATTGCTGCTGTAAATCCAGGGGCAGTACCCTATGTACTCAGTGTGGTATTATAGGAGCGCCCCCCCAAGGGTTTGTTTATATATTGTTTGGATCTTATGTAACATTTTAATATAAGATGTTCAATTTAGAAGATTGTAAAAGTTGCATGGTTTACAAACCTCATAAAATTCCTCACTAATAAGGATTTTCTTTGCCCCCCAGGAATTGGCTGTGGCAATTGTACAATTGATTTTTTAAGGGAAAAAATCTATTGAGTGTCCTAGCTAATTAAAAAAAAAAAAACGTGCTTGTGATATAACGTGCCTTGAAAGTGGTCAAGACAGCAGATGGTCTGAAAAATACATTAAAAGCTAACAAGTCCAGTTGACAGCAGCACTAAAAATGCAGAAGAGAAATGCACAGCATTCTATTACTCTGATGTGCTCCATATATAACATCCTCTACATTTTTATTTTTTAAATACAACCTGCAGGCATTCAAGTTCATGCCAGTCTTTACCTAATACTATTGGAGACATGTTTCCCTCACTCTTACCCCCCACCCCCATCTCTCCATGCACTGGACATTTTTTACTGGGTATTTTTAATCTGATAGCAAGGGTAGGTTGCATTTGTGATTATTAGTAGTCACAGAAGGCAAGTGGCTAGAGAAAGGAAGGTCTGCTCAGCACTCAGGAAGCTGTGAGGGCAGGAAAGGTTTCTGGGATAGAAGAAAACTCCTCCATCCTGCACCCAAGCAGAAAGAGGCTAATTTTTAGGGGGTGGTGGGTGTGTAAATTCAGATGCATTGGTAGGTGGAGAGCATGCAGAAGTAGAAAACTTGGTAGCATTTTGTATCTTGTTTGAAGATCTTATTAAATGTCTTCAGTGATGGGGTATTTGAACTCCATACTGGCTAGGAGGGGTAAATAACCTGCAGTGACCCCAGTCAGCCCCACCTTGCTTCACCTGTGCTCCTTGTCAGGCCTACAAGGCTAAAAAAGGGACCACAGCTCAGTTGGGGGTTGACTGGGAAGGAGAGCAGATGGGCAGTTTCCACTACCTGTGGGACGCCTAGCTGGGGTCAGGTGTTGACTAAAGACTGCAGTCTGCCAGAACCTCCCCTGTAGGAGGGTAGGCCTGACACAGACTGTTAGTTTGATTTGGTTATCAGGAACCTGGTGGTAGGTATAGCTGCTGTAGCTGTAATCTGTCTGAAGGACGGGGATGAAAGTAGAGCCCAGCAGGGCCAAAGATTCTTTTGGTTTGTGTTCATGTTGGACTTTGACTTGGGGACTCTGCTCCCCCGTAAGGGGCTGACTCCCTCTGGAGGCCTAAGTAACATCTATAAATGAAGGGTGCTGACGGCTCCACTGGGGAAACAGACAGAGCTGATGAAGTGCTGTGTCATGCTGTGAGGGGGAGTGCATAGATGGCTCCTCTGCCACACTCCCAAATAAATCTTTGGGAGGGATTGGTTCGCGTCTAATTGGAATTTGAGGTGGACAATGTGGTGCTGAGTTGATACCTTTGGCGAATTTTGGAGGAAGTTTGGGCTTTTGTGAACGAGGAGGAAGAGAATCTAGCAATATGGAGAAACAATGAGGTGGGGCAGGGACAATCAGCTACTGAGTCAAATTTAATATCATTACACAAGCCCCTCAAACTATATACAAAAAAGCCTGTATTAAGAATGCAAAGTCAAGCACTTGAAAGCTGGTAAATGGCAGGTTTATATTTGCCTGTCCAACCTTAATTCAGCTCCCCTGTATGTCTATCTTGTGCAAAAAATGAGTGAGAGGCCCTGTGGGGGCCGGGGGTGGGGGGGAATGTGATGATGTAATTACTGTATCATAATGAAAATGTTTTAAAAAAAAAGTGGGGCAAAATTAAGCTTTCATGGATAATTGTAAATCTGGCATTTCCTAATTTCCAAGTGTGACATTGCAACATAAGTTATGTTCTCTTCACATAGATTTTGGGTATAATTTCCTAGGTTTTTTTTTAAAGTACAAAGGTAAAAGTGAATTTTACTTTGTACAACTGTAATAATCTTCCATCATGCTTCATCACAGGGTTTGAACGCTGAATTTTCAGCACTGACTTCTACTACTTGAGCTATAGGGCTAACTACGGTAGCCGGTAGCAGGGGATGGCTGTTATCCCGGGGGAGTGATGGGCTGCTGACAATTCATATTGTGGCTGGGGGGGAGGGAATCTGCCCCAGATACCTCTTCCCCACCCCAGGAGGATGAGGCTGCTAGGGCCATGTTCTTGGTGTGGGGGTTTTTGAAGCAGATCATGGCTTTTCTGCCCCTTAACCAGGAGGTTAAGTTCCTGCTTCATGTGGCCCCGAGGGAGCATGAGAAACAGGTCTGGGCTTATGGGGGCAGCCTAGCTCTGTGATCTCTATTTCTCCTATACCTAGGAATTGGGGGAGCACAGTCACATGTGGTAACATGGGGAGGGAAGACAGCCAAGCTGAGCTTCCCCTATTTCCAGCTGCTTTAGCAGCTCCCAAATGTTCCCAGTGCAGGGTCATCTGCTTCTGCTGCTGCTGCCTGTGGGACTGGTCCTTTAAAACGTTCAGTCCTTTTTATCTGGCTGCCTCAATCTTCCTGCAGAATGCAAGTAAGAGAAGGGCAATGGTGATTTTTAAAACAGCCAAACCGGACTGAAATTTCACAGGAGACAGAAAAGGCACTCATCTAACCTGAGGGATTGCTTCCCACTGCAAACAATGGTGGTGGTAATACTTCTCAAAAAAAGGTTGCAAGAATCCTTTATAATAGAAAGTGTTAGGCAATCTATATATAGGGGTCACTACCTGCTCCCCCTAGAATATGTGACATAGGCTGTCAATTTACTGTATTTTGCATTTCTTATTTGTTCATGGATTTCAGACCAGTATGGGCTAGATTGGAGTCAGATCCTCCCCTTTTTCAGCCAAGTAAGGGCTCCCCACACTGTGACCTCTATCGCTGGGGGGGGGGGGGCAGGTGAACAAGGTTACTTGACTAATTATCTCCCATAAGCAATTATGTAGAGAGACACTTTGGCTCTGCTTCTGCCTCACAACTCCCCAACCAGAGTAGCTGACCTGGCAGATGTGAGGTGAGTACCTTCTCCATGGAATGATTTGCAGAGCAAAGGGAGAGGAAAGGAGGAATTGTGACTGAGTCACAGTGGAATCTATGATCGGCTGTGGTGGCAGCATGCGTATGTGCTGTCACTGAGGCTAGATTGTAACTTCATAATCTAGCCCTATGCAAAGACAAGTAGCTACTCTGTTCTCCGAAGATACTTCCTCTCTTTGTGGAGTCTTTCCCTTTTGTTAGAGAGTCAGAACTTCAGGGCCACCCGGGGGGGGGGGGCAAGTGGGGCAATTTGCCCCAGGCTCCGGGCCCCGCAGGGGCCCCCACAAGAATATAGTATTCTATAGTATTGCAATTTTTTTTTATGAAAGGGGCCCCCAAAATTGCTTTGCCCCAGGCCCCCTGAATCCTCTGGGTGGCCCTGGGCTGGAGACGTCCGGAAGCTCAGTGCTGAGAGCGGCAGCTGCAAGATCAAAGGACGGTGCCACAGCAGCAGCTTGTACTGTCGGCACCATAGCAGCTCTCAGCACCGTACTGACAGTGGTGGCCGAAGGAGAGCTGAAAGAGGCAGGCAATTGGAAGCCCTGAGCCTCGGCACTGTGTAGTGGGGCAGCCGACTCAGTCGGTGCCTGAGGTGCCTGCCGCGTGGAAGGTGGTGAGCCACGGAGCAGCAGTTACCGGAGACAGGAGAGCCAGTTTTAACTTCTTCCCCAAGGAACAGCTCCTGAGGGGACAGGAAGCTGGCCATTTTTTTGCTTTTGTTTTGCCTCTGGAGGGTGTCACAGAGGTTTGCTGGCCAGGGTCAGACACAGGTCTGAGAGAGTTTTCCAGGAGCAGCATTTTAAGCCTGAGCTCCCTGTCCTTGTGGGTCCGCGCTTTCAATTTGTTGCAGTGGATGCATCTTTGGGGTACATGAGACTCCCCCAAACAGCATATGCACTGTGAGTGCCCATCGGAGGTGGGGATGGCATCCTTACAGAAGGCGCACCTCTTGAAGCCTGAGGAGCCAGGCATGTCCGAAACCGTGGAGGTGTTTTTTGGGGGTTTTTTAAGTAATAAATGTAACAGTTTCAGTCGTTAGAGTTACTACTTAGATAAGTTACATTAACTATCTAACTAAATTGAGAAACAAACTAACTAGCTAATCTCAAAGAGCACGTCCGAACTCCGTCTCTAGCCGGAGATGGTAGAGAAGGAGCTGAGGAGCCCGGGCCATGCACACGCTATTCAAACACTGACAGCTCAAGAGGCAGGCACAGCACGTGCATGGCCCGTAGGGGTACTGCTGTAGAAATCTCTGATTGAAGGCACTGGGATGCACCTAGACCTGAAGTGGAGCACCCACATGGACATCTCTCGAAGAAGAATCAAAGTTACATTTTAATGCCCAGGAGAAAGTCTAGCAAAAACTTAGAAAAACAAAAACTTTAGATTTTATTATATCCATCGGACTTTAGGATTCACCTTAGATTTACTAGTATCCATGGAGACCTTTTAAATACAGTAAAATGTCTGTCCTAGGTAAAATTGCCAGCACTTTAGAACAAAGGTTTTGTAAGTGGTGGTTTATAATGCAAGCAGGATTTGAAAAGTACATTTTTTCTTGTCTTGAAGATAAGACTTATTAAGATGGCATGCCCCCTTGGAGGCAATAACATTTTCTTCCATACTTCAAGCTTGCAATAACACTTTTTCTTGTAAGAAAGGCAAAAGTAGTTTTTTAACCTAGATGAGATTGATGCTATCTGACCAAATATTGTTCTAGCAGGATATGGATTTAAAGCCAGAACAACTTTCATTCCTGTAAGCACAGAAATCATCACTGCCAATATAAATTGTCAATTTTCACTTGACAATTAGATTTAAAATGTGTGTTTTTTCACTCTGTTCTTTATCCCTTAAAAAATAAATATAACATTAGCTATTTTGGCACTATATTACAATGAATCATAAAATCGAGTAAACTAGAAAGGTATGAAAGACCTATTAAATCATCTAGTCCATCTCCTTGTCAAAGCAATTTTGCTCCATAAAATAAATTTTCTACAGTGCCCTGTGTGAAAAGTCTTCAACTGTCACTGTTACTGAGCTAAGGGCACGTCTGACCCCTCCTGGTCTCTTCGAATGCATCCCCTTCAGGACTCACTTCTCTCAGGATGGAATCATATGATTCTCCCACTCTCAGATTCTCTAACTTATGTCTAGCACCTGCAAGTCTCTTCCTTCCAGAAGCAATGACAGTGGTAAACAGTGACCAAACAGCCTTCTTAGAGCAAAGTATTTAATTAGAACAAAAACATTTAAGAAAAAAACAGGTTTTTAAACAGTAAAACAGACCATATGCATGTCTAGCCTACCAGGTGTCTAACCACATGGGGGCCTGGCAGGTCTAAGCTTCCTATAGACTAGGGGTCTCAAACTCAAACGACATTGAGGGCCACATGAGGACTAGTACATTGGCCCAAGGGCTGCATTACTGACATCTCCCCCCGCCACCCTCAGCCCCGCCCCCACTCCACCCCTTCCATGAGGCCCCGCCCCTGCCCCACCTCTTCCCACCCCTTCCCTGCCCCCATTCCAACCCCTTCCCCGAAATCCCCACCTCAACTCTACCCCCCTCCCTGCCCCCAGGGGGTGCAGGAGGGGTGTGCGGTGTGGTGAGGGCTCCAGGTGCAGGGTGCGGCAGGGGGCTCAGGGCAGGGGGTTGGGGTGCAAGAGGGGTGCAGGGTGCGGCAGGGGGCTCAGGGCAGTGGGTTGGGATGCAGGAGGGGTGCGGGGTGAGGCAGGGGGTTCAGGGCAGGGGGTCTGGGTGCAGGGTGTGGCAGGGGGCTCAGGGCAGGGCAGGGGTCAGGGTGCAGGAGGGTGCAGGGTACGGCAGGGGGTCAGGGTGCAGAAGGGGTGCGGCATGGGGCTCAGGGCAGTGGGTTGGGATGCAGGAGGGGTGCAGGGTGAGGTGGGGATACAGCTGCAGGAGGGGTTCGGGGGGCAGGATCTGGCCCGGCATGTACCAGGGGCAGGGCAGGCTCCCTGCCTGCCTGTCTGCCCTGCCCCTGCGCTGCTCCGAGAAGTGGCCGGAACCTGGGGGAGGAGGGGCAGTGTGTCGCTGTTGCTTCAGGCACCGCCCCCAGCAGTTCCCATTGGCCGCGGTTCCCCGTTCCCGGCCAATGGGAGATACTGGGGGCGCTGCCTAAAGCAACAGCAACACACAGCCCCTCCGCCCCCCCTTCCCCACGTTCCGGCCTCTTCCCGGAGCAGCGCGGGGCAGGGCAGGCAGGCAGGGAGGGAGCCTGCCCTGTCCCCGGTGCACGTCCGGCCGGAGCCGCTCTAGGTAAACACTGGGGGAGGGCGGGGGGGGGGCTGCGAGGGGTTCGCGGGCCGCAGAAAATAACCCCGAGGGCCGTGTGTTTGAGACCCCTGCTATAGACCCTCCTGGCAGAGTCCATTCCCTTAACTCACAAACTATTTCACCCCCCCATTTCAGGGAGAGTCTCACTTAAAAGCTGCTTGGTCCTTTTGATCAATCTCCCCTGCCCACTTTTCTTAAGACCCTTTTGAACTGTTTATAGCCTTTGATTTCTTAGGTCCCAGCATAGGCAGAACAGCTGTGTCACTTCAGGCTGGGGTCTAGAAGTATGCTACTGTCATGGAATGCCTTTGTGTGTGTTCTTCACACAGACACACACACAAAGTTAGAACAATACAGCACAGACAGAAAGTCTCATAACCCAATACACAACAACTTCACCTCACTGCCCAGGTCACATAATTTTATGCACTTTGTATCTCTCAGTAATCTTATGTCACACTATAGGGACATCACTACATGACCAGCATAGGGACATCTTGCTGGATTTCATAGAAGTCAGCCTAATTTTTCCCTTTCTTAATTATATCCCATTATTCCTAGTACCGATCTCACTAATTATCTGTGTTGTTTATGCTCCTCAGACATTTGTATATAACCATCATATCCCCACCACTTCCCTTAGTAGTTACACCATTCTGTATGCATTTAACTCTTAGTTATTCCTGATACGTCAAATCCTGCAGTTCCCTGATCGCTTTTGCTGCTGTTCGTTAGTTTGTTAATAGGTTTGTGGAATATAGGCCTTGATCCTGCTTTTATTCAAGTTAATAGCAAATGGGTAAAATGCCCTGCAGATTAGTAAGGAGAGGAAGGACACTCCTCATCCTTCCTATTCAGGCTGCTCGGACTGCAGTTCTGGACCATGGCTCACACCCTCTCCCCAGAACTGGCCATTTATAGGGGAAGGTGAGTAAACTGTACTCCTAAAAGCAGTGAAGTAATTTAGGGCTTGTCTATACGAACACTCAGTTTGCAGCAAGCTGGGGTGTAAATCTAACCCAGACTAGTCTGTCACGCATTAACAGGCTGCAGCACACTAAGTGTCTGTGTAGACCCTGCTGCCGTGCACTAAAAGTTCTCTAGTGTGCTTTGATCTACTCCCATTGCAAAACAGCATAGATCAAAGCGCACTAGGGAACTTATAGTGCGTGGCTGAAAGGTCCACATGGACTGTTAATGCGTGACAGGCTAGTCTGGGGTAGATTTACACCCTCGCTTGCAGGGAACTAAGTGTTCACATAGACAAGCCCTTATTCTCCCAAAGAACTGAAGAAGGAGCAAGGGAGCAATTGGAGAATTGTGACTGAATACATCAGAATTCCTTCCTGATGTGCCCTCCCCTAACACAAGGCTATGTCTAAATGCTCAGTCTACCCCAAAGTGGGCTTCTAATGGGAGCAGAACTTCCTAGAACTAAATACTGTATTCCAGGAGTGGATGCTCCGGTGCTGACTAGAGAATGATTATTTCCCTGCACTGTTATTCAACTGCATAGCAACTCAAAACTGCTTGTCCTTTTCTGCTACCGTTTCACATTAACTGCATGTCTAGTTTTCTGTCAATTGTCACAGCCCAGCATAGTTCTCTTTCAGGATTACTCCTTCCCTTTGGTGCTCTATATTTTCTACTGTTTTTCCCTAGAAGTATTAGCCAGTAATTTTACAGCAGAATCTCATTTTAGGATTTTTGCCCATCTTTCTAATAGGTCTAGGGCTTTCTATTAATCTCTTACATAAGAGGAGGTTCTTCGAGATGTGCAGTGTCCAGATATGCCATGTGCCTGAGTCTGGAAGCATTTCTTAGCAATGTCTGTTGACCTGCATGTGGGTTCCCTTGTGCTCCTAGCTGAGGGTATAAGAAGTAGTGTGGGTCAACGCCCTCCAGTCTCCCTCTTACCGTAATGGAATCTAGTCCAAAGCAGAGGGGATGGAGGGTGGATAGTGAAATGCAGATAGGGATCACACATCTTGAAGAACCTCCGGTTACAGGTAAGTTACTTCCTCCTCCTCTTTGAGTGATTGTTCTTATGTGTATTCCACATATCATGCTGATCTCTGCTCGCGAGTCACTGGAGGTGAGAGTGTGAGGATGCCAATAGAAGTGGGGTCTGCAGTACAGTCTGGCCCATGGCGGCATCTGTAGCTGTTGCTTGGGCAATGACATAGTGTGACGTGAATGTGTGGATGGAGCGCTAAGTTGCTGCACAATAGATGTCTTGCCAGGCCACATCCACCAGTGAGACTGATGTGGTGGCTTGTGCTCGTGAAGAGTGCACCGTGATTCTAACAGATGGGCGTGGGTTGGATTGGTTGTAGCATTCACAAATGCACCTGAGACCCTCTTAGAGATCTGTTGAGGATGAGAGGGCTTGACCCTTGGACTGTTTGGCAATGGCCACAAATAGCTTTGGTGATGTGCAAAAGGGTCAAGTCTGTGGACGTAGAATGCCAGTGTCTGGCGTATGTCAAGGGAGTGCAAGGCTCTGTCATTAGAGGAGGTGTGTGGTATGGGGTGGAGAACCAGCAGGCAGATGCAGTTAGGTGGGACTCAGACACCACTTTTGGGAGGAATTTAGGGTGTAGCCATAAGGACACCTTCTCCTTGAGGAATATTGTGTAGGGAGCATCTGCCCTCATGGCCGTGAGTTCACTGACTCATCTGGCCAAGGTAATGGCTGCTAAGAAAGTCACTTTCATTGAGAGGTGGGAGAAGGAGCATGTTGTTACCAACTCAAAGGGTGGCTTTGTGAGAGCAGAGAGAATGAGATTAAGATGCAATGGTGGCATAGGCTTCAGTGCTGGTGAAAGGTGCTGAGTAAACCTTTCGTGAAGCGGATGGTGGTGGGGTACATAAACACCAATGCACCATCCATGAGAGGGAGAAAGGCACGGAGTGCTGCCAGGTGCACTTGAATAGAATTGAGGGCCAAGACCGACTTCTTGAGAGCGAGGAAGTAGTCGAGGATGACTGGAAGAGACACCATGCTCAGTGAATGGCAGTGGCAGTGGGCCCATGCTGTGAAGCCTCTCCATTTAAGCTTGGTAGCAGGCTCTGGTGGATTCTCTCCTGCTTTGGGTAAGGATTTGTTGAACTGGAGTAGAGCATGCATGGTCTACCCTCGACACCCATCCAAATATCAGGCTGAGAGGTGAAGACAGCCCAGATTGTGATGATGAAACCTCCCCCAATCTTGTGTGAGCAGATTCGGGAGTATGCAGCAGTGGCGTGATATGCGGGTGGAGAGTCTGAAGAAGTCTGTGAACCAGAACTGATGGGGCCATGAGTATGACAGTGGCTCTGTCCCGATAAATCTTGCATAGCACCTGTGGCAGGAGAGGAATGGGGGAAAAGACAATGGAGCTCACCTATCTCATCATCTTGAGAGCCATCCCTCACTGCTCCTCTCAAGCAATAGAAGGGGACTTTCTGTCCTTGTGAATAGCAAAGAGGTCCCATCAGGGGGTGCCCCACTTGGTGAAGAGGTACAGAAGCATGGCATCATGTTGCTCCCACTCGTGATTGAAGTTCAGAGTCCTGCTGAGCACGTTGGCCAGGGAATTCTGGGTGCCCAGTAGGTAGGCGGCTTGAAGTATCATGTGGTTCTTGATGCACAAGTTCCAAAGCCAGACCTGCTCGGAGCAGCCTGGGTCTCATCACTTCTTCCATCTGGTATTTATGAAGGTGAAGATTGCAAGCTTCCCAGGTCTGGGACAGGAAGGATTTGCTAATGGTGCCGTGAGCTGTGACGTGTGCCTCGTCAAGGCAGTAGAGGCACCACTGGTGCTCATCACTCACAGAGAAAGAGCGCAAGCAGGAAACAGCTTTTGAAACCTGGAATCCAGGCCACAGTGCCTGGGGGGACGGGGGAGGAAATACAGTCCATGACCAGGGAAAGAAGAAGAACTACACTGACTATACTAATTTAGATAACTTACACTAAAAAAAGCTGGGGAGGCATTGACCTGACTACCTCTTATACCCTCAGCTGGGAGCATGAGGAGATGTGCTATGCAGGTGTGGGTCAACAGACTTGCTAAGAAACACTTCCAGACTCAGGCGCATGGCACACATGCACACCCATGTGTGGAATACACATAGGAACTATCACTCGAAGAACTACCGATATTTGCAAGTCCTTCCATTTAGTATTCTTTGTGAATCTTGTTAACACATTGTTTACACCCTCCTCCAGGTCATCGCTGAAAATATGATATATGATCGCCCTTGTCACCCGCTCCTGAGATACTCCATTAGATGTTTCCACCATATATCACCATCCTTTGGTCACTGTATTTAGCATAAATTCAGTTCACATAACGTTCCTATCCAATTCAATATAAGCTAATGTTAGAGTCAGATTTTGTGACACGCACAAGCATATTTACAAAGTTCCCCACTAAATTTGTACTTCAATTTAAAAAAATCCCTTCCAAATGTATTTTATTAATTCATGGTACCTTTTGCTCAAGCTTCTATTTTTCCCTTAGTAGTTACTTTATTAATTTACTAGTGGTAGAAAGTATAGGATGGTAACTGCCAGGCTCTTTCCTTTTTCGAAAAAACAATACTAGGTTTGTTTTTCCTCAGTCTTTCAGAACCTCTCTGGTCTTTGGTACCTCTACCATACATAAGTGTCTGTGCTGCGATATGTTCAGGGTAGTATGTATTTGGAGTATACATTCCACCTCTGAACAAACAAAATCTTTCATTCAGCATCAGATGCAGGCATATGATTTTACAAAAGTTCCATTAATGCTAAAAGTAACATTAAATAAAAGTTACTGTTGTTCTTCATCATCTTAGTTTCATTTACAGTTTACCTACTTTAACCTCACTTTGCAACGTCCCCTCTAAGTTATTGAAAAATTACTGTAATTTCAATATAAAGCAATAATTTTCCTTTGCCTGGAAATTTCTCATTTTATGCGCAGTGTTCCTTAAATTTCAAAGAAGGACATAGATTGTCCATATGGTTTTTTTTAGTAGATGTCAAACAAATCTAATAATTGTGAAAACTACTTTATCCAAATCAAGAAAACAGAAGTCCAGAACAAATAAATGGCATGCCTTCCTTGCTGAAATCATATAACATTGTAATAAAGGGCTATTGGATATTCTCACTGAGTTTCTCCCACAAGACACCGTCTAGGCCCTGGCTGAGTCTCTGCTCTGTGATGTGTGGGTGTTCCGCAATACCAGTCCAGTCGTAAGAGACTCAGCCCTTTCCGAAGTATCAATGAATACAAAACTAAATGAACTCAAATAGATTGTCCCACAGGTGTGGTAAAGCTCTCTTCCTTCAGAGGGCTTCTGTTAAGACAGCTAGGCTAACAGGCTAACATAGTCCTGTCAAAGGTGGATCAGCATCAGGCCCTCCCTTCCTTCAGGCAGTGGTTGCCTGAGGAGTTCTTGCCTTCAGCCTGCCTTCTCTCCATGAGCAGAACAGAGGTTTGCTCTCCTTTTTGGTCTGCCACCAGCAGAGCTGTGCTTTAAGATCCTTCCTCCACGTCTGACATCTGTCACAGGTTTGGCAGGGCAGGGCCAACTGAGCCCACAACAGCTCATTAACCCTGTGTTGCCCACTGTGGGGTTTGTATACCCCATTGTAAGCAAACTGAAGGCAGGACTGTGATATTTATGCTGGTACTACCTTATACCACAAGCAGTCCCACTGAAGGCAATGGAGTTACATATGGAATTCATTCAATACATATTCATAAATACATATTCATTGTGAGAAATGATATCACAGCCTGGTCCTGAGTAGTTAGCCAAGACATCTTGAGATACATTTTCAGAGCATCTGTGCATGCGCAAATCACATGCAATTTGTGGGATGCGTACAATACTTCCTATAAACAACTCTCTTGCACAGTTCAGGGTAGTTATCCAATGGGAAAAAATGTAAAAAATGTTTAATAGCTACTAAGCCAGTTCATTAATATGTGACAGTATCTACTCCTGTTTGAATCTTCCATCTGAGAAATAGTGTACAGTAGCTAAGACACAACAGTAAAATGCAAGGTAGAACAAATAAATACCCAGGGATAAATTTTTACAGCTTCCAAAAAATGATTTTGTATCAATTACTAGCATAGGTCACCTTCAACTTTTGTATTACAGAAAGCCCTTATTTTTATGCATCGTTCTATCTGACAAAAGGGTTCATATTTTCCTTGAGGATAAAAAACAAATGGTATCGAAACTCCTGCAAGTCCCTTCGCTCATTCATTATGTTGAGAGACCCAGAGTATTAGTGCAGGAAACAAAGAGCTCACAGAAGAAACTGAAGGCTGTTATGGTTGATGTATACCATTAGAATGTCCCTCATCTTCCCAATGTTACACAGCCAGCAGGGAGACATGGATCCTTGAACAGACCTCTAGGTTCACTGGCCTTTGATTGATTAGATCTTTTTTTAGAAAAAACAAAAACAAAATGAGAAATACCAATCTGCTGTTGCAAATGGATTAAATGGCATGCTCACATTTTTCAAATTGTAGTTACATGTTCAAAATAGCTGTGCAGTCCTGAGGTCTATTTAAAATAATTTGCATCTTTCTGTATAAATGGTTTTGAGAGAGAGAGAAATCTCAGAAGTTACTTTAAAAGCAAGTCTCCTTGGTTGCTCGGTCCTAAAAACCTTTTCTGCGTTTGCTGTAAGAAAGATCAATGTTAATTTTACAAAGTCTTTGAGTTAATGTATTTTAAAATGTAATGCTATTATTTCAAAAAAGTCAGTCATGTGTTAATATTTTATAAGAGAAAAAAAACTAACCACCAACCCTTCTGTGACTTCTTATAACGAGGAACTTCTGGGTTTCTCATACAAGTAAATAACTTTTTAATACCCTTTTTGCAATCTGCAAAAGTGGCAACATTTTATATCATCATTCTCCCCTGTAGCAACAAAGACAAATGTCTATGCATGTTAATCCTTCAGGTTATTTTGAGCTTTCTCACTGATGCCAATGTGTGATTAAAAATAGTGCACCAAACTTTGTCCTCTCTTACACTGACGTAACTCTGGAGAAACTCCACAGAAACCAATGAATTTACTGACACAGCAACAAATGGGAGAAGAGAATTTGGCCCAGTATGTTTAATTGTTCAGAATGGGACACATCATGTTAACACTAGGGCAATAGTGCTTCTTCTCATTTCACGTTCAAAGTTCAAACCAAATAATTCTTGATATTCAAAGAAAGGTTAACTTTGTGAACCTTTATATTTCTCACTTCTGGCCAGGAGTAGAAGAAGAAAGCCTAATAAACAAACTAACACTTCCGTCCAAGGCTCTCAAAGAGATTTACAAACATTGAGTAAGTCAGTCTCATAACACCTCTGAGGTGGGTAACTTAACAGCCTTATTTGACAGATGGCTGAACTGAAAGAGAGAGGATAAGGGGGAAACCCTGATCCTATTGAAGTCAATGGGGCCAGAATTTCACCCTAAGTGATCGCCTAATGTCACACAGCACAATCTGTGTTTGAATCATCAGACAACAGTCCCAGTCTGTCAAAAAGTTTTTATTTCCAGCACTAGCAAACCAAAGAAACCCTAGAAATCCTGGGTCAATGCATTTTCCAACCACCTTCAAAACTCAAAAGGGTTCAGATAATTTTGGGTAAGAACCCAAACTGAATCCAGACTTTGGAGTTTCTCCACGAACTGATTACCCATTGTGACAACTATTGCAAAAACCTAATCTAAATCCACCAGCTGCTGCATCTGAGACAATGGAATCTTTTATGTTTTAGGTTCCTTTCCTGCTTGTTCAAGTTGGTATTCCAAACTGTCTGTCGCTCTAGCAGAGCTATTACTATGTACTTCTTAAAATAACCTCCTACAATAGTACCACCAAACATAATTCAGTACGAGTGCCTTTTGGGTTGTGTATGAGAGTTGCACAATGCATATGGCTGTATCAGGTACCATCATTGCTCATAAGGGAATGACAGACTCACCAAGACAAATAGCAGGAAGTAATCTCCATTCACTTTTCATGCCAAAACTCAAACTGATTTCACCTTGCAAGCTACATTTTTTCAAAAATAATCTGTTAATATAATCAGTTACTTTAGCATTCCTTCTTGCTGGGCAGATAGGAGGTGTACAGGCAATAAAATGCTTGTCCTACCAAAGAGCAGGCTCCCATGTTCAGCAATGAATGAAGCTTCCACAGTGGTTTTAATTATTTCTACTTTAAAATATTATCTCTCCTAGCAGAAGAAAACTTCTAATGTTCTATTGGGGTAAATCATTGTGCCAAGGAACATGCATTATAATCATTCAACCTTCAGTAGAATAATTGAATGTGGGGGGTTTTCATCATAGCTATGTAAAGGATCCGGAGATATTTCTTAACAGCAGTAAAGTAACTCCAGGGAGTATAGTTAACATGATTATCATCAGACAATTACTGTCTATCTACTGAAAGATAGGAGACCTGGAGCTGCATCACTTGTATCGTAACACCTACAGTAAGAAGTTTGATTATCACTTAACACCTGCCTGTTTATCCTATTTTACTGCTTAACTTTATGGAATACAATGTGATAAAGGGAGAAGAGCTTGTCTCTTTCACCAACAGAAGTCAGTCCAATAAAAGATATTACCTCACCCACGTTGTCTCTCTCATATCCTGGGACCAACACAGCTACAACACCACTGCAAACATCAATTATATGTTATTTATTTATTTATTACATGTCTTGCAAGGCTAGAGGTCACCAAAATACTTCTCTTGTGTTTTTATTCGTATAATGTTAATTGTTAACAGAGTTTGTGTGCCAAAACTCTCAGGCTAAATATACCCATCTGTGGGGAATTCTGCAACTGAATTTTGCTTCTTGGACCCATATCCACTCAAAAGTCATCAAATACAGAGTTAAAGGGCCAGGCCTTCCTGTATGTTGGTTGCACAAACCAGCCCTAAAGCTGGGTTAACTGGCCAGTAAAGGTTTCTTCAGGAGGTACAGCTCCACCACAACAGTTTGTATGCCACTGCCGCCGCCTCCTCCTCCTCCCACATCACCTTTCCCTGCCCATGGGGGCCTGGGCAGCTACATGAGGAGCAGCCACAGCAAAGCCCTGCTGTCAGAATGACATCTCAGTTCCTTAGGCTGCTTTACTTTACACCAGATGGCTTCACGATACAGAGGATGCAATGGTAACTTAGAGATACAAACATCTCTGTTCCATAGCAGAATCTGGGCCAAGGTTGAAAAATTGACTTTTATTCTGCATTTGCTGACTTTTGGGAGCTTATGTACCTCACTAATCCCTTCATCCCTGCTGTTTTCTGTTTAGTATTCATAGGGAGACTAATAATCCACCTCCTCCAATATGATGAAACTGCTAGTCCCTTATAGTGGACAATTATGCAATACCATGCCAGTTTGGAAGTTTCTTCCATATGCCAAGTTGTTAGTGGTTGGCTTATGTCCTGAAACATGAGGTACAATGTACCATATACTTTTTTATTCTAATTAACATCACTGTAGGTGACTATTATCCTCTGTGAAATCTATTAAATTATCTCATCATTTTCTAAAAATCTTACTAAGCTCTTTGCTCCATTATATCTTGGGGCAGTGAGTTCCACAGAGTAATCAAGTTAGGTTAAATAAAAACCTCCTAATTTTTTTTCCAGAGATCAATAATGAGGGGATGGCAAATATGGGAGAATAACAGCAATAGTGTTGCATCAGGAATATAGAAGAACATAAATTGTTGGGCAAAAGTCAACATGGTTTCTGTAAAGGGAAATCGTGTTTTACTAATCTATTAGAGTTCTTTGAAGGGGTCAACAAACATGTGGACAAGGGGGATCCAGTGGACATAGTGTACTTAGATTTCCAGAAAGCCTTTGACAAGGTCCCTCACCAAAGGCTCTGACATAAATTAAGTTGTCATGGGATAAAAGGAAGGTCCTTTCATGGATTGAGAACTGGTTAAAAGACAGGGAACAAAGGGTAGGAATTAATGGTAAATTCTCAGAATGGAGAGGGGTAACTAGTGGTGTTCCCCAAGGGTCAGTCCTAGGACCACTCCTATTCAACTTATTCATAAATGATCTGGAGAAAGGAGTAAAAAGTGAGAGGGCAAAGTTTGCAGATGATACTAAAATGCTCAAGATAGTTAAGACCAAAGCAGACTGTGAAGAACTTCAAAAAGTTCTCACAAAACTAAGTGATTGGGCAACAAAATGGCAAATGAAATTTAATGTGGATAAATGTAAAGTAATGCACATTGGAAAAAATAACCCCAACTATACATACAATCTGATGGAGGCTAATTTAGCTACAACAAATCAGGAAAAAGATCTTGGAGTCATCGTGGATAGTATTCTGAAGATGTCCACGCAGTGTGCAGAGATGGTCAAAAAAGCAAACAGGATGTTAGGAATCATTAAATAGGGGATAGAGAATAAAACGGAGAATATATTATTGCCCTTATATAAATCGATGGTATGCCCACATCTTGAATACTGCGTACAGATGTGGTCTCCTCATCTCAAAAAAGATATACTGGCACTAGAAAAGGTTCAGAAAAGGGCAACTAAAATGATTAGGGGTTTGGAACAGGTCCCATATGAGGAGAGATTAAAGAGGCAAGGACTCTTCAGCTTGGAAAAGAGGAGACTAGGAGGATATGATAGAGGTATATAAAATTATGAGTGATGTAGAGAAAGTGGATAAGGAAAAGTTATTTACTTATTCCCATAATACAAGAACTAGGGGTCACCAAATGAAATTAATAGGCAGCAGGTTTAAAACAAATAAAAGGAAGTTCTTCTTCACACGGCGCACAGTCAACTTGTGGAACTCCTTACCTGAGGAGGTTGTGAAGGCTAGGACTATAACAGCGTTTAAAAGAGAACTGGATAAATTCATGGAGGTTAATGGCTATTAGCCACAATAGGTAAGAAATGGTGTCCCGAGACTCTGTTTGTCAGAGGGTGGAGATGGATGGCAGGAGAGAGATCATTTGATCATTACCTGTTAAGTTCACTCCCTCTGGGGCACCTGGCATTTGCCACTGTCGGTAGACAGGATACTGGGCTAGATGGACCTTTGGTCTGACCCAGTACGGCCGTTCTTATGTTCAGAAAGTAAAAAGCTAAAGTAGCAAGGGAAGACGAAGAACAGTAAAGGGGAGTCAGGGGATTGGAAGCAAGAGAAGAACCGGAGAGACAAATGACCAAACAACTTGCTATTCTTCTCCTCTCTTGCTGATCAAAGGGTTTAAGCAACAAGGGAGTTTATGCTGCAGTTTCCTATTCAGCATTAAACTGGCATGTCAGGTTCAAATGATTCATGAAGGTTTTTTCCACAGTAAATTAATTTGCTGTATATTAGGCTTCATTCCTAGCAATAGTTTAACACCCTTCTCAGTCTTGGCTGGAAGCAGTGGCTGGAGACGTGTTTACAGTGATTTTAAAGCTAAAAGGCAGGCTTGCCACTCTCAGTGACCTCCAAAGTGAGTAGAATTGCAAACTATAAAGACTGAATTTAATTCAGTACCCAGTATGCTGTTAATTTTCCATATACATGACCCGTGAGCAGGACAGGGATGTGAAAAGAACTGAATATTCATGAGTGGAGTTCTCTAATCCCAATTTCAAAAGGTAAAATATTATTTTCACATTGACAATAACATGTAGCTCATTTAGATCCAAGAATATTTTGGGTTTCTTCCGAGTACGGTGGCCAGACAGTGATGTGAAAAAAGCCCATTAGAAACTGTAAATCAAATGAAGAACCACTGTGCTTTGTCAGCTCTAGAAATCCTTAGAATGCAATTGGCCAAGCTCACATGACTCATTAGCTATAGCAGGTATAACACAGCAAGCTGTGTGAACAACCAGCTTGAACAAATGGGTCACCTTATTATGGTTATCTCATCCTTTTCCCACCACCTACGGTTTGTTGCTCTCACCCATTGTGTCTTGTCTTTTATGTGGACTGTAAGGCAGTGTTGTGTCTTGTCTTGTTTTGATACTTGAAAAGGTGGTGGTGTCAAACCAACCTTAAATGAAAATTATTTATCTTGTGGACAGATTGACTTGACTGATATGGAGTCTCAAAAGTTCAAGGCTCAGGCAATGGTATGCCAGGACCATTAGCTCAAGTTTTGTATGTTTAAATATAGTTTGTAAACCCTCCAAGCAGGGGATGTTATAATTTCACTAGAATCCTTGGAATTCAGCAAACTACCACACAATTAATTGGGTCCACTGTGTGACCAAGTATGTGAGTTAAACAGCTTGGCTCAGGGGACAGGCAAACAAACAGAGACAACCCGCACCTGCCGATAGTGTGTGTTGGGGGGGAGGCAGAATGAGGGCAGCGACTTCAGCAGATGTTACTGGCCATGCTGAGTCCGTGTGAGCATGCTCAGTACAAGCCAAGCAGCAAATCTGGGGTGGAGGCAGCACATGACCCTGCATTCCCCCTACGTGTTGCCTCTGTAGGCAAACCTCAGCCTAAACCCTACCTATGCCCAAACAGCAATTCATCCCACGTTATCAGGGCTACGATTTTGTCATGGAAGTCATGGATTCAGTGACTTCCAGAGATCTCAGAGCCTGGGAGCTGCACGGTCCCCCTATCGCCCGTGGTGGCTGGGAGCCGGCAGTGGTGGCTGGGACACCCCAAGAGCTCGGAGCCACCGCAGGCAGACAGGGCACCATGGAGGGGCGGCAGGGGTGCCCCACAGCTGGAAGCCACGGGCTGGGCTACTCAGGGGAAGTACAGGCGCAGGTGCCCTGAACTATGACACAGAGCACACATTGTCAGCCTCTGCATCCTCTGCATGAGGGAAGGGCATTGGAGATAATGTGTAAGGCTAAGATTTTTGTCATACATATTTTTAGAAAAAGTCATGGATAGGTCACGAGCTTCCATAAATTTTTCTTTATTGCCTGTGATCTGTCCGTGATTTTTACTAAAAATATGCGTGACAAAAATCTTAGCCTTACACATTATCTCCAATGCCCTTCCCTCATGCAGAGGATGCAGAGGCTGACAATGTGTGCTCTATGTCATAGTTCAGGGCACCTGCACCTGTACTTCCCCTGAGTAGACCAGCAAGGGCCCCACTCAGGCTTCCAGCTGTCCCCTTTTTTGGGTGGTAACCCTGAATCTCTCTCCCTTCTGACTGAGATATTTCCAGGCTGCAGTTCCCTGCCTTCACTGTGTTATTCCCAGCAGAGACAGGCTGCCCAAGCACACCTGCTTGCTTTCTCCTCAGAGACCATTAATAGTAATTGCTAGTTCCACAATGCCACACAGCACTGTCTATGCAAGCCTAATTTATTTTTAAGGTAAAAGCTCTTCAGAGAAGAAATTAAAAACTAATAAAAGAACCTAAACACATGCCAATAAGCTTACCAAACATCACCCCAGCTCTAACCTGGGCTCTGGCAGAAGCAGTCCTTCAGCACCCCACTCAATGGGTTTTCTTTGTGGTCATAAATTCATCATAGCTTCAGCTCAGAACAAGGCCACTATTTAGTCCATCCTTGATACCGTTAAGGGATCTCTGATCTGGAGTTTCTAGAGCAGTGGTTCTCAAACTTTTGTATTGCTGACCCCTTTCACATAGCAAGCCTCTGAGTGCGACCCCCCCACCCATAAATTAAAAACACCATTATAAATGCTGGAGGAAAAGCGGGATTTGGGGTGGAGGCTGACAGTTCGCAACCCCCCAAGTAATAACCCCATGACCCCTGAGGGGTCCCAACCCCCAGTTTGAGAACCCCTGTTCTAGAGCAAGTCATTAGTAGACAATGGGATTTCCTCCCCAGGGCATAGCTTCAAAGGGTGGATTCGAAGTGGGCTATTTGCATACCCCTCTACCCCCAGCTAATTCCTAGGAACCCACTTCCTAAAAGTTCTTTGAAATTCCTAATACCTTATAGAGACTGCATAGATACATACAATTCCATAATAACACATACACAATTGCAAAGGATCCCTAAAGATATTAAACCCAATTCAACAAAGTTCAACCTAATTCCATAAGGTTCTTTCAGGATATTGCAGGAAATTGTCAGTCTGTCACACCCTGTCTGCGTAAGAATTAAGCCACCCTCTGTTCTAAAACCACCAGGAATGGTGACAGTGATCTCCTAGGACCTGCACTCAAATTTGCCCTAGGAACTGACCACTCTACCAAGTCTGTTGGCATAGACGCCAACTTCGTGAGTGCTCCAGGGCTGGAACACCCATGGGGGAAAAAAATAGTGGGTGCTCAGCACCCACCGGTGGGCCCATCAATCAGCTCCTCCCGCTCCTCCCCAGTGCCTCCCACTCACTGCTGATTAGCTGTTCAGCGACAAGAAGGAGGTGCTGGGGGGAAGAGGAAGAGCGGAAGGAGGAAGAGGCGGGGCAAGGGCGGGGCACACTCATGGGAGGGAGCAGAACGGGACAGGAAGAGGCAGGGCAGGGATGGGGCCATGGGGGAAGGGGTACAGTGGGGGCAGGGCCTGGGGCAAAGCAGGGATCGAGCACCCCCCGGGTAAATCAAAGTTGGTGCCTGTGTCTCTTGGCAATAGCCACTGACTTCAAGCTGTAATAAGTTTTAAACAAACACGCCTTTCATATCCTGCCTAATGACCAAAACTCCAGACTGCTGTGGGGATGTCAAAAACCTACTAGACACTATGCCAATCTTGACCAGTGAGAACTCCCTTCCGGACCTCATCATCTGCAAAAAAATCCAGCCCAGCATACCTGGGAATGCAGTGAGAAAACTACAATTAAGTCGCATGGGCAGGCCAAAGCAGCTCAGAAACAGAGTGCTGCACTGCCAGAAGCCGGGACTGGACGCTGGGGAATGAATCACTCAAATTATCCTGTTCTGTTCATTCCCTCTGAAACACCCAGCACTGGCCACTGGTGAAAAATAGGGTACTGGGCTAGATGGACCATTGGTCTGAACCAGTATGGCCATTCTTACGTTCTTGATGTTCTTATGATGAACTTTTATATCCTTGGAGGGGCAGAGTAGCCAATCAATTTAACATGCTTCACCCAAACTGGCCAATCACTGCAAGCAGGTGTAATGTGAACCCTTCCTTACCCTTTCCCCAACACATGGAGAAAGGAGGAGAGGAAAGAAGGGACCACCCTTGCCTCCATAGGACCCAGGGTTGGCAACTCCCCACTCTGCTGGTCAAACACCCCATCTCAATGAATTGGAGGTCACATGTCAATAATCTCCCTACTGCAAAGTAATCTTTAATTTGTCCATCACCCTGCTTGTCTTACCAGTGCCCACTCAACCTTAAAAACTGCAGCACCGATCAGTAAAATTTTGATATACCAGACTCTGCATTCATGCTGTTCCTTGCTCTACAAATCACTCTAACACTCCTTCAGTGCTCCCTGTTATGTTCATCTTCTACCCTATTAAGCTACACAAAACCTTTATTCCCTAAAAATTTCAAAAATATATGTAAAGTTCATACTAGCATATTACTAGACTGTAAAACCCCATTTCCTACCAAAGGGGCAGTTTCCAATATAGATTAACATCTACCACCATAGATTCTACCAAAATAATACATAGGTTAACTGCCACTCAATATAGTTAAGATAGTTGAAAAATACAAATTTGCAAGCCATACATTCATCAACACCAAACAGATTTATCATTTCACTTCTGCCATACAACTATTTTAATATAAAAAATTATATAAAGACTTGTATGGCAACCACGGTATACTTTATGTTGTGATCTGTTTTATGTACTGTTGCTGTGTGTTAAACAACTGGAAAATTTCATGCCAGAGGTAGCTACATTTTACTGGTGGATGAATTTCTGTAGTTATAACTGTAACTATATACATACATAGATATATAGGCCTGACTTTCCAATGTAAATCAGGAGTAACTCCATTAAACTAGAGTGGTATAAGTAAAAGGAGAATCAGGGCTATAGTTTGTAAAATCATGAAGCTCCTTGTGGATACAACATGCTATATTTATGCAAGCCATTATCATTTGAAAATAATTAACATGTACATTAGTTTACATGGTTTCTACTAATTTCTTGTTCGCCTCCCTCACCTGCACATTGTACAGATATTCTGAAGATAATTTTCTACAGGAAATTACAAATATATTTTGAATCAGTGTTTTGCCCTATCTTTCTATTTGTTATTACCTTGTGGTCAAAGATACATTATTTTAAATGATCTTACACTGAATTTCATTTTCCAGCTATTTTCATGAGTAGTTTTTGTTCTTTGTACAGTTATAACTTTCCAATACAAGCTTTTCTGGAGAATAGCTGATTGCAATCAGGTTCTATCCAATGCATTCAACCTCCCATAAAAAGCACATTTGTAAACATTATATTTTTGTATTATAATTTCAGCACATGCCAAGAAGTGTTTCCACAATTGTAAGCAGTCTGATATGGTATGTAATATTGCCTCCATCCTTTTCTATATAGATAAAAACTCCTTTCAAGTTGAGTTAATCCTTTTTATAGACCACAATATTTATCATCTTGTTTCATCAACTGGGAAGATGCAAAGCACGTAGGTCTATTACCATAACTGCGTGATGATCAAAAACCTTTCTATCCCACAGTTTTATTCTTCTGAAACTTCATACGCTCTAAATGTAGAGGTTTAAGCCCTCTGATGTAGAGGTGTGTTGTTAAAGCCCCTGTAGTCGTTTAGCGTAACAGCAGGTGTACATACCGGGGAGCACTGAGGGAGTGTTAGGGGGATTTGCAGAGTAAGGAACAGTGTGAATACAGAGTCTGGTATCTTAAAATTTTACTGATATGTGCCACAGTTTTTGTTACCTATGCTGCTCTGATCTCTTTCTTTTTCATTTTCCATCACTACGTTTGCACATTTTCATTTAGCCTAAAACGAGGACGTTTAAAAGGGCTTGAACTCCAGACAGGAAAAGTGAGATGAGATTCATACTATATTTATGGGAATGCACTGAATTTTCTCATACACTGTATGCAGACTGATGAAGTAATTACTTCCTAGCTTCAAGATACCAATGTAGTTAGCTGATAAAAATGGAACTGGAATCTATTGTCTGTTCACATCAGAAAACTACCTCTTTTTTTGATCAGTAAAATTGAAAATGCCAGGTCTATTGAAAACATTTGAGAAGACTGAAGTGAGGCTCCTTTGCATAGGGGAGGGGAGAATGGGCAACTTGGCCTTGGAGGTCTGGATCAGGTGCCATTTGGAAGACATTTTAAGTTTGGGAGGAAATTCCAATCACGGGGCCCTTAGAATAGTGCGCTGTGATAAGTGATATCCAACTTATTTAATTATAAGTCATAAAATGTCCATTCATTAACTCAAATGACAATTCAAACAACAGCATCTGATTTTGTAATGACATATTGGGGTATATCAGAAGTTGGAAGACAATTGTGTCAGTATAGTCTATCTGGGATATATTGCGAGCACTACATTAACACATATGCAAAGACAAGCCTCCAAGTAGACTCATAGAATATCAGGGACCTCAGGAGGTCATCTAGTCCAACCCCCTGCTCAAAGCAGGACCAAACCCCAGACATATTTTTACCTCAGTTCCCTAAATGGTCCCCTCAAGGATTGAACTCACAACCCTGGGTTTAACAGGCCTTATGTTCCATATTATTAAACACTTACACTGTGGTAGCACTGGGAAACCAATCAGGTTGGGGGCCTGTTGTGCTAGGTGACATATAAACATATAGTAAGTGACCATCCCCAAAGAGCTTACCATCTAGAAGACAAGAAATAACAGATGATGAAACAAACAAAAGAGTCAGGGTGAGGGTTGGGAAGGCACAATAAGTGAAACTAGAAAAACCTACAAAATCTATATTAAAAGAAAGGTAGAAATCCAGCAGAAAAAAACAATGTGATCATCCTAATGAAAGATGGTGCCATAATAAACAAATACAACAGCTGAGAAGATTAACATTGCACGGGCAATCTTGCTTTTGGCATTCTCTAACTTTTCAGTGCTTCTCTTTGCCATTTAATGTTCTTTTAATGTAAATTTGTTTGGATGTGCCTAGTTTTTTTTTTTAATGAAAAACGATTTCACAATAAAATTCCTTCATGTAGAACTCTCTAGTGGACAACAGCAGAATGGCATATCCTGCACAAGATGTGTACTCAGGCCCCAATTCATCAAAGTACTTTAAATTTGTACCTAACTATAACCATGTAAGTAGTCCCACTGAAGTCAATGCAACCCTTTTGCTTCCATTGTCCTCTCTCTCGAACCTAGAACCTTTGATAATAAACATTGTTTTCACTATAAATGTATCTCAGTGCTGTGGTATTCTACAGGGAGCGGATCCTGAGCTGACTCATTCAAGCTGGTGTATGCACGGTTTTCTTGGGGACAGCAGACCAGGTGTTTCTGTGAGTGTTCAGGGGAGAAGAGGCTGGGCATTACAGGGGAACACTTCAAAGGAGCTCAGGGATTGGGGTGCACCTATTGTTAATCTGTAAGGCAAAGTAAGGGCTGGCATAGCCCAGAGGAGAGTGTATGGTTGGCTAGTGGTGTCAGGGAGCTGACACCCAGTTAAGCATAGCAAGTCTCCCTCTTACTGGAGGCAGGGGAGTAACAAGGTGACTGTCAGTCCTGGGTACCCCAAGAACCATCACAGTCCCCAACTGTGTCAAGCAAGGTGCCATCCTATATACATGTATCAATGCTTGGGCAGGCAATTTAATGATTTGCTTTCCACCATCATTCTCGTGAGTAAAACTCAACTGCTTGAATGTTTGCAGGAAGCAAACCCCAAAGAAGTGTGAGCATAGCCAAAGTGAATTTGCATTTAAATTCAAGCTGCCACTCACAGAAAAAATGCAGCAATATTCACTCAGTTCTACTCATTTCTCTTATGACTTTTATCGCATTCTGTATTCTTAATTATGAAGACGTGCCTAATAATTAAATATTGCCGACTGTTGCATATGAATGATTGTCTACTAGTATTTTATCAAAAAGTATAATTGGAAGCGTACTTTGTGGGGAAAATCTGGTTTTGCAGCTGTTTACGCCTGCGGATATATTTACCTTACGTCTCTGATGAAATTTGTAAATGCAGGTGTTGTTTGATTATCCTGCGCATTTAACATAATTCATATTGACTTGCAAATGTGTAGATTTAATCAACACATGAAATTCCATTTAGTTCTTTTTCTACTATTTGTATATGGGGGTGGAAGACTTTCAGATTTCACTGTATTTCTTTTGCATGGAAGGAGGAAGGGAGAAATATATGGTGACTGAGGTTCTCCTCTCCAATGTACCATGAAGCATTTAAGACTAGAATACCTTGTGGAAGGCTATTCAACAGAAAAGATCATCAACAGCCAGGTCACTCAGTAAAGGCAAATGTCACTGCATCACCCTGAATAAGCCAATTTTGTTGCATCCAATAGATCTATGCAGCCAGGGGCGTACTAGCCATGCCTCCCTCTCTTCCTTGGCCTGCCTTGTAATTCCCCACCATGCTGATTTATTTGGAATTGGCACAGAGCCTGGTTCTGCCATGTGTAGGACTGCACAACCACTTATTCTGTGCAGCTGAACCACTGCAGTTCTTACATGAATTTTGTATGAACTGTTACTCCAGGGAATCACCATAGAAATAAGAATGGAGAATTAAGAAAGGATCTACTTGTTTTTATGGAGGGCTTCCATGTAAGCAGGAATGGAGCCAGGGTTTTTGCCGCCCTAGGTGGCAGTGCTCCTCCTCGGAGCATTCAGGGGGCGTAGGGTCTTCGGCAGCGGGGGTCCTTCCACTCCGCGTCTTCTGGAGCGAGTAAAGGACCCACCGCTGAATTTCCACCGAAGATCCAGAGCGGAAGGACCCCTCGCCACCGAATTTCCGCTGAGGGCGGCAAAATGCCACCCCCCAAATCCTGCCACCCTAGGCGACTGCCTAGGGTCACCTAGTGGAAGCGCCGGCCCTGCATGTAAGAGTACAGCATACACAGTGCTTAAAAATTAACTCCTTTTATCTTAACTCCAAAGTATGACAATCCTGGGTGACATGGTATTCGTGAAAACACATTTCTGCACATGTGCATTTAACATTTAATATTAGATGAAGAGAGCAAAGTTTAATAGGATTTAAAGCTTGTTACTTTAATATGTATAAAGCTGTGGGCACAAGGTAGTGCCAAATGATTTAGCTTCGGCTCAGGAATGAGGAAATGATTTAAAAAAAAAAAAAAAAAAGATTCTTCTTATCAAAATATATAAGCAATTGCATCCATTTGACATTCCTGGCACATGATACTAATGGAAACTGAGAAGGGTCATGAAGATCATATTTTTAATCAACTTGAATGTCTTCAGGATTAAGGTGTGTGAGAGTTGCGTCAAACTGCTGAAAGGCTTTAAGTTTTTTAGGGCAGGGACAGTCCGTTACATGTCTGTACAGCACCTAGTACAATGGCGTCTATAGGCATTCCTATGATAATAAAGAATACAAGACAGTTTGCACATAAAGGCTATTTTGTATGATTTTATATTTTACATCTTTTCATTTGACATGGTTTAGCAAATTTTCCAATAAGAGAAAAATGGCTTTAATATGAGGGGAAACAGGAAAAGGACAACCTGATGGTCCATGCAGGTGAAAAGTAGAGAAACAGGAGATTAGATATGTCCTTAGACCAGCGAGCAGCAAGAGGGGCACAATTTGCTAATAGATGTTTTGCAGGCCCAAATTTGGATACTCCAGAGAAAGAGTTTTACTGATTAAAACTATATAGGAACAGAGGAGATTCAAAAAGGGGATTTGAAAATAAAATGTAAGAAAAGAATAAATGTATCATTTGAGGAAATATTGGATTCTCTCAAAATCTTGAAACCTCTCTTCATAGTTTTCATAGGGTCAAATGTTGTCTTCATAATTTGATACACAAGTTCTATGGGAGTTGTACAAATTAATACAAGGGCAGAATTTGACACTTAGGGCTTGTCTTCACTCCAGGGGATAAATCGACCTAAATTATGCTACTCCAGCTATGTGAATAGCGTAACTGGAGTCACCATAGCTTAGGTCGACCCACTCTGGTGTTTTCACTGTGCTGCATTGATGGGAGACGCTCTCTGGTTGACTTCCCTTACTCTTCTCCGAGAGCTGGAGTACCAGGGTTGACCAGAGAGCGCCCTGCTGTCAATCAATCCCTGTTGAAGGGGATCAGGCCTTTCTGCCTTCGTAGCATCATTTTTTGTTCACAGATTAAGTTTAAGCATAAAAATCATCTGGCACCTGACAGTTACAGTCATAGGCCTCGATTCAGCAAAGAACTTCAGGATGTGCTACAGGGAGACACCAACAAGTGGTGGAAGTGGAATGAATTGAACCTACAGAGAGAAAAACTCTATAAAATGAAAAAGGGCAAAGAAAAGTGGAAATTATGAATGCTCCAATTCAGGAAAGCACTAAAGCTCATGCTTACATCCATCCCTATACAGGAAAGCAGCTATTTAAGCACATGCTTAAAGTTAAGCCCATACTTAAATATGGTCCTGAAGAAAGATGCCTTCCTACATTGGGGCCTAAGTGAGGATGGGATAGGAGATAAAATCACCATCTGTGTCACCAATGCCCCCAAATTAAAGTCTCCTCTCTAAAAGAAGAGTGAGTGACAAATGCAGAAGTGGCTACAGTGCTATTTCTTTCACCTATGAACTTGCTGTGGATATACCAGAAGACTTTCATTGGGGACAAAAGTATAATCATGTTCCTTCCCAAGGGCCTAATCCTGAGCTCTACGCAAAGGGATTTGGCCTGCATAAGGAATATAGGATTGAACCCTAAACCGTTCTTACTGAATAGTGCGATAAATTGTGCAAGCACATGAAAAACAAAAAACCTAACAAGCAGCAGGTATGCAGATAGGGAATATGATGGCATTTCTTATATTAAAAAGTAATTTGGGACTTAGAACATGGTGATGTTTGACACATCAGGCTAAATTAATCTTTGCTCTAACTGTGTTGATGTCAACTGAGCTACACCAGGGATGAATTTGGACCATTATCTTTTTATAGACATGCTAGAGAGATGGAAGCTTGGAAAGAAAAAGGAAGCTATTTGTTGTCCCACGCATGGTAAAGTTTGTTGTTCAGCTCATTTAATGTAAGTACTTAACTTTCAATGGTTCACTTACTGGAACATGTTACTAAAAACATTTTGCTGTGGTTTTATTATACATTTCCCATCACTTCTCACAAAAACATTATTTGAAGTGCATCTGACCACTGAAGGTTTCTGGTGAATTTCTGGTACTCAGGTGCAGGTGGATTTCTAGAAGAATATCTCCTGAGTTCTGGTGAATTTTTATATCAATATCTTAAAAGATTAGGGACAAAGTTTTCAGGTGATTTTTTAACACTTGGAATCCTAGAAGACTACAAAAATCCACTTAATGTTACATTCTGTCTATCATTATCTGATGACATTGCATCACAAAAGCATAAAAGAGCATATCAAACCCACTGCCATCACCCGCCACCATAACCTTAAAAAAAACACACATCTGGAAGAACCTCTAAAGGTTCAGTATTTAGGATTAGTAAAGGATAACATTCTAATCTTTCTACAGACCTATGCAGGCTCCCATCCACACCTCTTGGGCATCTCCCTCTTCTCGTTCTTTGTTCCCTCCACCACCTACCATGTCTCTTCACCTGTGCCTCCTCCCCTACTAGCTCCCCAGGGCATAGGAGACCCCATCCAGAGGCCAAAAACTTGGAGCTACACTGGTAACATCAGGAGTCTTGGCAAGTAAATTATTATTAGAGAGGATTGGAAATCTGAATTTCCATCCCATGGGAAGTCCTACTATTTCGACATTTGTTTTTGTCCCAAATTGGGACAAAATCAAAATATCAAAACTTTCTGTGGACTAAGCCATGATGCATTGTGGCAGCTCAGTCAGAGGGGAGACCATGGAGAATCATGGGACATGTAGTCCAGCCAGGGAGTTCAAACCATTGGGGAGAATGGGGACATGAGGCACCACAGCAGTTCTGACACACAGAGATTAATGTTGGATGGAGCCATCTCGATGTGTTTCAATTTGGGTCAAACCAACTCAAAATTAAACATTTTATTTCAATTTTCCCAAGTCAAAAATTTTTGGCAAAAAATTTCGATGGAAAATTCCCAACAAGCTCTAACTATGGCTGTAGATTGAAAGCAATCCTAGCCCTTGTGGGAGACATTTGGAAATAAAACCCAAATCATCTCTCTCCTCTATTACAATGAATATGGTTTCCCATTACAGGCCAGTCTCTTCTCTTCCTCTGGAAGGCTGCTTTTCTTTTACTGCTGGACATACAGAGTGATATTAAAAGCAAGATAGCCATTGTTTTAACTGCTGGTGCTGGTTGCTTTTGGCTTGTGCCAGCTATGTCCTTCAGCTCCACCAGAACCACATGCTGATCAGTAATTTACATTTCTATCTGTACAGAATCTTCTCTTTGCACTGTTCATCTAGTACAGAAATTTTAGCCACAGCATGGTCATAACAGGATCAAGAGCATAGCTACCAACTGGCCAAACTCATGATATGATGGCCCTTATCAATTACTGACATTTGGTAACAGAAGTTTAAGTCCTTCATATGCAATTTCCTTTTGATGTTGGTATGGACACACTCTCATGTGATGTAGGGTTTGACAGACTGCATCAAATTACTAGTGTCTTCAGACAGTGGAGCTAATTCATCCACTGACTTAATCCAGAATGGAGGTCCCATGAAAGTCATCCTGGGATGGGGGGAAGGTGCCAACAATCCCTGTTCTATGGAGAGGGGCAGCCTGCAGACACCCACAATTGCTGTAAAAGCAGCTGGCCCTGACCGGGAGGGAACCCTTGGGACTGTACTAACTCAGCACACCCACTCAACTGAAATTGCCTAATACTACTTTCCTAAAGGAAAGAGCAGAACAATTCAGGAGCGATACTGTCTACCCAAGCTTGGGAACTTCAGCAAAGTCTCCTTGGTGATATATTTGAAAACTAGCGACAGTTCTGATAAAATCTAAGGGAATCAGCTTGGACACCTAACCTTTCTTGGTTGCTAAAAGGAGGCATCAGCTAGATCATATCTGCCATAAACCAAGGAGCATCCATCACTTCCCATGGGAGACTATTCCACTGTTTAGTAGGCATGCTGTCAAGAAGTTTTCCCTGGTGTTTAAGTGAAATTCAATATTCCATTATCTCGTACGCATCATTTTTTTCCATGCAGAATTTTAGTTCTTAGAAGAAAAACATCCTTTCCCCTTTGGGATGGGAAATATAGTAATTGTACTTACTGTGGATTGTCATTTGGAGAAACTTTTGGGAGGGAGATAAATGTGTGTCTGAAAAAAAGTTACAGCCTGAAAGCTATTTAGCTAATTAATGTGTTCTGCATCCCAAACCCCACTTATGAAAGAGTATTAAAGCTGGAGTTGGTTAATGGATAAAGTCTACATCAAGGTACTCTAATTCCTGTTAGGGGTATTGGAAGAATGAAGGGGTTAATGTCACAAAAGAAGTTAGAACAAGTCATTTCAGTACTTAAGTGTGCTCAAAATTCAATAGGATTTCCTCTGATTTTAGAAATTTGACATAAAATAGAGAAAAATAATGTTTTGAACAGATTTTCTATTTAATGAGCAAGTTAGAATCTGATTTTTTAAAAATAAAGGTCCCCTTTCTACATCATGCATGTGTATAAATTTATCACATTTCTGCAAACTGTGAATTTGTGTGTGCTCAAGTCTAGATAGATGCCTATCTAACCTTAATCATGGGCAAGATTCCCAATTTGTGCATGCACATGCTACAAATACAGTGTAAAATGCACATGTAAAAGTCCATCTGGTCTTTTAAAAAAAATCAGTTCCTAAATTCCAAAGCCTCGACTTATCCTTCCTAGCCAATATTAATCATCAATGAACAGATCAGTCATTCACATTATTCATTTAGAACATTTGAGGAAATTATCCAAATACATCTTTTGTATATGTGCAGTAGACTACAAATGGACATAGAATTTCATTTACAATTATTTATATACAAAATATAGTTCTCTACACAAAAGGGTGTATGCAACAGTTTGTGTGTTAGTAGATATTATTTCTGATCTGAAACGTTTAAGGGCAAAGTACACAGATGCAGTAGCAATAATTTGTAACATGGTTTGGTCTTGCCTCTGTAGTCATCTGCTGAGTTATGCAGGAGGCAAATATGGTCCAACAAACACTACTTTATCCATAATCATACTTTAGAAAGATATGGGTACTCATACATATTAGTCTTTTTGAGTTTACACTGGTTAAGTCTAATGCTGGGCTGGAGTGACATGCAAGTCAGAATGATTAAAGACCTCCTTGAAGAACAAGAGAAAAAGTGAAACTCTTTAAAAAAAAAAAAAAGCTAATCATAATACAATAAAGCAAATAATAAAATATGCACACCTTCCCCACTTATGTGTGTGGACAATGGAATATTAGTGATTGGAAAAAAGCCCAACTCTCTCTCCAAACTATGGCAACAGCATTTTAACCCCTCCCCCCACCCCAAGAATTCTTATTTTAATATATTCAGAGGGAAAAATATGCACAATGGCCATAAGTAATATTACCTGCTTAGTTATTTTATATATGATAGACACACACACCGTACTGTAGCAGTGACTACTTACTACAGAGCTTGCCATTAAAATCTCTACAACTTTGCTTTTATAAGTAGATGCTACTGTTGAATTAAAGGTGCCAATATTCTATATAATCCTGCTACTCCTTCTTCCAACTCCAGTGTCCCAGTGCTAACGGCAGTGTCACCCCTCTCCTGAGTGGTAGCAAAATTCCAGGGCCTTGCAGGTTAGCTTCCCTGCAAGGAGAGCTCAGCGATGCAGTCTCAGTATAGTCTAGGTCAGTGTTTCTCAAACTGGGGTCCGTAGACCCCCAGGGGTCCACGGGCCCCACTGATCAACTCCTCCCACTCCCTCCCAGCAGGTCCTGCATGCCAGGGAACAGCTGTTCAGCAGCGTGCAGGAGGTACTGGGAGGGAGGGGGGAAGAGTGGGGACGGGGAGTGCTCGGGGGAGGGGGCAGAATCATGTCTGGGGCCACCAGCCCTGCTGTTCAACTCCTCTCCCTCCCCTCCCAGTGCCTCCTTGAGTAACAAAACATTCCCCTTTTCACTCTAGTCTACCTATACCTCCTTCCCTGCACACTTTGAGATAACACCCAGGGATACAGAAAATAAGGTTTTCATGAAGTACAACAAGAATTACAAGATCAGGTTTCTAGCCCTTGAAGTCATTAAAATCTCACACTTGATAAAAACAGGGTTTAGATTTAAAATGATTGGCTTGCACTCTGTAATTTACTGCATTACCCAGTCACTATCCTTCTAGTCATTTGGAGAGGTTAGACTTTTGGTCTAAGTCACCGCTTCTCTCTATCAGCATAAATTCTCTCACTCTTGCAGTGGTTCTTTGCAGACTTTAAAAGAGTACATGGCCTTGAGTACAAGAGTTTTAAGACTGAGGAAAAGTGCACTTGAAGACTTCATAGCCCATTACAAGAGAGATCCCATTGACCCTGTTTATAAGAACTCACTGAAATGATTTTCAGCCCAGGCTGATAAATTTACCAGAGCTTTTAAACTTCTTTCACGACCTTCTACAATCAGTTTATATTTCCTGCACTATATGGGATGTCAGCAAATTAACAGCAAACTTTCTACAATCATATTAAATTATTTCCCCCAATCAGGAGAGGGTACATACTAGTCTCCAGGTGATAAAAAATATTTTGATGGCATTGGGCCCTAAACTTTTAAAAATATTTTATATATTTCCTTCAAAAATATTAATTCCTAGAAGATTTTTTTTAATGCTCTTCCTTAGTTGTCCACAAAGCAATATTCACAGCTCCACCAGAAGGCTCCAATAATTGGTCTGACAATTAAAATAAATACCAAGCTGCTGAGAGAAGATTACCCAGGTCCAGTAATTTGCAGTTCTATTTAGCAGGAAAGGAGGCTTACGGGCATTACACAAATAGCATAAAATGTGCTGTATAATGGCAGTGACATTTTCAGCCATCGTTATTGTAAAAGGCAACCAAATACATATTGTCAACTAGCATACCTGCTCCTGCCGGCATTTTAATAGCATACATTCAAAGAAGCCACATCAAAATTGTTCCAAAAGATTTGATTTAGGCCACATCTTTCTACATCAAGAAGTTTAAAATAATGAACAAACCCTGAAACTCTGACACACAGTTCTTTATACTTAGCTAACATGGACAGTTTGGAACACTTAGATCCTTATGGTACAAGCGAAGGTCACAAAAAGATACGAAAACTCCATCCACGGGCTGGATCCTGTAGTCCCACCCATGAACATATCCCCACTGGAGTGCGAGTCAGAATTTTCCCCTTTGGAAATCCCTTTAGAATTGAATGCTCTACCTATTGAAGAGAAATCCTAGTGACAAACCTCAGAGATGAAAGCAAATAAATGGAGGGTCAAGGACAAAGTAAGAACAAAATTCTAACCAAAACTTTTAATCTTGGACCCTTCTTTGGTACCAACCTCTATGCCAGATCAGGATCAGAACTTCCTCAGAGTTCAGAAGCGTGAGGGTTAGGATCCATGGTTTTGGTTCAGGCCAATCTCTATTCCTGATGTTTAGAGAAACAAAATACATTTACTAGAGCCCAAAAGTGTGTTACAGAAACATTGCCAAGGATTCAGACCAAGTGGAAGGGACCAGAAACACTTTTGCATTTACTGTTTTATGTGCATATGCTCACCTGCTGAATCATTCTGAATTTTGTGTTAGCAGATCATTGGTGATGTTTTTGTAATACCTTCAGTGCTCAGGAATTCATGTCATTGATTTGACTCTGTATGTGCCATGTTTTCAAAGGAAAGGGGGAAACCATTTTATTTTCTAAAGCACACAATGTTCTCTTTTCTTGTTAAGCAACAGAATTTGCACTTGGTGCCTGGCTGAAGACGTATCATACAAGACAATGTAAAGAACAGAAATCACAGAATCATGGGACTGAAGGTCAGCTAGTCCAGTCCCCTGCACTCAGTAAATCGGCTCCTGTGATGTCAATAGAATTACACTGATTTACTCCAGCTAAGAGTAAATCTGATCCTGAGTTTATATTTGATCGAAAATAAGTTTTACCGTACAGTAGAAGTATTTTGATTGCATCCCTCTCCCCAACCTTTGTCTGTTGCTTGCCTTCTTAAAAAGTATCTGTCTAGGTACAGTATATCTCTCTCAATCGGAGCGCCTAACAAACATTTATAAATGTATCCTCACAACACCTCTGTGAAAGAGAGAAGTATCAAATATCTGCATTTTAGAGAGGGATCTGAGGCACAAAGAGACCAAATGATTTGCCCAAGGTCACATGCAATTTGTGGCAGAGGCAGGAATTGAACACAGGACCCCCAACTCCTAGTACAGTGCCTTAATCATAAGAACATCCTTTTGCCACAGTTGTAAACTCTTCAGGGCAGGGAATGGGTCTTCCTGAACATGGGAAAGCCACATCATATTGCTGCTTCATAGTCATCCTGTGATTGGCCCACGTACCCAAGTTCTTTTCCTTTGTTGTTTCCAAACTGATGAGCCCCCAGCTTATAGCAGAATCCTTGTTATTAGCCCATAAGTGTATAACTTTGCGCTTCACACTATTACATTGTAATTAATTGCCATTTCTACTAAAACACAGGGTGACATCAGACACATACAAATAACTGAAAAGCATGACAACACTCTGCTGTGTTTTAGGTATAAGCTTAAAAGGGTACTAGACCAGGGTAAGCTGCCCTTTAGTAGCCAAGGGAGTATGAGGTCAGGGAGCTGCCGATCCTGCTCCAGAAAGAAGCCAGCAGGCAGGTGCTAGGAATCAGCTGACCACTGCCTCATGAGTGGCCCACAATCTCAGCTGGACAGTCTGAAAGAGGGCCCAGCGCCGTGGGGAGAACCAGCAGGGAGCAGGCTTTTCTGTAACCAGAGCAAGACGCTCCTGACAATGGGTCCTGTGGGAAATCCCCTTTCTCCTCCCCCCCCCCCCATCCCCATAGTTGGGGAAGATCCCACTTGGTAGCTACTGGAGACTAGAGGACCTCAGTCTGAAAATCTGATTGATTGTGTTACTCTTGCACATTTTTCTTTCTTTCTTTTTTTGGAAAGATAATAAACAGAGCCTTGAAACTAATTTGGGTATGGCTGACTACTTTTCCCGAACTGACGATTAGGGCCACCGGCCTACAGGTACCATTAGGTTCTTCAGTAAAATCCTGAACTCAGGTGCTGGCAGGCTGGAAAAGAGAATTTCTAATATTTTGCAGTTAACATGTATGTGCTTACAATTTCAGATAAGCGACAAGAGATTTTTCTCTTTATTTGCAAGAGGCGAAATCTCTGCTTGAGTTTCTTGGCATCTAGAGGTGCATGAATGCTCCACTAGCGCTTTGGAAGATTCAGCCTGTTGCCTCCACTATGGCTTGCTAGCTGCACAAGCCCTGCTTCTCCGTTGCCTCTTTAGGGGCCGATTTGTGACCCTGGAAGTCAGAAGAGGTGCTAGGATGGAGCAATTTTGAGTTTTTCTAAGAGCAGGGACTGAAATGGTCCTTCTCTCTTACCCAGGAGGCCCACCCAGGGAAAAATGCTGCCCTTTCCCCTTTTCCCCACATGGTCACCTAGCATTTCAGTTTACCCAGAAAGATTTTTTTTAATTATTCCATGTTCTTCTTGTGACATGTTATTAGCTTCCACCTTCAGCATACATACAGTGCAAGTCTGTTTTATGCTTAACATATTGCCACAATTTCATGAGGTAATAAAACAGTCTGGGTTTCCAGGCTGGGTGAGGGTTATTTTGTTTAATTCTAACCTTGATTCACCATGGGTGTTGCATTTCTCTATGAAATTTAGGCCAGGATTTAAAAATTAACTGCACTGGACTAACACCAGAGACTGACAGAACTTAAGGAATTCTACATAACAGTTATGGGTGGGAAAGAATAAGATAGCCAGTTCAAACTGCAGGGGGAATTTAGGCAGACAGAATGTCATTACCCAAAATGGAACTTGATTAGAATTCATTGGACTTATGCCTTTACTTTTGCAAAAAGTGCCATGGGTTCTTATCAACCTCATCTTAGATTCAACATTTAACTTGCACAGTTTTCATACACGTTAGAAGTCTCTATCAATTAAAATCTACTTCAAACTGCAGTAGTTTTGAGCCATTCCATTATCATTTTACCTGCTCATTACTGAAAATGTGATATCCACATCTTAATTCACTATTCAAATACATAGTCTACTGAGTTCTTGCTCATTTTTAGTTATCTGCTCTCCAGGGGATCCCCCTGAGAATGTTAACCTCCACTGTGAAAACTCTGCCATAATAGATTATTAGGTGGCAATGCAGCAGTTATCTAGATCAGATTCTTATATTATGACTGAATGTGTGTTAATATAATTAGACATGGATCTTTTCTGAATGCAACACAAACAACTCCTACTTTAGGACACTACTAAATGCATCTTATCTTTGCATGTATCACTTGCCGGAGAAAAAAGATGTGATAGAGTGAGCATAGCTAGAGTAGAGAAAAGGGAAAGATAAACCAATTTGTGCAATGGACAGAAGCTCAGTAATGGCAGGATTAATATATATGGATGTCATGGGCCAAAGTGCAAGTCTACCTCTTTTCTTATACTCCTAAACCCCACCAGCACCATCCCCCACACACCATTTATTAAATAAATACATGTAAAACCTTAAAAAGAAGAACAGGAGTACTTGTGGCACCTTAGAGACTAACAAATTTATTAGAGCATAAGCTTTCGTGGACTACAGCCCACTTCCGAAGAAGTGGGCTGTAGTCCACGAAAGCTTATCCTGAACAGGAGTACTTGTGGCACCTTAGAGACTAACAAATTTATTAGAGGATAAGCTTTCGTGGACTACAGCCCACTTCTTCGGAAGTGGGCTGTAGTCCACGAAAGCTTATGCTCTAATAAATTTGTTAGTCTCTAAGGTGCCACAAGTACTCCTGTTCTTCTTTTTGCGGATACAGACTAACACGGCTGCTACTCTGAAACATGTAAAACCTTGTGAATTTATCTCTATCCTATTGCAAGCAATGGCGTTCCCACCCTACTCTGGAGAGAGTGTACATACCTTGGATATGGTCTAAAATGTATTAGTTTCTTGAAGTCCTTTATAACAAGACAAAAAGCTCACCTTAAGCTTTCTCTGAGCACTGTTCCTAGGTGGTAGTTTTTTGCTGGTTTTTGCAGAAACCCTCTATCACATCCCAGAGTTCCCTCTGTTCCAAATGGATACGTCGACCTTTTATTGTTCTTAAAGCTAATAGGCCCTACAGGAGTTAACAGAAATAATTCTGCATCTCCAGACAGGGATCAACAGCCTGACAACATGATGGCTCAATAATCTTGCATCTATAGGCAAGTCCTAGAGCCTGTCATCCTGTTACATCCAACTGTAAAATTTACTTCAATCCTCTAACTTTTGGTCCATTTTTCCATATTTTAAATTGTTGAAAAAGCTTTAGAGTTACTGTAAGTGACTATAAAGTACATCAAATATTCATTGAATAATTATTTTTATTTGACTATTGATGCAAAATCAAGTTATCAGAAACAGAAGTTTAATTTTTATATTATCAATTACATGTTAGTTCTCTTTCTGTGAAATAACCGTGTGTGATCATACCCCCACTTTAAAAAGTGAAATTGGTCTAGAGGCTGACGTGGTAGCAAATACACACTTAAATTCCAGTCTGCCAGACAACTGTACTGTATGTGCATGCCACTGCAAATCTATCTGCAGAACACATCACCCGCTTGCTTAACAGGTCCTGGGAGGAGTAATGGAGAAAGTGAGCATCACAGTGAAGAGTTAGGGTTTATGTGAGTAATCCTTACTCATGTTAGTAGTTCCACTGTTACTAGAAATGTTTGCATGAAATGGAATCATTCATATAGGTAAGTGTTTGTAGAATCAGACCCTTGTGTTTAAATCTGAGTTCAGTCCTTTGCTTATGTACCTTTCTGTATCTCTTTCTGACAAGCTATGATAAGGACCTAAATAAAAAGGAAAGAGTTGGGTATATTGGATACCTGCATGGGCCCTGACCATGCAAACACTAGTGTGTTTAACTCTAAGCATGAGCATAAGTGTTTGCAAGGTCAGAGTCTTACTTTGGAATCTGTGTTAGCTAACCAGATTACTTTTCTAATTTAGCCTACTTTATACATATTTTATATTCATCTTTGTGCATTTCAGATTCATTTGGATGTCATCAGAATCCTCTGTTGTTCCAGCTACAAGAAGAAATTCCTGCAGGAATTTTAGAAAAATTAAAACCAGACTTGAAGAAATATTCCAACTGCCAATTAAACATTGTGAAAAGGTAGATTAATCTCAGTGGACCTCACAGTTGCCAAAGTCATTGTTTAATGTGTTTAGATATAAAGCTAAAAGAAATTTGATAACAGCAATAAGGCAGCTCCAACAGCATAGTTATCATGAAATAATTACATCCCAAGGGAGTTAGAGGTAATCAGCTACACTCTATCTCAGTACACCTCGGGGGGGTGCTTATCTTGCCATAACACCACCATCCACCGAATCTCATTGCTTAAACATGGTTTGATAAAATACGAGAGTTTTTAAGTTATTGTAGCTCTGTGTGTTTGCCCCTTTCCAATCAGAATGATAAAGTCAGTCTCCCTCTCCCCACCCCATTTTGTATTTAAAAATAAAACCCTGCTGGAAATTCAGAAAAACATTCAGCATAAGAATATGTTTAGTGTTCAGATTATGCCATAAATCATCAAAATTAGGAAATTCAAGTTTAGCTTGGCAGGTTGTCCTGATTTCATGCTGCTGTAACTTCAATTTGGGTCACAATTTTAATATTATTTAAAGATATCTTTCAACTTCATGTATTTATGAATTGCCAAAATGAAATGAAATATCAAAGAGATTTTTATAGGAGATTATGTACCTAAATGTCCATAAATAAATAAATAGTATTGTGAGGTTTATAAATAAATAAAACCTAATAAATTCTAATCTCTCAAGGAAACAATTAAGATTGATTAAGTATCCTTATTTATACTATGAATAATAATCTCTGCAGGTTTTGTTACTATTATTGTGAATGCTGACAATGTGTTAGGTAAATATGAAATCTAATAAAATGTACAAAACAAAGAACTCCCCTCTATCTCAGAAGGTATAGGAAGATGGTGCCTAGATTGATACGGTTATTTATTTTTCCATTTTCTCAAATCTGTGTGATGAGATTGCCAGCAAATGTCATTTTTGATGGTGGAATGTACAATTTACAATACCATATCACTGATCTATCAAGTCCCATACCCTGCCTTCAATAATGGTAGATAACCAATGTTTCAGAGTGAGTAAGTTTTCACCTATGGTAAATGTGTGATCAAAATTAAATGGGCCTAAGAACATAAGAACAGCCATACCGGGTCAAACCAATGATCCATCTAGGACAGTATCCTGTCTGACAGTGGCCAGTGCCAGATGCTTCAGAGGGAATGAACAGAACAGGGCAATTTTGAGTGATCCCTGTCATCTAGTACCAGATTCTGGCATTTGGAAACTGTTCTGTCTTTTACACTGATTTAAACTGGTGCAACTTTGTTGACTTAAAATGAATCATTCCTGGTTTATACCAGTGTAAGTGACAGGAGAATAGGTCACATGTATGTAAGGATTTAAAGAATTGCTCCAGTGTTCCATGGAACAAGTGGAAAATTTGCTTCCGTTGGGGCAAATTCAACATCATTGACTGAAACCTCAGATGGAAACGTCGTTAACGGAAAGTTAGTTTTCAGTTCTTAGATGGGGATGAATTGGCCCCAAGAAAGTAGCCTTGGTATTGAATGATTATTTGAGATTGTGTGTAAAATGAATTGATGCCCGTTCAATTCCCAGTGAATAAGGCTCAGGTCCACAAACATACTTAGATGTAAATCTAGGAGTTAGGCACATAAATCCCATTTTTAGGCACCAGCTAAAACTCTTGCTTGGCAACCAGCTAACTCTGTAGGTGCATAAACTCACTTGGCACCACATTTTTGGCAGTAAAAGTTCCCTAGACACCTACAGAGTGATTCTCGCTCTCCCTACCCCAATTAATATTTAATTATTCACTTACATAATTAATGTGGAACAACTTCCATAGGAAAGATTGAGGGAAGCCCCACATCAGAATATCCCATACTCTGGTGGCTTGGGCACTCACCTGAGAGGTGGCAGACCCTTGTTCAAATCTCTTCTCATCAGGCAGCAGGGAAACTAGAAACAGGGTCTCACACACCTCAGGTGAGTGCTCTAACCACTGAGCTAAAGGTTATAAGGGAGGTCCTTCCCTCTCCCTCCCCCCGCCGCCCCAATCTGTTTTGTATGCAGTTCGGCAGCTTCTGAGCACACCTACCAGATTGAGACTCTCAGGCAAGACAGGCAAATGTCTATCTTCCCCGGTTCCTGAGTCACAGAGATAAACGCCTCCTCCCACCTGGGCTTTGGCACCTATCTCAGAGTGGCAGGGTTTAGAACTAGGGTGACCAGATGTCCCGATTTTATAGGGACAGTCCCGATTTTGGGGTCTTTTTCTTATATAGGCTCCTATTACCCACCCCCCACCCCCATCCCGATTTTTCACATTTGCTGTCATATTTAGAACACACCCCTCTATTGGGCATTTCCCATTGGCTAGCTTAGGCGGGGGACCACCTAGCACACTGGCTTTTATGGATCGCACTCTAAGGTGCCTGTCTCTCCCCATTCATTGTATAGGGAGCCTAGACATGTAACTCAGGCTGTGTGTATCAAGGCCTAAGTCTCTCCATCGCAGAATGCACCATCACAATTGGAATTCTGGTTGGCAGTCTAAGCGCACAGCTCTAAGCCAATAATAAGTGTAGTCTGGGCACCTTATTCAAAGCTTTAGACTCTTAGAAGCATAAACATGAACAGTAATCTACAAATGAATAAAAGATTTATTGAGAGCAGCTGGAATGCAGAGAAAGGCTTAGATGGGCCAAGACATGGACTTTACCATGTCTTGGCCCATCTAAGGCTTGATTTTTGGCTTACTATTTAGAGCTCTAAAAGACAGTTACAGTTAGAGTGTTCAACTCGGCAATTCTAGAATTGAATTAGGTAGACTACAAAGGAAACTTGACTGACCCCCAAGTACCAAATGCTTTAAAATAACCATTTCACCAATTCAAAAACAGGGAGAAATTCCAATGGCAATTTTTCTAAATGCATTTCGGGATATAAACTCCTAACTGGATAACGATAACAATTTGATGACATGTGCTATGGAAGTTGAATGATCTGAATACAGTTTCATACAAAAAAATAACTAAGTATCACAACCTCCCTGTAAGGTCGGCTTATTATCCCCAGTTGACAGACAAGGGAACAGAGGCACAGACAGGTTAAGAGACTAGTCTTGACCCCATCCGTTCACTGCCAAGCCAGGAGCAGAATCCAGCTCTCCTGACTCCTAATTCAGTACTGTAAGCACAAGACTCTTTCTTCATTAGTCATTGGCATAAAGTAGTCTTTTTGATGGTTATTTTCACTATAAGAATTTCCAAAGCAGAATACTGATACCCCATTATCCAAATATTGAAAGTATAAAACTGTCTTGATTAATCAAGCCACCTCCTGTTACAGGACGTTTTCAGGCTTTCAGACTCCTATCTTTCCATCCACATCCTAAACATTTGAAGGAAAGAACAATGCTTCATGTTTGAAAAACAATCAAAATTGAAATAAAAAACACAAATGCCACCCGTCAATTTGTTCTCAGCCACCCACCAGTCAAAGGGAAGAAAGCCTCTAAAAACAGCAGCAGATAATTTGTTTAAAGCCTGCATCACAGAGGCTTACAGAACATAAGGTATAACTACTCCTAAATCCTTTATAGCACATTTGACCAAATCAATGGGCTTCAGATGAGATTTTTTTTTAATTCTAAAAATTATTTCTTCTTGGTACAATCACTGCTGTTTAAATCTCACACTAGGATTGGCATTTTTGCCTTGCCTGATCATTTTTCTTCTAGTAGTCATGTCTGTCGATTCATATAAGGGTATGTCTACACTGCAATTAAAAACCCTGCCAGGTGGGAAGGTCCCAGTGCTCTATACCACAATCAAATAAATAAATGTCAGCTGACACGGTCAGCCCCCTGCTCCCGTTCCAGTACCCCTACTGCTGGGCATGGTCCAGTTGGAGGAGGGGCTTAAAAGGGAGTCTCTTTAGCACAGCAGAGTGATGGGTAGAAAGAGACAGACCTGCATTCACTGCTACAGAGAGAGTATCCCCAGGAGGAGGACTGCTGCACAAATCCAGGACTCCCAGCTTTCAGAGGCCTGTGGTCCAAGATGCAAGGGACAACACAAGCCATGATGTGCCCAGAAGTAGGAAGGGACCCAGGCAGGTAGCAAATGCCTTCCATACAGTGCCCAATAGGGCTCTTAGGTTGGAACCCACTAGAGTGGGAGGGCTGGTGCGGAGCTGATGCCACAGACTATCACTGCTAGGCAGGGGCCCACCCCCACTCAACTTGTGGAGAATGGGCACATTACAGCCCAGTCCTGCTGAAGGACATATGGAAGGCCTGCAGAAAAGCCAAGAGAAATAAAAGGGGGTAGGGGGGTGACATGGATGTGAATAAGCTGCTGAAGTGGGTGGTGGAGAGTCAACAACAGGCACTCCAGCAGAATCAATTCCTACAACAGCTGGCCCCACAACACCAGCAGCAAAAAGCTAAAGAGCAGCAGCAATTCATTTAAGAGCTGACCACCCAACACTAAGGACAGCAACAACACCTGGCCCACCATAACCCCCAGGAGCTGCTGCTAACCCAGGGTCAGGGCCCTTTGGGAGGATCCCAAAGCCAAGGATCCTGGTCAAATGATGAAGACAGGCCCAGAGGATGACCCAGAGGATGATCTTAATAAGATTTAATCGTGTGGCTGCTGTGGTGGACCAGGCTCTTGACCCCAAACCTGACGGGACTGACCCAGCCCAGAGCTCTAGGGCACTCGTCCCTGTGGATGCCCAATGCTACCATAGATTCATAGATTCTAGGACTGGAAGGGACATCAAGAGGTCATCGTGTCCAGTCCCCTGCCCACATGGCAGGACCAAATACTGTCTAGACCATCCCTGAACGACATTTATCTAACCTACTCTTAAATATCTCCAGAGATGGAGATTCCACAACCTCCCTAGGCAATTTATTCCAGTGTTTAACGACCCTGACAGTTAGGAACTTTTTTCCTAATGTCCAACTTAAACCTCCCTTGCTGCAGTTTAAGCCCATTGCTTCTTGTTCTATCCTTAGAGGCTAAGATGAACAAGTTTTCTCCCTCCTCCTTATGACACCCTTTTAGATACCTGAAAACTGCTATCATGTCCCCTCTCAGTCTTCTCTTTCCAAACTAAACAAACCCAATTATTTCAGCCTTCCTTCATAGGTCATGTTCTCAAGACCTTTAATCATTCTTGTTGCTCTTCTCTGGACCCTCTCCAATTTCTCCACATCTTTCTTGAAATGCGGTGCCCAGAACTAGACACAATACTCCAGTTGAGGCCTAACCAGCGCAGAGTAGAGCGGAAGAATGACTTCTCATGGCTTGCTCACAACACACCTGTTAATGCATCCCAGAATCATGTTTGCTTTTTTTGCAACAGCATCACACTGTTGATTCATATTTAGCTTGTGGTCCATTATAACCCCTAGATCCCTTTCTGCCGTACTCCTTCCTAGACAGTCTCTTTCCATTCTGTATGTGTGAAACTGATTGTTCCTTCCTAAGTGGAGCACTTTGCATTTGTCTTTATTAAACTTCATCCTGTTTACCTCAGACCATTTCTCCAATTTCTCCAGATCATTTTGAATTATGACCCTGTCCTCCAAAGTAGTTGCAATCCCTTCCAGTTTGGTATCATCTGCAAACTTAATAAGCGTACTTTCTATGCCAATATCTAAGTCGTTGATGAAGATATTGAACAGCCGGTTCCAAAACAGACCCCTGCGGAACCCCACTTGTTATACCTTTCCAGCAGGATTGGGAACCATTAATAACTACTCTGAGTACGGTTATCCAGCCAGTTATGCACCCACCTTATAGTAGCCCCATCTAAGTTGTATTTGCCTACCTTATTGATAAGAATATCATGCGAGACTGTATCAAATGCCTTACTAAAGTCTAGGTATACCACATCCACCGCTTCTCCCTTATCCACAAGACTCGTTATCCTATCAAAGAAAGCTATCAGATTGGTTTGACATGATTTGTTCTTTACAAATACATGCTGGCTATTCCTTATCACCTTACCACCTTCCAAGTGTTTGCAGATGATTTCCTTAATTACTTGCTCCATTATCTTCCCTGGTACAGAAGTTAAACTAACTGGTCTGTAGTTTAAGGTCAAGATTTTAGACTATTTCACATCTCCCCGGAGATGTACCATCAGCACTTCTGGAGAGAAACATATCCACCAGGGCCTGCCCTTAGCTAGTGGCCCAGTCCCTCAAGGATAATTGCTGGCATTGGCTAACCCTGGACAGGTGAACGGGGTGCAGGTAACAGAGGATATTGTGCTGAAGGGGCACTCTTTTAGAACTCCCCTCCCCAAAAAGTGAAAGTCCTGAAGCTAGGCCATCGCTGAACGTAGAATGCTGAGCATGGTGGAGGGAATGGGACACAGGAGACCGTCACATGGGACAAGACCCAAGTCCCTTCTGCAGCAGAGACTAGGAGGCTGAGCAAGAATGTCGCAGGACACAGAAGCCTAGGGAAATTAAGGGAAGACAAAATGGCAGCCCCACTGACAAACAATTGCTTTGAGTGTGAGCAGTGCAATCACTTTTGACACAACTGCTCCTTTATGGATTGTAGCTATGGCCAAGCCTGGACAGCCTCCCCAATGCCTGCAAATGTGAGCTGGCCAGGATGATAGTCCCAGTGAGGCTCTACAGACCTGAAGTGATGGACTTAAAAGATTCAGGATGCAGACAGACCCTCATAAGGGAAAGCTGGTTGAGGCCCACAGGGCACCAACCACCTTGCAGTGTGTACATGAAGACATGCACCCAGGCCCTGCAAAGGAGATACAGTTGACAGTGGGGAACCACACCGAAACTCTCAGCGTGGAGATGGTGGCCTCTCTTGCCAACTGAGTGGCCGTAGGCCATGACTAGAAGTATTTCGGTGAAATCTTGCAAACACAGGAGAGGGACCCCAGGACAGAGAATAAGCGTGCCTCTGAGGTCAGGGAAGAAGCTGGTTCTGTCAAGCTGGCTGATGTAGAAGTGAGAGAAGACCTGGGGGAAAAGAACTTCAATGTGCAGAATAGCCCCTGAGGGACCAGCAGAACAAGCAAGTTCAAGACCACTTGGATACCAAATGGCTGACCTAATAGTGTTATTTCACAGGGAACAGAAGGAAGATCCCACCTTATGCTGGATGTACAAACATCTTCCCATTGTCATTGGGGGGCGGGTGGGGGAGGTAATTGACCAACAGAAGCTAGAACAATAGCCACCCTTCAAGCAGAAAGAGGTTGGTATATGACCACCAGACTATGGATGTTTGGGCTCAACTCCTGATACTCTGGCCCTTTCAGAGGGTGTTACTTTGACTCACCATTTAGTACCTTGCACCAGCCACCTGGGATTGAAGAAAACCCTTGAGAGAATTACCAGACAGTTTTATCAGCTGGGATCTACAAAGAGGTAAGAGATTACTGCATGTCCTGCCCAGACTGCCAGTTGATAAGACCCAAGAGCTCTCCCCAATACCATGCTGGTAGTAGACACTGCCTTGAGAGAAATCTGCATGGATCTGATAGAACCACTAGAGAGGAGCGCAAACGAACACCAACACATACTGGTGATTATGCAAGGTCATGCTTTGCTTAAACAACATGGCGACCATAGCTATGGAATTTGTGAAGATTTTTGTGAGGGTAGGGATCCACAAGGAAATAACAGAGCAGGGGACAAACTTCATGTCACAATAGATGAAGAACTTATAAGTTACTGAAAATCAAATTGCTGAGAACATCTGTTTATCATCCCCAAACACATAGGCAAGTCGAACACTTCAACAGGAGACTGAAGAAGATGCTGAGAAAGTCTGTGGCTGAAGACCCTCGCTACTGGGATCACTTATTGCCAACCCTCCTATTTGCAGTATGCAAGGGTCTCCAGGTTTCAATGGGGTTCTCACCCTTTGAATTGTTATATGGGAGACAACGCTGGAGGTTCTAGACCTAGTTCAGGAAACCTCAGAGGAGCAAAAGCCCTGGGGCACCAAGGTAGTACAGTACATTCTCCAGCTATGAGAGAAGCTGAAGACAGTAGGAGCTTTCACAAAGGAACAGCTCTTAAGGTCCACAGAGTTTCAGATACCACGTCAGTTGACTCTGAGACCCCCTCCCCTCTTACAGGCTCTCAGAGCCCAGGCTCCAGCCCAAGCTCAGATATCTATACTGCAAGTTTTAGGCCTGCAGCCCGAGCCTGAGTCAGCTGACCCATCCAGCCACAGCTGTGCTGCAGATCTTTTACTGCAGTGTAAACATGTCCTTAAAGGCCCAAAAGTGTCAAGAGCAAGCACCCATGTGAATTCCAGCAACAGCGTACTGCTATCATTGCCCAGCTCAGTCACAGTTAATGGGTAGGCGGCAAAGACCCTTCGAGTTGGCATGCCAAATGGGAATGGTAGATTATGAGATCTGGCAACCCTAGAAGAAGAAAGAGACCCAGATTTACCACATAAACCTTCTGAAGGCCTGGTGAGACATGAGAGATTATTCAAAAACACTCTTCCACCCTCCCACCCCCCAAATCCAGAACTAGGTCCTTCAGCTCCATTACCCTAGGACCCATACACATTCCCTAGGGCAAATAGCTCCAGCCACCCTACCAGACTTGGATCACAGAATGGATGATTTGTTTCCACATCATGATGGAGCCAAGATGGAAGGCCCATGAGAGTGGTAGACCTCAGAGTGGCAAAGGAAATTCATAGTTGATGGCAGATCCCTATTGTCTTGGTGCCCGAGGCGGATGGACAACTCTGTTTTGCATCGTCTTTAAGAAAGTGAATGCAATATCCATATCTGACATATATCCCATGGCCCAAGTCGACAAGCTGTTGGCAGCTAGGGGCTGCAAAATATAGGTCAACCTTAGATCTGACCAAGGGCTTCTGGCAGATCCCCTTAACAAAGGATCCCAAGGACAAAATGGCCTTTGCAACACCTTTTGGCCTGTACCATATCAAGACCATGCCCTTTGGCCTTTCTGGGGCTGTGGCCACCTTCCAACAGCTGCTGGACACAATCTTGCAACCACACAGCTAGTATGTGGCTGCCTACACAGATGATATATTCATTTACAGTTGTGAATGGGAGAAACAATGGACCCTCGAGGAAATTAGCCTCACAGTGAACCCAGCCAAGTGCCAGGTAGGGTTCCAGATGATAAATGCACCTGGGATATACCATCAGAAGGGACAAACTTAGGCCTTTGATTGGGAAAGTCCAGGCCTTGACCGATTGCTCTATTTTGCGGAGAAAAGAAACAAGTTAGACCATTTTTAGGTCTGGCTGACTACTATGATGATTCACACCAAGCTTTGACACAATAGCAGCACTCCTCACTGACTTAGTAAGAAACTCCAGCCGCAAGAAGGTTGCCTGATCTGAGGTCTAGGACGGAGCCTTCAGGACCTTGAAAGACCTTTTGAGCAAATAACTAGTCCTCTTCTATCCTAACTTCATATGACAGTTCGTATGCCATATAGATGCTTCAGATGCGGGGCTGTGAGGGTGTTGTCCCAAGATTATGATGGGGAAGAGCTGATAGAGCTGAATATATCAGCTGGAAACTATTTCTCCATGAAAGGGCCTAGTCGACTATAGAGTAGGAGGCCTGGGAAATGAACCAGGCCATAGAAGCATTGTGTTACTACTGTCTGGGAAACCTCTTCCTGTTGATGACTGACTATCCACCCCTCCATTGTCTAAATCCTACAAAAGACACCGACCCTGGATTATGTGGTGCTTTATGGCCTTACAGCCCCATGCCTTCCAGTTGGCCCACAGGCCAAGCGACAAACACCAGAATGCAGATTTCTTTTCCAGGGGCAGGGGACTGCAAGGCTAGGACTCAGAAATCCCCAATGCCAAATTTAGCGGGGAGGGAAGCATGTGTGATGGGGTGGATAGATCCCACACTGGAGAGATAAGGGTGTAGTAACAACTGTGGGCTTGGGAAGCCCCACTGCCGATAGGCCTGCTGGGTATGCTCCAGTTGGAGGAGAGGCTTAAAAGAGAGTATCTTCAGCACAGAAGGGTGACAGGCAGAGAGCAACAGACCTGCACTTATTGCAATGGAGAGTTTACACCAGGGAAGTGTCCCCAGCAGGAGGACTGCTGCACTAAGCTGGGACTCCCAGCCTGCAGAGGTCCATGGGCCGGGTTGCAAGGGAGAACTACAAGCCAAACAGGGACAGAGCAGTTGAAAGAGATCCATGGGAGGACATTAGCAGGAATGCAGGTAGCAGCAGGGCCGGCGCAACCCATTAGGCGACCTAGGCGGTCACCTAGGGCACTACAATTTGGGGGGGCGGCGACTGTGGCGGTATTTCGGCGGCGGGACCTTCCGCCGCCTCTGTGGGGGGCGGCATTTCAGGGCGGGACCTTCCTCCACCTAGGGTGGCAGAAAAGCTGGCGGCGCTCATGGGTAGCGGAAGCGTTCCTTATGGTCCCCAAGAGGAACTCTAGGTCTAGAGTTACCAATTTTGGTTGGACATATTCCTGGAGGTTTCATCACATGACAATCTTTAATTAAAGATTACTCTTTAATTCCTGAAGACTCCCGGACAATCCTGGAGAGTTGGCAACCCTACCTTGCTCTGTGTTTGTATAAGGCGTAGCACAATGGGGTCCTGATCCCTGATTAGGGCTCCTCAGCACTATGGTAATACAAATAAATAATGATAGCAGCGGCTGATGATCTGAGCCAGTGGGCCAGATTCTCTTCCAAATTACACTGATGCAAGTAAGAGAAGAATCAAGCTCAGCGAATACTCATAGTAGAACGGGCAGACAGCTAACAGGGGAAAAAATATGTAAGATTATCTGTCAGATATGGATTGCCCCATATGCCCCTATTTTAAATTTGTTTCTAGGTCTGCATGCCTTTTTTATATTCTATTTGCAATGAGATATTTTGAGACTTGCATAGTATCAGAACTTCACTTGCAGTATTGCCACTCATTAGATGGTGTTTTAAATTTAATAAATAATAGAGCTCCCAAGAGTGAGAAATCATAGGCTCTTAATACTCAAAAATTCCCCCAAAATTCCACAAATTATAAGCTATAGTCGTGCTTTTCTTCTTTCTATTTCATTTTCTCAGGGTCCCTTCCTAGCTCTTTCCTCCCTACCCCTCTCAAAAATAATACAAGTGGCTCTGGGAAAAAAGCACTGCTGTTAAAATTTCTTCAGGGTTCTAAATGAACTTAATAAGCTCCCATGATGCTTCTTATAAAACCTTCAAAAATATTAAAGTAATTTTGTTTTCTCCAGTGGTAAAAAGCAATCTAGGTAACTTGAAAAGGTATGTCTACACTACGGGATTAATCCGAATTTACAGAATTCGAATTTTGGAAACAGATTATATAAAGTCGAATGTATGCGGCCACACTAAGCACATTAATTCGGCGGTGTGCGTCCATGTATCAGGGCTAGCGTCGATTTCCGGAGCGTTGCACTGTGGGTAGTTATCCCATAGCTATCCCATAGTTCCCGCAGTCTCCCCCGCCCATTGGAATTCTGGGTTGAGATCCCAGTGCCTGATGGGGCAAAAAACATTGTCGCAGGTGGTTCTGGGTACAGCCCCATCCCTCCCTCCATGAAAGCAACGGCAGACAACCATTTCACACCTTTTTTCCTGGGTGAACACTGCAGAATCCATACCACGGAAAGCATGGAGCCTGCTCAGCTCAAGACAGCAGTCATGAACATTGTAAACACCTCGCGCATTCTCGTGCAGTTTATGTTGAACCAGGACCAGAAAAACAAGGCGAGGAGGAGGCGGCGACGGCAGCGCAGTGACAAGAGTGATAAGGACATGGACATGGACACAGAATTCTCTCAAACCGCGGGCCCCGGTGCTTTGGAGATCATGTTGTTAATGGGGCAGGTTCTATCCGTGGAACGCCGATTCTGGGTCCGGGAAACAAGCACAGACTGGTGGGACCACATAGTGTTGCAGGTGTGGGATGATTCCCAGTGGCTGCAAAACTTTCGCATGCGTAAGGGCACTTTCATGGAACTTTGTGACTTGCTGTCCCCTGCCCTGAAGCGCCAGAATACCAAGATGAGAGCAGCCCTCACAGTTGAGAAGCGAGTGGCGATAGCCCTGTGGAAGCTTGCAACGCCAGACAGCTACCGGTCAGTCGGGAATCAATTTGGAGTGGGCAAATCTACTGTGGGGCTGCTGTGATGCAAGTAGCCAAAGCAATCACTGAACTGCTGCTACGAAAGGTAGTGACTCTGGGAAATGTGCAGGTCATAGTGGATGGCTTTGCTGCAATGGGATTCCCTAACTGTGGTGGGGCGATAGATGGAACCCATATCCCTATCATGGCACCGGAGCACCAGGGTACCCAGTACATAAACCGCAAGGGGTACTTTTCAATGGTGCTGCAAGCACTGGTGGATCACAAGGGATGTTTCACCAACATCAACGTGGGCTGGCCGGGAAGGGTTCACGATGCTTGAGTCTTCAGGAACACTATTCTGTTTAAAGGGCTGCAGCAAGGGACTTACTTCCCAGACCAGAAAATAACCGTTGGGGATGTTGAAATGCCAATAGTAATTCTTGGGGACCCAGCCTACCCCTTAATGCCATGGCTCACGAAGCCATACACAGGCAGCCTGGACAGGAGTCAGGAGCTGTTCAACTGCAGGTTAAGCAAGTGCAGAATGGTGGTAGAATGTGCATTTGGACGTTTAAAAGGTCGCTGGCGATCGTTACTGACTCGCTCAGACCTCAGCCAAACCAATATCCCCATTGTTATTGCTGCTTGCTGTGTGCTCCACAATCTCTGTGAAAGTAAGGGGGAGACCTTTATGGCGGGGTGGGAGGCTGAGGCAAATCGCCTGGCTGCAGATTACGCGCAGCCAGACACCAGGGCGATTAGAAGAGCACACCAGGAAGCGCTGCGCATCAGAGAAGCTTTGAAAACCAGTTTCATGACTGGCCAGGTTACAGTGTGAAATTCCTGTTTGTTTCTCCTTGATGAAAACCCACCCCCTTTATTGACTCATTCTCTGTAAGGAATCCACCCTCCCCCTTCGATCACAGCTTGCTTTCAAAGGAAATAAAGTCACTATTGTTTAAAAATAATGTCTTATTTATTAATTAATTAATCAATTAATAAAGAGGGAGAGAACCCGGGTGGGGTTTGGGAGGAGGATCGGCGGGAAGGAAAAGGCCACTAAAAAAAAAAGGTTAAAAAAATGACAGCCTTTTGCTTGGGCTGTCCACTGGGGTGGAATGGGAGGGTGCACGGAGCCCCCCCCCCATGTTCTTACACGTCTGGGTGAGGAGGCTATGGAACATGGTGAGGGGGTAGGGGGGTTATACAGGGGCTGTAGCGCCAGTCTGTGATCCTGCTGCCGTTCCTGAAGCTCCACCAGACGCTGGAGCATGTCTGTTTGCTCACGCAGCAGCCCCAGCATTGCCTTCCACCTCCTCTGATCTTCCTGCCGCCACCTCTCATCTCGAGCATCTCTCCTCTCCTCACGTTGGTCCCGCATGTCCTCACGTTGGTCCCGCATGTCCTCACGTTCACTGGCATCTTTCCTATACTTTGAAACCGTGTCCTTCCACTCATTCAGATGAGCTCTTTCACTGCAGGTGGATTCCATGATTTCCACGAACATCTCGTCTCGCATCTTCTTTTTCCGACGCCTTATCTGAGATAGATAGGACGGAGGAGGGAGGCTTGAAAAATTTGCAGCTGCTGGAGGAAGGGAAAAAAGAGAGAATTTTTTTAAAAGATACATTTTACAGAACAGTGCTTATACTCTTTCATGGTGAACAACACTATTCATATTACATAGTACATGTGATTTCTGTGCAAGGTTGCATTTTGCCTCTTAATATTGAGTGCCTGTGGCTTTGCTACTAGAGATCACAGACGCAGGTCCGGGCAACAGAATTTGGCTTGCATGCGGCCATGGTAAGCCATTGTCTTTCAGCTTCTGCGCCCTCCTTTCCCACATACCAAGCAAAGCCCGTTGAGTGCTGCAGTTTTCCTGTTAACCTTCAGCAGCAGAAAATAAACTAACCCCCCCCATCCAATTCTCTGGATGATCGCTTTACCCCTCCCCCCACCGTGTGGCTGGTATCAGGGAAGATCCCTACTAGCCAAACGCGAAAAGCTCAGGGCCAATTCCCCTCTCCACCCCCCCCCCACCCCGCACTTGGCTAACTGCAGGGAAGGATTTCTTTTCTGCCACAGGCAAACAGCCCAGTAGGAATGGCCATCTCCGTCCTCTTAATTGAATTCCCGTATTTCAACCAGGTTACCATGAGCGATATCACTCTCCTGAGGATTACACAGCGAGATAAAGAACCGATGTTGCTTGAATGCCAGCAAACACCGGGACCATACGCTGCCAGGCTTTGTCATGCAATGATACCAGATTACTTGCTACTAGCATGGCATGGTCAAGTGTCCTACCATGGAGGACGGAATAAGGCTGCACTGCCCAGAAACCTTGTGGAAAGGCTTTTGGAGTACCTCCAGGAGAGCTTCATGGAGATGTCCCTGGAGGATTTCCGCTCCATCCCCAGACACGTTAACAGACTTTTCCAGTAGCTGTACTGGCCGCGAATGCATCCCAAGTCCTCAGGGCAAAGTAATCATTAAAAAACGCTTGCTTTTAAAACAAGTTTTATATTTTAAAAGGTAAACTCACCTGAGGTCCCTTCCATTGGGTTATGGTCTTGGATACTGGCTTGGGAGAGTACTTCAGTCAGGCTGAGAAAAAGATCCTGGCTGTTGGGGAGAACGGAGTGCTGTGTGCTCTCCGCAAGCTCGTCCTCCTCCTCCTCTTCCCCGTCCACAGAATCCTCAGGCATGGCTGATGAGATTACCCCTGCCTCGGAATCCATGGTCAGAGGTGGGGTAGTGGTGGCGGCCCCCCCTAGAATTGCATGCAGCTTGGCATAGAAGCGGCATATCCACGGCTCTGACCCGGAGCGACCGTTTGCCTCCTTTGTTTTTTGCTAGGCTTGTCTGAGCTCCTTGACTTTCACGCGGCACTGATCTGAGTCCCTATTGTGGCCTCTCTCCATCATGCCCTTGGAGATTTTTTCAAAAGTTTTGGCATTTCATCTTTTCGAACGAAGTTCTGCTAGCACTGAATCCTCTCACCATATAGCGATCAGATCCAGTACCTCCCGTACGGTCCATGCTGGTGCTCTTTTTCGGTTATCAGCCTGCATGGTTACCTGTGCTGATGAGCTCTCTGTGGTCACCTGTGCTCTCCACGCTGGGCAAACAGGAAATAAAATTCAAATGTTCGCGGGGCTTTTCCTGTCTACCTGGCCAGTGCATCTGAGTTCAGATTGCTGTCCAGAGCGGACACAATGGTGCACTGTGGGATAGCTCCCAGAGGCCAATACCGTCGAATTGCGGCCACACTAATCCTAATTCCAAATGACAATATCGATTTTGGCGCTACTCTGCTCGTTGGGGAGGAGTACAAAAATCAATTTTAAGAGCCCTTTATTTCTAAATAAATGGCTTCATTGTGTGGATGGGTGCAGGGTTAATTCGATTTAACGCTGCTAAATTCGAATTAAACTCATAGTGTAGACCAGGCCTAAGATAGATCATCAATACTACAAGTGTTCCATTAACAGTGAAAAGGAATTCGCAAGAGAAAACAATTTATTCACTTTGATGCTTTTGACTATTTTCATATGTGAATCAACTTCAAGATTTTTGCATGTACATTTATTTTTTGGTTTCACCTCAAATGCCACTTGAATTATGATCAGCCTATATATTCCAACCCAGTTTTAATTTCAATTTATATTTTCAATGTTCCTATAATTGAATGTAAATTGCAGTTTAATATTGTTGCCCGACACCTAAGCAGACTTCACAAGTTAACAGGGTCTCCAATCAAGAGTTTGGGCTGTGAAAGAGAGAGACAGATAGACAGAGTGTGTAAAAAGTTTATAAGTGAACTAGATCAGGGTTGTTTTTTGACTACATAAATTTAATTGTCACGTCATTCTTGTCATTAATAATTTAATATCTGAACTGAAAGGTTATGGAATATTTATGCCAATTCAGTCTATTGTATCCAATGGAAGCAGAATCAATTTCCTATTCCAGTTACACTTTTAAGGAATGTTAAAAGGGTAAAATATTTATGGCTTGAATTTTTAAGATCATATTGCTATTAGGAATTGCTATAGACTGATCTAAACAAATAAGATAAATAAGATTAAAAGAACATTAGTGGTAACAGAAGATTTTAATTTTCACACTAACTGGGACACTAGTAGTAGGAAGAATAAAATGAACCATTCGTTTGTTGAGTGATTTTTTATTAACAAAGCAGCTAAAACTGATGATATTCTGTTGAACATCTAAGAAATATTGATCACGATATAGAGACTGATCCTGCAAGTTATTCCATTTGCCTGGATGCATGACAAGCAGATCCTCTTCTGGTTCGGGTGGTAGTGGACATTGTGAATAAGCATGTGGCCATGTCTCAGCTACTCAGCTGTCTTGCAGTCATTAGCCAAACTACAGTAGCTTGGCCAGCCCTAGCAAGGCATTTCTTTCTGCATGGAATCTAAGGAACTTAGAAACCATCAACTTGAATTTGCCAGGTATACATAGTGTTTTGAAATTGTATACATCTATATGCAAGGACTGGAAAACAAAAAGCCCTGAGGCAGCCAAATGCTTATTCACAATGTGCCCTACTCAGGGCTTGCCCTAGAACAAATAGCACTCCCGTGTTAACCCTCAACAGAAAAAGGGAACCTTCCAACAAGAAGGAGGCTCAAAATGGAGGGCAAACAACGACTATTGAAAAAACAAGCTGGCTAAGTGAGGGACAACATGGTAAAAAGAAAAAATCCCTTACACCAGGAGAACAACATCTTTGTTGCTGCGCCCTCCCCCCGTTTGTTAAACTTTTGAATATCTTATTTTTATGGCATTTGTCGCCCATTTCATGACTTTGTTGCATGATTTATCCACAATTGCACAATAAAACAAGGTTCACAATATTCCAGCTGGGCTCTCACTTTGTTCATGTATCTCACTGACTGGCGACTGCCCGCCCCTTATATACCTGTGAGGTCATGGCTGACAACATTCTAGGAGGTTCAAGGAAAATGTAGTTCTCAGAATATTTCTACGAGATATTACAAAGGTCCAGAACATTCTAGGAGATTAGTAAAAAATGAATCCACATTTGGAATACCTGAAACATTTTACTTCAAATATTCTATTTTCCCTTTTGTTGCTAACAACAAAACAGCACCCTGAGCAGCGGTTGCCTGGGTCGCCTGCCCCTAAATCTGGCTCTGCCACTACTATCTGTGTGTTGGACCAGAAAAGGATCTACTTGTCATGCATCCAACCACCCCTAAAATACCACAGTGACCACGAAAGGAAAAAATTCCAAGGTGAAGTCCTTGCTGGTGCACGTGCATAGTATATACCCTGCCTCCCAATCAGGTATATCAGTATATAGAAGCACTCCTACACTCAGACAACAATACTTTCAGCCCCCTATTTGATAAAATATTTGATTCTTCACCTTTTATACTCTCCACCCATAAAACTCTAGTACTCTGTATCAAACGAATATGATTGTAGACTATTATTAAATCTAATCTAAAATCTTATTTTGCTGTGTTTCCACATGTTTGTTTTTATTTTATTTTATTTTTTTGGACTCTTTTCTGTTGATGCTCTCTTAAGCACTTACAATGTGAGTACTTACCTAAAACAGACTTACTGAACAAAACAAAGGTTGCACAAAATGTTGAATTAGGAAAATATTTTCAAGTAAAGACAGCACAAAAGGACAGTGTCAGAGATCCGAGAGGAAGGATGAATTTACAGTTAAATCACTGTAATTTGATTTCAGGAGATGTGGCTCTCAGTTTTTTGGCTCTGCCAATGGCATCTTATCTGACCTTAGGCAAATCATTTAATTTGTGTGTGCCTAAGTTTCCCCCACCTGTAAAATAGAAAGAATTTCCCTCACCTTTTGTCTGCCTTTCCTAATTAGATTTCAAACTCTTTGGGACAGAGATTGTCTTTTACTATATGCATATACAGAACTCAGCACAATGGGACCCCAATACCAGTTAGGGCCCTCTAGGCACTACTGTAACGCATTAATAATTATTATTACTATAGACATCCTCTATGAAATACAAATACACCATAATAAGACCTACTTTTTCAGTGAGGGGGAAGAAATGCTTAATGAAATAAAGGTTGCGTTAGAAAAGGTGATTAAAAATAAGGAAGTATGAAGGCTGACAAAAAAAAACAGAGGTTAACAAGATCTGCCCAGACCTCTAATCAAAATGACAAAAAGAAATAAGGAGCTTTAACATTACATAACTGAGCTGACGAACAAGACAATATCTAACGTGCAACCTAGAAAAGGGGAAATAGGAAAAATTCTAATCCACACTAAAAGCTTCACTTCAGCACTGGCGGATATACCTCAAAAGCATAAATCTAGAGACTAAATTTCATTAAGGATATAGGAATAGATTTTCAAGAGGACAGTCAGCCACTCCCAAGAAACTTAGTACAATTTTCTTTTCCAGGAAATTTTAGAAAAAGGAAGAATTCCTAGTTTTGCTTACCAACAGTTCCCATTTGTAACACTGTGGAAACTGAACTGCCAAATTATACTACAAAGGATTTATAGAAATGGAGAAGGTGCAGCAGAGGGAAAACAGTGAACTGAGTAGCCTAGTGATTTAGTAGAGAAATAAGGCTCATATTCTTTAAGAAGAAATCAAGAGGCAACCACTTTGAGGCATAACAAAAGTTCTAAAGGGAACACAGAAGAAAAATGCAACAATGGTACATGTGCTGCTAGGACATTCCATAAAAAAATGAGTAGGCAATTTAGGTTAAGAAAGTCCATGGCAATAAAGGATTTTTGACAGAATATTTTCTCACCAACAAATGAGAAATACAAAATGGCTGCAGTATGAACAAGCAGTATACAGGGTACAAATTTTAAGAAGAGCTAGAGAATACTGAGAGAAAATGGAGACAAGAAGGAACAATTTCTAATTAAAATAAAGACAAATATAGCCACTACATGTGGTTTCCTCGTTCTAGGTTCATACTTCCTAAGTTCTTAAATCAGCACAGTGGATGGTTTTTGTGGCATCAGCAAAGAGATGGTTCTTTGTAGTGGAAACACAGAATGCATTTATATCAGACATTCACGTATACTTATAAGTAAGTGTGCAGGCTTCCACTACAAATCAGCTGAAAACCACCATTCAATTATGCTAAAGGCATAGCAGTCTTTCCTCTAATCTCTTTAATGTATACAGTAGATTTCCTTTAATTACAGTACAGCTTGATTTTCAGCACAGTGTTAAAACTCTGAAGGGACTAACACTGCATTTTCAAATAAACCTATTATTCAATACATGGCAAAAATAGTGGGAAATGACCATTATAGTTAATGTTGCAAAATTGTTTCCATTAAAACATGAACTTTCAGTCACTCACAACTTTTTGAAAATTCACTCATGGTTGAACTTTTCCATACTTGGCTTCCACTCTATGGCATTTTGAGGAAAAGTTTTAAGAAAATTCATTTACTAATCTTTGGGTAATAAAAAGGTGAACTAAATAATTACTATGCTGCTTTAAAAAAAATATTCTGACCACTTTTATTTAGCCAAAGAAAGAATTCAAAATGTATAGTAACTCACAATCCAGTTAACCTAAATATCCAGATCATATTTACTTATATATATTGATTATTTCAAAGTCTTGCATATCAAAATTTGAGGCTGAAGCACTGGCGGTAACTGCTTTTGACTTTGATAAAGATCCATGATCAATGGATTAAAAATATATATATTTGTAACTGGTGCTTCTGGCAGCCATTGTGGATTGAATTCCTTGTGTTCCTCGGATGCTAAATGAGTCTAAAATTGCTTTAGTTTGATCATAGTCAAAAAATACATCTTTATCTTTCAGTTTCATTCAGCATACTCAATTTTGCAGGATATAAAAAGGAAGTTTGCACATCAAGTTCTTGGAAGCTCAATTTTCTTAACGGAAAAAGAGGAAAGTGCTTTTCAGTTGAAAAAATAAACAAAATGACAGTGTTGTATACAAATTTATGTCTCACTCTTTCAAATTTCAATTTTGTATGGTTTGACTGAAAAGAAAGGGAGGAGCAGAGGAGGACAAGTGTTAAAGATAGATGAAGATCGAGAGGACCTATTTCCATAATACTGTGGGATTGCTTTTTGTGGTGTATTTTCTACTGTGCTGTTCAGCCATCCAGTGTAGTTTTAAATGCCTTAAATGATAGGGTTTCCACCACTTCCCTTAAAAGAAGATTGTGTAGTCCAAGGGCCTGATCCTGAATGGTGCTGGGTGACTCCTGAAAGGTGTTGATACTCTCTGAAATAAGGGACCTGAGGAATCTCAACACCTCGCAGGATGGGCTCTAAAACCATTGACAGAAAGGGAAGGGACACCAGTAACAGCAATAGCAGAAAGTAAAGGAAAAAGACATAGTACTGCAGGAAATTTAGGTATGTACTTGAAAACAAAGTTAACTCAAGTACCAATAGTACTTACCAAAAAAGCAGGGCTATTGGAGGGCTGGCGGAACTAAGGTTTGACCTTGAACATTATACAGTCTGGCAGAAACTGTGCCTATGCAGACCCCCTTGAATTTAAATAATTTTAGAGACCCAATATTGAAACTATTGCCTAAGTGACTTGTTTGAGGTCATGAAAAGCCTGTAGCAGACCCGTGAACACAACACAGAAGGCCCAGCTCCCAGGAGAAGGAGAACCCCCATACAAAAATGCTTTAGTAAACTTGAACATATGATAAAGGTTGAGAAATTAAGAGAAAGTTATGCTGATCCGGAAAAACAGATGGGGCAAACAAACAAGAAACTAAAAGAAGCACAAGAAGCCACAAGCACCAAAAAATATAGCAAACTAGTAAAGCATCCAGTGTGTCTTATTGAGCAGTTATAGCCTGATCCTACACAGTGCTGAGATCCTTTCATTGACATTGATTTCAGGGGGCTTTGGGTGGGGGGGTCTCAGCATCTTGCAGAATCAGCTCCTCAGAATCAGAAGAGCGTAAGAACAACCATTCTGGGTCAAATCAATGGTCCATCAAGCCCAGCATCCTGTCTTCTGACAGTGGCTAATCCCAGATGCTTCAGAAGGAATGAACAGAACAGGTAATCATCAAGTGACCCATTCCCTGTTGCCCATTTTCAACTTCTGACAAACAGAGGCTAGGGATGCTTCAGAGCATGGTTTTGCATCCCTGCCCATCCTGGCTAATAGCCATTGATGGACCTATCCTCCATTAATTTATCTAGTTCTTTTTTTAACCCTGTTATACTCTTGGCCTTCATACCATACTCTGGCAAGGAGTTTCACAGGTTGACTGTGCATTGTGTGAAGAAATACTTCCTTCTGTTTGTTTTAAACCTGCTGCCTATTAATTTCATTTGGTGACCCCTAGTTCTTATGTTATGAGAAGGAATAAATCACAGTTCCTTATTTACTTTCTTTACATCAATCATAATTTTATAAACCTCTATCATATCCCCCCCCCATGTCATCTCTTTTCCAAGCTGAAAAGTCTCCGTTTTATTAATCTCTCCTCATACGGAAGCGGTTCCATACCTCTAATCATTTTTGTTGCCCTTTTCTGAATCTTTTCCAATTCCAATATATCTTTTTTGAGATGGGGAGACCATATCTGCATACAGTATTCAAGATGTGGGTGTGCCATGGATTTAGATAGAGGCAATATGATATTTTCTGTCTTATTATCTATCCCTTTCTTAGGGATTCCCAACATTCTGTTTGCTTTTTTGACTGCCGCTGCACATTGAATGGATGTTTTCAGAGAACTATCTACAACAGAGGTGGGCAAACTACGGCCCGCAGGCCACATCCAGACCACGGGACCTTCCTGCCTGGCCCCTGAGCTCCTGGCCCGGGAGGCTATCCCCCGGCCCTTCCCCTGCTGTTCCCCCTTCCCTGTGGCCTTAGCTCGCTCCACCGGGGCTGCAAGCTCCTGGGGCAGCACAGCTGCAGACCCGGGGCCTGATCCGGTGCTCTGTGCTGCATGGTGGCGTGGCTGGCTCCAGCCAGGCAGTGTAGCTGCCTGTCCTGGTGCTCTGGGCGGCACAGCTGTAGCACCACCAGTCACCAGTGCTCCAGGAAGCACGGTAAGGGGGCAGGGAGTGGGGGGGTTGTGTAGAGGGCAGGGGAGCTTGGGGTGGTGGTCAGGGGGCGGGGGGGTAGATAGGCATCGGGGTGGTCAGAGGGCAGGGAATAGGGGGGTTGAATGGGGGCAGGAGGCCCCAGGGGGCAGTCAGGAAGGAGAAGGGGGGTTGGATGGGGCAGCGGGGGGCAGTCAGGGGCAGGGGTTCCGGGGGCAGTCAGAGGACAGGGAATGGGGGGTTGGATGAGGCAGGAGTCCCTGGGGGGCTGTCAGGGGGCGAGAAGCAGGAGAGGTCAGATAGGGGGCGGGGCCAGGCCACACCTAGCTGTTGTGGGAGGCACAGCCTCCACTAACCGGCCCTCCATACAATTTTGGAAACCCGATGTGGTCCTCAGGCCAAAAAGTTTGCCTGCCCCTGATCTACAATGACTCCAAGATCTTTCTTGAGTGATAACAGCTAATTTAGACCCCATCATTTTATATGTACAGTTGGGATTATATTTTCCAATGTGCATTACTTTGCATTTATCAACATTGAATTTCATCTGCCATTTTGTTGCCCAGTCATCCAGTTTTGTGAGAGCCCATTGTAACTCTTTGCAGTCTGTTTTGGACTTAACTATCTTGAGTAGTTCAGTATCATCTGCAAATTTTGTCACCTCATTGTTTACCCCTTTTTTCCAGATCGTTTATGAATATATTGAATAGGACTGATCCCAGGACAGGCCCCTAGGGGACACCACTATTTATATCTCTCCATTCTGAAAACTGACCATTTATTCCTACCCTTTGTTTCTTTTCTTTTAACCAGTTGCTGATCCATGAGCGGACCTTAACTCTTATCCCATGATAGCTTACTTTGCTTAAGATCCTTTGCTGAGGGACCTTGTCAAAGGCTTTGTGAAAATCTAAGTACACTATATCCACTGGATCCCCCTTGTCCACATGTTTGTTGACCCCCTCAAAGAATTCTAGTAGATTGGTGAGGCATGATTTCCCTTTACAAAAACCATGTAGACTCTTCCCCAACAAATCATGTTCATCTATGTGTCTGATAATTCTATTCTTTACTATAATTTCAACAAATTTGCCTGGTACTGAAGTTAGTCTTACTGGCCTGTAATTGCCAGGGTTGCCTTTGGAGCCTTTTTTAAGGATTGGTGTCACATTAGCTATCCTCCAGTCATGTGATACAGAAGCTGATTTAAATAATAGGTTACAGACTACAGTTAGTAGTTCTGCAATTTCACATCTGAGTTCCTTCAGAACTCTTAGGTGAATACCATCTGGTCCTGGTGACTTATTACTATTTATTTCAAAACCTGGTGACTTATTACTATTTGTTTCAAAACCTCCTCTAATGACACCTCAATTTGGGACAGTTCCTCAGATTTGTCACCTAAAAAGCATGGCTCAGGTGTGGGAATCTCCCTCCCATCCTCAGCCATGAAGACCAATGCAAAGAATTCATTTAGTTTCTCCTCAATGGCTTTATCTTCCTTGAGTGATATTTTAGCATCTCAATCGTCCAGTGGCCCACTGGTTGTTTAGCAGGCTTCCTGTTTCTGAGGTACTTACTTTTTGAGTCTTTGGCTAGCTGTTCTTCAAATTCTTTTTTGTCCTTCCTAATTATATTACACTTCATTTGCTCCTTTCTACTTTCCTCAATAGGATTTAACTTTCACATTTTAAAGGATGTCTTTTTGCCTCTAAATGCTTCTTTTACTTTGTTGTTTAGCCAGGGTGGTAATTTTTTGGTCTTCTTGCTATGTTTTTTAATGTAGTGTATACATTTAAATTGAGTCTCTATTATGGTGTCTTTAAAAAGTTTCCATGCAGCTTGCAGGGATTTCACTATGGGCCCTGTACCTTTTCATTTCTGTTCATTAACTTCCTCATTTTTGTGTTGTTCCCCTTTCTGAAATTAAATGCTACCATGGTGGGCTTGCTTTGGTATTTCCCCCACACCTCCACAGGGATGTTAAATTTTATTGTGTTATGGTCACTGTTACCAAGTGGTTCAGCTATATTCACCTCTTCGACCAGATCCTAGCAGCTCCAAGAAGCAGTTATTTAAGGTGTCAAGAAACTTTATCTCTGCATCCCATCCTGAGGTGAGATGTACCCAGTCAATATGGAGATAATAATAATGGGGGATTTCAACTGAGTTTTTTTTATTTTTATAGCCTCTCTAATCAACCTGTGCATTCCACAGTCATCCTGGTCAGGTGGTCGGTAATATTTCCCTATTGCTATATTATTATTAAAGCATGGAATTACTATCCATAGAGATTCTATGGTACAGTTTGGTTCATTTAAGATTTTTACTGCATTTGACTCTACGCTTTCTGTCACATATAGTGCCACTCCCCATTCCAGTACAACCTATTCTGTCCTTCCGATATATTTTGTATCCTGGTATTACTGTGTCTCATTGATTACCCTCATTCCACCAAGTTTCTGTGATGCCTATTATATCGATATCCTCATTTAGTACCAGGCATTCAAGGCATTCTGGTTAAAGAACCTGTGTGCATAGTGCTGCAGCTGGGTGTGTCCCTACTTGTGTGTATGCTGGTGAAAGAGCAAGCTTGTAGAGCTTAGCAATTTATCACAGCACCACAGTGTGAAAGGGAGCCCAGGCTGGTGGGTCAGGCAGGTTCAGTGGTACCCCAGTTCCAAGTGGCACCCCAGGGGGGGTAACCCGTCACAGTTAGCAACTTACATTTAAAAACTATGTTAAAAGAAATGTGTTAAGGTTGCAAAATCAAGCATTCAAACGTTAGGCAATGCCAGAATTAAGTTTGCCAATGCAAACTTAATTCAGCCGCTTTGGGCATATGCATTATGATTACATTGTCTTTAATTACATGATCACATACTGTATTTAACACAGGACCCTGCCTCATTCAGTCCACAGCATGGATGGTACTCTGGGAATGAATTGTGGTTGTGTAGTAAACAAAGCTGTTGCCTTCTTACATCCTGCAGCATCTGCAGGTATCTGCCACCTTGCCTGCAGCTCTCCCCCTTTATAAGGCACTGGTACCTTGTGATAAACCCAGCTAGGCAGCAGCTAATCAGTCCAGGTGCACTGGACCCTCCTCCCTTTCTTGCAGGGCCAGTCATCCCACGACAGGCCCAAATAAAGTTTCATGGGCAACCTTAATTCTGGCACTTCCTAACTTTTGAGCGATTGGCTTTGCAACCTTAACAACTTTCTTTCAGAATATTTTGGTGTTCAATGAGGCCAATGAAGGGATTAGGAATATTAGCAGCGTGACAGAGGGGGATACAGGAGGGGGGATTACCGTATCCGAGGTAGAAACCAAACTTGAACACCTTAACGGGACTAAGTCGGGCGGACCGGATGATCTTCATCCGAGAATATTGAAGGAATTGGCGCGAGAAATAGCAGGCCCCTTAGCGATAATTTTTAATGAATCTTTAAACTCGGGGGTGGTACCGTTGGAATGGAGAATAGCTAATGTGGTTCCTATTTTCAAGAAAGGGAAAAAAAGTGACCCGGGTAACTACAGGCCTGTCAGTTTAACATCTGTAGTGTGCAAGGTCCTGGAGAAAATTCTGAAGGAGAAAGTAGTTAAGGACCTTGAGGTCAATGGCAATTGCGACAAATTACAACATGGTTTTACCAAAGGCAGATCGTGCCAAACCAATCTGATCTCCTTCTTTGAGAAAGTAACAGACTTATTAGATAAGGGAAATGCCGTGGACCTAATAAACCTTGATTTCAGTAAAGCATTTGATACGGTACCGCACGAGCAATTATTGGTTAAGTTGGAGAAGATGGGCATCGATATGAAAATCCAGAGGTGGATAAGGAACTGGTTAATGGGGAGACTGCAGCGGGTAGTATTGAAGGGTGAACTATCAGGTTGGAGGGAGGTCACCAGTGGAGTTCCTCAAGGTTCGGTTTTGGGACTCATTTTATTTAATCTATTTATTACTGACCGCGGAACCAACTGTAGGAGTGGGCTGATAAAGTTTGCAGATGACACAAAGCTGGGAGGTATTGCCAGTTCAGAGAAGGATCGGGATATTCTGCAGGGAGACTTGAATGACTTTGTGAATTGGAGTAACAGAAATAGGATGAAATTTAATAGTGAAAAGTGTAAGGTGATGCATTTAGGGATGACTAACAACAATTTTAGTTACAAGCTGGGGACGCATCAGTTAGAAGTAACGGAGGAGGAGAAAGACCTCGGGGTCCTGGTAGACCGCAGGATGACTATGAGTCGACAATGTGACGTGGCGGTGAAAAAAGCCAATGCGGTCTTGGGATGCATTAGGAGAGGTATATCTAGTAGGGATAAGGAGGTGCTGCTTCCGTTGTACAAGGCACTGGTGAGACTTCATTTGGAGTACTGTGTGCAGTTCTGGTCTCCCATGTTTAAAAAAGATGAACTCAAACTGGAACGGGTACAGAGAAGGGCCACTAGGATGATCAGAGGAATGGAAAACCTGTCGTATGAAAGGAGACTCGAGGAGCTCGGGTTGTTTAACCTGACCAAATGAAGGCTGAGGGGGGATATGATTGCTCTCTTTAAATATATCAGAGGGATAAATACCAGGGAGGGAGAGGAATTATTCCAGCTCAGTACTAATGTGGACACGAGAACGAATGGATATAAACTGGTCGTGGGGAAGTTTAGGCTTGAAATTAGATGAAGGTTTCTGACCGTCAGAGGGGTGAAATATTGGAACAGCCTTCTAAGGGAAACGGTGGGGGTGAAGGACCTGTCTGGGTTTAAGATTAAGCTAGATAAGTTCATGGAGGGGATGGTTTAATGGGAACATGATTTTAGTCAAAGGAATAGCGTGCCATAGCTGGTAAATAGTATAATGACCAATGAGGGTTTAGCTGGAGAATCTTGCCTACATGCTCGGGGTTCTACTGATCGCCATATTTGGGGTCGGGAAGGAATTTTCCTCCAGGGTAGATTGGCAGAGGCCCTGGAGGTTTTTCGCCTTCCTCCGCAGCATGGGGCGGGGGTCGCTAGCTGGAGGATTCTCTGCTAATTGAAGTCTCTAAACCACAGGATTTGGGGACTTCAACAGCAGAGTCAAGGGAAAGGGTTGGGACGGCTTTGTGGCCTGCGTCATGCGGGAGGTCAGACTAGATGATCATAATGGTCCCTTCTGACCTTAAAGTCTGTGAGCCTATGTGTCTATGTAGTTATATGAATTTAATGTGACTCAATGGAATTCAGGTTTCAATTAAAGGATCTTCACACTGAGGCAGAGCTGTGTGGATAGAGCATATTGAATGCCCTTGGAATGAGTCAGTCCAGATATTTAAAAAAAATTCAGATTCATAATGTTAACATTTTAAAAGGACAGAATTCACTTTCTTGTCGAGACAAAAAAGTTAAAGGTAACCAAATGACAGTGTATAAATGACAGTAAATGTATAAAAAAAATCTTTGTTTTCCTTTACCTGTGTTCTGCCACCCAACCAGTGATGAAAGACTAAGTACCACTTGCTACTACTCCCTGCAAATTTAAGAGTAAAATACATAAAATGGAATATATATTTGGGAAGCCCAAACTGCTGGAGAGTTACCAGAAGAAACTGTAGCCATAACCTGTCAGATGGTATGAATGGACCAAAACCTGGGACAAGATCTGTTAATTTTGCAGAGATTTTTTTTTTCCATCCTGAAATGACAGACTTGAGCGTCGATATGTAAGTGTGGAGTTTTTCTAGTTAGCAAGAGCTCTGATATAAGAGCTCTGGAAAAGCAAAAGTTATGTGTTGCCAAATATTATCTTGTTGATAAATGGAAGCTGATGCATGTGTAATCAAATTCAAAGTGATCAAAAATTAATAATCTATTTAATAAAACAGGTTATTAGAATTTTACCCCAGTGCATCAACAAATAGAGGATTGGTATTATCTGTCAATGTACTTTATTGCTACTTTAATCCAGGATATATCATAGGCAAGCCCAAATTCTTTTCTTAATTCTTGAAAAAGAAAAGGGGTCAGATTAATTCTTGGAATACGTCTATTGACTTCAGCAGCTATCCCAAATATGAATTTGTTTCACAGTGTGTAAGGACAGAAGGGACCATTAGAACATCTGGTCTGACCTCCTGACTTGGGTAATGGAGTGGAGAATATGCTTATAACATTTGTGGAGAACACCAAGATGGGAGGGGTTGCTAGAATTTTGGAGGATAGGTTTAGAATGCAAAATGATCTTGAAAAATTGGAGAATTGTTTTGAAATCAACGAGATGAAATTCAATAAAGACATGCAAAGTACAGCACTTAAAAGGGAACAATCAGATGCACAACTACAAAATGGGGAATCACTGGATCACAAATTGAATACGAGTTAACATGAAGCAGTTGCAAAAAAGGCTAATATGCTGGGCTGTATTAACAGGAATGTTGTATGCAAGACTCGAGAGAGAATTGTCCTTTACTCAGCACTGGTGAGGCCTCAGATGGAGCACTGTGTCCAGTTCTGGGCACCATACTTCAGGAAAGATGTGGATAAATTGGAGAGAGTCCAGAGGAGAGCAACAAAAATGATAAAAAGTTTAGAACATTTTGACCTATGAAGAAAACTTAAAAAAACTGGGCATGTTTAGTCTTGAAAAAAGATGACTAATGGGGACCAAATAGTCTTCAAATATGTTAAAGGCTGTTATAAAAAGAGGGCCTTGCTCTCCATGGCCGCCAAAGGTAGGACAAGAAGTAGTGGGCTTAATCTGCAGTAAGGGAAATTTAGGTTAGATATTATGAAGAACATTCTAACTATAAGGGTAGTTAAGGCCTGAATAGATGTAGATTTAGACTTAGATTTCCAGAAAGCCTTTGACAATCCATTTGCGGAGAAACTAAATGGATTCTTTGCTTCATTCTTCATGGCTGAGGATGCTAGTGCTGGCACTAGAAAAGGTTCAGAGAAGGGCAACTAAAATGATTAAGGGTTTGGAACGGGTCCCATATGAGGAGAGATGAAAGAAGCTAGGACTTTTCAGCTTGGAAAAGAGGAGACTAATGGGGGGATATGATAGAGGTATATAAAACCTATGAGTGATGTGGAGAAAGTAGATAAGGAAAAGTTATTTACTTATTCCCATAATACAAGAACTAGGAGCAACATGACCATCCAACCTGTCCCCTCCCCCCACATATACAGGAATACATAGAATTTCTCTCAGAAGCTGGATTAAAGCATATCTTTTAAAAAAGATATCCAATCTCATCTTTGTCTCTACCCTGTTTCCATTGCTATGCCGTAATTGGAAATCCTTGGGAGATATTGTTCTTTTGTATCATAAAAACCTGTAACTGCCTGACACAGACACTATCTATGAATTACAAAATGTTCAAAAGCAGTGAAGTAAGGAATGCCCAGGGGGGTCACAGAAAGGCTGTGGCTCAGGCCTACTAAACTTTGATCCTCCTCAGATTCAGCACTTAGTCAACATTTTCTAAGTTAGCCTCAGGGGGTTGTTTTGTTTTTAAGTAATTTTCACTCTCTCACAACCCAGGGGAGTTATCAAAGGCTAAATGAAATACCATAGCATTTTATAGTATCTCTCTTAAATGTTGTGGGTGTGAAAGTCCAGAAAATTAGTTGTAAAGAGAAGATAACCTAATGGATAGGAAAGAGGGAGTGACTGGATGAAAATTTCATCACTGATGGAACAGAACAACAACATTTACATGAAATTAGTTTTCACTGTTGAAATTACGCACTACTACTGACACCTTCTGCAGCCAAGAAAACAAGTCTCAAACAGCCTTAAAGTTAAAGTAAATGATTGTAGCGTTCCTTAGAGATCTATATTTTGTAGTAAAGGAAGGTACCAGCTCCCTATGGCCTTGTTCCAATGACAACAGGAGTCAATGGAAAGACTCGTCTATTTTTTTTTAAACATTTTTATGTTTGTAGAAAGTTACGTTTCTTACTATTTTTTAAATTAAAAAAAAAAACACCAAATAGTACAACAGGACATAGAAAACAAAAAACCCAAAACAAACACCAAAAATCCAACAAACACATTTCAATCAGTATCCAGGAAAGTATCAACATTGTCTAACAGGTCTCATGTACTAATGGTCAGAGTTATTTAGAACATAAACATTACGTTAATAACGTTCTCGGGTCTTATCAAAACAGGCCCTGATCCCACAAACTCTTATGCACAAGGGAAGTCCTGTTGGCTTCCATGGGACTATTCACATGTGCAGGTGCTTGCAGGATCAGGCCAACAGTCCATAAACTGTTGCCACTGGGAGCCATACGTCAGGCTGGGCTGTAAATCTCCAACTTGCTGCATTAAGGACCAAATCCAGATCCCATTGTGGTCAGTGGAAAGACTCCCATTGACTTTAATTGACTTTTAATAAAGCCCAACACTCTGAATAGCCATTTCCCTTGACTTTAATTTAGCTGTTATCTTCCATTCTCAAGAGCAGCTGCCATTTTGGCAAATTAACTGTTCTCAGAATAAGGTGAGCTGAACCTCTTGTTTGTGAAGTTGTCTGGGTGGCTGCCTCTATGTTGAGTTTTCATTTTATGTATCTCTTACATTTCTTCAATTTGGCAGAAGTTGTGTTATATTTCAGTTGCTTTTGGAAGGAAATCTTATTTACACCAGCAGATGCACCAAAGCATGATTCTTTCCAGAGTATTTTTAAAATGTTAAAGGGTAGTTTTCTTGTCCTAGGATATTTTTTTGAGGTTTCTTTTCCATTTCAGTCTACATTTAATCCCAGATGAAGGAACAGAAACACAAACGATTCCTTGTTGTAATCTTTGATGGATTAGTGCTATTGATTAGAGCGTTTTGGGTGCTGATGTGAATTTGTCACTTAATCTTATAGGCACGGTTAGCTATTTACTGAGAAATCACAGTGGTAGACTAACAGTGACGTGAGCCCAAGGGCCAGACCCTTCCACTTCAATAGTTGGCTACACTTGTTAAGGAAAGAAATACTACATATGTCTATGGATAAATTACAAATCATTTATTGGGGGGGATACTATTTCCCTGCCTGTCCCAGAATTTCTCTTGACTTCACCTGAAACTGTTCCCTTTATCATCGGGGGCAGTGCAATGCAAGACACCATTGTGTGCTAGGCTAGGTAGCATCTTCTGCAGCTCACATGAACAGGAAAGAAGGTCTGCATCACTGTTATTTCTAAAGTATATGCAATCAGATTTAACAAAAAGGACATCAAATGATCTTGACTTTCATTTGAAAGAGCTGTGCTCATACTTACAATATATGTGTTAGATGATTTAAAAAAAAATACTATATTGGAATATTAAATTAACTTCCAGCATCTTTCATATTAGCAAGTTTAGATCTAAAGTGACCTTTGAAGGAATCAGAGTTTCAGTTTTAAACAAACTAAGTTTTTGAAAGAAGGATAAGATTTTCTTCAAAAAAATAGTAATGAATGTTCTCCATTGTCCCTGAATAAAATATTGAGGTCTAGATTCACAAAGGAATGCTGAGTGTCACCACACCCAACTTTTAGGCACCTAGAATCACAAAGCCAGAGTCTGGTGCCTGTGCAATGAATGGGAAGAGATAGACACCTCAAATGAGATTCACAAAAGTCAGGCTGCTAATCAGCTCCTTAGCAACTGGAAATGCCAAGGCGAGGGTTGTGTCCTAAGCATTGCCCCTCTTCCAGAGATAGGCATCTAATTCTGGGGTGCAGGGAGGTGCCTTCTTCTGCTTGAGATTCTCAGCTCCAAACCCTTCTTTGGGGTTAGGCGCCGAGGCTGTTTTTGCGGGAGAAGGAATAGCAGCTCCCTCATAAGTTTTAGCCCCATAGTTAGGCACTTACCTTGGATGTGGGCGAGTTCATGTCTCCCCTCTCCATCTGAGGGAGAGAAGGGATTTAAACAGGGATCTACCACCTCTCAGGCGAGTGCCCTAAACATTGAGCACTGGGATACTTTCATGCAGAGCTCCCCCAGACTCTCGTGTTGAAGCTGTTACACTGTGGATAAATAGTTTTTAAAAGTCAGTGGAGCAGGGAGACAGGATCCTGGGTCTCCCAGGTGAGTGCTCCAACCACCAGCTACAGAGTAATTCTCAGGCTCTCTCTCTGGCCCAACGATTCTTTCATTATTTATTCACAGTGGAATAAACTTCAACAGGAGAGATTAAGGGATTCCCACATCAGAATATTCCATAATCAGGTCGCTAGAGCACTCACCTGAGAGGTGGCAAATCTCTGTTCAAATCCCTTCTTCTCATCAGACCGAGAGTGCACTTGAACCAGACGACTCCCACATCCCAGCTGAGTGCCCTAACCATGGGGCTAAAAGTCATGAGGAAGAACTTCCCCCTGGCTGTTTTATGCAGCCCATCTATAGGCGCCAGATCTGGTAGGTGAGGTCTGAGCATGTTTACCATATTGGGCCCGGCAGGTGAGATAGGTGGAGGAACTCCTATCTTCCCCCAGTTTGTGCATCACCCTGGGGCTTAGGAGTCTGGGTTCCTAGCATGAGCCGCAGTGTATATGTGCAGAGGCAGAAACAGGTGCCCAGGAAACTTTTAGTGCAAAAATTTGGACACCGAGTGAGTTTTTGGTCATCTACAGGATTTGGTGGCAGCTGAGCAAAGGCTTTGGGAATCCCAGCAGGGCCCAGTTCTGGGATTTAGGTGTCCAACTGCCATTTTGGGCACATCCTTTTGTGAATCTAGCCCTAACTTCCCCCCCACCCCTCCTCTCATATATCATTTTTGGGAATGTAATTCAGGATTGTTACGGAATATTTTCAGAATATCACCTCCCCGCTAAATTTTGACAACATTTACAACACAAGTTTACTGAAGCAAAACAATGCCACATTTCTGGAACTTCTTTATGTTCCAATTCAAATAAGTTATAGTGCGATCATGCTTACAACAAAACAGAGCGTCAAAAAAACAAATAAGGGGAAACTTAGAAATAATTACTCTATCAGCAATGTGTAACAGATGGTGTACAGAACAGGTAGTTTTTTAAACTTCAGAATACAATTAGTTCTCTTCTGATATATTCACTTCGGAATGTGTGAAAGCAGAAGTCAAATATAACATTCACTTTCCATTTTCAGGATTTTTAGATAATTTTTCATCCTGGACATTAATTACTGTAGCAATGTTATAAAGCACTGCAGATAAGGGATTTACATACAGTAACTCCCGCTCTTGTTGGTCTTTTTGCTGTCAGGTTCCCAGCACCTGCTACCAAATTCCAATCTCACCTCTGTTCTTTCTGTCACTGCTATTCATCTATCTGATGCCACTATTTATTCACACTACATTTCTACTAAACTGCTGTTCACTCAAGGGAAGGCACTTCATGGAGGCCTTGATAAACTATTGTGCTTTCTCGCAGTGGCACCGTTTAAATGTGTCACATGGGACGGATTCTGTTTTCATAAGCTTGAAACTTTGCTTGAACTTTGTGGATGTGATGTTTATTCAATACATTCTCCTTTTATTGTGTAGTGAGAAGAATTGGCTGCATTTACTGGCTATGGAAAGGAATGGGAAAGGACTGGTAGCATTGTCTAAAGAAGCTATACTCTGCACAGTTGTGAATTGAATCCCATAAACAGCTCTGGAAAAGCCTGTTAGTCCTGGTCTTCAAAGGTCAGACCCAGATACACCAATATTTCCCCCCTAAGGCAGACTTCCAATCCCATGAGTTCATCTCCAGGCTTCTCCAGTCCCAAAAGACAATTCCTCCTTCCTATGCCTATTACACCACTATTTCGAGGATTGGGCAATATCCACTGAGTGGCCACAAAAATTCCCCCGTTGGTAGTTGAGGTTGGGTCTAGGGCAGGGGTTCTCAACCTTTTTCTTTCTGAGCCCCCCTTCCCCCAACATGCTATAAAAACTCCAAGGCCTGCCTAGACCACAAAATGCATATCCAGTAGATTAAAAGCCAGGGCTGGCATTAGGGGGCAGCAAGCGGGGCCCCATGAAGCTAAGTTGCTCAGGCTTTGGCTTCAGCCCTGGATGGCAGGGTTTGAGCTTCAGCTTTCTGCCCTGGGCCCCAGCGAGTCTAATGCTGGCCCTGCTGTCTGGTTTATTTTGGCGGATCCCCTGAAACCTGCTTGCGGTCCACCAGGGGGTCCCGGACTCTGGTTGAGAACCGCTGGTCTCGGAGGATACTGCAACTAATGCTTTTGACTATCAGCAGAGTTTTGTTCATACTGTCATATTTATTTTAAGGTAAATTCTCATAAAAGCCTATATTGCTTAATAGGAGCAGGTAATGCTAACACAGAGTTACTTTAACGGGCTATGTGCCTTTCTCGTGCCTTAAACTAGTCACACAACTTGGATATTGACAGAGAACACTACAAAGAAAAATCCCTGGGTCTTTCACTGCAAATGTTCAATGCTCATCCAAAGTATAACATGGTGAGTCATCACAAATTAAGAGAACCATTTAAATGGTTTTGAGTATGAACTCATCTTGTAGATGAACCCTTGGAGATGACTGATCACCTCACAACACTCCCTGGTAGCCTCAGAGCAGCTGTGCATGCAGCCCCTCACCTCAAGTTTCCCTTCTTGGATATCCAAATAAACTCCACACAAGGTTTTTCCAGCCCAATTACAACCACCCTCCTTAGGATCTGGTTTACTAACTCAGTTCATAACTAAACATAAAAATCTTCCCTCCTGTCAGGGACAACCCAAACTCCCCCGGTCTAGTCAGAGTCCTTCCTGCCTTAGCAGGCTACTCCCAGCTCCTCCTAACTGGAGCAATACCCCTGATGTCAAGGTCTTCCCTACCACAACCTCCAAGGCTTCCCTTTACTGCAGCCACCTTCTACTCTTGTCTGATTCCCTGCAGGAGTGGCTCATTCTGTAATCAGGACTGGCTTGGCCCCAGGCTCTACAGCCCAATGGCAAACCTTCCTGTGACAGCCCCAATGACTTACAACTTTGCTATATGCTAAAGAAGGTGCCACCCTGTTGGAGCAGCAGAGTTCTACATACACTTTAGTAGCCTGGTTATAAAACAATGTAAACAATAAAAATGATGTGGAAGAAACTTTAAAAATTGAGCTGTTGTCAGCAGGGATTAAATTGTATACCAACAGCAAGACATTTATGCACTGCTACTTAAACTGTGACAAATGCTTGCAAACATGATAGTTTCTGGATCTTTAATCTAAATGAATGGTGCTTTTAGTCTATGCCTGACTGGAATTCATTGTGGAAATCAAGAAAAATGTCCTACTCAGTTGTGTGCAGAACTAAACAACCATCCCCAACAACAGGGCAGGAGTCATCACTTTCATAGATATCAGCAGTACCACTCCATACTTTAAAAACTCCCCATGCAGCCTGTCTTTATGCATTCATTCCCTTCTGAATCCAAAGCAGTGTCTGCAAGGTAAAGTAATAAGATTTTACCTAGCTGCCAAGCTTCTAGAAAAGTGTTTTTGAAGAGGTTTTTTTTTCCCTCCCTTCATTTTCCTTTTATAAACATGTATAATGCAAACTTGTACAAGACAGCAGAGATGACAATAAAATGCAATTTTCAAAAAATTACAAAATATCTTGGATGGCAAGTTATTAGAAAATCATTTATATCACTACCCATTTAAATGTAACATTAACTAATGGAAAACTCTGACTGCAGAGAGATGTAAAATGGTTTGTCCTTACTCTAATTTATTCCCAGATTAGCTTCAAAGACTCTTGGGGGGAATTATAAACATACTTCTTACAAACAAGTCTCTACAAACTGATTTTTTAAAATGTTTATGGTCCTGTAATGTAATATTTATAAAACAATCTAATTACAACATTCCAGGTGTTCCTGAGCTGATAGCACAAAAGAAAAAAAATCACTTTTATATCTTTCCCTTGGTCTCAATCAGTAGTTGACTGTACCACTTAGATTTCTGGAGTGAAAAAGATAGACGCCAGAAGAAACAGGAAAAAAAGAGTTAGGATAGAACAGACTTACTGACTTTATTTTCAAAAATTCAGAAAAGAAGGAATGGACAATTAATCAGGCAACTAGTTCTTGATGACTGCATGAAATTTCAAGTAACACTCCCTGCATAACACCTGAAATACTTGCAGTATGTCAGAATGAACTAAGAAAATATCAGTTAAAGTTACTGCTTTTAAAACTAAAGTTTAGTCCACCATTTTTACAGTTCTTTGTTTTTTATTGTTTTCTTTTTTAAATCTATCTCCATAGTTCAGCTTTTGAGGGAAAATATAATCTTTGTTCAGAAGAAATTTTACTGATGAAACACTTTACCTAGAACAAGGTTAAAATAAAGTTAAACACATTTTTAAGAGCAGGAACTTACTGCCATCTTGTGGAATATACATTTTTATAGCTATATGGAATATACTATTCTAATGTGATCAGTTGAAAGAATATTTTTGGCCCACAACTTCCCCTCAGAGAGCCACCACATGCAGCCAATATTTTTCTAAAACTTATCCATATTTTAAAAAAGTAAAATAAGCCCCAATCCTTCTGGAAATTATGAGCATTTCCTTGGGAGAAATGCTCCTGACCAACTGAGAAGACAGATAATTTTTAATATTTATACTCTAGGAATCAGGCTGAATTTGAGTCAAAATTTGCCTCTGAGTTACACCTACCAACCCTCCTAGGAGTTGCCCAGTTGTAGCGGAATTCAGCCCTCTGTCTTTAACCAGCATCTGTTATGTAAATATACCACAGCTGAGATTTTCAAAGCCGCCTAAGGGTTTTGGCCTCCTAATGGGAGCTGGATGTCCAAATGCCCTGGGCAGCTCTGAAAATCTTCAAGATAGTGATCTGGCAGTGTTATGGGTCTGGCATGGAAGCAGGGTCTATTTAGAGAAATAGTTTAGCTGAAGTAATTAGCTTAAGGCCAAATTTTGACATTGAGCCACTGACCATACTGGGGGCACCTCTTTTCCCTGAGCTCCCCTGTCTATGGGTAAGTACAGAGAGGGCAAGGACAATCGTCCTCCCCCTTTGGGACAACAGGCATTCCCAGGGAAAAATGCATTCCTGGGTATGCATCAAGGGAGCAGTCCTAAGAAAGCAGGGAATGCAATTGAGAGGGACACTTGCTCAGGGCATCCAGTGGAAGGGGAGACTCCTTGCATGCCGTGATGAACACGGGGGAAACCAGGAGTATTTTTGTTAAAATTACAGGTCCATGTTTATTTGCGATTGTGTTGGGGATTATGTGATCACCGGGGTAAATTCCAGCCAACTGGCTCATTGACAGGAAGAGCGGGCTATCACCACACACTCACCAGAAATTAAAGGACAAAGCAAATAGCTTACTGCTTTGAAATCCAACCCTGATACCATGGTGAGGAGGCATAATTGAGTTTGGATCACGTTCAGAGAACCAGGGCAGACAGAGATCTTTGCAATGGATAAAAGTGAAAATGCCTGTGAACTCAGACAGACGCAGACAGAAGGCTGGTCTATACAGTGTTTTACTGCACAGCTGTGAATCTACAGCACACGAGCCTGCTGTGCACTGACTGGCCCTGTGGACCCTACTGTGCACTAGAAATTCCATAGTGTGCTTTGACCTACTCTGCTTGGAAACAGCAGTAGATCAAAGTGCTCTATGGAGCTTTTAGTGTGCGGCAGCAGGCTCCACAAGGCAACTTAGTGTGCAGCAGGCTGGTGCATTGCAGATTCCCACCCCAGCTTGCTGCACACTAACTTGCCATATAGACATGCCCGGAGTATGCAGGTTTGCAGAGATCCAGGCTGAGCCTAAAACTCAGAAGGGGTGACTGGGACAAGTGGAACCCACCTAAACTGGCAAGGAAAGAATAAGGTTAAGATGAGACAATGCATTTTCAATAATTTTTAACCCGCATCTCTTTGCTTGTGAAGTTCCTATGGAGAAATAAGTCATACTCTATTTTGAATAAGCTGTTCTCCCTCACTACATTTATCAGCAGGTCTCAATTCCCAGAGTCCAAACCCAATTGGACCTGCTGGAGACAAATACAGTTGGAAAACAGGGGATGCTGTTGCCTGGTGATCCAGTCTAAAAGTGGGGTGAACCATGGGGTTCCATTCTGAGAGATGTGCAGGTATAAGACTGTCACTTGAAAGAAGTGCCCATAGAGATAGGTGCAGCTCATCCCTAAACATGCTTCCCTTATCCACCTTTGTAACAGCAGGACCCTGAACAAATGGACATGCTGCAAATATTCTCCATCCAGGCTCAATGTAGAACTATGGAGGTCAATACAATTTAGGGTACACATGGAATAGATCTTGGGCCAGGTTCTCAGTCCCTGAAATGGAACCCTGAAACAGCTCTACAGTGGCTGAGGAAGATTCCCCAAGCCTGGGTGATTCCTGAGCTGGCACAAAGGCATCATTGTCCCCCACTCAGCCCAGGATCTGAGAGGAGTAATGTAGCTTTATCCTACCTTTGCCTCACTCTCAGTTGATGGTTGAACTCATTTTTACTGTACCTGGCAGATGATGGCCTATTGTGTATGTATATATTTTGTTATACCAAGTAAAGGTGAGGAGTTTTGGTATTGTTTTTCGCAAAATCTTGTCAGTTGGGTTTAGTGTTACAAAATCAAAACAAAAGACCTAGGGGGAGCTTAGGTCCTTGTTTCATTTTGTTCAAATTACCAAAGTTTAAGGTTCAGAAGAAAGTTTCTGGTTCTGGCCCCTCTCTAATGCAGACTAATTTTGAAAATGTGCCTAATGATTCTTTCCTTCTGTGCACATGCATTAAGGGGCAGATTCTTATCTTGCGTGCATGCTGCATCTCAAAATAGCCTCCACTGTGCATGTATGCACAAGCACCATATAAGAGGATTTTCTAAGATACATGTGGCAAGCACCACATATCTGAGATTAGAATGGGACACCAGGTCAAAAAGCACAAAATTCCTATAAAAAAACATGAAGCTACTACAGTTCCTCTAGTTTTTTGAACTTGTTTCCCCAGTCCCTTAGCAAATTATCTGAAATGATTAAATGGTATGTGGGCACATTACTCGCCAAGTTTTATTTTTTGAATTAATATACTGTGTGTAAGAGAGACAGGCTAAACCAGGGTGTTTTATTAGAATCCCGAAGCGTATGGGTTTTGAATAAAGTAGGACCTGAATTCAAACAATCCTGGTTTCAGTTTTGTAAATAAAAAACTACCCCAGTTTGCCAATCTCTTCTAGTTCTTTGTTCTTCTCAAGTGCCTGCTGAGATCCAAGGGCCTCAATGTGGCTTACAAATGTGAATTAATCCTCTCCACATGTCTGTGAAGTGGGTAAGTGTGGTTATTTCCAATAATTGGACTAGGAGTCCACTTAAATTACTTCAATATATTTTAAATAGAGTTTAATTAAATTTTAATATTAGAAATTATAACTTTGTATTTGCTCTCTGCCAGTACAAAACCCGCATCGTCCCTTGAGTATGCCATGCCATTTAGCTCCATCAACATGACAGTAACTAAAATTTATTCAGAAGAAAATGACTTTGCCATTTGTGGCAATTTAAAACTGGGAAGTTTGTCAACTCTAGAGCTGAGTGAATTATTCCTTTTGCGGCAGCACCCAGAGGCTCAATCACCATCAGGCCTCCATGGCACTAAGCATGGGTCCTGCCCCAAGGAACTAATTCACAATGAATAATTTATCTAGCAAATTTGGCCTCTTTCTGTTTGTACAGCAGCATCCATGAGCAGATTGTAATTTCCTCAGCTGTAATCATTAGTCAAAACATGCTGGAATAAAAATTGGAGGGAAAGAAAGTGAGGGAAGGAGATTGGAAGGAAAAAATGGAGCGTTCTTCCATCCTTGCATGACACATCATCATTTTATTTTTCTAATTTCTACTCCTCAGGTGCAATGTAACTCTCTACAATAAGGGTGAAGCTCGTCTGTGCGGAAGGCAGAGCTCTCTTGGGGATGGGTCCTAGACTGTGGAACAAACTTCAACAGGAACTAAAGAAAGTCACAAACCTCACTACCTTCCACTAAGTGCAAGGCACATTTCTTCGAATTTGCCTCCTCTAACAAACAGAGAGCCGCATATACACTAAAGAAAAACTGTTTAAAAAATCCTACCAAAGCAAAAACACGACACCGCACACACTGGGGAGAGGAATGAGAAGGAGAACAAATCATATGTGACAGGTGTTAGTCATGTTGCTTAACGCACTGCTGGAAGGTGTTCAGGGGCTATGGTGATGGGGCAGTAAAAGAATCTGACTAGAACAGAGAATAGAATAATTGGAGCACTGGGCATCCATGGGTAGACAGCAGGATCTTGTACTAAACTACCCTCACTTTCATCAAAATATTTCCCAGGTGACATTTGTCATACTGTATCAAACATTAGCTTGCCTACAAAAAGAGAAATTTCCCTCCAAACAGGCCTTGAGTATATCAAAAAACATAAACAGAGCTAAGAACGAGGGTCAGCTTCTGAACTCACTGATTACATGGGTGTAACTACATTGACATCAATCTTGTTTCTCCTCCCTTACCAAATTAATGAGATAATAAGTCCCAAATTTAGAAATACTTTAAATATCCAAAGCATCCTCTATCAAATACCTTCAATCTACAGGTGTGTTGCGAGCAAGACACGAGAAGTCATTCTTCCACTCTACTCTGCTCTGGTTAGGCCTCAGCTGGAGTATTGTGTCCAGTTCTGGGCACTGCATTTTAAAAAAGATGTGGAGAAATTGGAAAGGGTCCAGAGAAGAGCAACAAGGATGATTAAAGGTCTTGAGAACATGACCTATGAAGGAAGGCTGAAAGAATTGGGTTTGTTTAGTTTGGGAAAGAGAAGACTGAGAGGGGACATGATAGCAGTTTTCAGGTATTTAAAAGGGTGTCATAAGGAGGAGGGAGAAAACTTGTTCACCTTAGCCTCTAAGGATAGAACAAGAAGCAATGGGTTTAAACTGCATCAAGGGAGGTCTAGGTTGGACATTAGGAAAAAGTTCCTAACCGTCAGGGTGGTTAAACACTGGAATAAATTGCCTAGGGAGGTTGTGGAATCTCCATCTCTGGAGATATTTAAGAGTAGGTTAGATAAACGTCTATCAGGGATGGTCTAGACAGTATTTGGTCCTGCCATGTGGGCAGGGGACTGGACTCGATGACCTCTCAAGGTCCCTTCCAGTCCTAGAATCTATGAATCTATGAATTGCAGGAGGATGATCTTGATGATCAGGATATTATTCCTCTGATCCTAACTTGTGGACTGCAAGTTGGTTCTGCCAAAAGAACAGGAGGAGGAAAAAATGGTATTTTGCTGCTTACCAATGGCTGCTCTGCTTTTCCTTCTTCTGGTAAATGAAAGCTCTTTACTGAATAAGCGCTCAGGCTATAGCATTTATTTGTTTACAAATAAGCTTGTGGAGCGTGCAATAGTTTATACATTTTTGGAGATTTGTTTCACAATACAATCTCTGGATGAAGTTTTTAAAACCCTCTGCTGTATTTAAGAAATACGGTGTTCATTTTCCTTTTTTCCCCTTCAACATACTACAGTATTTTAAAATAAAAGCATTTAATCATTTTGCTTGCTTTTTTAAAAAAAATGAGTTCAGTGATGTTATTGATATAGAAATGTGTATACACATGCATAAGTTATGTGTTATAGCAGCATAATCATGATAGATTTCTTTATATTATTATGAACATGATTCCCCCCCTCAAAAAAAGCATTTACATTTTAACAGTAAAAAAAAAAATCACACAGCAATCAGACATAACTGTAAAAATACAATCTACAAATCCAAACTGTAGGTGCTGCCTTTCAGAAAGTTGGTACATTTGGGGTAAAATAATTGTTTAGGATTGCCTAGTAGGCATCTTATCAAGCAAAGTACCTCCCAGGCAGCTAACAGTTCAGTCTGCCAAGAACGTAACTCTGTGTGGAGCTGTTTCAAAGACAGGAAGATAACTAGACAGATCTGCCTTGGAGGCAGGTCATCAACAAGGGGATGTCTCCTAGACAGGTACCTGTTCATGTCTGCCTGGAAAGTAAGTTATAAGCCTTTGTATATCACCTTTCAGGCGGGCAACTTATTCAGGTCTGCCTGGAAGGCAGGTCAGCATGCAGATATGCCTAACAGGCACAGAATTACACAAGTCTGCCTTTCCATTACTTCAAAGATCTCAAGACAAGTAAAGAGTTTCATTTTAATGATTTCAGGAGAAAGATATTATTTCTTGTGAGAAACCATTTGAGCAGTTTCAATATAGTTGCTGAATATGTCAAAGTAAATTCTCTTTAGCTACCCATTCCTAATGCCAAATATGAGAACAAAATTCTACTTGACAAGGATCAGATGGTATTTTTAATATGAAAGGTTATGTTGTTTTATAAGATTTTTCCAATATAAAGCATCTATGTAGTTGGGTACAGATGCAAAAATAAAATTGATGTGGGGCATGGACAGGGTAAATACTATGCCGGACTAATATAAAAAGGCTAAAATTTTCTCTCACTTACAGTGATGTAAGATGGGAATAACCCAGTGGAGTTACACCAGATTTACAATGGTGTAAGTGAAAGCAGAAGTTGGGCCCAAACCTTCTCTAGTCATATGTGGTAAACATGGATGTTATAGACTGAAATGTATACACTACTTTTTTTTTAAAAATTAAAGAATTTAAGGTCCTGCTCCAGCAAAGTACTTAATCACATGCCTAATCTTAAACAGTTGAGTAGTCCCAACTGGGGTAAAAGATGAACTTCATATTTCTCAGAACTATTGTTTCCGGTTATCTGCAAATTCAGGCAGTTGTCTGCATCAGTTACACACCAGTGGTTTTCACCACAGTTATATTGGCTAGAGAGACTTTAAAAAAGGGGGGGGGGGTACCGTATATACTCGTTCATAAGCCTAATTTTTTTAGTAAAAAAGGGAAGCACCAGAGAAGGGGGTTGGTTTATGAATGGGTATAGAGAGGGAGAGGTGGGACACAGCCCCTCCCCCCAACAGAGGGAGCAAGGAGAGGCAGCAGAGCCAGAAGGGAAGAGGCGTGGCCAGAATCTCTCCGCTTCTGGCCATGCTGCTCTCCCCACCCCCCCACCCCTCCCAGCCTCCGAAGCAGCTGCAGCTCGGGGCTGGCAGGCTGCAGCCCCGGGGCTGGCAGGCTGTGGCCACGCCGCCCGGCCCCACCCTCCAGAGCAGGCTGTGGCCACGCCGCCCGGCCCGCCAGAGCATGCTGAGGCCGTGCCACCTGGCCCAGCCCGCTGGAACATGCTGCAGCCACTCCGCCCGGTCTGGCCCGCCGGAGCAGGCTGCGGCCACGCTGCCCAGCCTGCCAGAGCAGCTCCAGACAGTGCAGAGACATCCTCCCCGGATAAGGTGGAAAGGGATGGGATAGGCAGAGTGTGGGGGTTCCGGGCTAGGAGTGGGGTCATGTTGGGGGTGGTCATAGGGATTACTTCCCTGACCCCCAGCTTCCCTCCAAAAAACATTTCCCCACCAGTTGCTGTCCTGGCCCATCAGGGTAAGCAGCTGGCGTGCCGGGACACTTTGTTTACTTAGGTTTACCTCCGTTCCTATGGACATTTGAAGTAAACAAACCATCTTGGCCCACCAGTGACTTACCCTGATGGCCCAGGAGCCAAAGTTTGCTGACCCCTGAATTACAGGGTCATCTTATGAACGGGTCATAAAAAATTTCCATTTTTACTTATCCATCTTGGGGAGGTCAGCTTATAAACGAACTGGCTTATGATCGAGTATACACAAGAAATGTTCTAGAGATAGTAGTTTAGAGGAGATATTGGTACTGGCAAAGTCTGGGGGCCAAGAATTCTGGACACAAATCAGCTAACAGCCTGGAGTGAGGAAGAAACATGGGGATGTTATTCTATAATTGTCTGTTATGGAGGGCTTCATAACTGCCGAAGCAGCATACATTAACAATCATTGTTGGCGAAACATTACTGGATTAGCTGGACCAGGGACCTAACGCAGTCTGGCATTTCCAATGTTATTTGTATCCTATAATTGACTACACTGTATTTAGCAACACTTTTCATTCTGTAGAAGAAATGGAATTGAGTCCGAATAGAGGAGTGGGAGAGGCCAGGGGAAAATGAGGCCATTTTGTTCTAACAGGGTCCATCGTAGGCTTTAATATTGAACTGTAGTTATATTTGTGTATGTTAAGAGGAACTTGCTCTTATCACTAATGCTATGGCAGCTTGGAAAACACAAACAGCTAGAAAATAAAATACAATCCAGTGCTCCAATTGGTGAGTACAGTGCTCTGTTTGCAAAGCTCATATACCACCTAGTAGTGCGTGGAAGATATTGCAGTTATAGTTTTTAAGTTCCTTTCCCAAAATATTTCTGATCTTATTAATGTGGATGCACTTTTTCAGGGTGATGCTGAGTATGGCAATGACAGCCCCCCTCATTGGAGTGTACTCAAGAAACACAATGTGGTAGTAAAGAAACACTAAAACCATACAGTGCAGTATTTCATTATAACTAAATATATCACTCAATCATTATTTCTACCTAAATAAAATCTAAAAACTCCGGATACAAGACCCTACACTAGGTTATGAAGGACCACCTGGTATATCAACTGTCAGCAGGAATCTTAATGAGAGTGATTTATCCTTTTCCAGCAATAGTCCCAAAGGCATCCAAAGAAAGGTCAACCCATTTTTGCAGAGTGTTTCCTCTGTCTGAAAGCTTGATCTTTGGTGTGCCATCTGTAATGTATTTAAAACACTTCCTGTGGAACAGATTCAAGGCAAAAATCTCTGGGTGCGAAATCCACAATACGATTCACTTAGAAAAACTATTCAGTGTATCCACTCTTCTATCTGGAACCTTGACATGTGACAATTATGCCTTCGGCGCAGCTCCTCAGTCCAAAGACAAAGTATCTTACCCAAACTGCAGTCAGTTTTTACATTTTTATGTGATCCTATCTACAAAGACAGCTAAAAGTGCATGCCAAAAAATATAATATTGTCATCACTGTGTATTAGCTCTGCATTGGGCTGTATCCTCTTTACGGGTACAGATTGTAAACTTTGGTTTGGCATAGTTTACCTATATTATTCCACAGCAGTGGTTCCCAAACTTTAACAACCTGTGAACCCCTTTCACTAAAATGTCAAGTCTCGCGAACCCCCTCCTAAAAATGAATATTTCCAGGGATTTTCTCATTTACCTGAGTATAAATTATAAAAGCAGTGATCTTGAAAATATAAAATTTGTTTTTATGACATGCTTATTACACACTAATTATTAGTAAGTGTCCCTGGCCTCTGTTTGCCAGAAGCTGGGAATGAGCAAAAGGGGATGGATCACTTGATGATTACCTGTTCTGTTCATTCCCTCTGGGGCACCTGGCACTGGCCACTGTCGGAAGACAGGATACTGGAATAGATGGACCCTTGGTCTGACCCAGTAGGGCCATTCTTATGTTCTTATTTATCATTACAGTATTTTTATTACATTATGAAAATGGCAACACTCTTCCAAGATCTCACTTTCGTAGCTTGTATCACTTTGAATAATCCTGTTATAAGACAAGGCTCCTATGTTTCATCAAGGAGTATCAGATGTGAAACAGCATGAAGGTATTTAAGAAGCCAGCTCAAAGAGTTCCTCCTACATGAGCATTCAGGTCTTGAGCAGTCCAGACAAACAACGAACGTTACAACAAAGCTTGAACTTGTTCATCATAATAATTTTAAAAACAATACTAGCTGCCTGTTTAATTTTAAAAACAGCAAAAAATATCCACCTCTCTTTCCATTTCTTATACGGAGTCTTGGAGTTTAAATCTCCTCAGTGCGATAGATACGCTTGCTTTGATCCTCTTAGCTCTTGGAAGTCCAGGGGCTCCATGCTGCTGGCCCCGTGCTGCCCAGGGTCCCTAGGGACAGCTCTGTCTGCCATTAGGGAATTTTTTTCCCCCGGAGGACCCCCTGTAACATTTTGTGAACCCCCAGGGTTCACAAACCCCAGTTTGGGAACCACTGTTCCACACTATATGCAATTCCAAAGAAATATTGAAAAACATTCATCACCGCCTATTGATTTTGTCTCCAGAGACATTGGCTTAATGTGAAAAACTGTATTTTTCCGGAAGACCCTGTTCTGTATAGGGGGTTTGTTGTTTTGTTTTGGAAACGTGTTGGGTTTTTCTTCATACTTGTAGAAGCTTCAGTTCACTTTCTGGTGTAATTAACTGACTGGCAGGAACCTGGTTTTTGGAAACTTGTCCCAGCTTAGAGAATGACAAATTGAAAGAACATATGCTAGATCCTCGACTATGCTGAACACAACTAAGAAGATTGGGAGGGTCCAAGATGATTGTATTCTAAGATGCCTTTCCACACGCTAAATTCTGGGGCCACTGGGAGCCAAAATAGCCCCCAAACATTAAATTAAAATAGTCTGCTTTAATTTACATAGGGTGGAGTAGACCAGTCCATCAGTTGAGGATCACGTGGAATGCTGTGTGTGCCATCCATATCCCTTTTCAACCCAACACACCCCATTCCCACCTTATGCACTGGGATAACCCTCATGTGCCTCTGTAAATCCTCTTGTGCCAAAGAGGTCTTACACAGAGTCTAGAATCTGGCTCTGAATCTTGTAGGATATGGACTTTATTACTTGAATTTAAATAACGTGTTCAAAAATATATTCCATTATTAGGGAATACGGTTTAATCTTAGAGTGTTTTTTTGTTATTTCCTGTTTATTTTGCTTTTAATAAACTCATTTGCTTCATAAAATATAGAGGCTCTTACCTTTGTGTCCTATTAGAAGTGTAGTTATTTACCATAAATGAATTGCTTGAAATACTGGTTTCACACTCATGTTAATTTGGTGCCAAAGGGATCACAAATAATAGTGAGCATGAGGCCCAGTTGTAAGTATTTGCACCATTCAGTCCATTATTACAACTGACTCAAAAGTGGTCTCAAATTTAGCTTATGCTTTGGTAAATATTATGGGCCTGACTGCTGTAAATACAGATTAACTCTACTGACTTCAATGGAGTAGGTCCTGATTTCAACTGTGGAACTGTGAGCAAAATCTTCCCCCAATCTAAATTTAAACAAAGGTCTGGGATCATGATTCCATTTAGTTAACTGGATCACAAGGGCTGTTCAATGGACACATTAAGAAGAACAAAGTGAAGTATCTAAAAGATGTCAGACCTTTTGAGAATCTCTGAGCAGGATACTCAAGGAGCAGGGGGAGAGGGAGGGAGTGGTACAGAAAAGTGGCACAGTGGTACAGAAAGCTACAATCACAATTGTACTGTAGAAGCATACCTGCAGTTATACACAGGGTTATATTTTTTCATGGTTTATTGGCTTTCTTTGAATTCACCTACTACAAGCACATGAAAGGAAAACTTGAAATTGTGTGCCTTAATGTATCCACAAAAGCTCAGTACTCCATTCACTCTGTTGGAAGAACACTGAATAACAACAAATACGAGAAACACTTTTATTGCGGGGTCTGAGAACCCACAGCAAAATGAGTAACAATGGGGCTAAGCATTTTAAAGCACTTATGATGATTGGTTGACACACATGAACTATTCTACGCATTGTCTCAGGTCATAGATTTCTAGACGGTAAAAGGCAGGAGGAAGAGGATGAAATTTGAATTGCCAAAAATGTTATTCATTCTTCCAAGGCTTTGAACATCTTATTTAAATGATAAGGAAAACTTGCACAAAAGAAATTGATTTAGGATGTTGCCACAAAGTGGGAATCTACACTATATTTATTTTAGAAACTGCTGAAGCCCCTCACTGAGACACCTGAGAACTTTGCATCAATAAAATACTCAAACATATACAATGGTATCCCCTACTTACTAAGAAAAAAATACCCCACTCCCTATTAATACTGTACGTCAACCAAAAGCAAACAGTTCTTGTTCTATGCCCTAACTTCATCAACACTGGCCTTAGCACACCATTTAGGGAAGCTGGTTCCAGAAAACTAGACCCCTCCATTGGGAAAACCACACTGCCAGCTGTGAATTCTGTAGCCCTATGAACTGACAAGAGAGGGACCTAGCACAGTGGTTCTCAACCAGGGGTCTGAGGCCTATGAGCAGGTTTCAGGGGGTCCGCCAAGCAGGACCAATATTAGACTCGCTGGGGCCCAGGGCAGAAAGCCAAAGCATCGCTGTGCAGTATTACCAGAGGTTTTCATTTGCTTGAATCCTATATAGATTGCAGAACCTGGATAGAGATGCTGACAGTCAGAAGGGGGGAGGGGAGGAGAGAGTGAGAAACATTGTGAATAATTCACCACTCCCAATTAGCATTACAAAAGTGATAGCATTAGAGTGCTTTAGGTTGCAGGGAACAGTAGTTAGTTTTAGGCTAGATGCTTTAGATAAGTTACAAATAATGATAGTTTGGAGCTAAAAGAGTGGACACACTGATTTTCTATTAGAAATGTCAAAGATGGATGAGACAGACTAAACTGACCAATAGCAAGTAAGAAACAAAGGTCAGGAAGTGTGACTCAACTTGCTCCACCTGCAAGGAGAGGGCAGGAGGAGTAGCGATGATGTCAGAGCAGAGCTGATTTGCTAAACGAGTAGCCACCCACGCAGGGAGCTCTCAACTTGAAAGATCAACCAATCAGAGGTGGCCAGAAACTGAGTATAAAGAGTCAGCTGGCAAGCTAGATTGTTTGGTGGATAAAAGAGAGAGAGGAGAGCAGATCAGGAGAAGGGCAGAAGATCAAGAGAAGGCAACCAGACAGCAGTGCGGAGTTAAGAGCGGAGCTTGACAGAGCAGAAGGACCGCTGACAATCAGAGGGATTGGTGAAGGAGTGCAAGTCTGATTTTTGTCTATTTTAGAAGATTGTGTGTGTCTGTCAATAAAGCTGGATGCCTGCCCGAGTGTGACCTGCCCCACCCCATCCTGTGAATGGCCAGCCACTGCTCACAGAATGGTAATTGTTCAATGTTTCTTTAATGCTATGTTGCACTGTTTTATGCATATGTGATGTTACACTCCATATTCTTCATAGAAATACTGTGTATGTACTTGGGAAACACGCACCAGACAGCAGGCCATCAGCCTTGATGGGCCATTAGGAAGAAACAATAAGACTTTGAAGATACTAATCTCTCTCCTTCCTGAGTATCTGGGACATTGCTTTGATGCTACAAGGTCAGGTAGTTATGTCACCTGGTACTAAACACCATCTTGGACTTCTAGTGATTTTTTTTCCATTAAAAAGGAGGGGGAGGTCAAGACTGGGAAACAAAAGGTTCCTGCCTCATGTAAATTCTATTTAAGGCTGGGGAGTAAGTTCATCTAGGTTCACTCTTCACGGAATCCCCACCCAGGATGACAGCTGGAAAGATCTGAGAAACAAAGACACTGGGCAGAAAGAGTTGAGCCAGGGTGGAGAAGGGATCTGGTCTGTGAATGTGGTGTCTGAAGATTTAAGCTGCAAGCAAGGTAGCTAATCTTCAAGAATTTCTGCATCCTGCACAAAAGCAACATTTTAAGGTGCGAAATTACTTCTTGAAACCAGTCTCTTTAAGATCTTAAGCTTAGTATGTGTGTTTTGTTTTATTTGCTTAGTAATCTGCTTTGTTCTGTTTGCTATCCCTTATAGTCACTTAATCTGCCTTTTGTAGTTAATAAACTTGCTTTTGTTTATTATAAAACCTAGTTTGTGCAATTTATAACTGGGGAGGGGCAAGAAGTTGGTCATATCTTCCTCCACATGAGGGAGGGGGTGAATTTCTGAGTTTACGTTGTATAGATTTCTCTACAGCGCAATACAATATTATTTTGGGGTGTACTTTCCAGAGGGGAGCTGCACTTGAATGCTAGGCAATTTCTTGTCTTCTCATAGACAGCTGTTTACAGACTTGTGATTCTACAGCTGGTGCATCCCTATCTGTGTGCATGTGGCCATAGAGCCTAATTCAGCAAAAACTGAGGGAGGGAGCCCAGGCTAATGGAGCAGGCAGGCTCAGTGAAACCCCCGTACATCAGGTGACATTCTGGACACGGGGGTTCAACCTGTCACAGCATATGCATGGGGTACTTATATGTTACACTGTAATAAGTCCAATGCTATTGTATTAGAGGCCTTATGCATATGTATGAAAAGTTCAGTGTGTATCAACTCAACATTATATTTGTCTCAGTCTGTTTAGTCTTTTGAGTCAACTGAATGTATGATCTTTAAAAGTAATCCAAGTGTGCGTTATTACCTATTATACATTGTAATTGTTTTCCTTTCTTGCTTTATTAAATATACTGTAACCACCTAATTTTCTCTTAAATAAATAAAACTTTTTGCTGCTTGTGTACCCAGGGCCGGCTCTAACTTTTTTTTGCTGCCCCAAGCAGCAAAAAAAAAGCGCCGCCCCACCGAGCCCCCCCCGCCGAGCGCCGCGCCGCCCCCCCCGCCGAGTGCCGTGTCGCCGGAGCCCGCCCCCCCCGAGCGCCGCGCCCTGTGCTGCCCCCCCGCCGAGCGCCACCGGAGCACACCCCCCCCCGCGGAATGCCATGCCACGCTGTCCCCCGCCACCCCAAGATTGGCCGCCCCTTACCAGGTGCCGCCCCAAGCATGTGCTTGGTTGCCTGGTGCCTGGTGCCTGGAGCCGGCCCTGTGTGTACCTATTCTTGATCAGAGGGCTGTATCTGTGTCCTTTCAAGGGTTAGCAGGATTAGCCTGCTCTGGGGAGTCCTCTGCAGGTCAGAGACAAACCCCCGGCGATATCCTGGCAATTCTTTTAGGGTGGATCACCAATTTTCTCCCCATTTGGATAGTGTTAGAGGGCTTTCCTTTCACTCCCTCCCCTGATTCTTGTCATGCAGACAGAAACCTTATCTGTTAATATATAGGATATCCCAGTCCTAGCCCCCCTAAATCCAAATAGTGGGGTAACAGCAGGGCTGAAGCCTGGGGCCCTGAACCCGCCACCTGGGGCTGAAGCCGAAGTCTGAGCAACTTAGCTTTGCAGGTCCCCCCGTGGCATGGGGCCCTCGGCCATTGCCCTGCTTGCTACTCTCTGACGCCAGCCCTGGCTTTTATATCCCGAAAAACAGTCGTTGGGGCTGTGGAGTTTTCATAGCATGTTGCTTGTCTAATGTTGACGTGACAAATCACTTTTTAAAAAGAAAAGACAGGCAAACTATTTATTCTGGTTAGATATACTGATATGCATTGTACTCATTTTCACACCAATGCCTAGAATGATCTTTTGGCTTGCAGCTATACTGGTGGTATTGTCCAAGGCCAGAAAACAAACCAATAGGTCTGAATGTGCTGTCTATAGGCATTGAATCCTTTACTAGAGGGCATTTCTCCCCCTACATTTTTTGTGTGTGTGTGTGTGTGTGTGTGTGTGTATATACACACACACACACACACACACACACACACACACACACACACACACACAAAGATATAATAAAATTTAGTTCTACTTTGACATTGAACAAGGATGTAAACAATAAAAACTAAGCAGCCATTTAAGAGCCATTAGTAATATGCGTTCAGGGGATCAATATTTGCTAAACCGAAAAATCAGAAAATTAGGTGGCAAAGAAGTTTTATCTTCAAAGATCTAAAATGTTACGTGGCAATTCTGCTCTTGAATGCACACAGGAAATCTCTCTGCATTCAATGGAAATCTTGTGAATATCACCAAGAGCAGACTTTTACTGTAAACATTTAAAGAACCATTTTTAAAAATACTTAAGTTTGTCTGTTTAAAGGCTTTATTGTCGCTAAAGTGTCTTTTTTTCCAAGCAAGTGAAACAATTTTCTCCTATACTTTATATTTAATGTAAATATATTTGAAAGCTTCTTGACTGTAACTACAAATTTTCTTACCCATTGATTTGTTTTCTTCTTTAATTGTCCTTTAACTAACTTGCCCTCTTTATATTTATAGTTTTCCCAATGCTCCTTTTCAAAAGTTCTTTCCTACGAATACCTTATATTACAATAATATTGTGTCTGAAAACTATAAAGGCTTTAATGTACTAGTTTGCAGAATGGTACTGTCTAGTGGTTAGTTTGATTTACTCTTATTTTTTCAATTTGTTGCATATTGCTACACAATCCTCTACAATGGCCTCATATCTCTTTACCTGTGTTTACAGAACAAGGGCAAATTTCAGTCTGTGTCCTGACAGCTACACATAAAATATTTCCCACTATTCTATATTAGATTCATGCAGCCCTGCTTGTATTAGCAATTCAGCAAATTGTAAAAAGGAAAAAAAGCAATCCTGCACTATTGTATCTTCCTTGACAAACATGCTCCCCCTAGATTGGGATTACATTTATGCACAATCAATAACCAAGTAATTAAAGTCACCAATGTTTTGGCCTTTATACAAGCCTCTCTTATCTGTAAAATCATTTCTTACTCTACTTTCTCAAACTGTCTTGGAGGTAGAAACAAGAATTGTTGACCACCTTTTTGCCCTTAACCTCTGTATTAGCTATTTCTGTAGTGCCAGTGAAAGTTGTTTTATTTTACTCAGCAGACACAGTATTATTCTTTCTAAGTATTGCTGCTCTCCTGCCTTCCTTATTTTGCCAGTTTATTATACTACATGCATTCCAATTCTGGAAATATCCCAACAGTTTTTATTGGGTTTTCTTTGGGACGAGGGGGAAGAGAAGGTTAGTTCCAATAAATATATTTATCAGAAAAGGACACATATGAAGTGATAAAGACAGTAGAACCCTCGAAAGCAAACATCTGAGTCTGATATACAAGCAATTCCCTACTACTCAGCTATCAGAGAATATCAAGAGTGACATTCTGACTCCATTGAAGTCAATTGGAGTTTTGTCATTAGGATCAAATTGAGGAATTTGAATTTATATAGATCTGAACTTTACTTTCCAACAAAACCAAAAGCATTATTTTAAATGTATATTGAGATTCAATTGTAGGTGCTTCTCTACATCTCACTTTTAAATTTTCTTGTGGACAGAAGTAGGAGTTTTGAATTCTAATGAAAATATGATGCTAATATACTTACACTCACACACTCCACATTAAGCTATAATTCACATGATTTCAAATGCTTCTATACAATGTTAAACTACAAAGAGCATAAACTGTCAGTGACAGCTGCATGTGCTTATCTATCTAAATAGGTACTTATATAGCCAATATGCACCATGTGATTAAGGGAATACTGTATATGGCCTACAATTTTAATTTTGAAGTTTGAGGAGCCTCACACATTATCCAATAAGAAAGCAAAAAGCTCCTCTTCTCTGTTCCATTTAACATAGAAAAATGTTTAAGAAGTCTCTCTTTTTTTAAAAAGACAATAGTTACTTAGACCTGGTCCCCACTTAGTCCGGACTTCGGACTAAGGTACGCAAATTCAGCTACGTTAATAACGTAGCTGAATTCGAAGTACCTTAGTCCGAACTTACCGCGGTCCAGACGCGGCCGGAAGTCTCCCCCCGTCGACGCCGCGTACTCCTCTCGGCGAGCTGGAGTACCGGCGCCAACTGTGAGCACTTCCGGGATCGATCCGGGATCAATTTATCGCGTCTTAACCAGACGCGATAAATCGATCCCAGAACATCGATGGCGTGCCGCCGGACCAGCCGGTAAGTGAAGACTAGGCCTTAGCTTCTCAGTCTCTGACCCTGAATACATTTGTAGTACTTCATTACTATTCACTTTCAGCCAGGGACTACCCACATGATGAGTGTTTCCAGGATCAGGGCCTAAAACGGTAAACTCTTTGGGGCACGATTATTTCCCATACATTTGTACAGCACCAAGCACAGTGATGCCGGATTCTACCATGCACCTGCTATTAAAATAAATGAACACATTTAATCTCATTGAATCTATTTCTTACAATGACGTGACATAAAAAATTTCCTAAAAACAATTTCTTCCAGAGAAGCAACGGAGGGTCCTGAGGTTCTTACCCACGAAAGCTTATGCTCCCAATACTTCTGTTAGTCTTAAAGGTGCCACAGGACCCTCTGTTGCTTTTTACAGATTCAGACTAACACGGCTACCCCTCTGATTCCAGAGAAGAAATCCCACTTTAATTATAGGACAAGTACATCAGAATGCAAGCTGCTTGGAGCTAGGAACTGCTTCTCTATCACTGGTAGAGCATTGAGCTTGAAGGTAACATTCCATTTGTAACTTTTTTAGAAGTACTGGTACGATATCTTCATAACAGAAAGAGGTTTATGGTGCCTCTATTAATATTTGTGTACATAGCAAATACATGATATTTGTTGTACAGTGAGTAGCTGTAAATTCCCCAGGATTAGAGGAATGCCCAGGTAGTGTAAAACCAGCATCTCCTCCAAGCTGCTCTAAATTATGTTTAGAAACTGTTCAGCCCTCAGTCAAGTGACTGTAACGGTGGCTTAAACCTCCCTTGTCCTAAACCCCTTTCTTTACCTCTAGTACAGCTAAGAATCTAGGCCACAGTGTTTCAAAAATGTCATTTTGGTTCATCTTACTTCCAGAATTATCTAGCCTGCTGTTTCCAATTTGCTTTCATTTTGCTAGACTTGATTAGATCTTTCTACTGTTCTTGTGGAAAAAGGGTTAGTATAGGAATTACAAAAGATATAAAGCTCTGTTTTTATACATATGCAGAGTAAATTTACACTATAAATGTAACTATTCATAATATAAACTGATTTCCTGATGACTTCATACTTTGCTGCAGCAGCAATCAGTGGGCAGCATGTCTATCTATTTGCTTTGTACGTTCATTTTCTTGGACACCTTGCTAAGAGTGCTCAGAACCTATCGGGCCTGATTCTCCACTGCCTCTGTACCTCGTAAAGTCATTTAAACCTAAGCAATATGGGTGGGAAACATCAAATCAGAATGGAGGTATAAATGGCTACAAAGTGCAAGACAACCAAGAAGCTGCCCCACGAGCTTCCAAACAAAGATCCTTGAACACCTAAAGAATCTCTAGTTCTCCTGTCACAAGGGAATTCCCTATTGTGATGGTTCCTTCCTCACTGCTGCAGATTCTTTAGTAGAAGATACAATAGCCATAGCAATGAAATTAGAATAAAATAAACCATCTCTTTCTGGAGCTGAAGCAATCCTTAAGAAGCTCCACCTTTGAAAACTGGCCATCTTTCAGCTGATAACTATTACATTCACAACTGTAAAAACTTAACACATTGCATGCACTTTCCATTAATACTTCGAAGAATGCTAGTTTCAAAGCTTCATCCACGTTAGTATAAAGTTTGGAAAAGGAGAACAAAGGTATGGCATACCCTAATAAGATATTTGGATTGTTGATTTTAGAGATTGGTCATCTGAGCACCCATTTCCCAGTGAGCAAAAAGAAAATGGGGAAAAAAAAGTCATTCGATTGTTGTGCTCTGTCCCATCTAGTGGGCATAGGTGCTAGGCAACAAATGTGTTCATGTGAACAGCTTACAGAATGCTTAAAATAGTATATTTTCTGCAGAAAGTTCCTTTTGTGTAAAAATGCTGCAGTGGTGCCTCTGTTTGTCAGTGGGTCTCATCTGCTGCAGGTGTAACCCACACACCTCCTGGGTGTGGTGCTCTGTCCCATCATGTGGCACCAAGACCACTTAGAGAGAGAAATTAATGAGTCTGCTCTACAGCGTTAGTTAACAGCCAGTTGGCTTTTAGCTCATGCAGTAGAGGTTCATGCACTAAGTTCCAGAGGTCCCAGATTTGAGCCCACCCACTGAAAAATCGGGGTCTGTCAGTGTTACAAGTGGGGGCTCATCCAGGATTTCAACTGGGAAGTCTCTGAAGCTCGGGATGCTTCCTCAGCTAGGGGAAGTATGTAACCCACACACCTTCTGAGTTAATGCGGGGGTTCTCAAACTGGGGGTCAGGATCCCTCAGGGGATCGTGAGGTTATTACCTGGGGGGGTCATGATCTGACAGCCTTCACCCCCAAACTCCGCTTTGCATCCAGCATTTATAATATTGTTAAATATATTTTTAAGTGTTTTTTATTTATATGGGGGGGCGCACTCAGAGGCTTGCTATGTGAAACGGGTAACCAGTACAAAAGTTTGAGAACCACTGGATTAATGAGTCTGCTCTACTGCCTTAGCTAAGGGTCATATGGCTTTTGGCTCATGTATTTAACTTTAGAGGTCCCAGGCTCGATCCCACCCGCCGACAACCAGGGTCTTTTGGTGTTATAAGTGGCTGTAGAGCAGACACATTAATCTCCCTCTCTCTAAGTGGTCTCGGTGCCACTAGATGGGACAGAGCACCACACCCAGGACGTGTGTGGGTTACACATGCAACAGATGAGACCCACTGACAAACAGAGGCACCACTGCAGCATTTTTTACACAAAAGGAACTTTCTGCAGAAAATATACTATTTTAAGCATTCTGTAAGCTGCTCACATGAACACATTTGTTGCCTAGCACCTATGCCCAAAGGGAAGGTACAACCAACTTTTAAGCAGGCACCGTGCCATTCTAACAGATGGACTTGAGTGCTGACAGTCAAGAGACCACATATATGCATTAACTGTATTTGTGGAGGACATGACTCCCAGCCAAGAGTGGCAAAGCAGCTGTCCATTCTGAGTGTATGCACCTATGATTAAAAGGATGTGACTGCTAATCCAACTCTGAATATTAATCCATCTTTCCAATTCAAACAACAACAACAAAAATAAACTCCAGTGGCTACATAAAACAGTCATCTAGCACTACTTAATCAGGTAGAGATGACTCAGTTGGGAAAACCTGTACCATGAGTTTGAGTGCAGAGGGGCTGTCAAACTTTTATGGAGAGAAGAGGCATAATAAACTAGTGAATAAGATGACCTTTAATAAGTAAATTGGTTGCTGTAGCTCTGCATTTTAAATTGAATCGGGATTTGGATTTATATGTACGTCTAGTACAGTGGTTTTCAACCTGAGGTCCACAGAACCCTCGTGGGTCCGCAGACTATGTTTAAGATTTCCAAAGGGGGCCGCACCTCCATTGAAATATTTTTTAGGGGTCCACAAATGAAAAAAAGGTTGAAAACCACTGGTCTAGTATTTGGTGGGAAAGCTGATGAAAGAACTAGCGCTGGAGTGCCTGTTCGTCCATTTGAAACCAACAGTTATTTTGAAAATATACTTGAGCAAAGCATGTTCTTTATTTTTCAGAGTGATTACTCCATATTACTATCCCACAATAAAACTAAACAACAACATATTTGCATAGTGTCTTGATCCTTCAATTGGATGGATGTGGACAGATATTACCTATGCTTATTATTGGCATCAGGCCTTGGAGAGGGTTATTGTTTGCAACTGCCCTGGAGCCCTTAGGTCCTAACTTTCCTGTTTCACTGGCTGTAGGGGAAGCAGCACCTGAAGAGGGAGAGAGGCGCTCATCCACCCAGCCTCCCCGCCGGGAAGGGTTCTGTAGGGGGCAGGTGTGAGGTCCTGCCAACGCGATGCAGATTTGGCCAGGCGAGTGAATCCCCCTCCCGCAGGTGTGCCCGGGCCCCGCTGTTCACCCCCCAGAGGAGAGCACATGCTAAGGGTCCAGGAAGCCCCTCGCTCACGGCCCCCTCTGGGCTCCGGACGAGGCTGTCCCTCCCGGGGGCGTTTCACTCCTTGCTGCCCAGAGCCAGCCTGGTGAAGGGCACCCGGGAGAGCGCCCCAGCGCCCGGCCTGCCCCGGGGGCCGCGCTCCCCCCAGGAATGCCCCGGGGGCGCCCTGCCCGAGCCGCGCGGAGCCGGGGGAACAGGTGCAAGGCTGCCGGGCAGGAGCACTGAGGCCGCAGCTCCACCTTCCTCGCCTTATTTACGGAGCGGCCACATGCCCGAGCTAAAAGCAGCAGCCATTCAAAGCACGGCCCCGCCGCTGGAGGGGACCCGGGGCCGCGGCGGCCAGCCGGCAGCTGCCGCGCATAAAAGTCATGGGGCTGGGGGGCCGGCGGGAGCGCCATGAAGGCCGGCGGCGGTGCCGCCTCCGACCCGGAGAGCGGCGGCGGCAGCAGCGAGAGCAGCTCGGACAAGTCCCTGCCCCCCGCCGGGGGCCCGGGCAAGCGCAAGCGGAAGAGCCCCCGGCTGAGCGGGCTGAGCAAGCAGCGGCAGGCGGCCAACGCCCGGGAGAGGGACCGGACCCACAGCGTGAACTCCGCCTTCAGCGCGCTCCGCACGCTCATCCCCACCGAGCCCGCCGACCGCAAGCTCTCCAAGATCGAGACGCTGCGCCTGGCCGCCAGCTACATCGCGCACCTGGCCAACGTGCTGCTCCTGCAGCAGGGCGAGGGGGCGGAGCAGCCTTGCCTGCAGTACCAGCCCCGCCTGCAGGGCGGCGGCCCCGCCGCGGCGCCCCGGCCCATCTGCACCTTCTGCCTCAGTAACCAGAGGAAGCTGGTAAGGCTGGCACGCAGCAGGGGCTGAGTGCTGCCCCTACAGTCACATGGGCGGACGGTAGAGTGGAGGCTCCCCCCTGCCTCCCAGGGGCTGGAGTTGGTTTGCATCCTGGCACTGCCCCAGTGAGGCCTGTTTTGGGGGCAAGGCGAGTCCCCTTCTCACCCACCCCACACACCTTTAAAACTAATCTCCCAGCCACAGCAACCACAATTCTGCTGCCCATGCGTGCCCACAGCCCATCCTCCTGTTGCCATCCCTGGGATAGCAGAGTAGACAGGGAGAGCTGATATTTGCTTAGCATCTACAGCCTGTCCAGTACTGTAAACAAACCCCCTGCAAAGACTGGCCCCTCAGTGAAAAGCTGACAGTCTCACCCATGTTCACAGGCAGAACATTCTGTATCCCTTTGGGTACAGCTTTGATGCTTGTGTTGATTTATTATAAACTCACTTCTTGTAAGCATTGTTTAATATGAGTAGAAATCTACTGTAAGGAAAAATTGTGCTCTATGACCTGTAAATACCAAGCTCCGCAAAGTATATAAATCAAAGGGGAAAAAAAGAGGCAAAAAAATCAGCTAAGTATGACAAACTATTTACCGTGGTCTACCATTTAGAGACTTGTGTGTCTTCACTTCACTCCCTAAGTACGGTAGCAGTTTCAGAAATACTGTTCTGCCCTGGCTATTTTCATTTAACTGCACTGTTGTATTTCTGGTATATTTCATAGTCGGTAACAAAATTTAAATAGAGTTAAAATATGATGTTCACTGTTTAATGGCTTACAACATAATTGCTAGGAAGGTAAGGGGTTAATTAAATGTTTAGTTTGACTGTGTGTGTGTGTTAAATTAGGTATAAAATTAATAGATGCCAAGTTAAGGGAGAAAGTGATTTTCCTTTTTCTGTGTTGATGTTTCTAATATATATTTTCTGTCCCCTCTTACAGAACAGAGAAGGGGAGAAACACTTGTCTATTTAAAGTTTAAGTGGATGTTGAATCAGATGAGAAGCTTGCACAAATCTTGCACTGACTGTAGAACTGTTTTAGATAACTTCTTTTTATTCACAATGTTTACACTGAAATTATGCAACAGTAAAAACTACTTTTTAAACTATAAAAAACCCACTGCTATGCACTCTGTTTTACATTGTGACAGGTTGATTCAGGGTGTTTTGCCAATGAAACTGAACACTGTGGGGAGAGTTGCACCTGGTGTGGCTGCTATTTTAATGCAAGAAATGTTAACCGAAGCAGCCAAGCCCTGATCTTGATGGCTCCTCAATTTATGTCACATGATGAAACTTGAGCTTTGAAACCACACAGCGTCTCCTGTCAATGGAAGCTGTCATAACATGCCATCCTCTGTGCCTTTAACCAATATTGGACTGTACAGTTGTACGCTCATTTGTGTGAGAGAAAGTGGCAGCTGACACATTGAGGGTCTTTGAAATTACACTGAGATTATTTTAAGGTGCCCACCCAAAAGCCAGGATACTCATAATTAAAAGTGATATGTGCCTAGGTGTAGGGTGAGCTGCAGTACAACAGAATGCCTCTTAAAGAGACAGCCAAGATGGGAGGAGGTCACTATCTCGGTCAGTACCCAGGATAGCTGAGAAGTGCTGTGCAAGGGATTTTTTTTTTCATAATACACAGTGTGTGCTGTGCCAGTCCTCTAAATAGTGTGGGATCTTTCTAAATTTGTTCTTGTTAAGCACAGAATAGGGAGGGTTGCCCCCGGGCTCTCTAAATTTATCAGCTAGGTTATTCCCACGTTGTGCCTTTACAATCACTGATGTCATTTATCACTGTTAGTTTATAAACTTGTAAACTTTATTTGAAATGGAGTTTAAAAAGCACAGCTCTGTCATGGTTCCCAATTTGGGCACAATGAGAACTGAAAAAGCAGCTAAAATATTAAATCTCCATATCCAGGTCAATTTACAGTGGATGATTTAGAAAATGGTAAGTTTTACCTACTTTTTGAATTTGGATACAAGTGTTAGCTCCCGGTCTCTGTGGGACTTAAGCTTTAAAAGAATCAGACATAGCTAGTGAAGCACAGAATGACCCCAAGGAGTCAGGGCTAACAGTCCCTAAATAAGCTTCTCCTGCCCACCTAAACATTTTATGTACCTTAAAAATATCAGCTCTGTGTGTTATATACCTCCCCTAAAAGCAATAGAGGGAGTTGCTGCTTTTTGGGATAGCAGTAATGTATGCCATCCTGAGAAAGGCTTATGCTGCACAGAGTAATTGTCTTCCCACCACTACAGGTCACCACTTCTCGTGGTTGGCCACACCCTCTTGTAGAACTCTGCTGTCATATCAAAGCCAATGTGGTGGGATAAGGAAAGGTAAGCTGTAGCAGTTGAGGTGTTTATTGTGTAGCTGACTTTCCTTCACCTCACTCCCCACCCAACACATACAGAGCATATTCTGCAGATTTTTCCAGTAGACACACCAAAAAAAACGTATAGGAGACCCCATTAATTTGGTCTTGGAACTTTGAATTCCTGATGCTCCTCCCCCCCCCAAGCCATTTTGCAGTGCCACTTTAAGACACATTCTGTTACTTACAGAAGCTGTAGGAAATTTCTCCTCCAACAAAATACTGATTCCAATGGGACTATTCATGTTCTTCAAGTTGCACACATGCTTCAGTGCTTTCCGGAGTGAGGTCTGAATTTCCTGCTTTTAGTATGTGGTTATCTTTACTGCATCCTTAGCACTCTTTCAGTGTAGTGATTCAAATCGCTGCCAGATTAACTTTTTTGTTTTGGTGTTGATCAATGTTTTCTGTAAAACGGGATTTATGCACATTTTTAGACTACATTTTTTATTTTTGAGTGCAGATTTCTGCAAATATGCCCGTCAACATTTTGCTTTGTTTTTAAAATGGTTTTGTAATGGCTTAAACTGGATGTGTAAGTTTTTATAGTTTTAAAAGCAGATATTTTAAATTGCACTGTAGATTATCTTGAAACATGATTAAACTATATCAAATGTAGCTTCTTTAACAGGAATAAACAGATTCACTTATATAACAGTTGTATCTTCCATTAGGACACTGTAAGTGATAAAATGTTTAAAAAACTGCAATTTCAAATACTTTTTAGGTTTGTTTTATATTACAAATTTTCTCTAATTGTGGAGATTCATAAAGAAGCTGAACAAAATAGTAATTTTGGACTTTCATAAACATCTTAACTAACGTTTATTTTTAATAGAATCTCTTGGCAAATGTAGCATATTTACATTTAGTATGATTGCATTTTTAAGTTTTTAAAGGCAATCAACATTGAAAGGTGTGGTCCACTATTTTTAATGTAGTGTTAACAAAGCTTATTACTTGAAGAAACTCATGAATAAGTGATTTGCACAGTGCTATAGTATTTTTTTTTTAAATGGGATCCCACATCCATGGCATTTATGTGCTATGTGTCAAACTTATACAGGATGGTTTTGCTCCTGCTTCCATTTAAGTCAATGACAAAATGGGAGCATTCTGCTTTTTAAAAAAAAAAAGGGGGGGGGGAGAAGAGGGACATACTGCACACTGAATATGACTTAATGTGGCATTAATTGCCGCAGTCCTTACTCATTAAAACTGTTCACTTCAAGAGGACTGGGCCCAGTGTTTCAATTATTAAATATTATTTGCATTGTTGTAACACATATAGGTTCCAATCTGACCCGCAGTGCATTAGGCTCTGTGTTACATGCATATAAACATTACCTGCCCTCTAGAGCATATGCTGGTAAGATTTCATAGACACAGGCCCCAATTCTGTGTACAGGTATGAATAACTTTATGTATGTGAGTACCATTGAACTCAGTGGGGCAGATGCTCAGCTGGTAAACTGTCATAGCTCCATTAAAGCTCTTTGACAATTTGTTAACTGAGGATCTTCCCCAGTGTCTCCACTCACATGTATGCATGCAGAACTGAGTCGTTATTGATAAATGGGTGCTCCTATCAGCGTGAAAGATCTGGCTGGTGGACACAGTAATGACACTTCGTTTTCAATAGACGTGGATGAATTTAACACTCAGGAGTCACAACTGAGGAATGAAAAACTACATTTATTAGGATGCTCACCATCATGTGTTTTACTGTATTTACTCCATATGAACTTTTGTGTGCCTTATCAATTCTGTTTAAGTCAGTTACACATTGTTTGTAACATGCACGCACTTGGATGTTTAAAACTGAATACTTAAACTCATATTTAGGCACCTAAATAAAATATTTTTTTTCCAAGAGGTGCTGAACACCCTCCACTCCCATTGAAAATATTGATTTTCTACGTATATATTTCAGAATATTGTTCATAATTATTATAAGTGTACCTGATTTAAACCCCTATAACTCTTTTCCCTGTGTAGATTTGGCTTCAAGTTTAGTTATATCTATTTTATCCAGAGGCTCATTGGTAAGACACAGAAGCTGGTCTCAATCAGATTTTATTAAATGATCATTTTAAAAATTAAATCCCCATACTCCACATCATCATAGCCACTGAATCTGTTGCAAATGTACAAAAAATGCCCACAAAAAGGACAAATCATAATATGATTTGACTAGGTTTATTAAACAAAGTATTTGAACATACTATTTGATTATTTATAAACTAATTGGAATGTATGTCTGAATGTTCTTTAAGGCGTTTGTTACTATATTTTAAAATAATTGTTCTTCAAGCAGAAGTGTTTTCTTTCTAACGTCTACTTGAAAAAAAAAATTTAGCTCCTGTATAAAATCTAAATTTGTTTGCAAAATGTGCTATTTTGCTAAAATAAACTATTTTTATAACTTGTATAAACAATAAAATGTTAGAGTTCTGGAGGTATGCATCTTTTCTTTCTCTAGCAGTCTCATTGTTGAAAATATACACTTGAGTACTGTATGTTAAAAGCAGATATTTCTTTGTACCTTCTAAAAGACTCTGTATGATAATCCTTGTATACTTATTGCAAATAGGGGTTTTTTTTAAATTAAAATTCTGCATTAGGGCTGGTCGAGGATTTTCATTAATCAATGTTTCTCAGACTTGCCATGAGCCAATGGTGGTATGGTGCAGTCTCCCTTTACTTCCAAATGCTTAAAGTCATATTAAAAGATTTAAAAAATAAATACATAAATAAATTTTGCTAGTATTTTTTTCACATAAGCAATTGTTTTTGTTGCCACAGGGATGTTATGCAATCATGAATGGGAAGGTATATGCTTCATGTGACAGCAAATGAGATAGCACAAGAGAGATAAAGCATTCTCAGCCTAAGGGATCTGACCAGCTACGCAACAAACATCCAGAGGAGACCAGGCAAATTTAGTCTTACTGTGTTTAGAAAATGCTGCAAAACCTATGGTGGACAGGGGATTCCAAAGGAGTGACACAACACTGACATCCTTTCTGCCCCCAAAACCCACCCAACCAAAAAGGAAAATAAATAAAATATTAAAAAAAACAAACAAAAAAACCCACAACCCTACCCCCAACACAGTTTTACACTGAAAAGGGAGAAGTACAATAGCTTCCTTTAAGTCCACTAGGGACTTTGCTGTTGCTTTCATGTTGAAGGTGCTCAGACCCTTAGGTCATGGGAAGCAGTATAAAACTGGAGTTTTTTATATATATAAAAAAGGAGTTAGTCCTTGAGACAATTACAAAAAAAAAAAAAAAAACCACACACACACACCCCGAGACACCCTTCTCCCCTGCATTAAACAATTTCAAACTCATTCAGACCTCATGGATTTGAAGTTTATTCACAAATCTCAGCCTTTCCAAATTCACCAAGGTGGGCACCACTACTTTAGTTTTTTCATCATTACTGAAAAAATTATACGTTTCCTAAATTCATCTTGCAGCATTTACTCTCATTCGGTGTCAGAATGAAGACAGGAAGGATGGTCCAAGTACTTAAAATGCTACCTGGGACAAAGGAAGCCCTGCTCTACCACAGATATCCTGTGTGACCATGGAAAAGTCACAGCCTCTCTGCCTCAATTCCCTATCTGTAAAATGGGAATAATAGCATTTACCTACCTCACAAGGGTGTTGAGAGGGTAAATACATTAAAGGTTAGAAATAGAGCTGGGAACAAGCCAAACATTTGTTGTTTCAGTTCCTCAAAACAGATTTTTAGACTTTTCATCCCATGAAAATTATGAGTTTTCAGCCTTTTTATTCCTATTCAGAATGATTTTCCCTCCACCATGAGGGGAATTCAGTTTCCAGCTAGTTCTAATTATGAGGTACTCAGATACTATGTAATGAGATCCTTAAGTAGACAACTTAGCATGTACCAAAAGAGCAGCAAAGCCTTGATTGGTAAGAGCATAAAGGATCATAGAAGGAGGTTGAGAGAGAGACAAATGAAATAATAAGATGGACTAGTGCCAGGGAAGAGACACTTATACAGAGACAGAATATGCCTGGGACCTTGCAGGAATGAAGAAAAATGGGTTTTGTAGTTTATTTTAAAACTAATTTAACCTTTTATTTTATTACACGTTTGTGTAGGTCTTGCAAACTGCAGGTCCGTTAACAGTTGTGGGAAGACCTTGAAAGAATATGGCTTATTTGAAAAAACTGGGCCTGAAAGGTAACTGATAAAACAGAAGAAAGAAGAAATCCCAGTTATCAGGGCTACTTAATAAAGGATTGTGGGCATTGAACCAGCAATGACTCCAAACCAATCAAATTCTGTTTTTTAGCTAAAGGTAGCAATTGGCAATGGCATCTCTTGTTTGTTAATGGGCATAAAAGGGGAACTCTTAAAGGGTTCATTGCTAATACCTGCCTGATCAAGATGGAACCAACACATGAGACTAAGCACCTCTAGGTTTAGTCCATTCGTATCTTAAATGCTTATGAATGTCTGTTACTCTTTGGATGTATTGATTGCTTATTATTTAGGCTTCTTAGACATGTTCAGAGCAATTGTAGAAAGGCCATTTGGCCTTTGGATTTAATAAAGGAATTTATAGTTAGTATCTGGTAGTACCCTATATTACTACTAATTCTAACAGAGTCTTTGAAGGTTGAGGTAATGGAGATGGGACTGTAGAACCAACAAGGAGGTTAGGAGAGAGAAATTTCCTCACTGGGACAAGAGAGAGTTTAAGGTATTGCAAAATATAAGAAAAAAAAAAGGAAATTCAAGATTCAGCGAGCATGCACCTAGGGCCCATTTATTAATAGGTGCTCAGCATACAGTGCTATCAAATGTTTTAAAAACTGGTACTGAATGTCTAGCCAAATCCAGTAACCATTATTATAGAGTTAGCAATAGTCTGTAGGTTTCCTATCTCTACCATTACCTTTGAGGATCTGGGCCTAAACCTCTGTCTCACTTTCCCCATCACAGCATTGTGAGTCTTACTTAATGTTTGTGAAGTGCTTTGAGATCCTCAAAGGAAAAATTCAATAGAAATAAAAACAACTCATTGATATGGGCGGTGACATTAATGATGGAAGTACTGTTACTTGTTAACAAAAAACCTACATTCCTACCTCCCCAACCCATTTCTTCCCAGCCCAAACAAATAAAAAAAGCTTACCTGTACAAACATTCACATGTTATTTAACAGTAGTTGATAGTAGATGATATAGGAAAAAACAAATAGGATAGGAAAGGAATTGTGTCTGTCAGAAAGGTCAGGCATCTGTCAGGTCTAGATGGGATCAGGCAGCTGTGTTGTAACGGTGTTTTGAAGTTGAGCCTTTCTAGGAAAGTGACAACATGTTCAGTATGAAAAGCAGCAAAGTGGACTGGAGGTCTCCAGCTAATAAAGTAAATCCTGAAAGAGGAAGCTCTTAAGCTCATACTTTTCTCATGGAATAGGTTTAGTAGTTGCCCTAAGGTATGGATAGTCTTTAAGCATATCATTGCTGTGGCAGATGATATGAAACAGCTGGTTTCAGACTAGAGTCTCAGCTGGTGTAAATCAGTGTAACTCCAGTGAGTCAAGAGCCACATCAGTTTACAACAGCTGAGGATCTAGCCCTTGCCTAGTAAATTGTAAATCAGATGAAGATCAAAAGATTATTGATATAGCTGAATCTAGTAATGTACAGTGGTGGTCTGCAACAATCATGATGAAATTTTACTATTATCCAAGTAGTTTTTAAGTGTAAAGTGTACCACCACTTTGTTATATTGACCTATTCTTTCAAAACGTTGACAATTTTCCAATTAATTTATTGAGGAAAATGACAAGCATTCTTCCCACCTCCCCACAAACTACTTAACATTAGATTGCCTCATTGTGAAGAGAGCAAGTTATACTAGATGTGTAGTGTAGTGTATGTACATTTAAAATGGATAGCATTATAGTTTTCCTCACTAATCATGAGTGGCAGCACAGGCTGTGACTCATTCAAGCTTTGCCTCCCTTTAGTTCTGTGATCCAGCCTATCACAAACATAAGGACTGCTTGCCACCAGTTTTGTTTAAAGTCCTCAGTGTGCTAATGATTAAATATTTAGTGTTGAGCATTCCATGGAAACTGATGCTCATAACTGAACACAGAACTTTGGATGTGACACACACAAAACATACAGCCCTTTCAGAATCTCAGTGTTGCTGTTTCTGTTAATGCTCTGCTAAGTGTTTCTAAATTGAATGTTACCCACTCATTCTCACAGGGTGAAATTCACCCGTGCCAGAATACAGTCTATGCACCACTTCAGTTACCATTTAAATTCTCAAGATACAGCTTAGATGTTTCCAGCTACAGTTGAAAATTAACTAAGGTTGAAACTCACAAGAAAGCCCTGTGTGCCACTTATGCCTTTAGGACATGTACCACCTCCCAGTAAAACTCCCATTGACTTCAGTGACAGCAGACTGGGCTTTTGATATGGGATTTAAATTACGCCCTGTGAGGGCCCCTGTTGTGTGACCCTAACAGAACAATTGCTTAATGGAACAAATTACCAAAGCAGGTTGTGGGAATCACCATCACTGGAGACAGTCAAGACATGACTTTTTGGGGAGAACACTAGTAATCCTAATGCCAGTGTAAAGAGGATGTTCTATAGGTCTCTTGCAACCCAAACTATTTTATGGTTTGTGAAGTGTGGGAACTTTTTTACATCACTTTAAAAGATGACAAGATTTTAAATAGTAAGATGTGTGTTCGTTATCTTGATAATGAACACACTACTTCTTTGAACTAATAGAATCTGTTTAATTGACTCACAGACAATTGCACAACCACTTAAATGGTAGCAGGAATAGAGTTTTGCCTGGGTGTTTTGTAACAACCCCGAGGAATTAATATCGAGAGCGAGACCATTTCCTAAAGGACAGATGCCCAAGAACACCATTTCACAATAAGCCTCCAAACAGTCATCAGACAACAGTTTTCAGTCATCATCCAAAACAATCCACTTCTCTATAGTACCAGATTCCAATTGGAAATTTGGAGGTATATGTCATCACCAGTCCAAGAAAAAATACTTACAGTCTATGCCATGTCTGGTGAGACAGGCAAACTCTCTGTAAAAGGGTCCATGTTGTCCATGCTAATGCTATGCAGTATGTAGCTGGACCCAACTAGAATCAGAATGAAATCATAGACTACTTTTCTGCAACATAAAACATATTACTGCTTATTTTAGCTTCTGTAAAGAAATAAAATGCATGTTCCATGATCTGCCTCCATAGTCCAACAAAGAGTACCATAATATTGCAGTATACTTCTGTTAAATGAGATGATCCATTGGTTGGCACATTTTAGTTTCCACTGGGGTGTTGCAAATGAGTGGATTCTATTCTGTGCATAAAATAAATATACTTCTATATAAATATAAGTATGGTAGGTGCATATAATTGTCACCATCTCTGCTAGTTTGCACGCACTGATGTGTCAGGGAAGAGTACTTGAAAAACTGGTTTACAAATCAATAAAAAACCCTCTTTAAATGTTTAATTAATTTAGTCTTTTGAAGGAAGTTATAGGGCCTAATTCCTGTTTACGTTGGGGTTTAGTCTACACCTAAAACTTCAGGTCAGTCTAGCTACATCACTCAAGGCTGTGAAAAGTTTCACACCCTGTGCAATTCAGATAGCTCAAACTAACCCCTGTTGTAGGGCACAACTAGGCACATGGAAAAATTCTTCCCCCATCAACCTAGCTACTACCTCTTGAGAGGGTAGATTTACTAAAGCAATGAAGCAACCCCTTCTGTCACTGTAGTAAACGTCTACAGTGCAGAACTACAGTGGCATATCTGCATCAGGGAAGCTGTAGCACTTGTACTACACTGCAGCCCTTTTATGTTGCTCTGAGAACGTTAAAGGGCCTTTCGGGGACTTTACACCACTTCAGCAGTGCAAAAGGTCCTTAAAGTAAGTGAGAATTAAGACCACTGACTTTATTTTCAACTTAAGTGACATAGGCACTATCACAGGGTGCTCTACTCACCACCGGAGCGCTTCTTTCTGGCCATGTCTGGGGATTAGCTGTTAGACCAACGCTCCTTCCTGCAGTTGCACTCCGCTGCTTTCTTAATCTCTTTCTCTAAGGACTTGACAGCTCCTGCTTTGTGGCTTGGCCCCCTGGTCAGGTCAGTGTAATTTTCTCCTTCCAGGGGCAGGGGGCATTGCATACCCTAAAGTCTCACAGAACCTACTATTCCATTAGCAGTGCCATTTTCCCTGGGGCTGGTAGGGGAACCCAGGCCTGCCCTCTACACTGGGTTTCAGCCCAGGGACCCTACAACAAGCAGTCAAGGTCTGTGCAGTCCTCAACCTTACTGCTGTACCCCAAACTACTTTCTACCTTGCCTTTGGTCACCCTGAAAGAGACTACAGTTTTTCTCTCTCTCTGGTGCCTCTTCTGCTCTCAGATACTGGGCTTCATACAGATCACACTAACCTGTTCCTATCCAGCTGAGCCTCATCTCTAATTAGTCCTTGCTCCCTGGCTTCTCCTCCAGGTGCAGCCTAGGTGGTTAATTGGCTCACCTGGCCACCTTAACCCCTTCAGGCCTTGTGTGGGGTAGACACCCCATCACAGGCATCCATTGAGTTTTAATGAAACGTTGGCTTCTAAATCACTTTTGGGGGGGAAAAAATGGGTTCTTTTGAAAATGTTACCCAGATTCTGTTTTTACATGTGCTGTGAAAAATGGCAACATCTCTGTAATGGCTACCCCCAGCATAATGCAAGCATTTTTGTTTCTATGCTTCTAGGCCAAGGTTTTAGCTGAACTATGCTAACAGTGATGTTACAGACTGTGTCCCCTCTATTTAGGGTTACCAGACAGCAAGTGTGAAAAATCAGGATGGGGGTGAGGGGGTAATAGGAGCCTATATAAGAAAAAGGCCCAAATATTGGGACTATCCCTATAAAATTGGGACATCTGGTCACCCTACCTCTATTCCCCTTCATTGCACATCTCAGAGGGAGGGAAAACACCATGGCAGTCTGAGGTAACTGTGAGAGGGAAAGGCAGGTGAACAGAACGTTGCCTCTCTGTCCATTACCACCAGCTCGTCTACGTAATCTCCATGCAGCACAGCCATTGAAGAGAAACAGGAGATATACCTATACCTATCTCATAAAACTGAAAGGGACCCCAAAAGGTCATCAAGTCCAGCCCCCTGCCTTCACTAGCAGGACCAAGTACTGATTTTACCCCAGATCCCTAAGTGGCCCCCTCAAGGATTGAGCTCACACCCCTGGGTTTAGCAAGCCAATGCTCAAACCACTGAGCTATCCCTTCCCCCCAGGCCAGGCCAGGCCAGGCCACGCCACGCCACAGGGAGGAGGAAACAGGAAATGAGCACCCTGCACAGTATGTTTGCTCCTTTTTGCAACCCAAAGATTGTGAATATATAAAGAAGAAAAAGTCTGATTAATGCATTTCAAAACACTCTCTCCTTCCCATGCCCAGTGAGCCCACTGAAGAGGTCACAGAACACATAGTTGCTGTCTAAGAGCCAAATGTCAGCAGAGCAGCTGGGCCACCTACAATACCAGGGCTGGGGGATGAGAGGAAGAGGTCTGACAGCATCACAGAAGGAAAAAACTTCCTTGTGGCTATTTAAGGACCTATGGCGGTTGGCCCAGGTTTTCTGGATCCTTGACCTCTGATACAAATCATGCTCTGATGCTGTGCAGAAGGGGGATAATGCATCAAAAACAGAATAAGCATTTCCCTACACTCGTTTTTTGCAGAGGGGAACCTTCAGCCCTGTTTACTTTAATATTTAAGGTGACATTTCAATCTCTAATGGTTAATACATATCATCATGTACCTTACTGAAAATATTTGCTATTCTGCTTTCATGTGAGAGCACAGTAGGGGGTTCTTATATGGTAGTCAGTAAATGTTCCAGACATTAGAACTTAGAATCCAATCCTAAGCATTTTATCACTGTATCCCAATGTGAATCTGCCTCTACTGGTGTCTGTGCAGCAAGGGTCATATTTGGGAAGTATAGAGGCATTGGACTTAGGCAGTTAGGAGTCCTTAAATGTCACAAAATAACTAATGGGAAACTCCTGTCCTCAATATTCTGAGGGGCCTGATTCCTGTTTAACTTGTTGCTAATCTATTCAAAAGCAAGTACCACCAGCCTTTTCTGCCCTGCAAAAGAGATCATTTGTATGCACATAATCTGAATAATATGGGCATTAACTTGCAACTACTACTTTAGGGGTTCAACTGTAGACTGAATTAATCTAAGATTTAGCATAAAAATACCCTTTTATAGTAACTGATTTTCAAGTGCATGAGGTTACTGTACATTTCTGTGTTAATTAGGAGCTTTGCCTAATTTAATTCAAAGCTGCTGACAGAAAGACTTGTGATCAAGAGTATTTTAAACTTGTGACTGACAGTAACAGCAGTGCTACAATCTTCTGTCTCAGTTGGACTAAATGTTCTGCTCATCTTCATACCCAAACATTTTATTAAACAAGATTTACTGATTAACAACTAAGTTTAATATGTACATATATCTACATATGTTCCTATTAGTATAAATTTGCATTATAATTGAATATACAATTAAAGATATTACTATGTGCATTTATTTCTTTTTCTCTCTTTGGCAGGTACAGTTATGGAATAAGATGTATTTACATCATCTGTAATAGAGGACTGGACATATGCATACACTGTATAATCCATTTAAACTTTCACTTTCAAGAAATGAAGACAATATCAGAGGGTATCTGATCATTAGATTCAATTAGCATATGCATAAAGATAAACTTTAATCTGTTCCACTGTGTGGGAAATACAGAGGTTCAATATTTTAATTTAACTGCCCTGATTTTGGTTTAAATATGCACAGAGGCACTGCAATGCTGAAATAAAGTTTGAAGTTAAAGAAAGTCCCCATAGAATTATGTAGCTCTATTTATTTCAGAGTTTGAAAGTCACATGGAAGTCATAGCAAGAAGTTTCTGGTTCTTTAACACAGAGGGCTCCCTGTCTTCAACAATACATCCTTCTGTTTGTGTGTTTTAAATAAATGATCCTAAAATATTTGGATTGTACATCTAACCATTCTAAAGTGGCAGCACTACTGTGTTAGAACAAAAAACTGGCTATTACTCAGTAATCTACACAGGTGTGACCCAGCAAAAGTCAGTAGTCAAACACTTTGTTCAAGCATGGAAAGTTAAAAATAGATGTTGTAATGATATTTTTATAGTTTTTCAATTTGTAAAATGGATTATAAGTACCTGAAATTGGATCAACATGTGAATGGAGAGACATGCAAAATACAAACAGCACTCTGTCTTTATGAAAGAAGTGAAATGGTAATTTCTAAGGTTATTTCTGATTTTTGCTAATTTTATATTGTTTAGTTGTAAGATTAAGTTTTTATTAATCTAAAGTGATCGAGGTTACTAGTCCATCACTGTCTGTCCCTTTTTTAAAAATGAAATGTAGTTTATCTATTTGAACACAATCTAGACACATCCTTAAATGAAATGATGTAATTCTTCATGATAGCTTGACAATGCCGGGGCAGATCCTGCAGATAGCACTCGACAGTGGCATGCAGAGCTCATGCAGGTAGGCGGCATCTCATTGAATGCTGCAAAGCTAGGCTCTGCTACATCTCTCAGTGCTGTGGATGTGTTAGGGATGTGATGGGAGCATAACCAATGGCTTCTTGTACAGTGTGGATCCACGGGCCGCAAAACTGCAAAGGGTGAGTTGTTTTCCCCTATTCTCAAGGAGGGATAAATGAAGGTAATATGGGGCCTTAGACACACTCCCACAGTGGGGCCCCCAGTCACCCCACTCATGTCCTGGTCCTGCCCATGCAAAAGCCAGGCTAAAGCTGGGCTAAAGCGAGTCTACCACTAACCCTCTTTGGGAACTCCTTCTCCAGACCACTGCATCTTGTTTCAGAAGTGGGCTGGGCTCCATTCTGGAGAAAGGACTCTGCCCCCACCCTCTGAGAGATCTATAATAGGGTGACAGCAGCAAGAGCTCCCCTCCGTCCCCCCTGCCAAGTCTTGGTGGGGTAGTTTTGGCTAGGACAGCCCACAGCAGCAGGATTCATAACAAGCCAGGGTGCAATTCACAATTCTGAACGATGGTTTCAGGCTGTCTGCAGGTTCAGGCAGATGCCACTGTCTCCATTATACTTCAGTCACGTTTCAAGCTTTTCTTCAAAACTATTAGGGTGAGATGCTTTTATTTTAATGAAAGCTTAGATTCAGATGTTATCACATTGCTCCAAGATCTGTGGCCCCAGGCATGTACCTCTACCCTAAATTGACCATGGTCTCTAGAGGCAATATCCTTTTACTCTGCCTTCATCCATGGGATCAGGATTTGGCCCTTTATCTGGTTAGGAAAATAGATTAAGAAAGCCTCAGATGTATGCTGCTAAGAATCCAGTTTCCCTTCCCTATTAACAATCGGAATGAATTAGGGGATTTAGTGTGAAGGAGGTTGGGGTTATGGTTTGTTTTGTAATGTCCCTAACTCAAACAAGCGGATGTTACCCTTTTGCAAAATGTTAGTGCTATCTCGTGTATTTATCTTATTACTCAGATACAGCAAAACCTACTTTTGTATTCCAAGTATACCATTCAAAACGCCCTGTTAACTATTTTACAAATATAAAAACCAGATATTTCTCCTTTAGTCCTGCAGCACAGTGGTTAATCTGTATGTCTCTCCAAGCATTTAGAATAAAACATTCATTAAAAAGTGTTCCAATACATTCAGTCCTCCTGAAACGGAATGCTAGAATGGGTCATTATGGCTTGCCTTTGCAGCTCAGCTTGTCTTGTTGTCACAAAGGGACACCTTTTGTGCATTTTGTAAACTGAAGTTTAACCTACCAGCAAAACTGAACTACAAATTTAACATTTGCTTCTCATCAGAACGAGACTTTGGGCTTTTTGTTTCACTTTACCCTGACACACAGACAGGAGCAAATAAGAAGAAAACTAGGTCAGAAAGACCCCAACAGTAATGAAGGGATTGTAGCAAAACCAGTGTGGTATGATATGTCCTTTCCTCTGAGCCAGTCAAGCTTTTCTTTGCCTGTTGTGCATAACTGGAAATCTATGTGGTTTCAGGAGGTTCTTGGGAGATGGAGGGAATGGGGCAAGATAGCCACTCTCTGTGGCATGCTTCCCTTCCAAACCAGCGATTATGTGCGCAGAAGAATATAATGGTATTCTGAGCAGTGTTAACTGAATTCTGCAGCTGTTCCTCCCTGGAAGAGGTTGATTCTTCCCTGGCATGGACAGAGGAACCAATTGCAGTTCAGCTACTAAGAGATCCATGCCACCAGGGAGGAAAAGGAAGATGGGCAGTATTATGAACAGTCCAGCACATCATAAGGCCTAATGTAGCATTTGAAAGTCATACAATGCTGCCTTCTCCACAGCCTCAAACTCTTTCCTGACAGAAGCAATCACCAGATGCTTCATGAGGTCACCTTCCTGCAGGTTTTAACCCCAGGACGGGTTGCTGTGGCCCTTAATTCTGATAGTCCCACTATTGCAACCAGTATCTCACAAGGACATCAGCTTGCGATTCTCTGAACCACCATTCAAAAGTGAGAGAGTGGCTCTTTGAAGGTTGAATATTATGACTAGAGCTAGACCAGAACCAAAGTACTGTATCCAAACCCCATTAAATCTAGTTTCAGAATCCCAAACAGGACCTGAATTTTGTAGATGACATGCCTCACAGTTCTATTATGGGTCGAACCAGAACAATGGATTTGAGAAATGCAAAACTTTGGGATGTTCAAAATCAGGGACCAGATCTGAATTTCTGTGGTCCAGCTTAATTTCTAATTACTATTCTAAATCTTGGCACCTAAATAATTTTAAAATACGAATTACCTTTCTCTCATTCTCTCTCTCTTTGACACCTTTCATGTACTTACAATTGTGGGATTATCTCATTGTGTTGTACTCCACTGGAATTTCAATAGTGCTTTTCCTATGCTGAAAAAAATATTTGTAGTTGAGTGAACATACGCAAGGAAAACATGGCAGCCATTATGTTTCCTGTAATATTCCATGTGCAGCTTGAGTATTTGCATTAATGCCAGTTAATCTGTAGTGCCATGAACTCAAAGAAGGAATGTTGGCCAAGGTACTGCAACTTTCCACTACTTTTTTCAAATATTGCAACAACATCTTTAACATCTTCCTGTACACTACCAGAAATGAGCAGATGGGACTTCAGTAAGCTGCCTCATTCACACCAAAAAAACCCATAATGAGGCAGTAAACATTAGTGGTTTGACATACTACCAATCACAGTTGCCAACTTTAACACAGTAAATAAGCACCTCGACTTTCACAATAAGCCAAAAATCAAGCTAATCCCTTTTCAAAACAAGGCCAAAACAAGCCAATCCTTAAGAACCCCAACACTCTATTTGACTAGATCCCCTCCCCTCCCTCCCATCGTGCAGTCTGGGACGGTGGTGGACCCGCTGTGCACCTCTGACTCTCTTCCCATCTTGCCCCTGCTTGCCCTCCCTTGCTGGGAGCTGATTAAAAAAAAAAAAGCAACAAGCTATAGGCCAAATAAGCAAAAAGCTACAAGCCAAAAACTAGCCAACAAGCAACTCACAAGCCAATTAAGCCAAAACCAAGCCCAATTTCTGCGTTTTTTTCAAAGGTTTGGCATGTCGGCTACCAATACAGAGTTACAAGAACAGTTTAACTTTTTTCACTTGTATCTTTGCTGTAGTATGTCCAATGGTATGAAGAGTTCAAGGTTTAATGCAAGGCTATGACTCCCGAGATAATATATGTATGTTTTCCATCCACACTGATCAGCATATTTGGTCTGAATGGCTTATTTTCACTTAAGGGAAACAAACAAAAATAAAGTTTCCATAAGTCTGACTCCCTCCTAACATACTGCATCAACTCTGTCTCACAAAACAGCTTTCTGAACAGCAGATACTGAAATATTTAAAGATGCAGTACACAGAGAAAAATCATAACAATTATATAGCCGTCTAGCCCACACCGAACATGCTCTTTGGTTGGATATGTTCTTTCATTGGACATTGCATTCTTGGGTACTTGGAGGGGTATATTTTATTTAATTGTTTGCATCAATATACAATACAAACCATATAATACATCTTATAGAAATTATACCTTCTGAATTATGCACCAAATCTTTTAAGTCAATGAGACTTTTTTTAGTAACTTTCTTCTAACACATTTAGGACAATTCCAACTTCTACATCATTTGAGGCAGTTTCTGGAATCCAAGACTCAACAGGACAAATAGGAAGTAAAAAATCCCCTACTCCCTAACTCCACATAGTTCTCCCCTACAAAGATGAGAAAACGTTTTTTGTGCCAGAGATCTACATGGGGAAAAAGAATATTACCCTTCCTCTGAAACCACTTGATTCATTCTTACTCCATCTTGTTCCTGAAAAAACATCAGAAATCCTTTATTCTTGTGGGACAAACAAGCTCAGATAAAACTCTCCTTTGTTCCCTATGCTATGATTGACAAGAAATTGCTTGCACCACTGGATTATGAACTATTAAGAATGTCACTTTCAGATGAATGGCGAGTAAGAGACAGACAGGCTACATAGAGATAGATGAAAAAGAGAAAATTTTCAAAAGAAAGATGAATTTCTACAGACTTTTCTCCTAATTACCAGATACTGTATTCTAAAACACGACATCCACCTCCTCCTCTTACAGCAGTTCAGCTTGTAATCTTTTCCAAATCAACCATGCTGGGTTTAGAAACATTTTTCACAGATTATTCCCTCTGATGCATATTTATTTGGAGTGTTGCATTCCATTAGAAACGATTATATTGTACTGCCCAGGTGTGCTCCCCTCTCCTTTTCTTAGGTACCGTGGAGGGCAATATTAGCTGCAACAGAGTGAAGTTAGAAGTAGGATCTGAGCTGTAGTCTTACTTCTGAATTCCCTGGCCAACCGTGTCATTCAAACAGAAGGAAAGAGCGTGGGAGGAAACCAAACAGGAGAAGGAAATTGCAGCTTCCTATGTTTATCCGAAGGATAAAGGCATCCCCAGGGAACCAGCACATGAAAATGAAAGCTGTATAAAGGATGCCCTTAATAGGCCTACTAAAGCTTCTAGAAAAAAAAGGGATGATAAGTAATGAATGCTACGGACAAGTGAAACTTGCTAGACCCAGCCCTTGTTGAACTGAGTACACTGTTCACTCAATGTTGAGATCTGCAAATTCCTATCCATGACCCAGTTTGAAGTTCAGCAGAGATATTTAGCCAGAGTACACCTCTCCCATTGTACAAGCTGTGCTTACACTGATTATCAAGGAAATGGAAAACACAGCACACCTCTTCAGCATGCATTCTGAGATATAAGTATTAGTTCAAAACAGGATTAGAATATCTGCAGTCTGGATGTTAAAGCAGAAGTTTCTCTTTTCTGTTATTTTCATTTTCCAATTGCCCAGATGAGGCTATTGATATAAAGGGAGGTTGCTTTTGCTTGTTAAAAAGAAAAGCAAAACAAAATTATAAGAGTCCAATCCCTGCTTGAGAAGAAAGAGAAATAAATTAGATCAGACTAACCACACTTCATACCCACTTTGCATGTGTACATGACTACACAAGATGCAAGACAGTGGAGAGTCATGCTAGAGATCAGCAAGTCAAGGCTGAAATTTCACCTTAGTTATCTGAATGCAATATATATATGATTGGAACAAATGGGTGTGAAGGGGAAATATTCCACATGCTACTAATTTATAAATTGGTGATCTGATTGTGCTCAAATTACCGCAACAACAGTTGCCCCTTTGCAGAGAGTGACTAAGCATGGAACATACAATCCCAATGGGATTTGGAAAAGTTATGAAAGAAAATGGTGGGGAGGCTACGGGGGGGGCGGGGGAGGGCGGGCTAGTGAGCGAGTTAGAATGGAAGTTGGAGTTCAATTTAAGTGTAGTACATTTTCTTCAGATGTGCTATTATATATAAACAGAATATATATATTCATAGCACAGCAGTCTCATACATACAACAACCTACATGCACTGGTACTGGCAGTATAACTCAAGTCTCATATTACACATGTATATAGGTAGGTGTTCAAGGACAAGTCAGTAAGTACTGAACAAGTTCCTTTGATCTCTACAAGGCTTTTAAATTGTAGATGAGAGCTGTACACTTGACTGGTACTTATGTTTTCAAATATTTGCAGGTAATCCATATTTAGTTTCAAGGATGCAGGTCTGCATAAGCAAGTGATTTGCATTTCAAGTGGCCATCCTTTAATTTGTTAGTGTAATCAGATAAATCTTATAAATTACAGCAGATGTCTATTATTAGCGTATTTGAGTTAGTAAGTCAGTACTGGGACCTCCAGTGCATCTGTACCAACGAAGTGTGACAAGCAATCAGAGGCTTTGAGTGAAATTCACCCCAGTACTGAGGGCTTGTCTATACTTACGCGCTGGTTCGGCGGCAGGCAACTGAACTTTTGGGTTCGATTTATCGCGTCTTGTCTGGACGCGATAAATCGAACCCAGAAGTGCTCCCCGTCGACTCCGGTAATCCTGCTTGGCACGAGGAGTACGCGGAGTCGACGGGGGAGCCTGCCTGCCTCGTCTGGACCGTGGTAAGTTCGAACTAAAGTACGTCGACTTCGGCTACGTTATTCATGTAGCTGAAGTTGTGTATCTTAGTTCGAATTGGGGGGGTTAGTGTAGACCAGGCCTGAGACCCTAAACAAGGCCTTCTATACCCCTCAGTGTTGTGTTAAGGATTTAAGTAGGGCATAAGAGGCGCAGAGGTCCCTCCCACTCCATCGCTTCCCTCCACCCACGGATAACCTATATAATCTATTGTAATCAATTGCTTGGCAGTGTCTCTGAGCCTAATAAGCAAAGTGACACTCCGCCACCGCTGTGCGTAATAAACCCATGTGCTTGATTCTACACGGTGTCCATTTTGTTCCTTCATAGCAGCATGTCCCCACTCCAGCTCCTACATGTAGGGGCAGCCAGGAGGCTCCATACACTGTCTTTGCCCCAAGCGCCAGCTCTGCAGCTCCCATTAGCCGGGAAACGTGGCCAATGGCATCTGCGAATGGGGCAGCGTGAAGAACCGCCTGGCCAGGCCTCCACGTAGGAGCCGGAGTGGGGACATGCTGCTGCTTCTGGGAGCTGCCTGAGGTAAGCACTGCCCGGAACCTGCACACACTCCCTGGGCCCCAACCCCCTGCCCCAGCCCTGATCCCCCTCCTGCCCTCTGAACCCCTCAGTCCCATCCCAGAACCCTCTTCTTGCACCTCAAATCCCTCATCCCCAGCCCCACACCAGAGCCCGCAGCCCCAGGTGGAGCCCTCACTCCCCCTGCACCCCAACCTTCTGCCCCAGCCTGGAATCTCCTCCCACACCCTGAACCCCTCATTTCTGGCCCCACTCTGGAACCTGTAGCCCCAGCCCAGAGCCCCACCCCCCAAGTCCCTGCCTCAGCCCAGAGCCCCCTCCCATATTCCAAGCCCCTCAGCTCCACCACCCCCAGCCCAGAGACCCCTCCTGCATCCCAAACCCCTCATCCCTGGCCCCACCCCAGAGCCCTCACTCTCTCCTGCATCCCAACCCATTGCCTCAACCCGGAGCCCCCTCATGCACCCTGAACTCCTAATTTCTGGCCCGAACCCAGAGCCTGCATCCCCAGCTGGAGCCCTCACCCCCTCCCGCACCCTAATCGCCTGCCCCAGCCCAGTGAAAATGAGCAAGTGAGTGAGGGTGGGGAGAGTGAGCGAGAGAGGGAGGATGGAGTAAGTGCCGGATGGGGCCTCGGAGAAGGGGCAAGGGTAGAGGCGGGGCCTTGGAGGAGGGGCAAGGCAGGGGTTGGGGCATGGGTGTTTGGTTTTGTGCGAGTAGAAGGTTGGCAACCCTAGCCTCAACACTGGTTTTGAGGCCTAGGGCAGCTGGGCCAAGGAGTCCCACTTCCAAGAAGGAGTGCTAGATAGGGAGTCTGTATCCTGGGAGGAAGCCTAGGAGTCCAGAGACAGGGCCTAGTTGCTGCTCAGTGGACTTAGAAGCATGCAGGATCCAGTGTTTGGATCCAAACACAATACCCAGGTGCATGTCTAGCGGGGTCCTCGACCAGGGCTATAACAGTATGCTTGGCAGCAGCCTGGTAATCCAAACCCAATCATGCATTTTAAAAATACTTTACATAATGATTTCTTAAAAGCCCTGAAGGCTACTTAAGGTCATATGTTTTCCCTCTATGATGATTTGTCAACTACATGTATCCAAACCCCAATTCCTTTGGTTCCACTGATTGAGTGATACTATAGAGTTAAAAGCGGTAAGAAAGATTATTTATTCCAAGTATGTGAAGTTAGGTCAGTTCATAGGGGTTTGCAAATATCATTTATTCACTGAATCCCTTTCACACCGAGCACTGCTTACCACCTACGTACATACAACTTTTCCCATTGGCTACATATTGTTAGCTTTCAGAGCTGTAGAACCATTTCAACGTTATGTATTGTTCGTGAAATGCTGCAGATGGCTCTCTTTTTCAATGTGGTGGCAAAGAAATGTGGCTCAATCATGAGAAGACATTTTATTTTATTCCAGAATTCCTCTCTAGCATGGAATTAAATCTTTATATATGGTGTTTTGATAGCATTTAGGTACAGTGATTTACAGCACTTCTTTATTAGTCTTCTTTGCAACTTGGGATTCTGTTCCAAAATATTTTTCCCCTTGTTACTTTTACCTTTTACTGACTGAGACGTGTTCTGCAATGCCCTGCTTTTAAATACCCCCATTTTACTGTACTGTTAAATACGTGTTATAACACCAATGAACAGTAGATGGCAGCATAGAGCTGCTTAGCTAGTAAGTACTGTAATACTGTCTATGCTGTGTGCAAAACGGACCTAAGGAGGAAAAATAGCTTCAGAGGCAGCAACAGAATTGTATGTTTAAACCCACACCCATCTCTGTTCTCCAACATACCAGCACTACAAGTGGTGACAGAGCTTACTATAATATTTCAGGGGGCCACTAGAAGGATTTTTTTAAATGAATTATGGAAAATAAAGACCCCTTATGTATAGGTGGTCTGAACAAAGACTATTGGTCCAAATGCCCCTGAAGTTTGGGAAACTTTCAGATCCAAACCCTATCTTTGCAACTGAGGCCCATCTCTACAATTAATAAGTCAGCTAGTCCATTTCCTCACCACGTCCGAGTTCTTGACTATTTTCCTGGTCTACTAGCATAGGTGCTGGAACTAGGGGTGCTGGGAGTGCTGCTGCACCCCCCAGCTTGAAGCAGTTTCCATTATGTACAAGGTTTACAGTTTGGTTCAATGGCTCTCAACACCCCTACTATAAAAACTGTTCCAGAACTCTTGTACAATTTCCCACCCAATTTTTAGAGATTTCCCCCCTATTTCTAAAGCTAAAAACTGGTATTTTTGGTTGCTGGTATCAACGTTTCCATGGTTGTAGACCAGTGGTTCTCAACCAGGGATACACTTACCTCTGTGGGTACGCAGAGGTCTTCCAGGGGATACATCAACTCACTAGTTTTACAACAGGCTACATTAAAAAGCACTAGCAAAACCGGTAGAAGCTAAAATTTCATTCAGACAATGACTTGTTTATACTGCTCTCTATACTATACACTGAAATGTAAGTACAATATTTATATTTCAATTGATTTATTTTATAATCGTATAGTAAAAATGAGAAAGTAAGCAATTTTTCAGTAATAGTGTGCTGTGACGCTTTTGTATTTTTACATCTGATTTTGTAAGCAAGTAGTTTTTAAATGAGGTGAAACTTGGGGGTACACAAGACAAATCAGAGTCCTAAAAGGGATACAGTAGTCTGGAAAGGTTGAGAGCAACTGTTGTAGACCATATAAATTCCAAAGGCCAAGACACTGCAATTTTTCTATTCCCTCCTCTAACTGGTATAAATGTGATAGTCATTTGATTTCATTTAAGCTATCAAAAGAATAAGTAGAGGCTAAAATTTGAAGTCACTCCAATTCCCATAGCCCCCTGCTCTTTCAAAATAAAATGAAGTCAACATGGTCATTTTCAAATCTCACACAACAATCAACAGCTTGCGAATATCAATAAGGCAGCTGTAATAAATGTGAAGACCAATGTTACAAAATACTCAAGAATGCCTCCTGGGTGTGCAGAGTTTATTGAACTATGCGGGGGGCTCTTTAGAGTAATGAAATTTTAGGAATTTCTATATGTAAGTTTTGATCTTGTACAGATGTCAGTCTTCCTGCGAAAATCTCTTCTGGGTTTATTTATCAAATATTTTCAGCCCTTCTATTCCAGTATAAAAGATAGCTAAATCATTTATTTGTGGCCATATGGTATTAGGAGGCTGAAAGGTGTATGTGGCAAGTAGCTGTATAGCAATGCAGAAATCAATGGACAAGTTCCACGGTCTCTATGTCATGTTGATACTGGGTTTGAAAACTTTGCTGGAATTAGTAAATATGTCCAGTAGCCCAGTTCAAAATAGATGTTTAGAGAATCAAGTATCTAATGTTGATTGTTGATAAGGGGGTTTTATGCCTCAAAGAGCCTCTCCATCAATGTATGTCCAGTTCCCTCAGTCTGCACCTTCAAGAAGTGGGTAACATTGTGCCTTTTCCATGAAGCAAATTGAAACTGATTTTTCTTCATCAGTGCCTCCCTACTAAAGACCTTAGTGGTAGGAACCAGCTGTATCGTGTTCCTGGCAGAGTCCAGCTGTGAGCCTAAAAACCCCTGAATGCCAGCTGGCAAAGCGTTCTCTCTTCTGTAACAACTCCTATCAGGCCTGACAAACTCACTACACCTAACATGCTGCTTTCATAGCATTTATCCCAAAAGGGTCATGTAAGGTGTCTAATAAAAGCTTATGTGATATTACTCCTCGGGGGATTCTGCGTGACTGCACCCCTGCAGAAAATGCCTCTCCTCCCCCACAGAATTCCTGTGCTTCCCTGCAGAAAACGGCAGGGAAGTCATGCGGGGGGGAGGGTGAGACCATGGGCACAATTTGGGGGGGGGGGATTTCTCCCCCCCCCCAAACAGAGGTGAGGCATGGGGGGGCACATGGGGTTATGTGCCACTTCCCCCCCAAAAAAAAATTTTCTGCAAGCACAGAGCTGCCCAGCTGAAGGAGGCTGTGTCTGGGCTCTGCTGATTCTGCAGCTGAACACTGCCTCCTGGATCCTAGTGCCAGTCATGCTCCCCTTCTGTGTGCTGAAAGCCTATCTGTTTTCTGTGCAACAGTGAGTGCCCATGGTGGGGCTGGGTAAAGGCGCTTGGGGGAAATGAGGGAAGCGGGAGTGAGGGGTAGAATAGGGCAGGGGGAGGGGAATGTGGGAGTGAGGGAAGGGGGATGGAGAAGAAAAGGGGATAGGGGAATCACGGGGGGAAGCAGGAGCCCAGCATGTGGTGTCCCCTCGGCAGCATCTGGGGCTCCCCCGTTAAGCAGGCCCATCAAACCCTCACCCTGACAAGCCCTACCCCTGGACCCATCCGAGCCCCCCACATCCAGACCCCCCTGCCGAGCCCCATCTCCCGACATTCTGACCCCCCCCCCCCGCTGAACCCCAACCATCTTCACCTGGATCCCCTGTAGAGTCCCATTGCCCCTGCACCCAGAGCACCCCCCCCAAAAGCCCCTGTGCATCCAGATCTCCCACTGAGCCATCCGCACCCAGACTGTCCCACACAGAAACCTCTCACCCCACACCTGGATCCTGCTGGGCTGAGCCTGCCTACTCACACATGGTGCATAGGGGCAAGGCCCCACAGGGGGTGTTTCTGGGGCAGGCCCAGCCCTTGCACTGTGTCAGGGTCAGGTGCAGCCTCACCACTGAGTCCCTGTACCGGGGGAGGTAGAGGCTTCAGGGTGATCTCCCACCTCAATGCAGCCAGTGGCCTTTGCTCCCCACTGCCATGCTGGAGCCACATTTATTTACTGACAAATAAAATTTGCAGAATTTTAAAATATTGTGCACAGAATTTTAAAATTTTTGGTGCAGAACTCCCTCAGGAGTAGTCATATTGATCCTCATAATTTTGAGAGATGTATGTGTAGATGATATTTAAGGAGTTGTGTATATGTACTGAAATTACATTGTATAGTCTATGTCCCAGGCTGGGTTGACAAACAGGTTTTGCCAGAAAAGGGGATGTATATTCACCTGTCTGCCTAGGTTCATATGTGGATTAAGCATTGTAAGCCAACACAATGGAAGCCGATTTTGTATATCGAGACAACACAAGTATGTGAAGACAACTTGGAGCCAGCACACCAGGAAGGAACCCCAGTGGTGATCCTGACTCTTGTTACCCAGCACTGAGGGAGCAAAAAGGACAGTGTTTTTTGCATTCTCGAAAGGTAGATCCCAGCCATGTTGGTCGGTGACACTGGAAAATTGCTTTAGGTGAGAAACTATTTAGACAGGGATTTTAGCCTGTTAACGTTAAATTTACATTCTAAAAAGCATGTTGTATTTTTTTGTTTGATATGTAATCACTTCTGTTTCCATTATCCTTACTCAGTACCTCTCAAATCTCTGCCTTTCATAATAAAATTTATGATTGTCTCACTATCACTTTCTCAGTGCTGTGATGTTATAATGGACCTGATCCTTAGTTGTACCAGTCAAGCTGAGTGGATAGTTTTCCCCTGGGGACAGCAAACCTGGTAATTTTTATGAGCGCCCAGTGTCCGGGGCTGCTGGATACTGTAGTGGGATACTTTCAGAGAGGCTCGGGGGCTGGGATATACCTATTGCTACCTGCAAGACAAAGTAAGGGCTGGCAAAGCCCAAAGATTGTTTGAGTGGCTAACAGACTTTGGTGGTGTCAGGGAGCTGACATTCAGTTAAGCACACACAAGTCTCACCTGCACTGTGGCAGGGGTATAACCAGCAGTCTCACAGTCCTGGGCACCCCAAGAAAGCATCACAACAGCATACTACAGTACCATGTACATTTATGGAAGCATACACATGATTAATAGTAAAGGCCTCAGGAATGGTTTCTGACATGCAAAAATATAACACATTTGGCATGGACTTGCGACAGTAGCTTCGGCAACTGGAACATCAGAGGTAGCACTGTTTTCTGCTGACCAGGCACAGGTAGCACTAGTATCATGTGTTCTTAGGCCATAGTTCTACAGTGAGTTCGTATGCCGGAAACTGAGACCACAGTCCAGAATTTCTGAATCTCTGTCACCGCTATTTTCAGTGGTGGTAGCTCCAGCTTCTTGTGCTTCCTGGATCATGGCTCTTCCCTTAGTCAGTGATGGTTACTGCTTGGCTGATATCAGGTCTGTCAGAAAGCGTAACATTCCCTGAGGCTTTCCCTTGCAGTTCATTGGATTATTTCGTTTCTAAAAAGTCCATCTGTCAAGGAGCAGACGTCGGACCCAGCTGCTCGTTCATGAAGAGCGACAGTGAACTGCAACATAAAGTCACCAGGCAGTTATTGCCATTGTCTGTCTCAAAGAGTCAAATCTCAAAGTGCCTTAGAAGTTCACTGTGCTTTGAGTTGAAATGGGCAGCCAACTGGGTCAGTAATCTTTTATAAGAGTCAACTGGACTGAAAGCTGTGAAAATACTCTATCCTGCTAGGCAGAGTAGAGTAAAATGGTGGGCTTTCCAGAGAGGAAGATCCTGTGGAAAAGTTTTAGACACATCCAAGGAAGGGACAGCCTGTGAGAGCAGCAATGCAGAGAATGCCAACATCTGTGTCAGCCTAATGGTGTGAATGCACAATGCCTATTAGCTTCTTGAATTGCATCTCAAAATTTCTTGAAGGTGCTGTCAGGGTTCCCTCTCCACTCTGAACTCTGGGGTACAGATGAGGGGACCCACATGAAAGACCCCCTAAGTTTATATTCCACCACCTTAGGTTAAAAACTTCCCCACAGCACAAATTCCTTGCCCTGGGATGGTATCGCTGCCACCACCAAGTGAGTTAGACAAAGATTCAGGAAAAGGACCACTTGGCGTTCCTGTTTCCCCAAAATATCCCCCCAAGTCCCTTCACCCCCTTTCCTGGGGAGGCTTGAGAATAATACACCAACCAAATAGGTAACCAAGGCAAGCAAAGACCAGACTCTTGGGTTTTTAGGACACTAAAAACCCAATCAGATTCTTAAAAACGGAACTTTATTATAAAGAAAAAAAAGTAAAAGAAGCACCTCTGTAAAATCAGGATGGAAGGTAATTTTACAGGGTAATAAGATTTAAAACACAGAGGATTCCCCTCTAGGCAAAACTTTAAAGTTACAAAAAAACAGGAATAAAACTCCCTCTTATCATTGGGAAAATTCACAAGCTAAAACAAAAGATAATCTAACACATTTACTTGCTATTACTTACTATTTCTGTAATATCAGATGTATCATTTCAGTAGGAGGTGGATTACTTGCTTGGTCTCTCTCTTTGTCTCAGAGAGAACAACACAGAGCACAAAGCAAAAACCTTCCCCCACAGATTTGAAAGTATCTTCTCCCCTTATTGGTCCTTTTGATCAGGTGCCAACCAGTTATTTGAGCTTCTTAACCCTTCACAGGCAAAAGAGGGATTTTATGCTACCCTTAGTGGTATGTTCATGACAGGTGCTATATGATATCTTTGAATATGGTAGCTGATCTCAACAGTTCTCTGGTCTCCTCAGTCAATACCTTTTTCCCCCTATTTTCTTTCTTCCCCCACACTTCCTCTTTTCTTTCCTACATCTAATTTCCTTTTCCCCTCCTCTAAGACTCCCTTTTTTAATCTCTTAAAGCTCCTAATAAATTTATCATATCTCAATATCAAAAAAGCTTTCCAACATGAGCTTTCCATTTAACAGTTAAAAAAAAAGGAGGTGCATCAGGCTCTATACATTTAAATAATACAAATAGTCAAAGAGCAGGAATGCCAGAATCCACCTGCTGTTACTAAGGTATAAGTCAGATTTCTGTCTCCATAGATTATATCCCATTTTAAACCTCAGTAATAATGTACCTCAGGACAAAAGTTTCCAAGTTTGTAACCTATCAATGGAACTCTGCTTTCAAAAATATATTCTGTCACCTGGAAATAGCTAAAAAGTTACAAATTGTGTTCAGAGACCTAGCTAGCTAACAAAGCAAAAAATCTAAAAGCATTTGTCAATGAAGAATGGTTCCATTTTAATCACAGGATAAGACTGTGAAGAGATGCTATGTATATAGATGAATCTACAGTGCAATTTAAAAAAAATAATACAAATTTGGCTTAACTTTGAATCATCTGGGAGATAGCCCAGGACACAGAACTGGATCACAGAAATATGCAAGAAATTAAACCATGGCTTAACCCAGGCAAGAGGATAATTGGACTGTCTCCAGCGAATATCACAGCCATTGAACTGCAGTTAATATCTGATCTTGACAACACCAAATGTTTAGGTTAATCAATGCCTACATGCTGCTAGAAAACATACAGTTGAAAATATATAAACAGCCAAGATTTATTTTCACTGTTAAGAAGGAAAAACAGGCTCTGCAAACTAGTACTTGGCAAATGGAACTGAACGTGTTTCCAAAACAGTGGGTGGCTATCAAGAAATTTGGTATTTATTTATAGTTATCTGCATTTGGCTTTGTACAAGGGACTAGATTAGATAGCCTATGATTCCTCATGTTGCCTTCGTCTTGTTCAGGCCATCACAGACCATATTTTACTTGATTTGATTATATATCTGTAGAAGATCTAGCCTAGCCATGACTACCCAACTGGGCCAATATGCCTTCTGGCAGCCTATTATGGCTGTGGCTCTGCATCTTTGCTGCAGACCTCCAGCAAAGGCAGTTTTCCATTGCAAATGGGGACTGCAAAAATCTTCTGAGGCAAGCAGTTGGCAAGCTACTGGCAAACAGATTATGCAATGGTTATTTGTGACAAAGCTTTAATTACACTATGCTGGTGAATTTAACGGAGTATATACTGTACTGTATCTGAGGCCTGGTCTGCACTAACCCCCCAATTCGAACTAAGGTACGCAACTTCAGCTACGTGAATAACGTAGCTGAAGTCGACATACCTTAGTTCGAACTTACTGCGGTCCAGACGCGGCAGGCAGGCTCCCCCGTCGACTCCGCATACTCCTCGCGCCAAGCAGGATTACCGGAGTCGACGGGGAGCACTTCTGTGTTCGATTTATTGCGTCCAGACAAGACGCGATAAATCGAACCCAGAAGTTCGATTGCCAGCCGCCGAACTAGCGCGTAAGTATAGACAAGCCCTTAGGCAACGCTTCTACACCTGTAGCAAATGCCATCAGTTGAAGAATCTGGTAACATAAACCTTAATGCAGCAATCAAACCAGCCTCAGTAATGAATGGTGTTCTGCTGAAGTCCTTGTCTGTTATAACCACAGAATCCTCTGGCAACTATTAATTGTGGCAAGTTATTGGAAACCAAGTTTATGTGACAAGCTGCTGGAAGTAAAACATTTCAGACAATACGCAATAAATAACACATCATAGACATCACCACAGCTAATACTTTAAAACTCTTACACATGAACAGAAATTACTTCAATGATCTATTTAATTCTCCATAGTGGCAAATAAATAACCTGGGACTTTATTGGATACTTTATGTTATCCTGCATTTTACATGCCCTTTGTACTTCACATTTTTCTTTACCTGTAAAACCATTTCCTGTTGAAGGACACACACACACACACACACACACACACACACACACACACACACACACACACACACACACACACACACACACACACACACAATTAGTTTTGTATAATTTTCCTTTCCGTTGTTTGTAACACTGCCACAAGCTGTAGAATAACACTACTCTCTCGTTTTTTCCTTCTATGAACCCAATGCTATGATGGAAAATGAAGAAAATATGTCAAGCAAACTTCTTTTTAACTCTCATAAAACTGCAGCTGTGTGTGTGGCATCACTGGAGTAAAATGTCAAGTTACTAACTTCCCTCACAGGGCTCCTTCTCTCCCACCCCAGCAGTGGAAGCAGGCATAGTGCCAACTCTGCTGATCAGCAGGGCCGCCCAAAGGGGGGCAAGTGGGGCAATTTGCCCCAGGCCCTGGGCCCCACAGGGGCCACCACGACAATATAGTATTCTATAGTATTGCAACTTTTTTTTATGGAAGGGGCACCCAAAATTGCTTTGCCCCGGGCCCCCTGAATCCTCTGGGCAGCCCTGCCGATCAGCTGTTTGGTGGCTGGGGAACAGCGGAGAGCAGAGAGCAGGCAGGAGACTCAAGGAGGGGGCAGAGCAGGGGAAGGGCCTCAGGGGAGGGGGTGGGGGAGGGGCGGGGCCTCAGGGTGGAGCGGGGGTGGAAAAATAAAAAAGTCAGCACCTATGGAAGCAGGAGTTTACTTCCTGAACACCTCAAAATGTGTGTCAGGTCTTGAGGAGAGTCAAAGGCAACTTGGGTGTAACCAAGGTGTGACATTCCCTAGGGTATAATCTGGACTGTTGAACAGCTGTGTCCCCTGCAGTTCTCCAACCTATAGTGCCTCTTTCACAGCTTTACTGTGAGAACAGCCACTCCTGGCCAGTTAAAACACACTCTCCAGCATGTAACTTGCTCCCAGTTACACAATACTGAGTGCTACTAGCTAACCACCTATGAATTAAACTGCAGAGCAACACCAGCAAGCTCTCTAGTTCCAGACTTTTCCCTAGAAATGTGCATCTTGTACAGTCCAACACAAACACAACCTCATATAAAGTCCGTCATTTCATCAATGGAAAATGATATGCTCCAGCTTTGTTATCCCAAATGGAGTTTCCCCACATACTTTAGTCCGAACACAATGGTTAGATAAAATGGTGAAACAAATTTGTTAACTACAGAAAGAAAAAGATTTTAAGTGGCTATAGGCAATGATGCATAAAAATCAGGATTGGTTAGAAAAGAAATAAAAATATAAAACTTGAGCTAATAGCCTCACTTTAAAAACTATTAACTTAAAAGCAAAAGGTTTTTCTCATCATAAGCTTACAGCAGTCTGTACTGGCTGAAGAGCCTCCCCAAATTCAGTTCTTTAGGAGTTGTTGATGTCATGAGCAGAGATGAAGGAGAGTGAGGTCAAGCGTTTTTCTCCCCTCTTTATAATTCAATTTCTTGTGCTAGAAACATCCTTGCCGAGTCATGGTGACAAAATAATCTCTTGTCGATGTGAGGTTTGAACCATCCTTATGAACTGTAAATTTCTTGTTTACTCCTTCCCCTGCCTGAAAATGGCCGCTTAACTAAGTGATAGCCCACTTGACTTTGTTGATACCCGTCAGGGCATGCCAGTATCTTTGTCTCTAAAGAACTGATTTGGGCCCGACTTTCTAACTTTGGAACATGTTACAGCAATGTTATACAGTAGACTCTTATAACTTTACATACAATATTGCCACATATATTTTATCAGGATAATAATGTTCAGCAGATTATGGGTTTTCAAATGATACCTCACAAGGCATATTGTGTACAAAATTTATAATAGTCTTGTAAAAAAAAGTCTGAACATGGGGTACAGACAATCACATACAGGTAACTGGAGGACTCTGCAGGGTGGGGGTAGGGCAGGAGGCAAGGTGCCTGGAGGGACACTGGAGTGAAACAGGGGTGCAGGTGGAGTCGCTATGGGAAGGTTGTTCAAGGTGGGGGGGAATAGGAATAGGAGCTGTTGGGAGGTGGGGGAGAATTAGGAAACCTCCCCCATTCTGCCCTTGTTTACCATTCGCTTCCCCTATTCAGTCAGACATGTTCTGCCCCTGTCCATATCGGCACCTAATTCCCACCTCTTCCCATTTTCACTGTGTGGTTGCAACTGCATTGAAATGCTGCTTTATAATGTAAAGTAACTAGATGGCAGAGTCATCTCTTCTCCTTTCTCCTGTCCTCTCCCCACTTGCCCCCGCCCCACTCATCTAAATCACTCTCCTCCAATCCATCCAAAACACAGCTACTAAAATGACTTTCCTGCCCTGCCAAACAAGTCAAATCTTTCTGACTTCAAATCCCTCCATTGGTAGTTAAGCTGCATTGGTGTGCCGAGAAACCAGAAGGTGTAAGAGAGCACAATCTGGCCCTATGTTAATGACTTCTTTGGGGTCTCCTGGTGCATTTTGTCACGTTCCCTTTTAGCTCCTATGGGCAAGGTTTATTATATTATATTTATGCCTTGCACAGTGCCAAGCACATTGTCTGTGCTTACCACAACAACAGGCTGTTTGCTTGAATACTGGCTGCCCCAGCGAGTGAGGTATTGTTATTGTAAGTTATGATGATTGTGGGGAACAAAGGGCAATTTGTGTAAATTTCAGTTTTACCACGGAGTTGTTACAAACTTCAGAAATTTATGGCAACTGCGATTAGCACAAAGTTACTCCAAGATTACAGCAATTAGAAGAAAAATTAATTTTTTATGAGGTAAAATGAGGAGCATGTAGAGATCCTCAGGAGGTATCTTGAGGTCGAATTACAAATGCCATTCAGAAGAGAAACATCAAAACACTTTTAGTAAATTATTAAAATGATAGATTTTTAAAAATATGTAATAGCTGAAAATATGTTGCCACTCAGAGTGCTTGATCTCAGACTTCCTGTTGTCATAGAATGAAATATGAACTTCAAGGCTTATAAAACAAAGAAGCTCCGTAACATAATGGGTCAAATTCATCCCCGGTGTAAAGCCACATTACTGTAATTGATTAAATTTAACCAGAGTATTTAGGTTTAGAATTTACAGACACCTTTAACATTCTAAAACAATATATCTGAAAGTCACCTTCTCCTTATCATCCAAGTTCTAAATTCATGTTCTGTATTTCTTTTAACAGATAATGATGGCATCACTGCCTAAGACCGTGCAGGTAGTAATATCTGTTTACATCTCTTTTCTTACCTACAGATTAACTCTAAAAGCACTAGTTCTGATGCAACATACTTCAAAATTATATTTCTACTTGCTGTATCCCTTTCTTGTATTATAATAGAATATTGATGATCAGGATGAAAAGTATGGTTAGTATTCTTGCTAGCTAGAACATATCTGCATAACTGAATATGCTATACCTGGATTCCAGACTACCTCTTACTTGAAAACCAACTGTCATTGATGTGATTTATTTTAGACCTACATGAGATATCTAAGGTATTAACCTTTTAGTTTATTCTGTTACTTTATTCATGATATCAGCTGATGCACCAACCACTTGCCACCGTTCAGCTACTACATTAAAGGAATTTGTTAAGATGCTAGGTGTCAGAACTACAAAAGATTCTTCTAACTCAGAAGCCTCATTTCCCAACCAATCCAGTTGGACAAAGCCTCACTCCATCTTCCCCAATCAAACTCATAAACAACCCCACCCGCAAAACCTTGTGCTTTAATTCCTGGATTTTTGTAGATGGGATGGAACTTCACAATCTGAATTTACAACAGCAAAACCCTACACACAATTCCTTCAGGCAAGGTCCTTTCTTGTAAGATAGGATCAGGACAAGGTGTAATTATTGGCCCCGCTAGAATGTGGCTATGCTTAGTCTACCTCAAACAGATATAGATAGAAAGTCCTGACAGAGCATCCCCCCTTACTAGCCACACACCGTGATGCTCTTCATAAGAGGCACTTTCAAGTTCTCCTCCTCAATTATCAGCTCCAGGAGACCTTTAATGTTTCTTCACCAGCAGCCAGACTAACGTTCAGGCCCACCTTTCTTATTCCTCCAGGACTAGGAAACCGAATATGGCAATTTTGTCAGCTACTTGGACTGCTGTATACCCTCTATTTGGGTGCTTGTTCTCGTAGGAAAAGTCTCCTTGAAGATCCCTATTCCAGTCCAGGATGCCTTATTTCTCCCCAGAGGTCAAAATTCTGGGCCAAATCTTAGTTCACACCCAGACAAGCCATCTGAGCTATCTGTTTCAGGCACAAAGCAAATCCCCGTAGGCTACTATGGCAATCCTCTCAGAGGGAGCCAAATATACTTCAATATTATATAATCAGATTGGCTCTTACTTCCAAACTGGCCAGCAGATTTAGATCTGTGAGTGGCCCAGAAATAGCAAGCTGTTGTATGAGCTGCTCCAGGAACTGTTCAAGGGCCTCTTGTTGCTCTCATAAATTGTTGCTATTGGTCTTGCTTAGCCAACTGTCTCACTACTGCTGTTCTTGGCTGCTCCTGTTGAACCAGGTACTTTAGAACCTCCTCCATGTTTCCTTTTACTTAACAAGGGCTCGAGCTAAATTGTGCTGACTGTGCCTGTTGTGGCAGACCAAACCAAACAAAGGTCCACACCTATGGAGTTCTTTTCCAGAACAAACAAAACACTTCCCCTATCAGGGCTTTCTTGCCCTCAGTCTTTGTGAAAGTAGCCCAGCCTCTCCCCAGATAGGTCAGCCTCAAAGACTTTTCAAATAAAAGCTCAGCATATGCAAAATGAAAAACAAACAAACAAGAATGTGCTACTTACCCCTTTTTCTAGAAGAGGCTCCTTAGCCCCTCTGGCTTCCTCTGCATCCCTTCCTGTTCTGAAAGACCCAACCCCTTTCCCAGAAGGCCTTGCCAGTGCCCTGGACTGTAATCTTAACTGTCCTGGGGACTAAAATGCCTAACCTTCCCTTCTTGGTTCAGAGAGAGAGAGAGAGAGGCTGGCTGAAAGCATATAGCTCATTTGACTCCTGGCAGTTCAGAAAATTTGAAAAATATTTTTGGTTCAATATGAAACAAATCCAAAAGCTGTGAAAAGATTTCATCAAAATGTTTGACCCAAAATGGAATTATTTATCATTTTTATAGAGCTAGATTCACAAAACAGACAGAGGATGAGGTAGCTAGAAGGGAGTTACCTGGGCAGTTTATAAATCACAGTGGCAATTCAGAGTCATTCATAATGACAATGAATAGACATTGGACCAAGGCACTAGAGTTAAAGCAATTCTACAGCATGGTGGGTTAGGTAGTTATCTGGAGGGTGGGAGATCTAAGTTCAAATCCTTGGTCTGATGAATACTTATTTATACAAAGTGGAACAGCTTTAACAGGAGAGATTGAAAGTCATCCACCTGGGACTATCCCATGGTGCAATGATTGGGCCACTCTTTAGCCCAGTAGGAGAATCAAGTTCAAACCCTTTCTTTACATCAGGCAGAGGAGGGAATTTAATGTTGCAGTCCCTGTCAGTACCCAGCCCAAGCCGGGGACGCTAATGATCCAACCAGTGGACCAAATTCAGTGATGGATCCTGGTCACATGCCAGTTGTGCATATGCTAAGAAGACTGGGTTAAAAATTATAAAGAGGTCTCCCCCTCTGACCATTTTCTAAATAGTAGCAAAGTCCTGGAAAAGAAAAACAAAAGCAGGGAAGGCAAAAGTATTTGACAAATTTGTGAATAGTTCTGGGTCAACTAAAACTGCATTTTCCCATGAATAAACTATTTGTCAAAAAAGTTTCACTCAGCTCTACTTTTCATAATCTCAAATTAATTTTATTAACACAGTTAAGGATTTTTAATATATTTTACTTTTAACCTGTGTTCCTTTAAATTACAAAACATTAGAGTCAACACAAAAGAAAATCTTTGATCTATGAAGTAAAAAAAAAATCAATTTGAAAAGTTGACACTAGTGAGTGACTAACTACAAGCCTTTATGGCCTACAACAGCTATACCAAATTTAGCAGCTGCAAGGCTGCGTTATTGACTATAATTCTTTCATCTTATAATGGTAGCATTGAATATAGGAAATCAGTAGACCATATTATGCTGACTATCTATCTCAGCTTTCTCATGACAAGCATACAAACAATATCTGTAAAATACAGTATCTTTATAGTCCAAGTTAAATTGCCATTAATAGCTCATGGAACTAATGAGGAGACTTAGAGTCCATGTTTCCCTCACATGTAAAAAATATCTGTAAATAGTTGTTTTGGTATTGCAGGGAATGGAGAATTCTGTTCTCTTTACAGGAGAGACCAATTACTAGCTGAGCCCAATAGTGTACATTATTTTCCAGTTTAGGGTAATTATCCTCAAAATGTAGAGGAACCCCAAGAACTGGCATGTAGTCCATTCTGTTATATGGCACAAAAAGGCATAGAACTATCAGTAAGTTAGAGGTTTGGGTGTTATGAAAAACTTACCAAATAGTTCATCTACAGGTGATGGATGGACTAATAAAATCTGACAGCTGATGACAATGCAGAAGATGAACAATTTGAAAACAGATACGTAATACAAGTACCTGAATCTGTGACTCCAATCACCACTTATCCTGGAAAAGAAACATTAATAAAGAAGTTTCTACTTTTGCCAGCTTTTCACTTTATTAACCTCAATCAAGAAATAGTGCCAGTCATAAGACCACTTATGGATTTCTTACACTCTGCAAATAATAATTATACTAGTTTTACTATACTATATTTTTGGCAAAGTTTGTCTGTGTACCTTATTGTATCTACCTATTACTTATACTCCTGACCAACTTGAAAGAATGAAGGAAAATATTACATTTGTATGTCTGTTCATAACCATTCTAAAGGCTGATCTTTATACCTCTCACTATTCTGTATTCAAATACAACTCATTCGTGCCAATTTCAGATTTCTTTATCACTGCTAATGTCAGGTAGTTCACAATAAAAAATCATATTTGTTTTATCTGATAAATGCGTGAGTGATTCATTCTCAGCTGAGCTGAGTGGAGCCATTAGTGGAATCTAAGATTTTATTTTATGTATTTATTTAGTTTTAAGCACTGGCTGAAAGCAATCTTATTCTAATGTTGGCCTCTCAGACCATTGCTAAGGATTGTTTTGGCACAATGTGAGACCATTGGTATGATGTAATATGGAAATGTATTAGAAATATTTGCAGATCTCTCTCCTATTAGGCAACTTGGTGGACTTCTTAGTGAGGCTGGTTTGCACATTTTTCCTCCTGGTGAGACTAGGAGCCATGGGCTATGGATGTATTGATTTTCATGATGTATTTACCTTACATGAAAACACCAATAAAGAACATTTTAAAACTTTCAGGTGACAAATAGATCTCTTCAAAAAACAATTTCAAATCTTTCTTCTTTCGGTGTCTCCATCCTCTCCTTGTTCTAATTTCATTTGCCAGTTCTTCTTTTAACATTCCTTTTCTGAACTGGAGGCACGCGGCCAGTCTGCATGACTCTCTGAACTGAAATAGTTTAGAACTGGACTCAGTCCAACACTAACCTGCTTAGGACTTTACCTTTTCTTTCAAGCTAAATATTGTTTCCAGGACCCCTGTCTGTCAGACTTCTAATTGACTTTTATATTTAAACAAGCAGGGCCTGATTATCCAGTAGCTTGTATTTTTGTAGACATTTATACCCATGCAGAGTGTAAAATGCTACTAGCTCAGAATGGCACTTGCACACAAAAAGGAGTGTAGCAATGAAAAACCAGCCCATCATGTTTTCTTTTAACTTAAGACTTTTGAAACAATTTAGTGCAGGACCCATGAAGGAATTTCAATTTGAGCCACTGAAAGCACCCCCAAAATGAGTCTATTTTATAAAACTGAAATGGTCATTCTAAAACTTATCTGAATACTCAGGCAGTTATAAACTCTCTCAGTGTATGTTTATAGAGTTATCATAAAGGCTGCAAAAACAGCCCATTCAGGGTACACAGCACAAGTATTCATGTAATATCAAGGTACATATTATAAACAGATACAAATATAGAATTAGATACATGTGACCCCATTAACATACAACAGTACCCAAGTAATATGGATCAAACAGATACAGTGGCTGTAATGATATGTAAAGTAAAGGTATGTGTAAATATAGAGACACACAAATACCTCATAATGAACATGCAGAGTGGATCATTTCAAATCCAGGTAACAAGAACTGCATTAGCCCCAGAGAGATTAAAAAAAGGGAGCTTACAGAGATAATCAGAACCAAGTGGAGCGGGTCCCATTACCCCTTATCAAGGAAGTGGACCAGCCATCCAGCCCATAAAAAGATTCCTCACTGGAAATGAGGAAAGCAAGTTACATGGCCATGGCCATCTCTGAAGGAAGCCCAAATGCCAAAGCAGGAGAGTGAACTGCTTGGTCACACGTGAAGAAGAGACAGGTTGTAAGGAAGGACAGCAGGTCACAAGGTCCCTGCCCACAGAAGTCCACAGCTAAGGGATGGGGGAGAGAGTAAAGGCCATGCTGATGTACGGGGAGACTTTGGCAAACCAGTAAAGTGCTTGAAACCACTGTGGCTTATTGTTAAAAGCAAGCTGTTAAAAGGAAGTCTCAGCTTGAACAAGGCAGGAGGGGAGGGGGTTTTGGGTGCCTCAGAAAGGGCAGCTTGACCCCGCATCCTTCCTGATAAGAATTGTGTTGAAGTTGCTGATACATGCATTTTAAAAGAGCAGGATATGCCCCAGGAATGTCTATTGGGGTCTCAAGGCTGCAGACTCTGGAAAAACCCACACCTGGTTACTCAATAAACAGAAGGAGCCTCTTGCTTGCCCATTGGAACTGTTTGCTTGACAAGTTTTCTTTAAGGGACATGTCATTGTATTACTAATGTATAAATAAGGGGGAAAAGCTTGAGATGGGGGGACTCTTTGGGACTGGTCTCTCCCTCTGGATGCATCTTGTGTTCCCCACCGGCAGACGGTCTGCCACTGTGCCACTCAAGAGCCACACTCCGGTTCAGTAATTATCGAGGTTTGGGGGTGTTTTACTAACCTGTTGCGGACGTGTGTAAGTGCTTGAGACTAAGTAAAGTTTAGCTTTAAGTGAAAGCACTCTTGTGTTGTCCTGTTTGTGCCAGGTCTATCGGTCGGACGGCCATGTCTCCCCTGATTTATTTCCTGACATCTCCTCGCACAGAGTAAAAGTTACCAAGAGCTTTGGGTTGCAAGAACCGCAGGTAACACTGACACCTCCTCACTACCTTCCTTACCCAAACTATTCTGAGCCTCATAATGGTTTTGGTTATAGAGGTAAATTAATTTTTGCCTAGGGAAGGACTTGCGTCAATCAAACAAGCTTTTCCATGCCTATATGGTCATTTCACTGTGACTCTTGTGCTAGTCTGAGGTCCCCTCCCTGTTTTCCCTTTCACAGCATCCAGCAATCTCTTAACTGGAGCTGCCTTATTAGTTTCCTATAATCTTGGTGAAAGGTGATAGTAAACCAGATGCTCCAGATCCAAGTTCTGTAGAAATCTCTATTACAGAGGTGGCCAAACCATGGCTTGTGAGCTGCATGCAGCTCTTTTACAGATAAAATGTGGCTCGCAGAGCCCCTCATGCCCCCTCCCCCTCCTCCTCCATTCTCCACCTACCAGTCTTGGGGAGGGGGAGCTCAGAGTTTCTTCCTTGTGGCAGGGCTAGCGGCTTCTGCCCAGCATGGAAGGAGTTCTCAGAGCTTCAGCCCTGCAGGAGGTGCCTGCCAGGGCTCAAGGCTTCAGCAGGAGCATGGCTGAAGCCCTGAGCCCTGGCAGGTGCCTCCCGCAGGGCTGAACCCCTGAGTCCCAGCAGGCGTGCCCGGCTCTCGAACTTCTGAAGATTATCATGTGTGTCTCAGAGTGCCAGTAAGTTTGGCCACCCCTGCTCTATTATAATAGTAATGATTAACTATTCATATCAGTGCAATGGGGTCCCATACCTTAATCCTTGATCCATATTGGGGTGAAAGTAAACTTACGCATCTGGCAAAGTCCTCTTCCTCCTCTCCCTTCCCCCATTTCTTGTCCTGGACCTTGTAAGTAGACTTCCACAGTTCAGAAATCCATGCAAGAGGAGGCAGGGTGTGAAAGGCTTGGCATGGAGCCACTGGGCATACATTATTTCCTTCACCTCCCCCCCCAGCCTTTTTGTGTGGACAAAATGCACTAGGGGCATTCTGGAATCAGCTTCACTCAGATGAGTCCTTGACAGCACCACTCCTGTTTGCTCCCACTGACCTCAAAGGGACTGCTTGTACAAGTAAGCAAGGCAAGCTGGATTTGGCCTTTAGCATCCTGCCATATACTGTGTGCATTCCCCTGAAATATGCTGGAGCAGTATATGACTGACATCTCTTTGAGACCTGCATGAACACAAGGAGTTCTGCTGTCGGTTACACCATTATAAATCTGAAGTATTCACTGACTTCTGATAACTCTGGACGTACATTGGCGTTACTGAGGTCAGAACATAGTTCAAGCTGTATTATCTCATTAGTCTATTCTAGAAAACAAACTTTTAAAATAAACACATAAATAACTACAAGGTTTTTGAGTCCATGTGAATTGTTACAGCTTTTAAAAAGAAATCACAAAGACTTCCGCTGCAGAAAATTTGTACTTAAATAATGAATGATATTGTGACAGGAATTCACAAAAGTACAAAACTCCAAGGAGCTAATCCTTCTCCTTTAACTCAAGTGGATGATGTGCCTTTTTTCCTAAAACATGTGAATTAACGGTGGGGTGCCAGTCAGCCTTAACGTTCAGTTTCCTCACTTTTGTCAGTTTGTGTCTCAACTTTTATCCTATTTCAATATATATTTTTCTGCATTTAGTGTATCAAAGCGCTTAGCTAGGTTTGATAAGTCGTAAAGATGTAAGTTACAGGGAAAATGTAGGCTCAGCAGGAATCAGTAAAGACCATGTCATTTTAAGATATCTTCTTCATTTCTGTAGCCAGGCCTAGCTGGTAATTTGTTACATCCCCTGCTGGTAAAATACATCTTATAAACTTGCATGCTTCTGGGGTGAATGAAAGCTTAATTGGCTCCCAGTATGACAGCTAAAGGAGGAACAAGATGAAGGCTTTGTCTCCTATGATGAAAGAGGAACACCTTACCTCCGTATGCAAGACAAAGATGTACAGATGAACTGAAAATGGGAGTGGGAGAAACAAGGCATCCTCCATGGTGTGATAACAGTTGTTCCCGAAACTATCCCACAAAGAAATGTCATCTGATGTCACTCCACCTATGACCTGCATCAGAGGAAATAGGAAGAATGCTCGAGTGCAATAATTTCCTTAACTCTCCAGCAAAATGAAGAAAACAGAAACAGGAGAAAAGAAAAATACAGTTAAAGTATAAATTGGGTAGCTGAAGCATTAAAAGGGTTCATATGAGGGATCCATTTTAGATGATAAAATTCACCTTTTTTAAGTAACTAACTGATCAGGAAGTCCCTCCCTTATGGTTTATGCCTATGAATAAGTATATACTAAAGAAGAGCTCTGTGCAGCCATGCCAACTCTCATGAATTGATCATGAGAGACGTGATTTCTGGATTAAAATTAAGCCTCATTAATAATCTCGCAATAGAACTCTCAAATGTCAGGATTTTTTTTCAGCTGTGGCTGAAAAAAAAACCTGACATTTGAGAGTTCTAAAAGTGAGGCTTAAATTTACACGGAAATCCTGTCAGCCTCAATACATGGAACATCCCTCATATTAAAACCCTATTTACCTCTGTACTAAATAAACCTGATATCTAACTTTTATTACTATTACATGCAGAAACGACATGAAAAGAACATTATCATGGTTGCAAAGTCAAGCACTTGAAAGTTAGGAAATGCCAGGTTTATGGTTGCCTTTCCAACCTTAATTCTCCCCCTCTTGTGCATCTGTCCTGTGCATTAAATGAGACAGGTGTCCTGTGGGGAAAGAGTACATGATCACATAACTAAAGACTGTATTATAATGCATATGCACAAGAATAGAACTAAGGTTACAAAGGCAACTATTGATCTGGTATTTCCTAACTTTTGAGTGCTTGACTTTGCAACCTAAATAATATTTTTTTCATTGCAGGGTTTTATATTAATGGAATTTCCCCCTCCCCCCTTTTTTTAAAGGAAAAGGGTAAAAATAAGTTATTTTATGTACAACTAAAACAAACCACCCCTACATCAACAGCACTTGAACACTAAACCTTCAACACTGCAGCACAGACTATCATTTGAGCCATAGGACTGGCTATATTAGGGACAGCAGGAGAAGGTTGTTATTCCAGAAGGAGATGGTGAGGAGGGAGAAAGAATAGGCTACTAGGGTCATGTGCTGGGTCTGGGTGGTGGTCATAAGAAGCCTGGTTTGTCTCCCTCCTCCTCACCCCTGGAGAGGGTATCACCCCTGGAGAGGGAATGTGATGTTCCCCCTACCCCATCCTCTGAGTCAGGGGTAGGCAACCTATGGCATGGGTGCCGAAGGCGGCACGCGAGCTGATTTTCAGTGGCACTCACACTGCCCGGGTCTTGGCCACCAGTCCAAGGGGCTCTGCATTTTAATTTAATTTTAAATTAAGCTTCTTAAGCATTTTAAAAACCTTATTTACTTTACATACCACAATAGTTTCATTATATATTATAGACTTCTAGAAAGAGACCTTCTAAAAATGTTAAAATGTATTACTGGGACGCGGAACCTTAAATTAGAGTTAATAAATGAAGACTTGGCACACCACTTCTGAAAGGTTGCCGACCCCTGTGAGTTATCTATTGTCTGTTGTCTATTTTATAACAGGTCCCAAACTATATACAGTATTCTGAATGTGGCCTTATCCCCTATATACTTTTTTCTTTCTTACATACATCTGCTGCAAATCCTACCTCGACACCTCAACGCGGCGCAGCAATGACCCTGGCTGTTCGACAGCGAAGGTAGAGGAGTGCATTCTCTGGCAAGTCTAACCATGCTATCAAGGTGTCGGACTGTCAGCCCAGTGAGGGGGTTGCTTCCTCTGTGGAGGGGTGTATAATCCCTCTTTCTGAGGCTGTAAACTAGCTAAGCTGAGGAGGTAAACGTGCCACTGACAGCCCAGCCAGCGGGTGGCTAAAAACAATGACTAAAACAACATGGAAAACCAAGTTTCAGTTCTTGATATGTCCCTCAATCCCCATTCCGGAGGCAGTGAGGCATTCGAACAACGAGAGGCTGCAAAGAATCTCAGATGCCAGGTCGCCAAAAGGAAACCAGACAACTCTCTCAGTATACACTTATAACTGCAGAACGCTGACGAGGGAGGAATCAATAAACCATCGTATGGAGGAAAAGGCAGTAACAGCCTGCTATGTGCTGAGTGTTTGCGAAACATGACGAAAGAAGGAGATGGAGGTCAGCTGGAGGGATGGAAGCATGGTCATTCTAGGAAAAGGAGAAGGCACAAGGACAGTTGGAGGAGTTGGATTCATCATAAACAACGAATGGTCTTCGAAAATTGTCTCATGCCATTTTAAGTCATCACGTATAGGGGTGCTTTACCTCCAATTGAACCGAAATAGTACCCTCAAAATCATCCAGATATTTGCTCCCACAAGTGCGTGCGAAGATGATGATGTGGAAGGATTCTATCAGGAACTGAAGGAAACCCTCGTTCAGAGTTCCACATGTACGATTCTGATGGGAGATTTTCACCCCAAGGTTGGAAGAGGGAGAGAGGGTGAAAAGTTCATAGGAAGATATGGTATCGGAGAACGAAACACGTGAGGAGACCGACTAGCTATATTGGCAGAGACGAGGAGAATGTTCATTGGTAACACCTGGTTCCAAAAGAAGGCCAACAGAAGATGGACCTGGATTGCACCAAATGCGATGACAAAAAATGAAATCAGTTACTTTCTGATCGATAGACGATGCATCGTGCAGGATATTTCAGTAGTGCCATCATTCAATATCAGTAGCAATCATCACCTGAGAGCCAGACTCATATTCACTGTGAAGGTGGAGAAAAATGGGGTGTGTATGGTGAACAGAAGGCACCAACCGGTAGCTTTTGATGAGGCAATCCTGAAGGAAAACATTTCTAGGGAAGATTGGAGCCTCCTGGACAACTGTGAAGATGATTATGAGAACTTCAGTAAGAGACTGAAATGGTGTGTGAAACCAGCTGAACGTGAAAGACCAAGAAGAGCTAGCACAAGAATCTCAGAGAATACAAAGACTTTATTGGAGAAGGGGAGGAAAATGAAAAGAAAGGGTAGCGACAGGCTCGAGTACTCCCTTCTCCGTAAGCTCATATGAATGAAGTTGAAGGAAGACTTTGAGAAATTTCAAACCAAAAAGCTCCTAAAGGCTGCTGAAGATCGTAAGAGTCTCAAAAAATGCAAACGGGAACTGGCGTTGAACAGGTCATCATTATTGGCTTTGAAGAATAGGGTCGGAGAATCAGTAACCGATCAAACAGAGATGGAGGCAATCTGCACGGATTTCTATACCCAGCTGTTTGCACCCTGTATAGACGTCCCAATGCCATCACTTCAACAAACCGATGAACACATATTCCTGGTTCTCATTAGCGAAGTCTGTCATGCAGTTCTTCAAATGAAAGAGGGGAAGGTTCTAGGTAAGGACAGTCTGATAGCAGAAGTGCTTAAGGCAGGAGGTCAGGAACTTAGGAAAGCTCTCGCCCAAAGGTTCAGCCGCTACCTGGAAATCCAGAAGATACCATCCAGTTGGAAAGAGTCCAATACCATCTTTCTGCATAAGAAAGGTGATCGAGAAAATCTAAAGAACTATCATCCGATCTGCCTGCTTTCGCATATCTATAAATTGTTCACTAAAATAATAACAAATCGACTGTCGCGAAACCTGGATGAACAGCAACCTAGAGAAAAGGCCAGCTTTCGAAGGAATTATAGCACGACAGACCACCTCTTCACTCTAAACCAACTACTAGAGCGTTCAAGGGAATATAAGTTCCCTTTGTGCACTGCCTTCGTGGACTACGAGAAGGCGTTTGACAGCATAGAGACTAACGCTGTTCTTGAAGCTCTTTCAGAACAGGGCATCAGTATGAAATATATCACATTACTAAAGGAAGCAAACTCTGGCTGCAGCACGGACATATCACTGTTTGATACTCCCCTCCAAATCCCCATTGAGAAAGGTGTGAAACAAGGAGATACAGTTTCACCAAAATTATTCACAGCCTGTCTTGAATCGTTTTTTCAACGAGCAGACTTGAAAGGTGGGATTAATATCAACGGTGAGCGGCTAAACCATCTCAGGTTCGCAGATGATATAGTGCTGATAACTGAAAATACAGCCCAGATTGAGAGCATGCTTAAAGAACTGAACACGAAAAGTAGTCAAGTCAGATTAAAAATGAATCGGTCAAAAACAAAATACATGAGATCAGATGTTCTGCCAAGAACCCAAATAATTCTTGGAGGAGAGCAGATCCAAGAGGTTGATAAATATGTTTATTTGGGCCAGGAAGTCAACATGTGTCACGATCAGAAAAGCGAACTGTCACGCAGAAAAAAAGCTGGATGGTGCGCATTCAATGACATCAAGGACATCCTCCAAGGAAAGATCAGCAAAACAACTCATGCAAATCTTTTCAACTCAACTGTACTTACAGTGATGTTATATGGAAGTGAAACATGGTCGCTGACAAAGATTGAAGAACATCGACTGGCTGTCACATAGAGGGCAATGGAACAAATATTTTGGGCATTTTGCTCCACGATCACATCCCCAATGAAATAATTAGGCAGCAGTCTGGAGTGCGAGACGTTGTTGAAAGCAGGCTCAGCAAAATGCGGTGGGCAGGACATGTGGCCCGATTCAGCGACAACAGATGGACCGCAGCTATATCTGAGTGGTATCCGTGAGAATAGAAATGGCAACGCGGTCGGCCATCAAAGAGGTGGGATGATTTCCTAAAAAGAGATATGGACAAGCATGGCGAAGAATGGCCAGAGCGAGAGAAGATTGGAAGACGTGTTGTGATCGGCTCAATCTCAACTGATGAAGGACCAACAGTCTACACAGTCTACAACATCACATTGCAAGATCACATTTACTTTGGCATCCATTATCATTTCAAACCCTTCTCAGCATGATTGTTATCAATAACAACCTTAGATTTTATACATCTTTTCTCTACATTAAATCATATCCTATATAGATATTTTTCTAATCTCTCTAAATCATTTGGGAATTTCTTTCTTTCCTCCATTATTTATTTATTCCCTCTAATGAGGTGTTGCATGCAAATTTTATTGATGTTCAATATTCAATATTCAGGTCATTTATGAAGTTGTGAAATAGTACTGGTCCCAACATTGAAGCCATGGAGTTTTGATATCTCTATACAATCTGGATTATCTTTCTGTTTATGGTCTAACAGCTAATTTTGTAACCACCCAACAGTATTTTTATTCTAATAACATTATCGTAAAGTCCAAGTGCTGGGTTACACACAGTTTTTGTACCAACAGTACAAAACTGTGTGTAGAATAGCCCTTAGATTTGGACATATGGTCACATGCCATAGTTATAGGCAGGATTCTAAATCAGAAAGATCATGGTTGACTTTATGTGGTAATTTCTAAATCCCCAACTCAGGAAGGCATCTGTATTCAGGAAAACACTTAAATATGTGCTTAACTTTAAGCATATACATAAGTCCTACTGAAGCCTATAAAGGTAAGCACATACTTAACTGTTTTCTTGAATATGAAAGGACTTAAACACATGCTTAAGTGCCTTCCTGATTTGGGGACTAAATTACTAAAATCCAAATGCATTAGGGGCACTACTAAAATACACATAATACATAATAAATTCTGTTTGCCTGCAAATCCTTACTCACATGAGTAACCCCATTGATTCAACAGGTGAATGAAGATTACTCACATGAGTAAGGCTTTCAGGACTAGACTCTTGAAGCTCTGTTTGTAACAAAGAAAGCTATGAGACTAATCTAGCATGGTCTGTTCTTTATTAAACTAGGCTGCACATTGGTCATCAGATTGTCTTTTAAGATCTTACAGATCAATTCCTTTATTATTTGCTCAAGTGTTTTACTTGGTACTAAGCTTTGACTAACTGGTCACTAATTTCTTTGTTCCCCCTTTTTATTTTTCTTTCATGTTCATAAAAAAGCTTTAAATGTATTGATTACCATTATTGCAGGCATCCCACTTTTAATTAGCAAACTATTCTTACCACTCTACTTAAGTCTGTGTCAGCACATCTATTATAAAGCTTGTTTTTTCAAAGGATTTTATTTGCCATAAAAATTGATCTGGCTTGAATATTTTATTTACTTATAGATCTCAGCTCACAGGTAAGTTTGATTTATTTGCTTTAAAAAAAAATCTTCGAACATATAAAAATTGTAGGAATGCAGAGGAGTTAGAGAATTATATTTTATTTAAAGTATTTCTCAACCTCAACATTTAAATTTTATACAAATTAAAGACTAACAGTGCTAAGTACCCTCATCTCATGCTGAAGTAAAAGGGAGCAAAGGACATTTAACACCATCCAGGTGTCACTCAATACCTCAGGCTTTAAATTTGTAAGTGTAATGGACTCCTGCATTAGTCATCAGCAGGGTCTGAACCTGGATCAGCACTACTGCAACAGCAACCTCTACTACTTGAGCCAAAACAGTGATTCTGTTAGCTCAGTAGGTCTCAACCGTGGTACACGTACCCCTGGGGGTACACAGAGGTCTTCCAGGGGGGATATCAACTCATCTAGATATTTGCCTAGATTTACAACACGCTACATAAAAGTATTAGTGAAGTCAGTACAAACTAAAATTTCATATGTTTATACTGCTCTATATACTATGCATTGAAATGTAAGTACAATATTTATATTAGAGTTCATTTATTTTATAATTATATGGTAAAAATGAGAAAGTAAGCAATTTTTCAGTAATAGTTTCCTGTGACACTTTTGTAATTTTATGACTGATTTTGTAAGCAAGCAGTTTTTAAGTGAGGTGAAACTTGGGGGTAGGCAAAACAAATCAGACTCCTGAAAGAGGGACAGTAGTCTGGAAAGGTTGAGAACCACTGTGTTAGCTGATAGCAGTAGTAGACTGCTATTCTCTATTTGGACTAGCCACTAGAGGGAAACAACGCACACCCGCTAAGTCTTCACCAGATAAAAAAGAACTGTGTTCTTAACTCAAGTGAGTTAACCCAATGTAAAATTGTAGGGAAGACAAGTCTGTTTCCACATGAGTTAGCAGGCTGAACTAAAGGCAGCCTGCTCTTTAATTTGACCTTAGATTCATAGATTCTAGAACTGGAAGGGACCTTGAGGTCATGGAGTTCAGTCCCCTGCCCTCATGGCAGGACCAAATACTGTCTAGACCATCCCTGACAGACATTTATCTAACCTACTCTTAAAATCTCCAGAGACGGAGATTCCACAACCTCCCTAGGCAATTTATTCCAGTGTTTAACCACCCTGACAGTTAGGAACTTTTTCCTAATGTCCAACCTAAACCTCCCTTGCTGCAGTTTAAGCCCATTGCTTCTTGTTCTATCCTTAGAGGCTAAGGTGAACAAGTTTTCTCCCTCCTTCTTATGACATCCTTTTAGATACCTGAAAACTGCTATCATGTCCCCTCTCAGTCTTCTCTTTTCCAAACCTTCTAACACTTGTGAAAACTACAAACTATCTTCACCAGGATTTTACCTAAAGTAACCTAACTTGAGTTAAGCATACACTGTTTTATTCCACTGCAGAGAAGGCCATGGTGTAACTGAGTTACATAGACACTTGAGATCTGAATCAGTAAACAAATGAGCCCAGTGCAGTACCCATTAAAGTCAATAGCAAAACACCCACTGATTTCAATGGATCAGGCTCATGTGTCCTGTTTTTTTCCTACAGACCCCCGCGCAAATTGTTGGAAGCTCAGCTATGAAACATTCAAACTCAGGAATCTACAGCAAGAGCCCCACGGCAGCTCTTAACTGTCACACTGGAGTATAGAATGAGAGGTGATCCCCAGATACTTAAGTCCCAAAACAATACAGATTTTTAAAGATCAACACCAACATCTTTAATTTCACTTGGAAGGTGGACTTCAAAGTACAATGCACTGTGATTATCTATTAGGGTAACCAGATGTCTCTATTCTATAGGGACAGTCATGATATTTGGGGCTTTTTCTTCTATAGGCGCCTATCACCCCCCACCCCCGTCCCAATTTTTCACACTTGCTGTCTGGTCACCCTATTATCTATCCTTGAACCGCAATGTCACTGATGATCATTAGAATGTCCGCATGAGACAGAAATGGCTGCAGCCTTACAGTCAGCCACAGAGAATCAGGGCCATTCCTTGTAGACAGTTAGCAAATCCATGTTAAATGCCTAGAGTTCTTGAAATGTAAGCCTGTATTTTCAGGAAATTAGAAGTAGATACTAATTGTATTTGTCTCTGTTTACCTATAGCTTATTAGAAGTTTAACAATCTAATTAACTTGTAGATGCTAAACTTCGGTTCCTGGCTGTTATGTTTCATTACTATAGTCTATTGATTCACAGAACAAATGGGGATGTTAACATTTAGATGAAACTTGTGGTGTAATAATATCATTGTTTTTTTTTCTCTTTGAAGTTTGTAGTAAACTATTGTAGCGAAGTGACGACTCACCGGTGCGGCGCCTCCTGCTGATTGCCCTGGGAATTAGCGCGCTTCCAGCTCAGAGCGCCCTCTGCTGGCTGGCGGCTCACCTGCCTCAGGCCTCCGTGTCCCTCCCGGACCCTGGTGCCCTTTACCTCTGCAACCCCTGTACCTGCTTTGGCCTTTGGCAAGGCCTGCAGCCTGGGGAATTGCCAGGTTGGAGCTCCCCAGCTCCTCTTGCCTTTCCCCAGGCCTGCTCTACTCCTGGTACGCTGAGCTCCCAGGCAGCCAGGACCTTCTCTCTCTACAGCTAGAGAGAGACTCCTCCAGCTCCTGTCCCCCAGCCCTCTTATAAGGGCCAGCTGGGCCCTGATTGAGCTGGCCATACCTGTGGTCAGCTACTCCAGTGCTTTCACTCCTTTTCCCAGTCACAGCCCTCTCCAGAGCTGCTTTTACTATGGGCTCCCCAGGGCAGCCCTCTCCCAGGGCTGTTTTAACCCCTTCAGGGCTGGAGCAGGGTGACCACCCCGCTACAACTACCTATGAGCCATTTGAATGGTTAATTGCCTTATGCTAATGAAGGCAACTAGTTACCAGTGCGTGCCTAGGAAATAGAGATTTACTTCAAAGCAATTCTTCATCCAAAGAATACCTGCTGTTTAACAGCTGAGCTTCAGCTATAAAAGAACTTCGGGACCTGATCCTTACTACGGTAGAACCTCAGCATTACGAACACCAGAGTTATGAGCTGACCAGTCAACCACACACCTCATTGGGAACTGGAAATATGCAATCAGGCAGCAGCAGAGACACACACACAAAAAGCAAATACAGCACAGTACTGCATCAAACATAAACTTCTAAAAATATAAAGGGAAAGTTTAAAAAAAAAAGATTTGACAAGGTAAGAAAATGTTTCTGTGCTTGTTTCATTTAAATTAAGACAGTTAAATTTTTCTTAAGGCAGCATTTTTCTTCTGCATAGTAAGGTTTCAAAGCTGTGTTAAGTCAATGTTCAGTTGTAAACTTTTGAAATAACAGCCATGTTTTGTTCAGTTACGAACAACCTCCATTCCTGAGGTGTTTGTAACTCTGAGGTTCTCAGATCTGCTTAAACTTTGTCAGGAAAGGTTCAAGTCTCAAGACTGAGGTCTCCAGGTGTACCCTGGATTATCCCTGCGAATTCTCATGGAAGAATTTGAACAAACTCTTCACATGGTCTGCCTATTGGACTATCACCTATTGAACTGATTCAGAAAGGACTTTTACAAATCAGCAGTCTCGCCATCTCTACTATGAAATTGATATAAGAACTTTATTCAGATCTGTATATATAATGATCTTTAACCAGAGTAAATCTCTTTTCTTTTTTAATAAATCTTAGATGTAGTTAATAAGAATTGGCTGTGAGCATGTATTTGAGTAAGATCTGAAATATTCATTGACCTGGTGAATAATGTGTCCAATCTCTTGGGATTAGTAGAACTTTATATATGGTGAATACGATTTTTAAAAACCCTCACTATATACAGCTGGCTGTCTAGGTGGGAGCCAAATGCTGGATTGCTAACCAGTAAGGTATTACAGAAGCTGTTTTGTTACTGGCATGGTGAATCTAATTATAAGACTAAATCACTAGTTTCGGGGATCATCTGCCCTATTCTTTGCAGTTTGCCCCAATTGAGCATTCTGTGTGGCTCCTCCAGCGACCATGGTCATGTGGGGATACTGCAGTCCAAAGTCTCAACCTCTCCCCTAATTACAGCTTTTCATAATGAATATAAGGGGTGACGAGATGGATGCTTGTTGAACGCCAGATGTAAGAGCCTTTGCCCAGCACTGGTTTCTGGAACCTCTCGGAGAAGGAAGAGTGAACCCATTTAACAGCTACTCCATCCATTATTGTTTTCTTTCTGGTGTGGGACCCAGTTCTTCCCTCTACCCTCAGTGGTGACCCTTGACATGTTCATTGTTGGGTATGTGCCTACTTTGTTCCTTTTTATTTGCTTTATTAAAATTAGAGGACAGAATGGGGAGAAGGGTGGGGTGGAGGATGCGCTTTAAGATTAACCAAAATAAATGAGTTTGAACAGCAACTTGAAGAGTGAGACTGAATGCCACACTGGCACAGGGATAAATAAAAGTCCTATTTGCTTGTGCTTGTATGTTATTTGATAGAGGAACAGAAGTTGCTGTTGACTAGATTTACTAGCATTAAAAATCTGCTGTTAATCATCTTTGTCCTTACCCTGTAGTTACAGGCAGAGATGGTTTGGGACCATATTTGGCACTGAGACCATACTGTGGGCATCCCAGTACTGGATAATCTAGTCCATCCCCCCAGTCAGGGCAGCACTGTTCCTGCAGTTTATGTATTTTATAACCTTCGGGGAAAGATTTTTTATTTTCTTCAAATTAGACCAGAAAATTAACACACCCACATTCAAACAACATTTTAGGTTGACACTAACACACCAAAGCAAGGGAATGCAAAAGTTTAGGCCTAACATTTCATTCTTAACTGTGAATTCTCTAGGATGGAATACAACTAATAATACTTACCATTTACTGTGCATAGTGCTTTTCATCTTCAAAGCGCTTTACAAACATTTATTCTGAATCTGGGAAAAGTATGATTTAAGGCCAACTTTTGATAGTTTGTGTGACAATGTAAATGTCATTTAAATTGAGTCTGTTTGTATTTAATCGGATAGAACTAAAGTACTTTAGTTTAAACGCTATTGTTCCATTAAAAGCCAATTACAGAAATTCAGCTTTCCTTGAATTTATAGCATACAGCTTTTCATTTTAGAAAGATCTATCTAAATGCTTCATCCGAATTCAGTCTTTACAATTCGGACTAATTGCATAACATTCTTTTCAACCTACTGCATAATGTAACCCTGATTTGGGGGGGAAAAGATCTTTGCAGTGTGCTTGCATGTCTCTATCTATATGTTAGTAGTACTACCTTTGTACAGCAGATAGCGCTCAAGATGTTTCCATTTATTAGAGGGTAGAGAGATTGTGTTATAGCTACTATGCTTAGGAATGCATTTGTCCGATGGTAATCTATCTAGCTCAGCATAGAATAGGATGTTCTGTAGATGTCACTGCCTTGATAGAAATGGGCACTCTCTCATTAATACATTAGCTGATTTAATAATTGTTTAACTTATATGTGGATAAATATAATTTCTTTTCATTGAAATTAACATACATAGTCCCCAAACAAATATGTTTGTAGAAGGCACCATTTATTTTTAACCCAGGATATGGAAGTAACATTTAGATTCAAATTCTGTTAAATAAGTGTAAATCCATATGTCATTTAAATTGATTATTCTCTTTTTCTTTTCTTTTTTTAAAGTAAAAATGCAGCACTACGCAGATCTGCTAAAATGAACATATGACTGGGGCAAATTTTCAAAATATTAAATATTCTAAAAATATCTGAACTTATGCAGATTGAATTGTAATGGATGGTCTCAATGAGCATCTGTGTTTGTTCAAGGTATTTTCTGTATCTTCGGAGTGTGAGGAAAATGAACTCATTTTAGAGTTTAACTAGTTGAATTTTGTTTATTGTTATGGATCAAGTGTAATTTTTCAGCCCCAAATGAATACCTGAGATTTAAGTCTATATCCCATGCACAGAATACAAATCCATATATGACACATACAGAAGAGGAACCTAATTGGGAAACTAATGCATACAACTACATTATTGTAATCATCTGGTAAAATTGTGCCAGTTTTCCTGGACAGTTAAAGAATTTTTAAACATATTTTTTTACTAGTGAGGCTTTGAGAAGTTTAAAATATAGGGGCAGTCAGAATGAAATTGGAACATGGAGTTAGTAATAAGATGAGACACGGCAAGAGAAAATTAGGGGGAAACTAATCTGCAGATGACAGGCACGGTTTTGAAAAATGAAACGACTGCTGCTATCCCAATTTCAGCTTGGTGGTAGAGAGGTTGCATATCACATCACATGTAAATTACAGATTAGAAAGATGTGGCACTGCCAAGCTCGGAACAATCACATCAATTAAAAATATAAGCACTGCCACTTCACTTCCAGAGAAAGCAGTAGGTGTGTGTATTCAACGCACCTATCTGTTCTATGAGCACATTGGAACTTCAGCTGAACAGTTTGCCTCATGAACACACCATGTTTTCAAAACATTACTTCTCCTTTTTCAGGGTTTAACTAATCATCTGGCACTTAGGGGACGAGGACAGAGAGTGAAAAGCATCAAGCTTCTTATCCTTCTCTCAAAAATTGGCCCAGGTGTGTGTTTTTGTTGTTGGTTTTTGTAGCCACTAAAAGAAAATCATTTAATCCTGGTTTGTTTTGCTTGGACTCACTGCTCCTTCCCTGGATCTTTTCGAACATGTGTATCAACTGACTTGCCATGCGTGTATCTCATTACCTATGTGCTAGATTCTACTCTCTTCTATAACGTGAGCAATAACACTCTCTTTTTCCTGAATGTGAAAACAATCTGCTCTAAGAACTTTCCCTTTCTTGTAAAAAGAACAGGAGTACTTGTGGCACCTTAGAGACTAACAAATTTATTAGAGCATAAGCTTTTGTGGACTACAGCCCACTTCTTCGGATGCATATAGAATGGCTGCTGTTCTAGCTCAGAGGGGTGAGTTAATTAATAGTGTTTGTGTGCTCTGATCCCCCTGGAGAAAGTTGTGTCTCCAGAGTTATGGTGATGATGGACCTTAGCTGTGATGAAATAGCTGGTGCAGCCACCTGCATTCATGCTCCCCCCGAAGAAGCAATGGACCTTGCTAAGGTATGTAACATGGAAAAGTGCATTTTATAAAGGATAGTCAGTCTTTCTGGCAACATTCTTGAGTCACATGGGAAGAGAGTGAAATCTCATTGGGTTGAACCCTAAATAGTTTCCTATAACTAGCTCCAAATGCCTAAATACTGTAACATAAACTGACTTTTGCAAGTCCTGTAGTGGGGTAGCCCTGCTTCTGCCAAGCATCATTTTCCGATAGAACAACGCTGAAAACAAAACACACACTTTCCCATATGCACTCCAGCTCTCCAGCATTGTATCTGAGCTGCAACTAGAGATTCATAAGGGAAAAGAGGCCCTTTAAATACAGTGGGCCTCCTTAAAAGTCAGGATAAAATGTGTAAATTAAGTCAAACCACTCTCCCCTTCCTTTTAGAGGGGAAAGCAGTGAGAAGAGTGAGATTGTAGGGGGTGGGGGGTTAAATAGTTGATCATTTTAAATACTTTTCTTTAACCACCTCCATCCCTGTTTTAAAATGTCTTAAGCACCCAGGCTGGAACCTCCAGATCCTCAAGGAAGCAGCAATGGGACAAAAGGGATGGAAATGATGTTCAAGGTCATCCCCAGTGTGTCCTGTCCCTGGGTGAAAAATGCAAACTTGCTTTACTTAGTCAGTCCTCATCCTGCAGCAGAGCCGTGCGGGCCAGGCATGGCTTAAGGGTTAGCAGTAAAGTACAGACCCGCTAACGCCAATCCTTACCCCAGCCCCATAATCCCCCCCTTCCTCATAGCGCAGAGCGGGACATTTCTGCCCCCCGTTAGAGCGGCCCCACTCCCAGCGAACTGCCTTGCTCCCCTTCCCCGCTGCGGGGCTCTAGGCGGGCAGGGGCGCTGCCGGGACACCGCCGCAGGAGCACCCGCGCGGAGGGGGGTTGGCCCGGACCCCCTTGGCCCGCGCACGTGAGTCCATCCCCCACCCCGCCCCCGCGCGCCTGGGGGGAGCCGCTCCCCGGTGCGGAGGTGCCCGGCGCCCGCCCCCTGGGCGTTACATCCCGGGGCCGTGGACACGAAGCTCCTGCCTCAGTCAGAGAGATGCCGCCCGACGTGCCACGGGGACAGGCCGCTTCCCGGCCGGGACTTCCAGCGCCCCGCCGCGGCTCTCCCCCACCCCGGCCCCGCCGCCTCAGCTCCTCCCCGGCCGTGGCGCCCCTGCCCCGCGGGACCCGCTCGGAGCGCCGCTCCCCCGGGCACGCCCCGGCCCAGCCACTGCACTTCCCCCAGGCGCGCCTGGCTCCCGCCGCCCCAGCTCCCCTCCCGCACCCCGGCTCCTCACTGCCACGCCGCCCCCAACTCTCGGCGGGACCCCGCCGCTCCCAAGCTCCTCCCCGCCCTGCCTCGCGCAGCCAGCGCGCGGGGCGGCAGCTCGAGAGCCGGCTGGCGCGCGCAGCGGGGCTGCTGCTGCCGCTGCCGCTCGGCCCCCGGGGGGGGCGGGGGAGGTGACGGCCCCCTCGGATCTCAGGTCCAGTCCTGCAGCGGCACGGAAGGGATCTGCCGTGGCCAGTTCAGGTGGCCCCGCTGCCTGGCAAGCGGAGCGCTGCGCTGAGGATGTGTTGGGGGTTTGATTCTCCCTGCTTGTGTTTTGCTTAAGGTGATCACAGTGGTATGTCCCTGTACTCAGTCCTGCCCCCCAAAGTGGAGATGTGCAAGATCCAAGTAAGGGAAATCATCTCCTAGACTCCACGCCAGAATGATGTACCTGCAGCCCCTGCCTCTTATTGTGGTACAGAGCTTCCTTCAGCTTGTAAGTCTGCTTTTTTTTAAAAAAAATCTTTATGCTAAAAGTAACTGCAGAGCCCTTGGAAATCTATAGCCAAGGCGTTTCTGAAAGGCGTTTGCATCTATCTCTGTGTCAAAAGCAGCAAGCATTCCTTTGCAGGTTGTTATGTAGGCTAGAAATACCGTAACCCAGAGTCTTTGCGGAAGGTTTATTTAATTATCTAGGATGAGTTTAGTTTTTTGTAACCAGTCTCAGATATCCAAAGTAATGGAGCACATGCCCCTTCATCAAACATTTGTGCTAGGTGGTGATTATGCTGGATTGTGGTGCCTTTTTGCTAGGAGCATGACATTTAACACTCTCTTTTCTGTCTGCTTGTTTCGTGCAACTCTAAGAGCAACTAAATAAGAGTTCTTAATACACAATCTGTATATTCTCTCCCATTAAACTGCTGTCATGTTACTTGGGAAAGGTAATCATTGCTGTCTACCTGCCTACTGTCTTTTGGAGATAAAATAGGGAGTAGACTTTAATGCAACAAAGGCAGCCACAGCTTGCACCAAAGCAACTGATTGTTACAGTCCCGTAAATTAAGATTCTCTTTTAAGAGTTTTCTCTGTATTTTTTTGGTAATATTTTTCAATAAGTTTAATAGGGATTTCACATTTCTAAGGCCTGTATTTTAAATAATGCTGTCTAACACTAGAAGCTATAACTGCCTTTAGGATATATCTGTGACTGTGGACATGTTGAATATCCTGAGCTATGTGATGCTTCAGAGTATCACAATTCCACTTCTGAAACTTACTCTAGATCCACAGTTAGCATTGCCTGGTACCAATTTAGTTAACTATTTTAAGGAAGTGGATGACAAACACTGGTTTAAAATTATTTGTCCTTATGAACTTTTCTGTTTTCCTGACTTCATATTAAACAGTTATTGTAGAGTTTATGATTCTTTGTTGGACTCCACGCAAGGATTTCTGTCCATTTGGATTAGATACAGAAAGATGTGCCTGTGTAGTACTGTTTAATTATACGTTAAATGCAAAAGAATTTGAGTGACTGAAGTAGTATGTTTAGGCAATATAGATTTAAAAAGCTGGAGCTACAAAATGAAATGAGATGCTTCATTTGAAATAGGTGTGTAAAGAGTGTGATATCTAGCACACCCCTTTTAATGATAAAATAAAATTCTTGTTCTTGGGATATTAGTGAAAAATAAATTGAATTTGAGAAAGAAAAAAAAAAAAGAACCTAAAAAGGAGTTTGCCAGCCTTACCTGAAAGCAAAGGAAACATTGTAATTTTATTTCAAAATGCCTTTTTTCAGGAGCATGTTAATTGTGTGAGCAGTTATCTCTGATTTATGCTGCAAAAGTTCTGCCTCTCTTCCTAGCTGTCTTGTATCTGAAAGTTTGTCACCATAGTCAATAGGGAATGTGTAATAAACCTTGAAGGGATTAAACACCCTCCTTAAGAACTGGATTCTAATATTACAGCATGAGTTGATTGATTAGTTTTTGAGGAAGCTTATGTCAAATTCTAATCCGTTTTTGGATTGTGCTTGTCTTGTAATGTTTTTTGCTTCAGCACTTTATCATGGCAATGAAGTACGGAGCTGCAGTCTTGCGATAAGGCACACATTTCTTTCACACTGCTATCCTTTTGGACAATAAAAGGCTGTTTACATTCTTCACATTCTTACAGCACAGTTTCTAGCTAACCAACACACAGGGGTTAGGGATGTGAATGGAAAGCAGTAAATGGATTACTAAATTGCTGAGGAGGAGAGAACTAAATTGAAACACTTTTGCTTTTGCTTTTTTATTACCAGATATCAAAGGGAATGATTAAAACTTGTCCCAACAGGCATCAGTTGTGTTCCACATTTTTTATGGATGATGATGTGAACTTACTTGCTGTGGTCTTTAAAACTGTTTAGTGTGAACGCTGATCACTTTGACGAATCAAAATATGTTTTCCTTGATGCTACAAAAATCACATGAAGTCAATACCTGTTCTCAGATGATACAAGCTGTATAACTCACAGGGGGTGGGAGTCTTTATTTTTCTGCCTTTTTACTATTTACATCACAAACAATTAAAACTTTGGAGGCACTTAGTCCTGCAATGCTTATCATGAATTTAATCAAAAATAATTTGAAACAAAGCAAGAATGTCTTACATTTTAGGGGTAGCTTAGGGGTACCAAGTAATGCTAATATTAAAAAAGTTGTGTTTATACTTTTGAGGTATACTGGACATTTATTTAGCCTTTGCCCTCTGTTAACTAAAGTTAAGCTATAGTTTTATTGTTATTTTGTTCTAAACAAAGAATACTAATTTGAATTTTGAACACTTGGTACCTATGGTGGTATATAGATTAGATTTTTCAAGTGAATAATTGCTTCTTGGAATCTAATTAGTAGAATTTTAGCAAGTTGGTATTGGTGATATTTAAATATCAATTCTTGTCTTGTCTTTTTAAACCATCAAAGATCAACATAGAAAATCTTAATATACTACAAGGGGTTCCGCATTTCAGACAATGAAGAGAAAATTACAATTTTTAGAGTTGTGATAGAGCAAAATGTTTGTAACCCAGCAAACTTTGTATAAGCAGCAAGCCTTCACTTCAAAATTTCTTACAGGATTTGGGATGATGATTTTTTAGGTTAATTTCTACTTAAGTATGTAATATTCATGGTTAATGGGAAAAGGTACTAAAATGCAAAAAGTAAATACATCAGTGAGAGTGTGCCATATTTCTTAAGGCATTTAGAATAAAAATAAAATATACACTTTATCCAGTTTCTGTTCCATTTGTATTTGAAAGGCATATACTGATTTTGAAGTCTGTATACACATACACACTTTTTCACACTACTTTATATATTCAAGTATATTAAACAATGAGAATGCATGCCATTATATCAGATTAGAGGTGTGCTAACTCACTTCTCTAGGAGTATCTTCAATTTATAAATCAGTTTACTCCATACATCCCTAGTCAATATACGTCAGAATGATAATTTGTGCACAGTCAATACTCATTTAGGCAGTTATTGGCTAAATGGCAACAAGACAAAATAAAAAGCTGCTACAGTATTATAACCAGTAGTTGCAATTGCTTTACATTTAATATTAATATTAATTAAGATGTTCAATTGTCAATTACTCAGTGCTGCATTAGTAATTATATTTTATGAATAATGGACTCACCCCATTAGAAGTGGAAAAGAACTAAAGTACTAGGGTCATCTACTACAGTCTCTAGCATTACTGGATTATTTTCTACAGTACATTTGCCAGTGTTTTGTCAAATATAATATTAAGAGTCTGAAGAGATAGGGCTTCTCCGCTCTCCTTGGGAGATTATTCCCAATTCTAATAAATCTTACTGTTAGCAAGTTTTCCTGATATTTAGCCTGCTTTTTTTCTTAACTTCATTGTATTTCCCCTATTTATATTTTGATGATGAAAAATGTCGTATGTTTCACAACAGCATTTTAAAATTATTTACATAGGTCCCTAGTTTCAAATGTGTGGAACTACTTAAACAAGCAAACAACGCACCTTTGCTTTCTTAATTCCAGGTAATATTAATGGTTATGTATTTTTGCATTTGAATCATGGATGCAAGTCTGATTTTCCTTTATCTCCGTAAGAATGGGCCAGTAGTTCTTTATCTCAGTGTTTTACAGTTATAGACAAATGCTAGTGCAGTGCATTGTAATGGTTCTGTAACAGGGTAGTTTAACTGCTTGCTTGTTCTTCAAATTCTACTTCCTGAAGCTTTCGGGCATAAGATTTGAAATAAATAAATCAATAAATATAAAATAGCAGCACTTTCTAGTGCCTATAGTTCAAGTTATGTCAGCATTCTCATGAAACTCATTTCTAACTTAGCCATGAACATTCTCACTTGGTAGAGTTGTCAAACATGCTGTTCAGCTAAGAGCCAGTTGTTTTATAAATATCTTTTAAAAGCAGATGAGTTATTTTAAATTGTTTGTTTTGTGAGTGTGTGTGCACATGCAATGGAGAAGTTTATTTAAGAACTTTTTCCTCAGTAAGACTGGTTAAGGTATCTTTAGTTTAAGGGAAAATCAGTAAAAAAATTAGTCCATTTGTGTTTAATTTTTTTAAGTAGCTGAAATAATTACCTTTATTCAAAATTAGATTTGACACAGTCTTTGTTAAAATAGCGTTAAGTCATTGATAAAAAAGTACAACTGTAAGGGGAAAAGAACCTTACTGGAACACTGTAAGATTAGAAGAAACACAAATATCTTGAAAGTTAGCCTACTCAAAGTTAAGTTTGTAATTAATAGATGTATGTGTTGAAAAGTATGAAATGCAGTGCTAAGGTCTCCTCAAACCTGAATTGTGCCTCTTTATCCCTGCTAACCCGAGCCCCCTCTATGTGAGGGTAATTGTGCCTGCAATAATCACAGCTGGTTGACATGGCAAATCCTGGATATTTTGCATTTCGGATAGAAAACCAAGACTATCCAGTCACCTTAAATCCTGTGGGTGAATTCCTGTTCTTATTGAATTCAGTAGGAGTTATAGAATTATAGAATATTAGAGTTGGAAGAGACCTCAGGAGGTCATCTAGTCCAACCTCCTGCCCAAAGCAGTACCAATCCCCAGACAGATTTTTACCCCAGTTCCCTAAATGGCCCCCTCAAGGATTGAACTCACATCCCTGGGTTTAGCAGGCCAATGCTTTTAGTAGGGCCAAGATTTCACCTTGTTTATTTTGGTGTTTTGCTTGACGCTGCAGAAAACATAAAACTACAACTATCATGGCTTAATGCAGTAGAGTATAGGTAGTTTAAGGAGGATGGAAGGAGACTGAAGTTTAAAACAGACCAACTGTTGTGGGTAGTAGGATTAACAAAGTTGTGAAATTTCCATTGTGTGGCATGAAAGATGTATATTAAGAAGGTGGAATGGGAATTATATTTCAGTTTGTATTAATGAAATATAATGGTGATACCTTGCACCTTCCACATAAGGATTTAAACATGATTTTCAAACATCGGTTGATCTAGTCCTGTGCGGTAGGTAAATATTAGTCACATTTTACATGTAGCGTAACTGAGGTACAGAGAAGTTACGGATATTGTTTAAAAAAAATCACACAGCAGACAGTGTAGAAAACTGACACCTGCGTGTCCTGATGGTGATACCCAAGCTTAATGCACTAGATCACAACGCATCTCCCATCTTCCCAAGCAAGTCACTCAACCTCTGCATCTCAGTTTCGCCATCTGTAGAATGGGGATGATAATGTTTGCCTCACAACCCCTGCTGAAATACCCAATAAATATGTGCAATAATTTTTGCTAATTACTAGTAACCTAATTTAACAGATGGGGAAAATGGAGATAGAGAGAGGATAATAGTGACAAGATCCCATTTTCAGAAGTGACATGGAGTATGTCTACAATGCAGTAAAAGACCTGTGGCTGGCCCAGGTCAGTTAACTCAGGCTTGCGGGGCTTGGGCTAGAGGGCTATAAAATTGCAGCATAGACATTTAGATTTGGGCTTGGGCTTGGGCTGGATCCTGAAGTCTACACTCAATTTTATAGCCTCTCAGCCTGAGACCCACAAGCCTGAGTCAACTGACCTGGGCCAGCTGTGGCTGTGCCAAGAGTCTTTTATCGCAATGTAGATGTACCCGTAGGCACTTAGGAACCTAAGTCTTGTTGAAAGTAAATGGGACCTAGGACTTAGGGCCAGATTTTTAAAGGTATTTTACTACCTAGAGATGTGGACAGGTAGCTAGAGAGATTTTCAAAAGCACCTAATAGGTGCCTAACCTACCTAGGTGCTTAAAGCTCTGTAGGCACCTGTCTGTATCTAGGCCCCAAAATACTTTTGAAAATTTGTCCCTAAGCAGCTAGGTCCCATTGATTTTCTCTTAAGTCACTTAGGTACTCTTGAAAATTTTACTCTAAATGCTTGGCAGGGGTTTGGCAGCAGGAGATGCTGTGGTCTAGTGGTTTGGACGTGGGCCTAGAACTCATGAGATCCAGGCACTATTTCTGGTAACATTTATTCATGCATCATGATTCCCTTAGACATAATAGGAAGTTGGTGCATACAGATTTTACAATTGTGTCTAAATACCCATATATACTGAACATCAAGCCATAAAGGCACTAAATAAGTCAGTATCTTTACTAGTTGAATAACAAACTTTTAAAAGGGTTTTTATTGTTATTTTTATTAATATTACATGCTTTTTTTTTTTTTTTTTTTTTGGCAATATAAGCTTCTTGATTTTAAGTTTTGGTAAAAACAAAGGCACTTTTACTTCTTTCAGGTGCAAGAGATGTATTTTCACGTATCTTTTTATTTCTCTGTCAAATTGCCATGTGACCAAATTCTGCTACAAGGATGAGGTGTTTGCCTGGGAATTTCTAGTGGACCAGTAAGTGGGAGTCTGAAAAAAGAGGAGGAGGTGTGAAAGTTATCATGCCAACATGGCCAACATAAATCAACCCTAGGTTTGACTCCCAAACATCATATTCTCCTTCAACTCTTCTTCTCCTGAGTTCAAAGCCAAAGTAACCTATTTATGTTTTAGAATATTTCCAAAAATTCCTAAATTAGGTCCTTTAGTTGTCTTTACATTTAATTTACACTCTCTTGATTTCCAATCAAGTCTAGTAGCTTAAATTACTGTAGAGCATCTTTAGGAAGTTTATGGAATCACGAAACTTAAAGAAATAGGACCTGTTAGGCTATCTAATCCATACCCCTCCCTGCACAGGATTGCTCCCTATGGTATATTTTCTATCACGCTGTCTAGTCTAGTTTTTAATAACTCATGCAACATAGCTTCCACCATTTTCATTAGAAACAATCCCAGTTCCACAATTTAACAGATCATACCATTTGCAAGTTTTTTCTGATATTTAGTCTATCTTTTCCTAATTTCATCTCATTACTTTGTTCCAGCCTGAATCATGCAAACAATTTATCACCCTCTTTTGACCTTTATTCCAAGCACTATTATTATTTATATTGTAGTAGCACCCAAAATGCGCTAGACCACATGTGTCAAACTCAAGGCCCGCGGGCCACATCCGGCCCGCCATACAATTATATCCGGCCCGCGAAATCGTTTTATATATCTGTTTTTAATGGCCCTGTGATATGACGCCCCAATAACACACACTACAAATCCCATGATGCAGTGCAATTGCCGCCAACGGCAAGCCGCGGTTCAAGTTCGCGGTCTGTTGATGTATACAACGCTAATATCAAATCAAAGCTAGACCCCAACAATGGCCAAGAGAAAAATTGATTCTGAAAACCGAGGCTTTCAAAGCCGGTGGGAGAATGAGTATATGTTTACTGAAATTGCAGGTAAACCAGTGTGTCTCCTTTGCGGGAGTAATATCGCTGTAATGAAGGAGTATAACCTAAGACGGCACTACGAGATGAAACATGAGAACAAATTCAAAAACCTGAGCGCAGGACAGAAGCTACAAAAGGTAGAGGAGTTGAAGAAGAATTTGACATCCCAGCAGACGTTTTTCACCAAAGCAAAATCACAAAGTGAAGCTGCTGTGAAAGCAAGTTTCATTGTGGCCGAAGAGATCGCCAAATCAGGACGGCCGTTTACCGAGGGGGAATTCGTAAAGAATTGTATGATGAAAGTGTGCGACGTCCTTTGTCCAGATAAAACGCGAGCGTTTGCAAATGTAAGCCTCAGCAGAAACACTGTTGCTAATCGGGTTTGTGAGATGGCGACTGATTTGAAAACACAGTTGATTGAAAGAGCAAAAGATTTTGTTGCATACTCCCTTGCCGTGGATGAAACTACTGACGCGACTGACACTGCACAGCTGGCGATATTTATCCGTGGTGTGGATTCCAATTTGTGCGTAACAGAGGAAATACTGGACATTAAATCGATGCACGGGACAACGAAAGGAGAAGACATCTTTGGAAATGTATTTCAAAGTGTAACCGACATGAAACTGCCGTGGGAAAAACTCGTTGGACTTACAACAGATGGCGCACCTGCTATGTGTGGTGAAAAAAATGGACTGGTGGGAAGGATGCGCTCAAAGATGCGGGAGGAGAACTGTGCCGGTGAGTTGACAGTGTATCACTGCATCATACACCAGGAATCGCTGAGTGCTAAAGTCCTAAAAATGGATCATGTGATGAACACTGTAACACAAACCGTCAACTTTATCAGAGCCCACGGTTTAAATCACCGCCAATTCCAGTCTTTTCTGCGGGAAATAGATAGCGAGTTTGGCGATATGCCATATCATACGGAGGTCCGGTGGCTAAGTCGGGGAAAAGTTCTCAAAAGACACTTTGAGCTGCGAGAGGAAATCTGCCAGTTCATGGACAGTAAGGGGAAAGACTGCACAGTTCTGCGGGATGAAAAGTGGAAATGTGAGTTGGCGTTCCTGGCTGACATAACGTCGCATCTTAGCGCTTTAAACCTTCAACTCCAGGGACGGGAGCACATAATAACCGATATGCATGATGCAGTGAAGGCATTTCAAGTGAAGCTGCGCTTATGGGAGACACAAATGCACCAATGCAACTTGTCTCACTTTCCCTGTTGCCAAGTAATACGGAACCAAGAAAGTGCCACAGTTTTCCCAAATGCCACCTTTGCTGAAAAACTCAGCGCGCTGCGCACTGAGTTCGCACGGCGCTTCAGTGACTTTGAGGCACAGAAAAGTAACTTCGAGCTGCTTCGCAACCCATTTGCAGTCGATGTGGAAACCGCACCTGTAGAAATGCAGATGGAGCTGATAGAACTGCAATGTAACGGGACACTGAAGGCAAAGTACGACACTGCGGGGCCAGCACAGTTCACTCGCTTCATTCCTGAAGCGATGCCGCAGCTCCGCCAACATGCGGCTCGAATCCTGTCCATGTTTGGCAGCACATATCTGTGCGAGCAGCTGTTCTCTGTGATGAAAATTAACAAAACGTCACACAGGAGTCGCCTCACTGATGAACACCTGCAATCGATCCTGAGAATCTTCACAACACAGAACCTAACCCCAAACATAAACGAACTTGTTGCAAAGAAAAGACTCCAAGTATCAGGCTCTGACTAAATAGGACAAGAAAATGGAATGTTATGATTTGTTATGATTATACTTTTGCTTTAAATTCAATTTTTTATTTATATTTTCAGATTTTTTGATATTCCAGCATGTACAGATTTTGAATGTATTGTATTGACAGGATATTTTTTTATGAAGAGCAAAATATTTTAAGTTCAAATGTATTTATTTTGGAATGATATCCTGTATTTTGGTTCATATTAATGGTTAAAAAACATAAATATTTAGTCTGTTAAATAAATGGTTATACTGTTCGGCCCGCGAGTTTTGAGTTTTGGCCCCCTGTGCAATTGAGTTTGACACCCCTGCGCTAGACTCTGTGCAGATGTAACCCTTCTGCCAGAGTTGGCAGCAACAAGGGCCAGGTTCAGTATTTAGGAGTTTTTCTGAACAATGCAAAGCAGAACCGGCTCAAGCCTCCACCCAGGGATCTGGGAAAACTAACCACCACCTTTAACAGATCCTGGGTACCGAGACCCACCGACAGCAATTCCGGGTCCCAGGGCAGAACAGTCATTGGGCCCTCATGCACACACAAGCCGCACCCACGCGGACACGGTCTGCCTGACATTTGGGCTGTGCTGCACCTGCGCTGGCTGGTGCCCAGCGAGATACTGGCCGCGCTGCTGGATGCACTCTTCCAGAACGGCCGGGGTTTCCACATGCCTGCCCGGTAGGGTTGCTAACTGTCTAATTATGCAAACCCAAAGACCCTTGCCCCACCCCTTCCCTGAGGCCACACCCTGTCCTGCCCCTTCTCAGAAGCCCCTGCTCTCTCCATCCCCCCTCCCTCTGTCGCTCTCCCCGACCCTTGCTTACTTTCAGCAGGCTGGGGTAGGGGGGTTGGGTGCGGGAGGGAGTGTGGGGTGCGGGCTCTGGGAAAGAGTTTTGGTGCAAGAGGGGGTGCGGGGTTGGGCTCTGGGAGGCACTTTGATTGTGGGAGGGGACACAGACTCTGGGAGGGAGTTTGAGTGTGGGAGGGGGTGCAGGGTTGGGCTTTGGGAGGGAATTTGGGTGCGGGAGGGGGTGAAGAGTGCGGGCTCTGGGAGGGAGTTTGGGTGCAGGAGGGGATGCAAGGTATAGGCTCTGGGAGGGAGTTTGGGTGCAGGAGTGGGTGTGGGCTCTGGAGGGAGTTGAGGTGTGGGAGGGGGTGTAGGGTCGGACTCTGGGAGGAAGTTTGGGTGTGGGCTCTAGGTTGGGGCAGAGGGTTGGGGTGCAGGAGGGGGTCAGAGGATCAGAGCTTACCTCAGGCAGCTCCTGAAAGCGACCGGCACATCCCGCTGGCAGCAGCTCCTAAGCGGGGGCCCAGGGGATCCCGGCCAATGAGAGCTGCAGAATCGGCATGGGGGCGGAAGCCCCCCCAGGGGCTGTAGATCCATTCTGGCCGCTTCCAGAAGCAGCGCAGAGTGAGGGCGGGCAGGAAGCCTGCCTTAGCTCTGCTGCACTGCCGGCGGTAGCCGGGAGCCCCAGGGCTCTTTTAAATCACCCGGGGCCCTGGGCAATTGCCCTCTTTGCCCCCCCATCGGCGGGCCTGTGGGTACCTCTAAGAGGCAATACTTCCCCCCTCGCAAGCACTGAGTCTGTGTATAACACAAGAAAACTTTTAACAGGGAAAGGAAACCAAGCATTCATTTGTGAAAACAACACAACCATGATTCAAATGCATGTAACCACAAGCAAACACCCAACCCACAGTACATATGGACAGTGTTCCTTGCCTCAAGCTCACACCCTGCAGCGTGAAAGTCCAACAAATGAATGTCCCTTTAACATGTCATTCCCCTTTCCTTTCACTACACCCCATTGACAGTTGGTTGTCCTTAGTCAGCAAAGACCCAGAGCTCAGAGGTGGGTGGAAGTGTGTGTGTGTGGGGGGGGAAGCAGGGCAGAGGGGCTCAAGCAATCCCTCTGCTGCTGCTGAGCCACTCTGCAACTGGCTTATTGCTGCTGCTAACTCTGCTACTGGTCGCTTGCTGCCGCTCTTTGCTGCTCACTACTGCTTCTGTGATGCCATGTGCTGAGGTTCCACCACTTAGCCCAGCTCTTAGTGATTTCAGCTCTTAGTGATTTCACTGTGTAGCAAGGAACCTCACTGCTAGTGTAGCCTCCACATTGTCTTTTTCTGCAACACTGTCCACACACCAGGTCAAAGACTTAGCCCCTAGACCTGCTATCAGTGATTCAGCTCTGGTAATCACTGAACAGAAACATTGGACTCTCAGCTGAATCTAATCAGCTCTGTCTTTAAACACTGGGGAGAGGAGGAGAGGGTCAGATGGTGTCTAGGACCGTTTAAACAGAATCCATAAGGGTGGGTAGGTAGTAACAACTGTCCCTACCTCCTATCTCTTTAACTGGGAGTTGGCATCCCTTCCTCTGCTTTGCAAGTGAGATTTCATTTAGAGTGACCCTCAGTCAGGCCATACCAAGTACAGTTTTGCTGTCCTTTACTCATACAATAAGGATACCCCAAACCAGCCCCAAACCAGCCAGAATTGATCACTTTGGCAAAGCAGCTCCATCTGCTGAGCAGAGTAGGTGTGTCTATGCTCCTGAAGTCTTTCCCCCCCAGTTCATCACTAGATACCAGGGGACAGCTCACTTAGACCCTGCTTACTCAGACATAGTCACATCCTGAAAAGCTTGCCATCAAAGGCTCTGATCCTGCAAGGAGCTCTGTGTGGATGGATATTCTGTGCCTATATAGTCAATTGCAGTAAACGCAGAGCTTATTGCAGGATTGGGACCTAAGAGATTAAAAAATCCGAAACAAATGAAGGGTGGAAGAGAGAGAGAACATTATGAAAGTGTTAGTCACAGATCCATAGTTAACAATTAATTGAGCTTTGCACTTAAAGCAAGGGTTCTAGTATTTTTATGTACAAAGATATCTATGGTATATCCTTCCCAGAATTAAAGCACTTTTGAGTATAGAATACACTTTGAGAATTTACAAGTAATTAGTTAGATTTAGGATTAATTTTAAAAGGATCTTTCTGCTTCACCTCTACAAGCCCAGAGGGGTGGCTCTGAGTATTCTGCCCAGCCCAGCTGCTCCAGTCTATATCCCCTCTTGCAATATGGACCCTGGATTCATGAAATACTATCTATAGGAGGATGGAGCCCCACTGCCCCGGAGGAGGCTGACTTCCCCACTATATCTTGATCTGTGATGTTAGGGGAAGTTACCCAGGACAATGAACATTGTGCCACCCATTCTAGACATATGTCCATTAACTTAATATGCTACTGTTTAACGCTACCTGTTATTTATAATCCAGTTTCTAGTTCATGTGATACTTTTCATATACCGTTTGTATTTACTTTTCTAGTAGAATTTGATGAGATGGTGAATCATTGGCTTTCCTAAAGCCAAGCTGTATTACAGCTACACTGCATTCAAAATAACCCAAGGTTTTGATGTCATATTTTGAAGACAAAAACATGTCACAGTTGAGAGTACATAGCAGTAATTTAGAGTAAAATACACTATAGGGAGCTTGTAATTATTCCAAAATCAAGCCCTGAAACCCAAAATGTTCAGAGTTACGGTTACACTTAAACAAAATTGAAACATACTAAGCTATGGAAATGCACAGAGAAGGCACTCAAACAACCTTAAATCTGCCTTAAAGAGAAAAATATGGAAAAAATAAACTGAGCATCTTTAAATATCCATTTAATCGTATCTGGGACCACAGATACTAAAATGCCTTAATTGTATGGTTATGCATAGCATCACGACAGGGCAGAGTTAAGGTTGTTTGAGTGCTTTAACTGTGCATTTCCAAACCTCAACATGTTTTATTTAGATTATTATTTTTTTAAGTCTAACCTTAACTCTTAATATCCTGGCTTTCTAATGCTTGGTTTGGGATAATTACAACAGTCCTGTAATGTATCTTACTCTAAATTACTGATATGTCCTCTCAATCCCCATCTTAATTTTTCCCCCTTGGAATGTCTTTGTTTTTTTAAGAAAACTCTTAAAATTTTCATATACAAACACTAAATAAGAAACCCAAAGACAATGGTGCTACGTGATATTTTTGAGTTGAAGATGTGATGGAGCAACCTTAAAACATTTTTTTTAAGGGCAGATATTCCAGAACATCATTTCAGCTGCTTTGTGCTGCTCTGAACTGATGAATCTGGCCGCTAGTTTGCAATTTACATACCGGGTTAGAGGTCTGTGCTATGGAGACTGGTACGATGTGAAAGGATGGGTAGGAGAAGCCCAGTTCATGAATTTCAATGTTTCTGCACTTTAAAATCAGCCCTTATACGCCTCCCTCAGTTTCCCCAGCAATGCTCCTATAGTGCACAGTAGAACTGAGGTAGCAGAACCATGGGGAGCACTTCAGCCACTTAGTATGTGGTCAAACCCCACTCAGGTTGTGGAGAGAGGCTATCCAATGAACCCTTTAGGCTGTGGATCCCAGGTACACTTGGATGTTGCTTTCATTTATTTGCCCAATTTGTTAATCAGCTATAAGAATGCAGAAAATGTTCTGGCTTTGTTTTCTACACAAAGGATTTTTTTGCAAAAACCTCTTGGTGTAGCTGTCCCCTATTGAGGCAAAAGTCCCATTGGATTAAATGTGGATTTTTTTGTTTTGCGGTTTTGTTTAGCACTCAGCCAAGCATTCCAAAAACTGCAGATGCCATAGAGATTGCACTATTTGTATATATAGTATTTTTTTCTTCTGACACCCTCTCCCTGTCAAGGTCTCCTTGCTGTAGCAATGAGCTCTGGTGTGTAAAATTCACATCAAGACTGAACAGTACAGCAAGCTGCGCTTCCACTGCAGTGCACACATTAGCATTTTGGGGGCAGAGAAAGCTGGGGGTTTTTCCTTTCAAAATCCAGCTTTAGTTACAGCAAAAATGGTAAAACTACTGCTGACAGATTTTCCCACCAAGTTCCAAAAACAGTGAAATCCATTTTCATGTAATTCTTTCCCAATTTTCTTGTTTTTTCCCCAGTTCAGCTTTGAAAACTGAATGCACAATTGAAAGTGCACAAATCAAAATCAGCTTAAAATATTACTCATACATTTTGATTGTGTGTAATTATTATAGCTTTCAAAAATAAAATCTGTTTCCTCCATTAGGACATTCCCACATGCACCAGTGTGCATCAATCTCCCAGCACATTTTATTTAAAATAAAATGTTTTAGACGTAAATACCAGTAAATATATGGGGGAAAGAAAAAATTGGCATGTTTCATACTCAAATCCATTTTATGATACTAATTTCTTAAACCTTTTATGCAGATTTTCATGATATAATATCCATTATCAGCAATCGAGAGCCTGAAATTGCCAGGACTAGGGAATTTAAACCTGGTATCTTATTTAGGGATACTCTGGTGTTTTGGAAGGGGAGTGGCCCAGTTACTATATACTTGCTTATTTCACTCAAGACTCATTTTATTGTTTTTAATCATCACAATGTTCTACACTATTAACCATCAGGAAAAGAGAGAGACAGATTCTGATGTAACCCACATAATAATCATGAAGATCAAGAATACTAGCCTACTGTTAAATTCAGCCTTTGGTAACATTTTAATGCAATTCTAAATGAATGTAATAGTTGAATTTCTTGGTGGAGTAAAAAGATTAATGTGGTGAAAACTACACCACACATATAATAGTCACTATCTTAGTTTGGGTTTGATGGATTGGGTTGTCTTGTCCAGTTCAGACTCGCTACTAGATTTTTAATTGGTGTTAATAAAGCTGATAACTGAGGAGACAACTTTAAATGGTATGTGGATTTTAAATAGATAGTCCCCAAGGTGCAAACCAGTATCCAATTTAATTAAACTCTGCTTTAATAATGGTTTAGATTCGGACCCAGATTTAACCAAAAGTGGAATAGTCAGATCTGGGGGTTTGGTCCAGGCACATCTTCAACATAATATTCATTGGAAGAGGAATATAAGAACCTCTAATGGCATAGCAAAATACACACACGTAAATGGGCAAAATACCAAACAATTTGAACTATTCAATGCGTAGTTCTTTCAGTTGCGGAATAACATCCTTATACCACTGGCACATGTTCTGCTCATAAGTCATGGAAATACTAAGCCTGTCTTTTTATGTTCTCTCCTATATGCTCTGAGACATGCAAGCATGGATATTTTCATCAGTGAAAAACGTCTCCGCTTCCCCATTGTGACATAGAGGATATGGCCTGGCCAAAAAGATCTGGCCTGGCTGCTGCTACTGATTTGGTGCCCTGGGCAACTGGGTGTAAAGTAGAGGCTACACTGTTTTGTGCTGGGGACACCTTTACCCCCTGAACCTTGAGCTGTGCTGATGCTGACACAGTTCAGGATCTGGGCCAAGAGGTTTGTCATGTGCAGGACTTGTCTCTGAAGTGTATGGCATATTCACTTAGGAGTGGATGGAGAGAGAGTAGAGGTAGTGGTGGTGACTTTTAATTACATTTTTATACTGTCAAAAGCTCTGGCGTAGATGCAGTTACACTGTCAAAAGAATTCTTTTGTTGTTATGGCTTATTTTGTCCAGGGAACTGGTCTAAGCTGTTATGGGGAAAAGCAGTCTTTTGCTGGTATAGTATTATAGGCAGGTTTGTGAAGCAGGAGTCAGGGAAGGACGCGCTGGTAGATACTTTCCCTGAATGCAGACCTGCAAATCTGTTTGTGTTCAGGGCAGCAGAAGGGAGGGGGTCTGAAACCCAGGGCTTTTCACGGGGAGCACTGTCTGAGAATCAGGGCTCAGCATGTTCCTACACTTCCTTCCCTACATGCAGTCCCATGGCAGTGCAGCCCCCAGAGAGCACAGGGAGAGTTACTCTTAGAGTGACCAGAGGGCAAGTGTGAAAAATTGGGACGGGGGTGGGGGGTAATAGGTGCCCATATAAGAAAAAGCCCCCAAAATTGGGACTGTCCCTATAAAATCGGGACATCTGGTCACACTAGTTACTCTGCAACCTCCCCCCCGCACCCTCCCCAGCCCCTTACTGTCTGTGTGGCCCCTGTCCACAGGCAGGTTTGCAGGGCTGCAGCCCCAGCAGGAACTGCTAGGATGGTCTGAGCACTAGCTGCAGGCAGGTTTGCACAGCTGCAGCTAAGATAGGCAGGTCCCAGTACTTCCTGCCCTGGCTGCAGCTCCACATACTTGCCTGCAGGGGGTGCTTGGCATGTCCCAGTGCTTCTCTCTGAGGTTGCAGCCCCACATACCTGCCTGCAGGTGGCAACCTTCTTCCAAAAATTTTTGCTAATAAGAGGCATGCTATTGCCAATATCCAAATCTCATTAACATTAAAGTCTTTTGGGATTGGTTCCCAGCAAAATGTTGCTATTAAATAGAAGTTGTTAATATCTGTGTTTCTATTAAGTGGGCTCTACTGTAGGCTGTGTCTACCCTAGGTGTGGGTTGCTGGTATAACTATACCAACATACCTTTTCTAATGTAAACTGGGCCCTAGTTAAATTCAGAAGAATGGAGAAATGATGTGGTGAATGCTCCCCTTTAATCTATCAGTGCTTTTGTAGAGAAACAAACCAACATTATACCTAATGATGATGGTGGATCTCTCCCACTTCCATCTCTGAGCCTTCTTCCACATTGACCTATGGCTGGAATGCCCTTGCTATCTCAGTCTGGCACACCTGCACCATTCTTATCTTTCATATCCTTTCTTCATGCTTCTTCTATGCAGCCTATTAGTCTTAATTCACCAATAGGCACTGCTGCTGTTCTGTCCACCAAAACAAGACAAGACAAGACACTGTGCCACTGTTGTCTATTGTTTGTCTTCTTCAATTGTGAGTTCTTCGTGGCAAAGCTGTCTTCTACACCCTGCTCTGCATAGGGGCTGAGCCCATGGTCAGTGCTCAGGAAGTGATTAAATACAATAATACATAAAAATGGCCTATCTAAAAGACCAATAATACCAAGGATTATACACAAGCACCCTCAAACACCCAAACTGTTTATCTCACATCTTCAGCAATTTCTTAATTAAGAAGTGTCCCATCAGCTCCTGGGAGCTGCATTTCATTGCAAATAATGACACCTCCGACAGCTGTCAATGTGTATAAATGTAAAATCAATTAAAAGTCTTTTTTGAGAGGTGCACTAGAAAGAAGCCATGTGTTCTGTTGATATTAGCCAGATATTACTTCAGAAATCCCATTCCTGAAGGAAATTAAGTTAGACAAGTCTGTAAAATAATCCTACTAGCTGGTGCTTCAACCAGCTTCCTTACAAATCATCACCGCTAAAAAGATAAACTTCCCATATAGAGCTAGGATAAAGCTGTTCTTCTGGTGTCGGTGGTAGTAACCAGAAATTAGAACAATAAATGTGTATTAGAGATTCATTAGTTTGGTTAGAAACATCAAATTTTATACCTACCTGGCATATGCAGTATATGGAAGTGAAAATCCTTTCAAAGAAATAAAAGCATAAATGTAAAAACCCTGGAGAAGAAAGTACAGTAGAACCTTGGTAATGTGCACTTTGTTAAACTATACACTTTATAAATGGCATTAAAAATTGACAGTCTCATCCCTCTTCCCAGCAAAGATTTAATAGCAGATTCCATAGTGAGATCTATGACTAAATTAGTTTTATAAAATATTCTTCAGTATATTACAGTTCATTTACTAAGGTACCATAAACTGTTACAATTAAGTACTAACCTACAATTGACATAAGTGATTAAAGTACATTTTATAATGCATCATGTTTTCTCCCCCAGTTTCTTTGCTCACTTTCTCGCTATGGCTCCAGTTCTGCAGCACCTAGTAGTGCAGACACTTGCGCCCATTCAGGGTGGCACTACAGCCCTTGGAATCCACATAGGCCTGGGGGATCTGCACTACCTGATCCCAGTGCAGGATCGTGGTCTAATTCAGTAATTCACAACAGGTCTCTCTCTCCATATCCACTAAGACAATGAAATTCTATTGTGTTTCTCCAAAAGCACCATTCTTCATGGCAAAGTATTCTTCCTTTTCCATGGCTCTGTCTATAGCTTTGAGCTCCGAATATAGGCACCAAAATCTTTTTCTCCTCCTGGAGACATAAACAAATGGAGTTCCTTGCTTGGTCTTCACTGTTGCTGCCAACATATGTCATCTATCTTTAATCAGAAAGATCACCCAAATAGCAGATATAAATACCTTGCTTCCCAAAAGAAATGATCCAGATTCAAATGATTATATAAAATTTCCAGAGTTAGTGTCTTAAAATTGCCATAACTTTATTAGGGTCTTTTGAATTCCAGCTAGGCAAAGGAAGATCCCATATCCAAGATACTGCAGTTTAGACAGTGATTGAAGTCTATAAAAACAACAAGGAGTCCAGTGGCACCATAAAGACTAACAGATTTATTTGGGCATAAGCTTTCGTGGGTAAAAACCCCACTTCTTCAGGTGCATCTAAAAGGTTGTTGCCACTTTCAATCTCTGAATGAAATGGCCAACCTGGAGTCAGCCAAAGTTTTATACCAGGTCCAGAAGGGAACATCTCAGATGCTAAAGTGTTCAGTGATTGAATGGACTTGCTGTCCTGCCCAGTGGTAACTGCATCTCTAACTTATCACCTAGGCCAGGGGTCCCCAACGCGGTGCCCGCGGACGCCCGGGGCATCTATGTGCGCTCGCCTACTGGCTGCTGGACAAGCAGCCGCCAAAATCCCGCTGAGAAGCAGCAACATCAAGAAGTGCCGCTGCGGCACTTCGGCAGCGACGCTTCTTTGCGTTGCCGCTTCTCGGCAGCATTTCGGCGGCTACTTGTCCGGCGACCGCGCTCCTCAGCGGCTAGTCGTCCGGCGCCCGCCACACCGAAAGGCCTTAAAATTGTTGAACCCAGGTTTCTAAACATAAACAATCTTTGGAGACCCCATCTAAGATTTTAAAAAATTGGTGAGTGTGATGGATTGGATCACAGAAACCCCCTTGGGAGCTGCCACCTGATGTGCAAAGACTACCTCTGCTCCTGTTTTCCCTGCCAGCTCAGGACTCCAGCACCCTGTCTTGCTGAGCCAGACACTTCCGTCTGGCTCCAACACAGACCCAGAGTCTGAATCACTTGCCCCAAAGCTGCAAGTTTACCTGAAAACAGCTCACAGAAGTGTGCTTGTCTTTAGCACTCAGATGCCCAACTCCCAATGGGGTTTAAACCCAAATAAATCCGTTTTACCCTGCATAAAGCTTATGCAGGGCAAACTCATAAATTGTTCACCCTCTATAACACTGATAGAGAGATATCCACAGTTGTTTGCTCCCCCAGGTATTAATACATACTCTGAGTAAATTACTAAATAAAAAGTGATTTTATTAAATACAGAAAATAGGATTTAAGTGGTTCCAAGTAATAACAGACAGAACAAAGTAAGTCACCAAGCAAAATAAAATAAAATGCGCAAATCTATGTCTAATCAAACTAAATACAGGTAAGTTCCTCACCAGTTCCAGAGTGCTCCCTTTTACAGGCTAATCTCCTTTTAGCCTGGGTCCAGCAATCACTCACACCCCCTGTAGTTACTGTCATTTGTTCCAGTTCCCTTCAAGTATCCAGGGGGGGTGGAGAGGCTCTTTCCTTAGCCAGCTGAAGACAAAATGGAGGGGTCTCCCACGGGTTTAAATAGACTCTCTCTTGTGGGTGGAGACCCCCCTCCTCCCTCCTATGCAAAGTCCAGCTCCAAGATGGAGTTTTGGAGTCACCTGGGCAAGTCACCTGTCCCTGCATGACTCAGTCTTCACAGGCCGAAGCCATTGTCCACATGGTATCTTGCATGTCTCCAGGAAGACTTCTTATGTGGATTGGAGCATTCCAAGATGCATTGTTCCCCAAGTGTTTCCTGATCAGGTACTTAACCTGGCGAATTCCTTCCTAAAGAAGCTGACCAAATGCCTCACAAAGCTTACTTAGAAACCAAGCAAGCATACTGCCCATATTCTTAACCTCAAGTAGAAAATGATATATGTACAAATAGGATGAATAGATATAGTAGACCATAACATTTACGGAGATATATTACATGGCACAGGCAGCACAAAACATATTCCAGTTATGTCATACATACATTTATAAGCACCCCCTCTCCCAATAAAGCCTTATGGGCTACGCTGTCACAGTGAGATGTTTACATTAAAACTGCACTTTCACTTACTTTAACCAAAAGGAAATCATCGTATTTGCCTTCGCTAAGGGTGTCATAGGCCTTGTTGACCTGAGGTCATTTTATGGGTCTTGAAGGCTGAACCCAAAGATCCAGATCCTGAGACCGAGATGGTAACGTGCTCAGTACTCTTCATGTCAATAGGACTTTATTATTGTATCCCCTGGAATTGCATTTTACTAAGTTAAACTTTAATTAATGTAAAATCTCTCTGGATATGCAGAGTCCCTGATTAAGATTCTTCAAAACCTGATACTAAGAACTTTCAGCTAAATACTTTGAAAGCAATTTCTTTATCAGCTTCAGAAATATTTTCCAAAGAAATTACACTGTTTGCATATCTTTCTGGGAATGATTCATTCGAATATTAATTTTGTATTTACACCATGCTTTTCATCCAACAGTCTTAAAGCATTTTATCAATAATTATTTAAGGGATTATTACATCAGTGTTATAGAATGACTGAACTTTTTAAGGGGAGATAGGACCAACTACACCTGTACCATAATTCATTAGCTGCTTCCCAGACTGTGAGGGTGGGACTAAGAAAGTCAGGTGACAGCTTAATGGGCTGAGGGAGGTCAGTCTTCCCAGTGGGTAGGCTCCTGTGGAAGGCCCTGAACCAGGGATTGCTTAAGGCTGGGTACTCCAGGGGAACAAGCCCAGAGGCCTAGTGCTCTATACCGGAGCAGTGAAGGATGCCAGGAACAGAGCCCAGCAAGGGCTGGAAATGATACTCCTTTGGAACCAACCTGGGGACTGTGTGCTCTATCCCAGAGCCAAAAGTAGCCCAGAAAGGGGCTGGGAACAAAGCCCAGAGAATGTGCTGAAGAGGTGCCTTGAAAGGCGAGAAAAACATTTTTGTTTGTTGGGAGTTTTTAGTTTGGCTTGTTGCTATCCTGTAAGGGGTTAAGTTTGCTTGTGACGTGGCTGAAGGGCTGAGTCACATCACTGGCACAGACTGCTGTGTGGAGAGCTGAGGAAATTGAGGCAGGAAGCACTGGCAGGGTCATACTTGAGCAGCAGGGGGCATTATGGGGTTTGCACGACAGTCAGTCTTACAGAGAGGTTGGGTGAGGTTCTGTGGCCTGCAATGTGCAGGTCAGACTAGATCAGCAGTTCTCAAACTGGGGTGGCCAGGGCCAGCATTAGATTTGCTGGGACCCATGGCTGAAGCTGAAGCCTAAGCTCCACCCCCACCCAGGGCAGGGGGGCTCGGACTCCAGCCCGCTTTTGCCCCCCCAGGATGGCAGGGCTTGGGCTACCGCTCCCCTGGATCATGTAATAACTTTGTTGTCTGAAGGAGGCGCGGTGCAATGAAGTTTGAGAACCCCTGGACTAGATGATCACAGTGGTTCCTTCTGGCCTTAAAATCCAGAAGGGTAAACTGGGGCATAGAGAGGTTAAGTGACAACTCAGGTCCTGCAGTAAGGCCCAGATCCTCAGAGATAGGGTTACCATATTTCAATCCTGCAAAAAGAGGACACTCCACAGGGCCCGGGCCCCGGCCCCCCCCCCAACTCCGCCCCTTCCCTGCCCCGGCCCCACCCCAACTCTGCCCCTTCCCCAAAGTCCCCGCCCCAACTCCGCCCCAGGGTGACCGGGGGAGGGGGGAAACAACCCTCCCCCCCCCCAATTCCTCCTCCCTCCTTAAACGCTGTAGGGAGGCCCGGTAGACGCAGTGGGAGCGCGGGGCCGGGGTAGCGCGGGGCCAGGGTGAGTGAGTCTGGCCTGGCCCCGAGCGTAGGCAGGACTCAGGCGGTACCTGGAGGGAGAGTAGGGGGGCGGCCTATGGGACCAGGCGGCGGCCGTTCGTTCTCCCCACCTGGGCAGCCGGACTCCGGAGCAGCCACTGCTGCAGCTCCCACTGCCGCGGGGGGAGGAAGCGGCCAAGCACGTGGTGCTCGGCGGCTGCGGCTCTGGTGCCCAGGCCTGCTGTGGTGACCCAACACGCGCTCTGCGTGCACCCAGCCCCTGGCCAGTTGTGTCTGGGTTGGCTGCCCAGCTGGTGCAAGCCCGCGGGTGGCCCCGGGGCAGAGGCATTGGCAGCCTCGTTCGTTCCCCTGCGGGACCTGAGCAGGACGGGGGGGCTGGGGCCTGCTGCCCCCACTCCGGGACCGCTGGCAGGATTGCACCAGCTGGGTCCCCGCAGCAGGCCTGGGCTCAGGGGATTCACGCCCCGGGCACCAGAGCCGCAGCCGTCGAGCGCCACATGCTTGGCTGCTTCCCCCCACGGCAGTGGGAGCTGCAGCAGCGGCTGCTCCCGAGTCCGGCTGCCCAGGTGGGGAGAACGAACAGCCGCCGTCTGGCCCCGGAAAGTTGGAGCCCGGGGAGGAGGCGGTCCCCTTACCATGCCTCCTTATTTTCCCGGACATGTCCTGCTTTTTGGAAATTGCTCCAAAAAGCAAGACGGGGATTTGAGGACCAAAAAGCCGGACATGTCCGGGAAAAGCCGGACGTATGGTAACCCTACTCAGAGGTATGTGAGTGCCTAACTCCCATTACAATCATGAGAGTTAGATGCCTAGGCCTTGGCTACACTCAGGACTTCCCAGCACTGCCGCGGCAGCGCTGTGAAGCGGAAGTGTAGTCGCGCCGCCAGCGCTGCGAGAGCTCTCTCACAGCACTGTAAGTACTCCACCTCTCCGAGGGGAATAGCTTGCAGCGCTGCGAGCGAGCGTGCAGCGCTGCAGGCTCTGATTACACTGGCGCTTTACAGCGCTGTACTCGCTGCGCTCGGGGGGGGGGGGGGGGCGTTTTCACACCCCTGTGCGCAGCAAGTTACAGCACTGTAAGTGTAGCCAAGGCCCTAGTTGTGAATCTGGGCTTAAGTCAGTGATAGTATCAGGAATGGAATCTACGACCCCGAGCACTTCCAATGAGTTGCACTTTCTTATACAAAGACCAGATTCCTCCCACTATGTTTATTACTGTACCAGTGAGCTAGATGTTTGGCTCAGTGGCAGATGGTATATAACCCCGGTCTTTGCAAAGCTAATTGTAAAGCCGAAGTTAACCTAGCCTACTGCATAAGGAAAAGTCATTATCTGCAAGTCTTGCTCTAAATGAGCTAAAAATGCACAGTGATCCACAAAAGGTAGATCTCTGATAAGGTCTGGCACCTTTGCTGAAGCACATTAAAAGAGAAACATTTTGTTTCTTTAGAGAAATCTAATCTCTACTTTGCAGTAGGTGATAAGTTTGGTGATTTAACATTGATGCAAAGAACAACCCAAAGAGTGCTGGTGTGTTGACATCAGAAGGATTGGTTGTGCTAGTGGGGCACAAAGGGCATTCCCTGAGTAGATGGTACCTTTGGAAGTAAGGCATGCTGAGTGGCTTTGCAATGCTGGCCCTGTAAGAATTGCTCCACTCTTGCTTGTCTCTCCAAGTCACCGGCCACACACCTTTCCAGGGACAAACCATGAATGTGTAAGATCTCCCCTGAAATTTCACGAAGTACCATGAAAATGGGTTTCTGGTCCAAAAATGAACTAAAATGTTAAACAAAAAAACCTAATTTTTACTTCAGATATTGATTATTATATTCTTATCTACATTATTTGTAGACATAGTGATGTAAACTTATTGAATGCTTAGACCAGCCCTAGGAAAAATGTTTTGTAATTCTCAGTATCCCATTCAAGTTCACACTGACTTTAACTGGTGGTTTGTGTACAGTGAACTCAAAAGTTAAACAAAGTAGCCAGCCTATCCTTGGAGTCAGACAGCTGATTTTTATTCTTGCAAAAACAATGTCATTTTGACTCTTGTATTAGTTTGCATTTGGTGTATCCAGGGATTTTAGATTAAGTTGAGAAATTCTAGACGTTCAAACAATAGACAGATTAGTCTCAACAGCTGAAAATTGATCAGGTATTGTAATATTTTGCAGATTTGGAAGAAAACTGTTGAGTAGCTATGTTTTCCTACTTAGCTTGACCCAAGTTTACTAACATATGTAGTGACAAGCTGGTCAGAGAGAGGACAGCTTTACCAAAAGATTTGGCGTTTGAACACCTGTGAGGAGATGTGCATTTTAAAAACAGAAAGTTCTAGCAAAATGTACTGGCCCTCAAATGTCCAAACATAAACTACTGATGCTTTTTCTCGGTTACTGTCCCAGAAGATGCCCCTCAATCATAATCCAAAGTAAATATATAAAGTAATAGTGTTTAGACAGAATCCCAAAGTGAACATTATAAAGCAAGTCAGGCTTTAGTCATCCTGGCTGTAGAAACAGCAAGAAGAAACTCTACTTCTTTTAGACTTCAGTCTTTCCTCTCTCTCTCTGTCTCCTCCAACTTAGTCCCTGATAGTCTGAATCCCTGAAGGGTGAAGGATATTAGTGTTTACTGCCAATTTCTGTAAGAAACACTTGCCTACCCATCCATGCTGTTTAACAGAGTGCAGAGCTGATTGTCTGAGGAAGGTTTTTAACTCCATCCCTCCCAGACCTTGTGCAGGGCCTTTCCCTTATACTGAAGCCCCAGTAGTATTGCATTGGGATTTGCTAGCATAGATCTTTGTGCCACGGTCTGTGTGAGTGGATCTTGATTAAATACCCGGTCCGTTTCTGGTATAGTTGAAGAACTGTATTGCAAAGAAACAAATGCCTGAATCCACAAAGGTTTCTTACTCCAAGTTTTAAAATGCTCCTTATTAGGGTTACCATACGTCCGGATTTTCCCGGACATGTCCGGCTTTTGGGGGCTCAAATCCCCGTCCGGGGGGAAATCCCCAAAAGCCGGGCATGTCCGGGAAAATCGGGAGGGCTCTTTGGCCGGGGCCGCGGGGCCGGGGGCATGGTGCCGAGCCCGGCCGGGCGCGCGGTGCCGGGCCGGGGTGGGCGCGGGGCCGGGCGGGGAGCCGGGGGCGCGGTGCCGGTCCGGGGGGTCCGTGGGGCCGCGAGCCGGGGGCTCCGCTGGGCCGCGGGGCCGGGGGGGTCCGCGGGTCCGGGAGGTCCGCTGGGCCGCGAGCCGGGGGGGTCCGCGGGGCCGGGGGCCAGTCCGGGCCCGCAGGGCCGCGAGCCGGGGGGGCCGGGGGCTCCGCTGGGCCGCGGGGCCGGGAGCCGGGGGGGGGCCGCGGGGGCCCCTGGGCCGGGAGGGTCCGCTGGGCCGCGGGGTCGGGGGGTCCGCGGGGCCGCGAGCCGGGGGGGGCCGCGGGGCCGGGAGGTCCGCTGGGCCGCGAGCCGGGGGGGGCCGGGGGCTCCGCTGGGCCGCGGGGGCCCCTGGGCCGGGAGGGTCCGCTGGGCCGCGGGGTCGGGGGGTCCGCGGGGCCGCGAGCCGGGGGGGGCCGCGGGGCCGCGGGGCCGGGAGGTCCGCTGGGCCGCGAGCCGGGGGCTCCGCTGGGCCGCGGGGCCGGGAGGGGCCGCGGGGGCCGCTGGGCCGGGAGGGTCCGCTGGGCCGCGAGCCGGGGGGGGCCGGGGGCCAGTCCGGGCCGGGGGGTCCGCTGGGTGCGGGGTCCGCTGGGCCGGGAGGTCCGCGGGGCCGGGAGCCGGGGTGGGCCGCGGGCCGGGGGGTCCGCGGGGTCCGCGGGGCCGGGAGCCGGGGGGGGTCCGCTGGGCCGCGGGGTCCGCTGGGTCGGGGGGTCCGCGAGCCGGGGGGGCCGCGGGGGCCGGGAGCCGGGGGGTGCGCCGGGCCGGCAGTGCTGGGCGGGCCGGGGGTGGTGGGCCGGGGCCGGCACCCCAGGGCCCGAGCCGACCCAGGCTGGCCGCCTCCATGGGGCCAGCCTGGGCCGCGCCTCCTCCCCCCACACCACCCCTTACCTGCTACAGGCTTCCCGACTCAAATTTCGCGGAAGCAGGGGAGGGGGCGGAGACTTCGGGAGGGGGCGGAGTTGGGGCGGGGGCGGGGGCGGGGCTGGGGGCGGGGCTGGGGCTCCTGGGGGTGTCCTCCATTTGGAGGCACAAAATATGGTAACCCTACTCCTTATTCCACTCCACTCCACTGTGTCTCAGTATTGATTCACATACTGGTATAAGGACAGTGTAAGATAAATGTAATATGACACTATAAGAAGTACTATGAATACTGGAATTATCTAAGTACAAATACTTAGTTACCTACGGCAAGTGGACTGATGGCGATTGGAAAGCTTTATAAGCCATGACTTTACAGGATGCAGCAAATATTTCTCAGCTGCAAAAACAATTTTTTTTTAAAATAGTAAGCTTTACATTAGGGATCAAACAACTCATTTTGCCTCATCTCAAACACACACAAATATCCTGAAAGTCTGAGAATAGCCTGAATAGTGTTGAGTTATTATTCTTGTTAAAATAATTTAAAAAAAATGCAGGGAAAACAATGGAATTATGGAGTAAAAGATAAGCAGAGAGTGGCAGTCAAAAATACATACCGAAACTGGAAAAAGGAGCAGAATGGTGCAGTGTAATTCTGAGTATACTTAGTATGTACCAAACAATATATAGAGTTTGTCCCCTTGTGTTACTTTATCCTTGCATATTAAGGGATGTTTCAGTCCCTAATAAGCATCACAAAATTGCTTCATGTAAAAACCATGCTTGTTTTAATCTAAATCACCAAACACACGCCAGCTTATGCAAAAAAAAACCCACCAACCCTGCAAACTACAATTAATTTTGCAGCCCCCAAAACAGTGAGATTTGCAAAACTGGAATTCTCCATAGTTCACCCATCCCTTTTATAAAATTCTTCATAAACTCTTTACCTTTTATTGTACAATCTTCACTGTGGTAGACAAAAGCTAAAAGCAAGGACAAAAAAGGTAAAAACAACCCCTACTAGATTACTATTTATTTCTGTGTTATATTTTCCTCACAGACACCCCAACTTTAAATCTCCTCCTCCTGTACCCGGTAGGACCTGAGTCTGAACTGCAGAACAGTTGTCCTGCTTCCTAAAAGGAACTAGGTGGAGATCCCTTCCCAGCTTCTAAATGCCATTGCGTATTCAGCCAGAGGAGTCACAGCTGGGCTGAGTGCACTTACTTGGTAGCTCCCCCAGCCTGGCGACTGTGGCTGGGAAATGAACCTAGGTCAGCCCCCATGCATCAGTGCAAAGCACTAACCTCTAGCTAACATTTGGTCTTTCTTTAAACATATTTGTTTTCACGTATTGCATGTTGTGCCTTTATAGTGGGTGTACTTAGACATTATTTTACCTCTACTCTTTTCTGTTACAATTTTTATCTCATAGATTTAAAAAAAATCCTGGCAAAGCCCCTGAATCAAATTCCGTTTTTCTTGGCAATATTTATTTGTTTGAGTGGGTGGCAGGGAGCAGAGTGGGAGCAACATTTCAGCTCTTCTGCAACTTTCCCTCCAGTGGTCTCATTCCTATGTTTGAGAAAGACAGAAAGCTACTTTTCATTGAGATAAGAATTAACATTTTAGATGATAAAAGATATTATACATGAGTGGGTTGCTTCTTGAAATCAATTAAATAAATTAGGCTCCCTGCTTAGGAGCATCTGGCACCCTTATAACCTTGTTCATATAATTATAACTGTTTATTAAAAAGAATTATATAACAATATGGTTGATGTGATTGACTTAGCAACTTAATTGGACTATGCTACATACTAGAGCAAAAAAAAATTTAATTTAATTAACTGATTCATTTGAGGATGACTGGAAGCACTACACGTTATGCTTCACTTCTTTAAAGGTGTGCAATGGTTTGATCCTGCAAGGCGCTGAGCTTCTTCGACTCACAGAGAAGCACACTCAGCATCTCACAAAGATTGCTCTGCACTATGCAGAATCAAGCTCTTGGGCTCTGATCCAAAGAGCATTGAAGCTAGTGAGAGTCTTCCCATTGACTTCAAAGTGCATTGAATCAATTCCCAAATGAATGAAGGATCAAAAGAAAGTAGATACTTCATGGATTCATGCAATAATGGGACAAAACATAGGCAATACTTAGGTAGAAAACACCTAGGTGTCTCTCCTCTGAGCTAGCAACAGTACCCCATAATATTTCCCTCTTTCAAACATGCCTTCCCTGCCAATATGCCAGAAAAATAGCATGTTTCATCCACATTTTAATTTGGGACTGCACTGATTTCAATGAAAGTTAGGAGCCTAAATCCCTCAGAGTATCTGGGCCTTAGTTCCTGTTTGAGAGACATATACTGGTTTCTCTTGTATTGCCCTTGTATGTTTACTTCCTGACTAAGCAGAAGCTGTGTAAATTTCTTAATGCCTCACCATGGCTGCTGTATTTGGCGGTGGCTTGAATGGACTTTTGGCCCCCTCACTTTATAGGCCAGTTCAAAAGGTCTTTTATGGCACTGGCCAAGAGACTATTGCCTGCTGGCCAGATCCTAATGCTGTTTATGCTGGTATAACTAACTCCACTGAAGTTGGATATACACCAATTTAAAAGAGATCAGAATCTGGCCATGGTTTCTCAAACTTTGTAGAATTACCAAAATCTTCCAGTCCCAGTTAGCCCCTGCTCGTACTGTCTCCATTTCTCTAATTAAATGAAGGGAGGAAAAAAACCTCAAAAACCTAAATTAAAGACACTTTAGGATCCAATTTAAAACACAAAAGCAGAAATAAGGCTGAAACTCCAAATTTATTATACCTAGATATTGCAGCACATCTGGTATATGAGATAATGCCCTGTTTTGCAGCATTAGTGACAAGGCAGAAAAAGGGAAATGAAGGACAGAGTTTCAAATCTCAGTGTTATATTACTTTACTGCTGGGAGCAAACGCAGACCCTGTTTATCACGTTCTTGTAGGCTTTGTGGTTTGATTTCCTTTGTTTGTTATAAGAATATAATAATATACAGGAGATTAAAAAAAAAGAGTGGCTCTGTAATAAATATTTTACAGTCACTCTCAGCTGTACTTCACAAACTCCTGGTGTATGTCCTGAGTGTCTGATTGTAATATTCAGCCAAATATCAAAAAATGAAAATGGTATTCAGTTGAGGCAATGGTTAAAGCAGGATATGACAACCACATGTATTCTGTTTGATCATTTATCACAGCAGCATATTAGTAATTAAAAACAAAACCAGTACATACCCATTCTCATAACAGAATATAGTCACCAGAAACTACCTCTCCGATTCTGTTCTAATTTCTATGGTCATGATCACACATCATCAATTATTATTTACGTGTCTGGCTGGTACTTTACAGACATGAGGACAAGACAAGTTCCATGTCCTGAGGAATTTGCAGTCCATATGGGCATGAGCCATTTCTTATTGAAGTCAATAGGAGTCCTAGTGGGCCTGCTTCTGAAGTCCTTAACTTGTGGTATGGGACATTTCCTCATGTATTCTGGTTGCAGAATGCAGGCCTATTTTATTTTGAAGACAGCACCACAAGCTGGACTTTTGTAATATTTAAAATGAACTGTAGTAGCTCTGAAACCAAGATTAACTTTTTAAGTGTGCCCGTTACACTTCTGTTTAAAGTAAACCTCTACCTCGATATAACGCGACCCGATATAACACAGATTTGGATATAACGCTGTAAAGCAGTGCTCCAGGGGGGCGGGGCTGCGCACTCCGGTGGATCAAAGCAAGTGCAATGTAACGCGGTTTCACCTATAACACGGTAAGATTTTTTGGCTCCCGAGGACAGCGTTATATCGAGGTAGAGATGTAATATATGGGAATTCCCGTACATCCCTGATAATCATTATTAAAGATTCTTATCTTAGTTTTTTACATTTGAGATTTTGACAGTTAAAACTTTTCCAGAAAGAATTACTTTTTCTTGGGTAAACCAATAAATTTTTTTGTCTCTAAAAATGAAAGCAGTCTAATGCTCTGGGAAGGTTAGAGTCCTTCTTGTGAATGCCCCTTTGCTGACTCTCTAGAACTAGAGAGCTGCAACAAGCCACTTTGCGGTACATGATGATGTTCAGCTCCGCCTGTTTCAAGCAAAGCTTGACAGTAGTGGCAAAATGATGATTTTAAAGTGGAGATTGCAGAAGTGAAGCATGAGACAGGCAGGGTAGCCCTAGGCACACATCAAACCTTCAGTCTGCCAGGTTCCTGAGTTCATTCCGGAGCAGGAGGAGAGCTGATGCTGCAGAGGTGCCAGAAGGGAAACAGCAGTTGGAGGATCATGGTCTGGCCATGGGGAGGAGAGAAGCAGCAGCCACTGCCACAGAGAAGCAAGAAGGCAGCAAAGCCTCCTCATAACCTCTCTTCCTCCCCACAATCGGTGCTGGGTCACAGTGTGTACTGACCTTGAAGAAGAAGGGAGAAAAAGCAGCTAAGAAAATTATGCTGCAGGCACCATGGAGAAAGAACAATGCTTCCTCCCAACTATCCAGCTGCAAACAGGTGCACTTGAAATAGTGTTAAAATAATTTTCCGCTATCAGAACTTTTGCTGAAATTCACTCAATATCTATGCAAAGTCTAACATGGGCCCTGGATTCCTTATGGACAGCAACTAGGTAGTGCCTCTGCAGACTGGAAGATGACTTTTGGGCCTTGTAGATCAATTTCTAGGGCTGTTAGGTGTCCAATTTTCGACTGGAATGCCCGGTCGAAAAAGGCCCCGAGCGGCTGTGGTCAGCAGGATTAAAAGTCCGGTCGGCGATGCAGCAGAGCTAAAGCAGGCTCCCTCTCCCGCTGCTGCTCCCGGAAGCAGCGGCATGTGTCTCTTCTAGCTCTTAGGCATAGGGGCAACCAGGGGTCTCCGTGTGCTGCCTCCACCCCAAGTGCTGGCTCTGCAGTTCCCATTGGCTGGGAACTGCAGCCAATGAGAGCTGTGGGGCAGCAAGCAGAGCCACCTAGCTGCGCCTCCGCGTAGGAGCCGGAGGGGGGATGTGCCACTGCTTCCAGGAACTGCCTCAGGTAAGTGCTACGCATAGCCTGCACCCCTGACTCCCTCCTACACCCAACCCCCTGTCCCAGCCTGGAGCGCCCTCCTGCACCCCAAATCCCTCATCCCTGGCCCCACACCAGAGCCCGCACCCCAGTTTCAGCCCTCACCCCCTGCCCACACACTCCAACACCCTGCCCAAGCCCGGAGCCACCTCCTCCACTACGAACCCCTCATTCCTGGCCTCACCACGGAACCTGCACCCCCAGCCCAGAGCCCATATCCCCTCCCACATCCTAACCCCCTGCCTCAGCCCAGAGCCCCCTCCCATACTCCAAACCCTTCTGCTCCAGCCCAGAGCCCCCTCCTGCACCACCTGCTGCAATCCTCACCCCCTCCTGCATCCCAACCCACTGCCTCAGCCCGGAGCCCCCCTCATGCACCCTGAACTCCTTGTTTCTGGCCCCACCCCAGGGCCCACACCCCCAGCTGGAGCCCTCATCCACTCCCGCACCCCAGCCCCTGAGCCAGCCCAGTGAAAGTGAGTGAGAGTAGGGGAGAACGAGCAACAGAGGGAGGGGAGAATGGAGTGAGCAGGGGATAGGGCATTTGAGAAGGGGCAGGGCCTCAGAGAAGGGGGTGGGGCAGGGTAAGGGTGTTTGGTTTTGTGCAAGTAGAAAGTTAGCAACCCTGTCAGTTTTCTATTTGAAGTTCAAATTAATGATGTGTCCAGTGTTCTCAGTTTACTGTATTCATTTACAAAATGTACGTCCTGTTTCCTTGAATAGAGATGGTAAAAAGCTATGTAACCCACAGGTGTGTGTGTGTTCCAGCTTCCCCTCTGTGACTCATCTGCAAAGCTCAGAGTCTGGTACTACTTAGCTACACAGCTTTAGCAGCTCATGGGTCTAGTTCTGGAGGGCCCCGGTTCAGTCCACACCATGTTGGCCAAGAGGGGGCAGGCATTCTGATAGAGTTTCTTTATGAAGTTATACATGATGTACATCTGTGACCCTAAATAATCAACCAATCCCTGCCATCCTAAGTGCTACCACCTAGAACATCTTTCTGACCCATCGTTTTTACTATTCACCTTCTTCACATCACTTCCCTGGCACACTTTTCTGCTGCACCGTAAGTTTAACAAATGCCTTGTCCCAGTCCTCAAGATTCTACATCAGAAGTCATTGGGCTCGACACACTATATCTATAAGGTGCCACAGGACTCTTTGACACTATATCCTATTATGCAGGACAAATCAGATTATCCTAATGGTCCTTCTGTCCTTAAAAAACAAACAAACAAACCATGAATCATAAGGCCCTTGCTTATATCTCAGACCCCATATCTTTGTGCGTTTCACCTTTCCCCACTGCTTTACTAGCCTCATTGCCTACCGGTACTCATTCTCTGTTTGTGGTGGGTCTTCGCTGACTCAGCCCTCCAGCCAACTCATACACAGTCTGAGCAAAGCAAACGCTTTCCGGGATACAAGTCCAACAAGAAGCCTATTTCAGTGCCCTCTGTAAGGTCCTTCGATCTGCAGTCCTGTCCTGGTGCTCACTCTTCAATCAGCCCAGCAGAGCCTATCACAGTACTCTGGTCCAAATTGTCTCTCAGCCTGTTCTGGGCTCCCTCAACTTATAGATTCTTATAGATTCATAGATTCTAGGACTGGAAGGGACCTCGAGAGGTCAACGAGTCCAGTCCCCTGCCCTCATGGCAGGAAAAAATACTGTCTAGACCATCCCTGATAGACATTTATCTAACCTATTCTTAAATATCTCCAGAGATGGAGATTCCACAACCTCCCTAGGCAATTTATTCCAGTATTTAACCACCCTGACAGTTAGGAACTTTTTCCTAATGTCCAACCTAAACCTCCCTTGCTGCAGTTTAAGCCCATTGCTTCTTGTTCTATCCTTAGAGGCTAAGGTGAACAAGTTTTCTCCCTCCTCCTTATGACACCCTTTTAGATACCTGAAAACTGCTATCATGTCCCCTCTCAGTCTTCTCTTTTCCAAACTAAACAAACCCAATTCTTTCAGCCTTCCTTGATAGGTCATGTTCTCAAGACCTTTCATCATTCTTGTTGCTCTTCTCTGGACCCTCTCCAATTTCTCCACATCTTTCTTGAAATGCAGTGCCCAGAACTGGACACAATACTCCAGTTGAGGCCTAACCAGCGCAGAGTAGGGCAGAAGAATGACTTCTCATGTCTTGCTCACAACACACCTGTTAATACATCCCAGAATCATGTTTGCTTTTTTTGCAACAGCATCACACTGGTGACTCATATTTAGCTTGTGGTCCACTATACCCCCTAGATCCCTTTCTGCCGTACTTCTTCCTAGACAGTCTCTTCCCATTTTGTATATGTGAAACTGATTGTTCCTTCCTAAGTGGAGCCCTTTGCATTTGTCTTTGTTAAACTTCATCCTGTTTACCTCAGACCATTTCTCCAATTTGTCCAAATCATTTTGAATTATGACCCTGTCCTCCAAAGCAGTTGCAATCCCTCCCAGTTTGGTATCATCTGCAAACTTAATAAGCGTACTTTCTATGCCAATATCTAAGTCGTTAATGAAGATATTGAACAGAGCCAATCCCAAAACAGACCCCTGCGGAACCCCACTTGTTATGCCTTTCCAGCAGGATTGGGAACCATTAATAACAACCCTCTGAGTACCGTTATCCAGCCAGTTATGCACCCACCTTATAGTAGCCCCATCTAAATTGTATTTGCCTAGTTTATCGATAAGAATATCATGCGAGACCGTATCAAATGCCTTACTAAAGTCTAGGTATACCACATCCACAGCTTCTCCCTTATCCACAAGACTCGTTATCCTATCAAAGAAAGCTATCAGATTGGTTTGACACGATTTGTTCTTTACAAATCCATGCTGGCTATTCCCTATCACCTTACCACCTTCCAAGTGTTTGCAGATGATTTCCTTAATTACTTGCTCCATTATCTTGCCTGGCACAGAAGTTAAACTAGTCTGTAGTTTCCTGGGTTGTTTTTATTTCCCTTTTTATAGATGGGCAATATATTTGCCCTTTTCCAGTCTTCTGGAATCTCTCCCATCTCCTATGATTTTCCAAAGATAATAGCTAGAGGCTCAGATACCTCCTCTATTAGCTCCTTGAGTATTCTAGGATGCATTTCATCAGGCCCTGGTGACTTGCAGGCATCTAACTTTTCTAAGTGATTTTTAACTTGTTCTTTTTTTATTTTATCTGCTAAACCTACCCAATTTCCCATTAGCATTCACTATATTAGGCATTCCTTCAGACTTCTCGGTGAAGACCGAAACAAACAAGTCATTAAGCATCTCAGCCATTTCCAAGTTTCCTGTTACTGTTTCTCCCTCTTCACTGAGCAGTGGGCCTACCCTGTCTTTGGTCTTCCTCTTGCTTCTAATGTATTGATAAAAAGTCTTCATGTTTCCCCTTATTCCCATAGCTAGTTTGAGCTCATTTTGTGCCTTTGCCTTTCTAATCTTGCCCCTGCATTCCTGTGTTGTTTGCCTATATTCATCCTTTGTAATCTGTCCTAGTTTCCATTTTTTATATGACTCCTTTTTATTTTTTAGATCATGCAAGATCTCGTGGTTAAGCCAAGGTGGTCTTTTGCCACATTTTCTATCTTTCCTAACCAGTGGAATAGCTTGCTTTTGGGCCCTTAATAGTGTCCCTTTGAAAAACTGCCAACTCTCCTCAGTTGTTTTTCCCCTCAGTCTTGATTTCCATGGGACCTTATCTATCAGCTCTATGAGCTTATCAAAATCCGCCTTCCTGAAATCCATTGTCTCTATTTTGCTGTACTCCCTTCTACCCTTTCTTAGAATTGCAAACTATGATTTCATGATCACTTTCACACAAGCTGCCTTCTACTTTCAAATTCTCAATGAGTTCCTCCCTATTTGTTAAAATCAAGTCTAGAACAGCTTCCCCCCCAGTAGCTTTTTCAACCTTCTGAAATAAAAAGTTGTCTGCAATGCAGTCCAAGAATTTGTTGGATAGTCTGTGCCCCGCTGTGTTATTTTCCCAACATATATTTGGATAGTTGAAGCCCCCCATCACCACCAAATCTTGTGCTTTGGATGATTTTATTAGTTGTTTAAAAAAAAGCCTCATCCACCTCTTCCACCTGGGTAGGTGGCCTGTAGTAGACTCCTAGCATGTTTTTTACCCCTTTTAGCCTAACCCAGAGACTCTCAACACTTCTGTCTCCTATGTCCATCTCCACCTCAGTCCAAGTGTGTACATTTTAAATATATAAGGCAACACCTCCTCCCTTTTCCCCCTCTCTATCCTTCCTGAGCTTTTTAAGCAGTCCCAGCCCTGGTCTGGGGCTATGTCCCTGAGGGCTCCCTCCCTGGAGACTCCTCACCTCTCTGGGCTTTTTTGGCCCCAGCTTTTCAGCGGGGCCACTAAAAGAGTTCTGTTCCCCTTCTGAGGTGTATCAAAGTCCAAACCACTTTCCCAGTGGCTTGGGTGGGCAGGCCCACCCCCTTCTACTCCAGGTTCCAGCCCAGTAACCCTATAGATATCAGCCATCCACCATGTCCCTTTAAATAAACTGTATTGCTGCTACAATTCCTTGGGCCACTTCCCTGTGACTCCAGCACATTCTTTTCCCATTACCTCAGGGCCTTGTCCTGGTTGAGTCCCAGCAGCCAGCCTAGAGTACCATCCACTCTCCTCCAGTTATGCAAGGAACGGATTTAACACTGGCCCTGCAGCTCCTCTTATACTAGCCTGCTGGGCCCTGATTGGCTGCTTCCCATACATCTGCTCTAGACAGCTTGGAGAACCTCTCTAATGCCCTTTTCTGGGGTGGGGTGTGGCAGGGCCACACAGCCTCCAGCAGGGGCTTCTGGACCTAGTCCACCCTGTCACACTAACCATCAGTTCTTCCCTCTGCCCACCAAATCTCTCATATCTCCTTCCGCCAGAATAACACCTTCTTTCTCATTTATTCACAAGCCGTGGCTTCTTTGGGTTTTTGTTTGTGTGTGTGTGTTTTGTTTTTAAAAAAACATAAAACAAAGAAACCTCATGCCACTTCCTGTCCGTATTGGTGCTGAGTCCCTTGTCATAAATTCAGTCTACTCTATTGCCTTTGATGTTTGTGTAGGCACACCTGAAGTGTAGGTTGATGAGCTAACCCATCTGATGAACAGTGCAGCAGCTGAGGCCCAAAAGGTAGAGTTAGACCACCTGAACAGCATAACAAAGTTCCCATCCACAAAAATAATCCAAACATTCTAGGTCTATTTTCACCTATGAGCCAGAGTGGTGTATGTATCCAGAAGAGGAAGCAGAATGTGGTAGAATAGTGATAAAAATAATTAATGCTGCCATGGAATTAAGGGGATGTTGCTGCAGAAGCTGGTCCCAATGTGCTGTGGTATATGTGGGCCCTGCCTCTAGCGCACTCACTTTGTTGCCAACTCTGGAGATTTTATTGTTACATTGGGCATTTTCCTTAAAGCCTCATCTCTAGGAGTCAAGTGGTGATGTGAGAATCTCAGCTTTCATTAAATAAATAAAGGAATTTTCTAGGCTTCTTGGCTGTGGGGGAAAGTTTGAACAGAGTGCACCCGTAAAGGCTCAGAGAGGGCAAGGCACTTAAAAAGAACAAAAAAAAAGAATTTTTTTAATCATGATTTTTGAGGCCTGATTTAATATTTTTAAACTCAAAATGTTTCATTGAGACTCATTATACTAAAATATTAATTTTAATATATAGACATTGTTTTTAATACTACATATGATATGTTGAATATTTTATATTACAGTGTTTCAAGTTCAACACTATCAAAATGAAACAATTCAATGGTTTTGAATTGAAGTTTTCAGAATTTTCATTGTGCTGGAAATTTCTAAATGTTACCTTGTCATTCCGATTTGGAATGAAAACACATTTTAAAATGTCAGAATTGCCTGTGGAATAGAAATGTCATTGTCTGACCAGCTCTAACAGGGAGACTTTCGTCTCTCACACAGCATGCTGTGGAGGTGATCTCCACAACTCGTGGCAGAGGGAAAGAGAATTCAGGCATATGCTGGAGGCTTGCTAGGGATTTGGCCAGTGGCTCCATAAGTGTATTTCTGGAGGGCAGTGGGGGAGGGAAGACATAGGAATAGTACTGAATCGGGGCCCCATTTGGTCTAGGGCCGGCCCTAGGCAAGGAGCATTTTCAGTGCCCTCCCCTCCATTTCTTAAACTTTTGAATACCTTATTTTTTTATTGCATTTTAGCCCATTTCATGATTTTGATGCACAATCTGCATGCATGATTTATCCCTGTCATATAAGACGATACATTTGCATGCTAGGATCTGTACATCTGTATTTATTCATGCCATATGTAAGCAAATAAAAAAATTGTTTCCTTTAAGCTTACAGAAACTTTTTAATTTTAAGAACAACTGAAATGTACTAACATCAAGAAATTGAACTGTGCACCAGCATTGGGTGGACCATTATTAAATAGTGTTACAGTAGGTGACAGCCTTAGAATGTTAACCTTAGTCCTTTAGTTCAAAAGGTCGTTTTCTCGCCTTTGCCCTTGCAAACTGAAGCAGTGTCAGAGAGATCCAAAAACTGGCCAGTGGTATTTTCAAGCAATAAAATAGCAAGTGATGTCAGTCTCTCATCAGCCATCATCAATCAAAGATGTGTTTTAATGAGCCCGACTTCAAAAAGCTGCGCTCACCACTCACGACTGAGACCGGCAGCATGAGCAGAATCCTCAAAGCTATCCACACAATAGGAAAAGTGTCCTTCAGCTCTATGTCATGAATAAACTGGAGAACTGGGAGTGGAGAGTTTTTTCTGTGTTGCAAAATGTGACAGATATTGTCCAATTCGGCATAGAGGTCTTTATCATTGACGTCCAAACATTCCCCATGTGTCAGCATCCAGTGAAGCTCCGTACAATTGTTCAAGAGTGTTTTCCTGTCTGCCTGCTGAAAACAGGACAAATATCCTTTGCAGTACTCCAAAGAGAGATACTGAATCTAAAGAAGATGGCGCTGCATCTGAGACAACCAGGTTGAAGGGATTGGCAGCCACAAGGCATGAAGAAAGCTCTTGGATTCAGCACAAGGATCCTTTCCTGAAAACCACTGTTTCTTCCCTTCATGTTCACGCTGTTGTTGTAGCCTTGGCCAGAGCAATTCTGAAGCTTTATTTTATTCTCATTCAAAATGTTCATAAACAGTTCTGTTAGGCCTTTTTCAGTAGAGTCATCCACAGACCAGAAACAGATAAAGTGTTCCTTTACTTGGATACAGCCATCCTCGTTGTCAATAAATCTTACTGTAAATGACATCTTTTCACTGTGACTAATGTCGGGAGTTCAGTCCATTATTACAGTGTAGTACTTTGCTTTGCCGAATCACATCAATAAGTTATCAAGCACTTTCCTTGCCATAAGGTCAATCAATTAGTTTTGAATTGTTTTGCTTTACGAACTACTTGACATATTTCCCATTTGGAATAGGCCGTAAAATGGCCAGGTGACTTTTCATGTTGCTTCAGAGCATCTGCTAAATTATGCCAGTAATTGTACCCAGAAAGCGCAAACAAGAATTTAGCATTCTTGTCAAATATTTTGCAACAAAAACAGACCACTTTGTCCCTGATTCAGTTTCTCAGTATTCTTGAGCATTCTTTCACAGTGTGACTTTGAGAAGTGTCGCTTCTGCTCATTTACTGGAAATGTCATATCCTCGATTTTGCCTGGTCCATTCAAACTTTTACAGCCAATATCGGCAGAATTTAGGATCACCAGCCATAAAGCAGGATGTGATGTATCTATTTGGGTATGCAGTTTTTCTCACTGCTGTTTCCTGTCATCATGCGAGGCTGATTCTTCATTATCATTTATTTCCTTTACATATAAACCAGATTTTTCTTTGTTCTTTACGCCGCCAGGAAAACTGCACGATTCTCCATTCCTTTCCTCACATTTCCATTCCTTATCTTCAGGTAAATCTGCTAATTCCTTAGTAATAGGACTGCCATCATTTACACTTCACTCCTCAATTTCTTCTGCACTGTGATGATCACTACTGCCTAATACCATGTTGTTCTGTTTCAGATATTTTCCCCATCAGATTTGCCCTTTGCTGCAAACTAGATTGCAGTTGAGCTTTTTGCTTCCTATACTAAGCTCTTGTAGGCTTCTTCAGGGGCATCTTTTATTTTCTACAGGGGAAAACAGTATTAGGGAGAGCAAAAGTCTATGTTCCGCAGTCTTAGAAAGTCATCAAACATTCCGTGTTAAGCGTGACAAAAGTAGTAACAGTATTTCTTTTAAATTGTTGCATAGATAAGGTTTGATCTCTCTGGTGTCTCATTAAATAGGTCCTTTATTAGTAACTGCTTACACTCTTCAAGTCTTAAAACACAAGTACACTTTCACAATTACACAATAAAATAAGATTCACAATATCGTAGCTGGGTTTTCACTTTACTTTGTTCTTACATCTCACTGACGATGCCCCACCCCTTATATACTGGTGAGGTCATGGCGGACAACATTCTAGGAGTTTCAAGGAAAATGTAGTTCTCAGAAAGTCTGGAAGGTTCCACGAGATTCTACAAAGATCCAGAATATTCTAGGAGGTTAGTGAAAAATGAATCCACATATGGAATATCTGAAACATTTTTCTTCAAACTTCTATTTTCCCTTTTGTCTCTAACACCAAAAAAGCAACTCGGATGCCCCCCAGCAACCCAGGCAGTCGCCTGCTCTTAAATCCAGCCCTAGACTGAGTAGCATGCCTCAACCACTACTCCTCTGCCCAACAATAGCAGCAATGACCCTACGGGCACACGTGGCTCAGACTCTACTTTTGAATGGGAACTGAAGATTCTTTCTCCCCTAGCTCCTTGTAGTTCATATACACAAAGCTATTTTAGTTTGGTTTGGCTTGTGGGCTCAGGATTTGGCCATTTGAAAAAGAAAGCCCTTCCTCCTATCACCAGCCTAATGGTAGTAAATGGCATGTACTGTAGGTGATCCATTAGGCCATGAAATATAAATCTTGCCTGCAGTTATGGATTCCTCCAAACTGGTTCAGTGTGTTTTTAAAAACAAAACTAATTACTGCACAAGCACAATGGCTGCTTTTCAGATTAGCAAATTCCACATCTGAAACAAGTACAGTATTTGTAAGAGAGCTCTACACAATGTTTGATAGAAAAAATCCAAAAGGAGATATGAACCCCACATTGCTAGAGTGATCAAAGTGCTTTTGTCATCAGAAAGCAGACAGGACCGGAACCTGTGGGAAGGTCATGGGAGCTGTTGAAGGAGGAGAATTTGGATAATTGGACAAGCATCTAAACTTCTGCGCTGAAAGCCTGGCCCCACTGACTTCATTGGAACCAGGATTTCATCCTTTATGCGTATACAAAATGAACTCCAATTTGAGCATTTGCAGGGTATGCAGTTATTAATACAGATAGCACAGACACAGAGGTTATTGACCCACTAATGTGAGAAGTGTAGTCTACATTGATACAGTAATATTATTTGCAGTGCCCTAGCAGAGGGTTTGTTTGTGTATTTTACTTTTTTCTAGTCTTTTCTTTTAAACTTCTTTATTACAAAATCTCAAATGATTGCTTCCTGCATTCTTGTGTCCAGGGTTACGCAATTTCTTTCATTAAAATATAAATTTTAGTTCCCTGTGAGTTTAAAGCAACATGTTGGAGGTTCTCCCCTTTCTGATGACTATCTGTTGTCTTTTATGCTTGTTTCACAAATTATAAACATATTGCTAATGTGGCTCTTCCACAATTTGAAAGTGTTGTGCTGAACAGAAATAGTCCAGTAAAAACATGCCAATAGGAACAGAAATTAGTCCCAGGAAGAGATCAAATCAGTATCTGGGGAGTTAACAGTAATTCACACTAAAAATAGGAAGGAGTGATGATAAACCCACTGGAGTCCCTTTTCTAGTTTGAGGCAGTTTATACAGAACAACTTATCAAATTATCTTCATGTAGTACAGTACTGGTGGTTTGTCTCTGAATACTCTTGCAAGTTGAAAGTTATTCAAAGTGACCAAGTTGTGTATATATTTGATATATCATATCATTCTCCTGGCTTGAGCCGGATGCCAATGCCGTCTCTCCCCATCCCTTTCTTTAAAGCAAAGTAATACGTTTGCTACATCCGGATACCCAATAGAAGGTTAAAGGATTCTCTTTCAAGCCCTGATAATCTATGCACAGATTGGAATTTAAGTTTTGGGCCCACTGCTTTGGAAATAACTTACTTTGTAGTTTGGGGATTAGCTCTGCCTGGGCCTGGTCCTAAACAAAAATAATCAAAGCTTTATGAACTTGCCTAAATTAAAAATTAGGTATAAGCACTAGTTTTTAATGGGAATAACTGTGTGTAGTTTTTGTTGTTGTTTTTTAATCCAGAAGCTGAGTTATGTTTAAATTGATAAGTGGATCAAAAAATGTTTCTCTCAATTTTAGGAAACTCTTCTAATTTGAAAATGCCGTAACCAATTTATCTCTAACCCCACCCGCCACATCTTCCTAGGACATAAGACTACAAATTTTCAGGCTAAAAGGAAGGGTTCCCCCCCTTTCAGTTGGATATGGGAGGGGGTAAACAAATTAAAAGGGATTAAAATTGGGTTTATAAGAGAAGCTCTCGTACAGACTTAAGTACAGAGTCACTGCCGCTGCTCCAGAACTCAGATGAGAAAGATCAGCACATTGAGCAGTGCACAGGAGGTGCCAATGTGGCTGGCCGCTCCTAGGCACAGGGTAATAGTGTGTTGCCTTTAAAAAATTAATAATAAGGCAGCCTCTCAGTCAGTGATTTCTCTCTTTTTTTTAAAAAAAAAAAAAAGCAGTTTGTGTAAGAAGGCAGCATGCATGCACATAAGTAGTCAGTCAATAAGAGCAAGAAGTGCCCCAGCATGCTATTTATGCTAGTTGGTTTGAATGGGAAAGGATTTCAATTAAATTTTGAAAACCGCCATGGTCTTTCATGCATAACATGAGGAGAATAGTAACTGAGACGCCATGCCATGCCATTGCATGTGAGGTCAGCATGAGAACACAAACAACATGTGCGTACATAGGTAACAGTGTCTAAGTTGTTTCAACTGCTCCAGCGCGCCACCTCTTTAGACTTAACAGAAGGGGCAAGTGAAAGCAGCAGCATTTTTCGGCCCTTCCCTACTCCCAAGTAAATACAGCAGGTGCCACCTGCACTGAGGAGGATGAGAAAGGAGGGAAGTAGAACTCTGATTTTGTATGCCTAAGGAAAAAAGAAATGTGTATGACCATAGAATCATATGAATGTAGGGCTAGAAGGGACCTCAAGAGGTCAAGTCCAGCCTCCTGTGCTGAGGAAGGATCACACTCCATAATACATTGTTACTAAGAAGGAAGCGTGTCTCACTCTCCTTTACCAGGAGACCCATGGCCTAGCACTGGAGTTGAGCAAAACACTGCCAAAAATTCCCTCCACTACCTGTTTCACATTTTTCAATAAATTGGCTTTGCCTGTGTTTGCACCCTTTTGTGTTTCCTTTCAGTACATATGCTACTGAAGGCACTTGCTGGCAGAAGTGTTCCCTGGAAAAGCAAATTTTAGACAAACATTGGAGACTATTTGTTGAAAGTACATTTTGAATTTGGGAACAGCAGTAAATCCCCTCCCCACCACCACCTTTTCAGGAAGTTGGCACTAGCGGTTGAAAAACAGCACCAGGAGTATTCAGTAGCCCGAGTTAACAGATCCTCAGCTGGTGTAAATCAGCTTAGTCCCAGCTGCTTGGGTGACCAAAGTGTGGTCCGTGGATTAAATGCAGAAGGTGCCCGAGACAGTTCAGATTAAGATAAGCATTGCATGCTGGGTTCTGTAGTGTTCCTAGCATATCCTTGCCACTTATTGTGTTACCTTAAGATGATGAATAAGAGTAATGCAAATTGAGCAGCACTGTTCTGCCATGGACATCAGAGGGCCCAGCATGTTCCATCTTGATCCATTTTCCTAGGTGGATTCCAGTAATGGGAGTTGAAGACACTTAGCACCTCATAGGACCATATCCCTATGACCTTCTGTTTGAATCAGGAGTCAAATGCATAGGCTTTGAAGCTGTAAACATCTGCATTATTTTGTACATGAAATAAAACTTATCCCCATACTCAACAATAAAGGTTAACCGCTATCTAGCAAGATGCATGAATGCAAGTTGAAACAAAGTGCAAGAAGTCTGTATTTCATGTTAGAGATCTTTCGTCACCACCCTTATTGCGCACTGGAGCCAACAGAGCTTGAGAGCACCCAGTACCTCATAGGAATGGGCTCTTAATTATCTTTCTCACTTTAGCAATGTGTTATGAGGCTCAGCCATCAATGAAGCAACAACAAAAAGTTTATGACTTAGTTAAATTATGGTGTGCAAAGCCTATTAAAATATAACTGCTTGTCTTTAAATAGGTTTAATTAAAATGTACAAGAAAAATGCAATTCACTTACATTTTATACATCATCCCACTGTGGACTTTTCGTAACATAAGTAATGTTCTGGGCAGCATGGTGTTCTCAATACTGCCATCAAAAGCAAAGATGAATATAAAACTTTTTCAAAATTTGGCTCAGGTACTATCATTGTTAGATATTTCGTAATCTATAACTCTGGTCATTGCTATTTTGCAAGATAATTACATCAGTGATCTAACTTTTGACAGAATCCAAAGTGTCTGGAAATAGTTTGCTCCAGCACCTTTGTCTTTTAAAGACCATTTGGGGCTTGTTATTTTAAATCCTTGTGCAGACTGATTTATCACTTCAAACATCTGTCAGCTGTGCTTTGTCTTGAAACTGATAGTAATAGTGTTGCTGATTTTTCAACAGCAGCTGTTAGAGGTTCATTAGTTAGACTCTCAAAGGGTGTAGATAACTGTAATATTTTTCTTTGTTAATGATCTCTTACGTGTTATAATAATACAAATTCTGGAATCCGCTCAAAATTTGCAGCTTCTCTCTGTACTTCTAGCTTGCTAAAACTATTAGGTTTTTTATATTATTAAAATTTTCTCCCATAAAGCAGTTAAAATAAAAAGAGGTGTCATGTTGCAGAGTTAAATAGGCATTCAAAGCAATATTTGCTATTGTGTATTTATGAGCAAGGTGGACCAGCCAGGGTCCGAGCATTCTGAACCAAACCCAAACAGATTCCAAAGTTCTAGGGGGCGAAGTCTGGATCCATGTACATTCAGGCCCATTTCTAGTTTAAATTTTGTAAGCCATGCAGAGCATAGCTGACTTCACTAATATCAGAAGATTTATTTCTAGTGGATGCTACTGATTTCCATGAAAGCATCCCCCCCCATAAACTATTCTTAATTATTAGCTTTGCTATTATTCTTAAAATACATTCCCTAAATCTCTTCCAAGGTTGCTTCTATTTAAGTGCTATAGTTACTCTTGCTAGAAGCTCCTGGGGACTGGAACATCTGTGAATTCTCCTGCAGTTAGGAGTATATCGGCACTACTGCTGGTTCAACCAGCAATGCTAACCAACAGATAATTACAGTTTGAAATTAGTATTTTAATGAACTGATCTTAGCAAATGTAAAGTGAAATCTCTCAGGCATTAAAGAAAGAAGCAGGAGAGAAAATTATTAACTATAAAGTTCAGCAGACGGATGGTCAGCAGGTGATAGCTTGGCAAAGAGTGTTAAGTGCTCCCATTTTAATCTGCAATAAGAGAAAGCTAATTTAGGGCCTGTCTCTGGGAGGTGCAGAGCAGCTTCTGCAAGTGGTATTGTGACTTCAGGGTGAGATGAGAGCATCGTGCAGGATTGAGCCATAAAAAAGTGAGTTGAAACTTTTTCTAAAATTCAGCTAAATACGTTTAAGAAGTTGGTTTAGATCCCAAGTTTCTTCTGAAGCCACCAGTTTTGCCATCTGATCCATATGGGCCGATACGTGGAAGTCCCATGCAGAACAGGTAGCAGGATCATGGCATTAATCTGTAACACTTGCAGCTGTTGACTCAATAAGAATATCTGATAATCAGCACCTGTTTACATATCTTCCAAAGTTCCAGGCCCGGGTTTTCTTTGCATTAGCTGATGACACAACAGTGTCAACAATCTACAGCAATGGAAAGAAGGGCGCTCACCAAACTCTGGTAGCCGTTAGTGATATCGATTCTTGGAGAGGGAAACGAATTTGAGACTTGGAAGGTAGAGCACCTTGTAACTAGTTCCCTTTTAAAATGTATTTATGGGTAATTTTAAGCCTCCATAGCTCAGGAATCCTTAACAGGAGAGCCTTCAGGAAAGGCCGGAGTTATAAGAAGAAATAGTAAAAAGCGCAGCTATAGAAGGAATAGGAACCCTCAAACTTCAGGGCACATGCCAGCCGGCTTCTAACAATTGAGGCTCAAGAGGAAACATTCGTTGGAGGCAGGGCTGGATTGAGGCAATTCTGTGTTTTAGGCATACCCCAGCATGGGGCAAATGCCCCATCCCTTCCCCAAGAGGCAAGCTTAGCAGTGTGAAGTCTTTTGTCCCCAGCAGTAGCAGCAGGGGCCCTCAGCACTTCCCTCAGCAGTCAAGGTACATCTGATTGGCTGGCCCACTGCAGGTTTCTCCTCCTGCCACACAGTTCTCTGCTGGGAGGGCCCTCCAGAGTAATGGGGCCTGGAGATAACACCCCATTGAGTTGCATGGTGCAGTTGATAGAGGCCTGAAGGGACCATTGTGATGATGTAGTCTGACCTTCTGTATAACACAGGCCATAGAAATCCCCAAAATAACTCGGAGAGCAGAACTTTTAGAAAATATCCATTCTTGATTTGAAAATTGTCAGTGATGGAGACTGCAACATGACCCTTGGTAAATTATTCCAGTGGTTAATTACTTTCCAAATGTACACCTTATTTTCAGTCTGAATTTGTCTAGTTTCAGCTTCCAGCCATTGCATTGTGTTATACCTTTCCCTGCTAGAGTGAAGAACCCATTTTTAAACATTTGTTCCCCATGTAGCTACTTATAGAATGTAATCAAGTCACCCCATAACCTTCTCTTTGTTAAACTAAAGAAGTTCACATCTAGGGTTGCAAATTTTGGTTGGGCATATTCCTGAAGGTTTCTTCGCATGACAATCTTTAATTAAAGATTAATCTTTAATTCCTGGAGACTCCAGGACAATCCTGGAGGGTTGGCAACCCTGTCACACCTTCTAGAGCTATTGTTCCAGGTTCTCTGCAGGCTCAGGCAGATATCACTGCATCTGTTACACTCACATCATGTTTTCAAGCTTTGTAGTTAGGAGGACTGAAAACTTGCTTAACAAGTAAGCTTGGCACCAAGAGATGGACCCTAAGGCCTGGGCCTATGGTGCCTATGCCTTACCTGTCCCTGCCTTTGGGCAGGTTACACCCAAAACTGCCTAAAACAGGCTTTCTTTCTCTGAAGTAGCTGGTACTGGCGTCTGACAGATTGCCAGAGTAGATGGACTGCTGGTCTGATCTAGTATGCCAATTCCTATCCCAAATGGATTTTTAAAATTTTATTTTAAGGAATCATTTCAGTTCATATTTAAGTTCTTTTTTTGAAAAATAAGATTTGACTGAACTAAAATTTCTATAATGACCTCTAATTGCAAGAAACAATATGCAAAGAACAGTGACTAGATAAACAATAATTTGCATAGCACTTTTTATTCAGAAAGATCATAGGACATTTTATAACAATATAGAAATTGCTTTCCAGTGGTAGAGAAAGTAATTTCCACTGGCATGTTTTACAGAGCACGACAACACTACACAAGAGTTTAGGACAAGAGTGTGAAGAACTGTTTTCATATTGACAAATGAGTAAAGCATGTACTTTAAATCCAAAGAGCTTTATGTTAGGTTAAGGAAAATAATAAGAAAGAACAAAAGTAAAGTCTCCTGAAGAATCTACAGTATGTGTTTTCTTTGAGAACAGGTGGGAGCAATTCAGAAAACAAAATGGCTGTTCTTAGCAAACAGGTAGATTAATTCAAAATATAGATCATACTATACATATTTTGTACACTGCAAGCAATTTATCCAACACTTAGGAAAAGCAAAATGTAATTACTAGAGCAGGTTGGGAAATACAAAGCATTTTTCACAAACAAATTTTGAAAGAAAACAATTTTTGTTTAATCGTTTCCCAGAAAAAAGTTGGTGAAACCCCCATTTTTTTCACCAAAAACTAGACAATTTTAAACAAAGTTAGCATTTTCTGCAAAAATGTTCATTTAGCAAAAAAATCCATTTTGCATTGAAAACAGGTTTGTTGGAAAAATGTTGTTCTATAATAATTATAGGGATCTAGATAGCACACTAGATGTAATAAAAGATGCCATTAAATCTTTAATGACCCCTGGCACTGGGATCTTTGGTTTTCATCACATCTAAAAGGCAGTACCTCCAACAGCAGCATCCCTTATGCAACACTGATTCACTAATGACCCATAAGAGGAAAGAATGCTCTGTACTGAATAACTAACCCAGCTTCCTAAGACACATTGCATTTCCTTTGAGGTCTTTCATCCAAGCACTGAACAAGCCCAAATCTTCTTAGTTTAGAAGATATAGTGAGCTCACAGCCTAAATCGGAATATCTGCAAACATGGAGGCAGTATGTTTCTAGTGTGACTTTTTTTTTATCCTGGTTTTTTGTTCAAAAGTTGGTCTGTGCTTTCATCAAAAGTTTTCTATTTGATTCCTTAACCCTTACCTATATATTTCTTCTCTTAGAGCTTTGCATGAAAAAAAAATGGCAAAGTGTCTTTCAAAGTGGGAATAGAGTTCCCACATTACCAGCACCAACTTAAAGGAAGAATTTGCCATATTCAACATTAGCAGCAAAAACAGTGCTGAGCCCAGAGATTTCCTTTTATATTTTCAATTTATATTTTCTGTGTTAGCTTCTGTGTCAGTCTGGCAACTTTTAAAAGGTACCTGAAAAAGGCTAAAAGTTAAATAAAGCTTTAGGCAAGCTGAGCAAAGTTTGCAATTGTTTTCATGCCTTCCTTCAGATGTTTGAGTTCCTATTTATAGTTATCAGTATTAATAGCTTTTCAGACAATGATGTATTATGTCAGGAAATATTAATATCCACAATTAATATACTGATATATAGTTTGAGTCTGTCATTCTTCATTCCCTTTCTGTCACTTTCCTATTATACTGCTCTGACAATTCCCTAAAGATTCAGAAGAGATATGGCTTTGGGGGAACTCATACCACTAATCATTGATAGCAATATGTTGTGCTGCAGAGATTGTTTTCAATTTTGTCAGCAGGGATGATACTATGGTGTGTCTTCTCTACAGGGAGGGAAGTTCTTTGTAAGATTCATTTACAAGCAGAAAATTTAATGGGCTGCAAAGTTCGATCATGAGGGGTTTTTTCTGCTGAAGCAGCTTGTCATTTTAGTTTTAACTACAGGAGACAGGACAGAATTGTTAAAGCAATCCAATTATATAATCTATTGAACAGGGGATTTCTGGCCACCTTTCATTAGTGCAGCAAAGTTGCAATAGCTGTAGATGCTTTAAAACTCCCCAGCTGCAAAGCAACTTGCAAATCCCAAATATAGTAAAGGGCTGATTTTTAGAGGCAGGACCGGCTCTAGGTTTTTTGCCTCCCCAAGCAAAAAAAAAAAAAAAAGTGGCCAGGATGCTGCCCCTGAAATTGTGCCACCCCAAGCGCATGCTTGGTTTGCTGGTGCCTAGAGCCGGTCCTGTTTAGAGGTGCTATGCACCCACAGCTTTCACATGGAATTTTGGATGCTCAGCGCTTCTGAATAATCAGGCCCTGTATTGCAATGTTCTGCTTTTGAATGGGTATCTTTGCTGAAATAGGCATTATCCTAAAAAAGAGTAAATATATTTTTAATATCTTTTAAAATGAGACTACTGATCAAGAAAATGAAAGCCAAATTAGTGACTACTATTGGTTTTTAACTGGGCAAGAGCAGTAACGCAAAGATTCCATAATCTCTAAATGGAGGTAGAAGGGCTGGCTGGCTGTTATTTACAATTTAAGAGGGTGAATTGCAAAGTGAAAACTGTTTCAGTTTAGGAATGGGTGTTCAATGCCCTTGCTAACCAGAGTGAAGTGAAGGGCATTCCAAGGCATGTGTTTTAACCTCTCTTTTTAACTCCCATCTCCCATGCCTTGTTCCGATTAGCATGGTTGAACTGTGGCCGCAATGTGTGTGTGATTTTTTCATTTACATTGAGGAATAATTAATTCAAAGTTTTGGACAAACTCAGATTGCTCTGTTAATCAAACTAAATAGGGAGGGTCTTTAGTACAGTTGGGGTATTACCGTTATCCTCTGTATTAGCCATAATTCTTCTCTCTTTAGTCTAGTTCTAGCAAATATAGGACCTAATCCTGACATTACAGATCCTGGTTTTGACCCCCATTTTAATCCTAAACTACAACTCTTCCCACATTCAAACCACAGGTGTTTTGTATTTTACAGTGAAAAATCTTCTCTCCCTACGAATGGCAAGGCACTAGGAAACAGAGCGTCAGGAAATAAGTGGCTGTGGCTCACATTTTTATGGTTAGAACTGGGACAGGTATTGCTAAGTAGATACTAGCTTTGCCATAGCCAATGAGCAGTACATCTGAATTTTTTCTTGGTAAAATGTGCTTTAAATAGGAGAGCCTGAAACAAAGAAATATGCAGTTAAAAAGACTGATAAAGCGAGCACAAAATTGCTGAAAGTGAGATGCAGTGAAAGAGCGTGGCCAGTGAAACCTCTGTCCCTGTCCTGGCCACAGAAGCAAACCTTATTCAACATTCAGACTGCTTTGATAAGTGACTTCTTCCCTTCTCAGTCAACCCAATCCTCTGCAGCCTACCAGCAGGCTCCCTGGGTAGAATTCTCAGTCAAAGCTCTGGAGCTCCAGTCAGCCCTTTCCTCAGTTTCCCATCATTGCCAGCACAACTGGTTTAGTAACTGTTCTCTGATTTGCTACTCACATGATGTCTGTGCTCTGTGACCACTCCACAGCATGTATAGGAGGAGAAAATGCTGCCTAAACACTGGAATCCACCCTGCCCAAGTCAAGTGTAAGAGAGAAAGATAGAAAGATAAATTAAAGCCAAGTTGCCGTGTTTTCCATGCTGTTTCAACCAGAGTTAAGAACACACTTGTTTTTACAGTGTGATACCCTGTGTGTACTGAACTCCAGTTTCCACAGGTTCTCCAGGCACAGCAGGGAGTTGGATCTCCAGAATTTAGGCACTGAAGAATAAAGCACAAGAGGAAACAAAGGGGAAACTGGGACTCCTGAAAGGGAAGGAGAGAGAGAGTATGGAGCCACCTCTCTCTATTAGTAAGTTTAAAAAAAAAATAGTACTCCCCAGAAAGTGTCCAAAGGTTGGGGGAAGTTGTATAGGCTGAGGGTCCCTGAACTTCATCTCTGGTGAAGAGGTGTTTGGTAAATGGTTGAAGCCCTGGCAAATTTACATCCACGTTTATTTCACTCTTATCTACTAATTTAGTACTCAGAGAATTCAAATAAGAGAGTTGTGAGAGATCATCCATTTGAGAGTTTATGCTGACTGCCCCTTACATCGCAAAACTCTCTCATTTTAGTATTCTAATAGGTTCCCCCCAACTGAAATCAAATTCATAGGCCGGTTGTATTTTCCTGAAGCTTCCTCTTTTTTCTTAAGTATGGGAGCTATGTGATATTTACACACCCCACTGACCTTTCAAAAATAATTTCCAGTAATCATTCGACATAATTGTCATTAAATAATCTGCATCTGTTTCACACAAAATGGACCAAGGGAGGGAAACACAGGGAGCAATCCTGGCAAAAGGGTAAGTGCCTTCTGCAAATCATAGCACACACTCAACTTCCATTGACGTCAGCTAAAGTTGTTTAGCTCATATTTGCCCATGGTATATTATGCCCTTATACTCCAACTCATCAGGTCCTTGTGGAAATCACAGTAATAGTTGTTTTTTCAACCAGTGTTAGGAAAACAGCCCTTTATCAGTATCTTCTATAGCACATGCATAAAAAAGACTGCTTAATTCTCTGAATATATCTTGCAAAATTGTCGTCTCTTTCATTAAATTGGAAAATGTTCATATTGCCATATATAGGCATATAAAGCATTTTAGCTTTACGTTTTTATTTTTAATACATCCTCATCACCAGTTTTCTCTATTATGTTTCACAGTGTGCACACAGAGTAGTTACATATAAACAACTGTTCTTGCTGGAAGGCTATAATGTAACACTACTTGATTTCTTAGAATCCAGAGTAACACACAACAACCCCAAATCAGAGAGAAACGAAACAGGCTGCTCTGTAAACAGAAAGCCACAACTCAGCCTTATTCTAGGCTGGCTGCCTGCTGACTGACTGCTGGTAGGCACAGATTGCATGCTTTCCTACAGAGGCACCAACCTACAAGCAGGACAGGAAAGCCCATAAGAATTTAAAGTGATAGATCATAACTTTAACACAATTTTCAGAACACCACAGTTTAAATGTCTGGGAATCAAAGTTGGTCAAAAATCAGAATGTCCATCACTTGGAAAATTCAGATATTTTGATATTTGCTTTTATCCAGAATTGGGATGAAAAGGTTGAAATACCAATTTTTTTCTTGGAACAACAGAAAGTTCTGAAAAATTTCCATTAAAAAATTACAAAGCATTTCATTTTGGCTCTGTTCAACACTGAACTGCATCTGTTTGAGCTACTGCAATGCCTCACGGGAGTTGTAGTTCAGGTTCTTCATGTCCCCATTCTTCTCTTTAGGCTGGATAATAACATCTCCCCATGATGTCACAGCAGTTCAACCAGAGGAGAGACCACTGTGCATCCTGGGAAATGTAGTCCAGCCGGGAAGCCCAGTTTATAAAGGAGAACAAAGGCATAAGGCACCTGAACTGCACTCCCATGAAGCACTGGGTAGCTCAAAGACAGATCCAATTCAATGAACCGAGCCAAAATACAGTGTTTTATTCTGTTCAACAAACCAAAATGTTCTGATTCAGATTGACCCAAATTATATTTCATTTAGATTTTCCCAATGGAAAATGGAATTTTCAGCAAAATCAAAGTTTTCCCTAGAGAAATTTTGATTTTATGGAAGCTGCATTGTCCACCAGAAACATTTAAATAGAAAATTCTTCATCAGCTGTAACCACTCATTTAATCAATGTAAATGCTAGGCATTCAAATTTGCTAATCTATGTAATCCAACAATCTCATATCTGCCTACCCAAAGAGGATGCATTTATCTGTCAGTTACCCAGTTGATGGGTCAGATTTGGCAAAGTCTTGAGCCTCTCCTTAAGTAGCATCTTCTTTTAACTGGACTACACAGAAGAGCCATTAGTGATTTCACTCAGTCACTAGACATGTTTAACAGTTTAGACCGTGATTCAGCAAAGCACTTAAATACCCATTCATGTGCTTTGCAGAATAGGGATGGACTTAAGCATGTGCTTAAGTGCTTTGCAGAATCGGAGCAAAGCACTTAATTCCCAGCCAGTAATGCCCCTGGAATGTGAATTAAATGGTCTTTATCATGATGAAAGCATATGGGTGCACAACAAATTTTGAAAAACATGTCTGTGACTAGATAGCATCAAATATGGCTCTTTTGTATAGTCTGGTTAAAAGAAGATGATCCTTAATTCCTAAATTCCTTACAGCATTCCTGACAGCAATCACATCTGCTACCATAAAACCCATCACAGCCTCTGCCTTTGGGAGAAACATTTAATTATCAGTAAAGTTCAAGCTCAGCTTGTTATGATGAATTATTAGAATCTGTCATCATTTTCCTACCAAAAAGGCTGTAATGGAATACAGTTTTATATTTTTCCATTGAATTGATGAAGGTCTGAGTTTTTATTAATCTCGCTGAGCTCAAGTGTAAGATGCTGAAAAAGCAAATATGATATCATTGTATCTAGCTAATGTGTGTGCTTTGCAAAATTGATAAGCCCTGTCAAGGCATAAATTATTTAAAATTTGATAAATGTGTTGAAATCATTGAATGTTCAAACAGATAAAGCAGAGCAATTTCTCTCCCTCTCCCCTTTTTTCAAGCTCAGGTTTTTGTTCCACCAGTTCAGTGATTTTGCATTGTTATTGCAATACACAGTATAAAAGACTGCAGACCTACTGAAATTAGCCTGAAGAAGCCAGAGAAGTACCATAAGAAGTTATAGTGTGGACATGAATATCTATTTTTCAGAATAAAACCATGGTACTGGTACAGCATTCGGAGGCCTGGTCTACACCGGAACATTCATTCAGCTTAACTGTGTCGCTCAGGGGTGTGTGAAAAAGCCTGAGCAACTAGTTAAGCTGAACTAAGTCCTCCTTTAGACAGCACTAGGTTGATGGACGAATTCTTCCATTGGCCTAGCTACCACCTCTCGGAGAGAACCCCTTTCCTAAGGCTATGTCTACACTAGCACTTTTATCAGCAAAACTTGTTGGTCAGGGAAAACAAAAGTTTCACCGACAAAAGCTCCGGTGTGAACAGCGCTATGTCAGCAGGCGAGCATCTTCCGCCAGCATAGCTACTGCTACTCGTTGGGGGTGGTTTAATTAGGCCGGTGGGAGAGAGCTCTTCTGCTGGCAAAGAGCAGCTACCCAGGAGACCTTACCGCGGCGCAGCTGCAGCCTTGCAGCTGTACTGCTGTAAGGTCTGTAGTATTGACATAGCCTAAGTAGTGGCTACACTGAAGCGCTACAGAGGTGCAGCTGCAGTGGTGTTGCTATAGCATTTCAAATGTAGACAAGTCCTGAGTGAGTTAGGAGCTACCTCCAGACTCTAGCTTCCCAGTGGAGCTCTGATAAGAGTGTATTCAGGCAGCTGGAAGAGGTTGACAACTACCTGGGCCCTCTTAGCGCCCTCCCCCCACCCTCCCAGCTCACTGATGTGCTAGAAGGATCACAGCAGCATCACTGGTGGATGGAATAATGGTTCAGAACCATTTTCTTCCTATAACTATTTCTCCCTCACCACCACCACCCCCGACTCATTGGCACTAATTTCTGAGAGATCTGAAATGACCCCTGGCAGGGATGAAGTTGGTGCCTCTCTCACTGATCAGCTGTAAAAACCGTGTCCCATGATTGACTGATAACTTGGAGTAAAACCCCAGAAACATCAGGACAATTCAACCCTTACAAGGATACAGTTCTTATCTTCTGTTTATTTAATATGACATTTTAAAATGTTGCTCACATCAAAAGCTTTGGTGGCTTGAAGCATGTACAAAACAAATGAAGTAAAACTTAAATAGGACCAGTGTCCAAAATATGGAATCGGCTTAAAACTCACCCAGACTAAGGCATTCTTCATTATAGCCTCCTTTCTCAGACAAAGCCTGGGAAGAAGAAAACCATGAGCAAGGGATGGACTTCATGGGGAGCTGCATAAGTGAGACCATGCATGAAATCCTGCCTCCACTGAAGTCAGTGACAAAACTCTCATTGACTTCAATTGGGCCAGTATTTTACCCCATATCTGTAATCAAGTCAACTTGATTATGGTGTATAAGTGCCTTCATGGGGAGAAAATAGCAGGTATGAAAGGCATTGCAGAAAACCATGACTAGAAATAAGTCACATATGGAACAAACTACCAAGAGAAGTAGTGGATTCTCCATCTCTTGATACCTTCAGATCAAGACAAGGTGTTTTTCTGGAGGATATGCTGTAGTCAAACAAGAATATGGGCTCAAGACAGAGGTAACAGTGAATTCTGTGGTCTGTGTCAAACTAGAATGATCTAATGGTCCTTTCCGGCCTCAAAATCTAGGACTGTGGCTTTAAGGGAATAAGCAAAAGCAGCTGCAACAAGCGGGACCTACTGCAGAAGGCAAACAAATTAAAAGACAAGTTCTTCCACTTTACTAAACAAGAGTTTTCAACTATTCAAACAACAATGGTCTGCACAACAGGGAAGACTACACAGTAAAATGGGGAGATACTGAGGAAGTCAGTTTTCAGCATATGCTGCATTCTTTCAATACCAATTTTTTTATTTCCTGAAAATTGCTAACTAAAGTGAATAAACAACTTAACAAAAGGCACTGGGCTGTGCTCACTAATAACAAAAAGCTGTCATCAAATAAGGAGCCTTTGAAATGTATAGAGGAAAATGAATCCTTGGAGAGTTCTGTTCTCCTATGCTGTAAAGACTTAAAAATAAAAATCTGCACAAATAAGATAAAGTTATAGATAGAAATATGAATAATGTCTGTGCTTTTCTAACAATCTCACCATATTCCTCTCCCGGGGTCCTGTGGTCTATGGACTGTGCATTGCCCTGGCAAGTCCAAAGTCAAGTCGTTCTTTGTTAGAAACATTTTTAAACTAAATGTTTTCAAAACATAAAGCATTTCCCTGTAAGAGCTTGTGTAGCCTCCTTTCAAGCAACTGATTCACCTCAACTTTTGCAGCTGATGAGCCTTGTTCTCTCAATAGAATTAGCGTAACAAGATAACAATAGGAATGGAGGTGGAGTCAGATAGTAAAGTATACGGTTTTATTGACCACTTCCAGCAATGTTTATTTCTTCCTCCTCCCCCTGAGTAAAATATTCCTGGCACCAGAATATTCATTCCCATAGCTGAATAATTTGTATAACCGGCTGTTTGGATATTGTGCAAAAATTATCAGATGCAGTCATCTGTCACCTTTGTTACAGGAACATGTCAGATTATCCTTTGGGAATACAACCATGGGGGGGGGTTATATACGCATGCTCTGATGTAATGTGATGTGATCTGATGCCATTGGTTTAACATAGTACAGTGTTGTGATCCCAGCACCTTGATTAATGATAGCTCACCCTCTAAAGCCCCATTGACGCCATAAATAAGAGTTGTGTTTTTGTTAGCAGTTTGTGACACTCATTTGATCCAGTTGCAGCACAAACAGCCAAGCTGTGTCCATACAGTTACATTTTTCACATCATAACCATGCAGTTTGTGTATCCACACCCACCAGGCTGTAGCTGTGAATTCTGGGACAATGCGGTCAGCAGCCCCATACTGTCTCATTGAGAGATAGAGCACCTTAATGAAACGTACAGAGCATCACCAGCAGCATGTTAGGCAACCCTTCTAGGATTTCTTACTACAAAGAGAATTGGAGAAAAAAAGTCTGGTCAAACAGATGACACAGGCACAGTTAGAGACTCCAATATAAGGTGCAAAAAAAAAAAAGTGCGCTGAACTAGGCAGAGAAAAACAATTGTGTGCAAGCCTACACCGTTGGGAAAAGGCAAAACACTATGAGCTGCCATGTTACTTTCACAATTTGAGTGAAGACACACATCCGAAGAAGTGGGCTGTAGTCCACGAAAGCTTATGCTCTAATAAATTTGTTAGTCTCTAAGGTGCCACAAGTACTCCTGTTCTTCTTTTTACACAACATATTAACAGCCAACCTCATCAATTTCCGTTCTACGCTTTGTTTCTTAGTTTCCTCCATTGTTCCCACCAGTGCAGCTGCCATTAACATTGGCAAGAGTAGAGACACAAAGGCAGACTGGGCACCAGCATTTTAACCTTGCTCAGAACAGGCCCAAAGAAGAGTTGCTGGGAGCCTTCCTGTTTCCAGGCAGGCAGGCAACATGGTTTTAACACCCTCCATCATGGCATTTCAACATTGCTACTTCTGGACCCCAGTTGGAATCTGTAAGTGCAGCAAAATAGCTACTTTTTTTCATTTTTCAGAAAAGGTTCATGGCAGGTTTTGGATTGAGGGTTGGGTGAAAGTGTGGATCCATTCTTGTTTCATCCAAGCGATATGGTATTTCTGTAACAAGGCAGCTGATAGTTATTTTCTTAGCAGTGGTTATGGCAAGCTGTGCTGGGAAAGTGCTATTCCCAAAACCATCCTGCTGCTCTTTAACTTATGAGCAAGGTTGCGCGTGGCTAAAGAGCCATACATAACGTGCCATTTCTTCACCCAGGCCCTTTCATCATATTGACAGTTTTCCATAGCATCATTACAGCAGTGCTTTTAGTGCTGTTATAGATAAGCATCTGTCAGTGTTTCCATTAGAATCCTCTATATTTATGAGTTGATAACTCAGTCATAAAAAATTAGTCCAGAGACAGAAACTTGACATACAAGGTTTCTGCCTAGGAGTGATCTTTATTGTCTTTTTTCCCTTTCCTAATTGGAGTCTTCATGAAGAGTCTTTATTCATTTTTAAGTAGAGATGGGGGGCTGGTTGGTAAATTTGGATCCAGATTTCAAAGCTGGCAAGTTTGGGGCTAGTACGTTGTACAGAGAGGGAGTCAGCTGTAAATTTAAATGTAGATGCAGACTCATATTCTGAACCCCCTTCAACATTCGACTGAAGGTTTTGGTTCAGGTCCATCTCAATTTTTACGTTATAAAAAGACTATAAAAGTAACTATGTACGTTCAGATGCTGTTTTAGAGTCTTATTACTAGAAAACATATGAGTGTTTGTAAAGAGAACATAACAGACTAGGGCCTTTTAGTTTTCTGTGTTTTGCAAGGTGAGAAGATGGGAGAAGTGAAACATTGAGAAGGATGGATTTCATTATACATTCAAGAAAGTGGATCCTGAAAAGTGCTAAAGATATGGCATGCCTATACAGTATCACTATAGAACAACATTTTTGTCTAGTATAATTTATACTGAGGCCTGCCCCAGAATTGTATGAAAATACACATTTCTATATTTATGAATGAAGTGTCATCTAAGCTATTCTGAAGGAGCACACACACTCACTGTATTTCATCAATGAGATTCACATTTTTGTGAATTTTGTGAGTTTTGCACCTCTACTTCTTATACAATGAATGAGAGAGACGCATCTCAGAATAGGATTCACAAAAGCCAGCACGCTAGCTTCTCACCTAACCTAGCCCGTAGCGGGTGCCAAACTAAGGGGTGTGTCCTAAACCCTGCCCCTCCAGGGAACTTGGTATCTTGGTAAATCCAGGATAAAGGGAGGTGCCGCCCTCTGCTTGGTATTCTCAGTTGCAAATCCCCTCTTGGAGGTAGACACCTATGCCATTTTTGCAGGCAGCAGCAGTATGCAGGACCTCTCTCATAACTTTTATCCCAATGGTTACAGTATTCACCTGGGATGTGGGAGACTCCCCATTCATGTCCCCCTCTCCATGTGAAAGGAAGAAGGGATGTGAACAGGGACCTACCAGCCCTCATATGAGATTCTTAGTCCCTTGGGCTCTAGAATAGTCTCATGTAGAGCTCCACCAGGGCTTGTCTACACGTGGGATAATGCACTATCTGGGGGAGTGTGATTTCTGAAGTACACTAATGTGCTATGCACAGATTGGCCCCATGTAGACCCTGCTGGTGTCCACTAACCTTTCCTTGTGCACTTTAATATAGTACTATTTCAAACAGCACTACATTGAAGCACACCAATAGGGTCTACACAGACCAGTTTATGCCTAACACATGAATCTGCTTTATTTATGCATAGTGGAAGAACTTCAACAGGAGAGACTGAAGGAGCCCCACATCAAAATACACTGTAGTCTATATCCTTTTGCTAGGGCACTCAAAGGAACAGCCATACTGGGTCAGACCAAAGGTCCATCTAGCCCAGTATCCTGTCTTCCAACAGTGGCCAATGCCAGATGCCCCAGAGAGAATGAACAGAACAGGTAATCATCAAGTGATCCCTCCCCTGTCACCCTTCCCAGCTTCTGCAACACTGAGGCTAGGGACACCATCCCTGCCCATCCTGGCTAACAGCCATTGATGGACCTATCCTCCATGAACTTATCTAGTTCTTTTTTGAACTCTAACTCAGAGGTGTCAGATCCCTGCTGAAATCCCTTCTCCCCCTCAAGTGGAGTGGGGCACATGAACTGGGGTGTCCCACATCCCAGGTAAGTACCTAGCCACTGGCCTAACAATTATGGAAGAGGTGGTCCTCCTCCTTCACACCCAGCTGTGTTGTGTGAGCTCGCCTCGATCTGGTAGGCAAGGTCTGAGTACACTTACTGGATTGAGCCCTGCAGGCAAGTTAGGTGGAGGAACACCTATCTTCCCCCTGCTTTGTGCATCACTTTAGGGCGTAGGCATCCAGATGCCTAGAGGGAGGCAGCAATATGCATGTGAAGAGGCAGAAATGTAGGTGCCTAGAGAATGTTTACAGCAAAAATTTAGGTGCTGAGTGAGGTCAGTAGCAGGAGAGTGTGGATTTTGTGAATCACTTGGCCTCATTCTGGGATTTAGGTAGCTAAAATGGCAGTTAGATACCCATGTCTTTTTGTGAGTCTAGTGCTAACTTTACATGATGTTTGTGGTCAGATGTTGGCTGAGTGTGTGTTCTCTCTGCGTGCTTTACTGACTCTGGCCAGATAGCCTGTACAGCAGGCTCTGCTCAAACTGCCCAATAACCACAGACTCAGTTCATAGCGAAGGAACTTGGTCAGGTTTATTGTCGACGAGCACAGTATTGGTGCCTTATACTTGCTACTAGGGATGCAAATACCATTTAAAAAATTAACCATTTAAACGGTTAAAATACGTAGTTTGAACGGTTAACCAATTAAGCGGCTGAGGCCGATCCAGCCGGCCCAGGGTTTGCGGTTAAGGCGGGTTAACCAGTAAGACTAAAGCATTAGTCTTACCGGTTAACTGGTTAATGTTTTACATCCCTACTTGCTACAAGTACACTCAATGAATGTATGCCCGTGACAATGGATGCAGCTCATTTAGTGGCGGGACTTTCCACTATCCCTCGGCTAGCAAAGACACTTCCTCTGACACTCCCTTTTATACATCAATACAAACAAGTTACATACTGCCCCTCTGACAGTTATTTGACACCCTCTGACATAGCCAGTTACCACCCATCACCTTGTACATCTCTATCCATCACACTGACCTTATCTTTAGGGCGGGTAAATGTGTTCCTGTTATCTTTAGGAAATGTGTTGTTATCGAGGTGTTCTGGTATCATCCTTCTGGAATGTGTTTGCATGAGTGCTATGTGTCTAGCACCTCTTAGGAATATGTGTTTTTGCAATATCAGCCCTGTTCTTGACAGATGCTGTGAGCAGGGCCTGCCTCTAGCTCACAGCCTGATTTTGCTTTATATCAGCAAAGTTTTGACCACTACTTTTGCCCAGGTCTCAGGCCTCATACCAGGCCTCTGATACAAGGGCTTATGTTTCAGGCCCTCTTCCTGCTACAGTGTTTTGCACAAGGTAAGATACTAGGCCCAGAATCAATATAAAAGGCATTAATAGGTCAGCACAACTAAAAGAAAGAGTTATGTATGGACATTATGAACAGAGAGTCTTCAGAGAACAGGGTCTGAAGGAGAGGGTGGGGAAGAGATACTAGACAGATTAGTTGGGAGGGTGTTCCAAGTGAAAATAATAAGAGAAAATTCTGCTTTGCCATTTCACTCTAAGACACTAATCGCTTTAGGCTAGGAAATCGATCTCTTCCCTTTGAGCCCCAGTCCTGGAAATTCTTATTCATAGCAGTAGTATTTACTCATTAGAGTAGTCCTCTGGAATGGGACTACATATAAAGGCTAGTCATGCAAGTAAGGGCTTGGACCCTATTTATGTACAATTAAATATTAATAACCACTCCATTATCTTCACATTTTCATTTTCACTTTTTCTCTTTTGAAACAGATATTTTGTGACACTAAACAAATAGTCCATGCCACAGACGTGCTGGATTGGGAAGACAAAGATGCTGCAGAGACATTGGTCAACAACGTTGTCCATTCCAGGATCATCAACCCTTTACGCCTATTTGTTAAGCCATCTCCAGTGTTGAAACATGGCCAGATGTCATACTCAGACAGCATAGAAAACTTTTGGGATTGGTTAGCCAACATCACTGAGGTTCAAGAATCTCTTGCACGGACTAAGCGCAGACCAATAGTAAAAACTGGGAAATTCAAGAAAATGTTTGGGTGGGGCGACTTCCATTCCAACATCAAAACTGTTAAACTAAACCTCCTCATCACAGGGAAAATTGTTGATCATGGCAATGGAACCTTCAGTGTTTATTTCCGACATAACTCAACAGGTCTTGGAAATGTTTCTGTAAGCCTGGTGCCACCTTCCAAGGTGGTGGAATTTGAATCTTCTCCACAGTCAACGCTGGAGACCAAGGAATCCAAGTCCTTCAACTGCCGAATTGAGTATGAAAAAACAGATCGGGCTAAGAAAACTGCCTTGTGCAATTTTGACCCTTCAAAGATCTGCTACCAAGAGCAGACACAAAGCCATGTTTCTTGGTTGTGTTCTAAACCATTTAAAGTTATCTGCATTTACATTGCTTTTTACAGTGTAGATTACAAACTGGTGCAAAAGGTCTGCCCTGATTATAATTACCATAGTGAGACGCCCTACTTGTCCTCTGGCTAATGTAATTCATATTCTGAGTAACTGTAGAAATACAGCATTGGTCATAAATATGAGTTTCCTTTAATCTTCTGCAGCGGACAGTGTTTCCCTATCAGGTTAAATATGTCTTTACAAAAATTGTAGATGTTTGTGCTGTTTCATAAATATTCAACCTGTTTATGTAACAATCATTTTCATTTAACACAATTACATTCTGGCTATGTTGTTAATAATAAGGGAAATATCAGATATTAGCAAAACGTGACAAGGAGGAACAAAATTATGCATGTGCTAAACACTGATCTTGAAAGTTATCTTTACTGGGGCAGGTTTAAAGGGCTGCTTTAGATAGCAGATGCAGTGAGATCTTTTACTTGGTAAATACAGCACCTCGGCATCCTGGGGTCACAATCCTGATTGGGAACTGTAGGTGCTAACAAAATACAAACAACAAACAATAAGAGGAAGACAACTGGGTCAGGCCTGCAAGCTCTCTACATGCAAAACTCAATTTCAACAACTCTTCTACTGATGTCAACAGGACTGTCACACACAGAGGATTTGATGAATTGAGTCCTAATATTTAAATAAAATGCTATTTCTATTAAAGAAATGAAAGAGAATTGAATTCCTACTCTGGGTTTTGGCAGCAACGCATAGTCACTGGAATGGAAGAGCAGTTTCTTCAAATTCTTACCTGTGAAAATGCAATGATCCTTAGTCTGTTAGACCCACTAAGTGTACAGGTTTGGTGTACACTTTTCCCTATTGTGGTCACCATTGTTTTGATTTATACTCGGATATTTACATGTATACCGGTACTAGCTTTACAGTGGTAATAGAATATAAGTGTACTCTGTAAAACCATGGTCCGTGTTCAGTGAGCCCCAGAATAAATAACAGAGAGTGGCTTCCATTTAAAGGAAAGCATTTACCTTAACATCTTGCTATCCAGCGTATCCTGATTTATTACCTTCCTGGAAATTGAAAAGTATCACAAGATAAGGCCAATACCCCAATAACACATGCTTTTCTTTTTCATGAAACCCAGTTAAACTAGTTAGTATCTTTTAAGACAAGAAAACTACAATCCCTGAAAAATGAAAGGTCAACAAAAATCTAGACACCACGCGTCATATAAGATTACAAACTACTGCCATCAGTACAGCACATTTCAACATATGGCCAGATCCTCTGCTGGTATAAAGAGGATCTGGCCCTATACGCTGCTTATGTAGGGACTGATACTGTTCCCCTGAAGGCAATGGCAAAATCGATTTCAACAGTTTGGGATCAAGCAAAAATGACATTTGTATTTATTTATCGGTTATCGTTTTTACCACCATTGCGGATTACCAAGACGTGTGTGTAAAAAGAAGCCAGCTCCTGCTCCTCTTTTCTGATGTCACAGCTCTTTGCCAAGGTTTGGAAAGGGCTTGTCGGGAAAGGAGAGAGCTGTATTACATATGAACTGATGAGCACTGACAGAAAGGTACATGCATATAAGAAATTTTGCTAAAGCAGCTGTGCTTCTGGACCAATAAATAGATAGACTATATGTCAAATCAAAAAGGATGTCACTCAGATTATTTCTCTAGTCTTACTTATTGCAAAGCTTCATACAGAAAAATCCTTTGTTAAAGGAAATGTTTAATTTGTTTTTGTCTTAAAGTTACAAGTTTAGAATGTGAATTTGTTTATAAAAATCTAAAAGTGTCCGGTCACAGCTTATTCCATACAAGTTTCAGATGGGTTTTGGTTTGCTTACTGATACCTACATAATGTTCTGTTTTGTGTTCTGTATAGCGTGTCTTAGATTTAGCTGTATATATGCCAGTATTTATTGCTATATTCAATACGTTCAGTGTTTGGTGCTTTTGTAACTTAGTTGTAAGCCACGATTTTGTTGCCATGTAGTTTTACCCAGCTCTATAAACTATTTAAAAAACTACAAAGTATTTATTGTAGAGTATGTGGAAATCAGATATGTATATATACTTAAGTCTATATGTACATATACAGAATATCTGTGTACATGTATTTCCATGTAAATAAAGAGAGTTTGCTAAATCTGTCACTTGTTTGTGGCATATTTGATTTTAAAAATGTTTTTGTTCTTCTTCTTCTTACATATTTACTGGCTTAGTGATTCAATTGTATGAAAGTTTTTTCCTGTTCAGTACTGATTCTTATTCCAGATGTACTATTGTCCATTAGAATTCAGCGTGCTGTAGCACTCAGCAGAACAGAGCACTGTAAGATTCTACAGTGGTTAAGTTTATAGGGCACAGATGACTGAGAAAAGAAATTTAAGTTTTGCATGAGAGGCAACATAGTTCTTACCATGGGCTGTTTAATAAATGACTTGGCTACTGAATAAAGATTTTTTTAAAAAATAAAATTTAAGGTAAATTTTAAAAGGTGTTTATAAAAGGGGAGCCAAATCCGGTGATAACTCAGGCCACAATCCTGGAATGAGGTCCTCACAGGTAGACCTCCCAAGCATAAATCCTTGAAGGATCAGGGGCCTCATTGATTCTTCTTTGAGTGATGGTCCCTTTTGTATTCCACTGAGGTTATATGCATGTGCCCGGAGTTGGACCTTTTCAAAGTAGTAATGTCCATCGTTCGGTGCATGCACTCTTGCATTGCCTCATGGTTTAGCCCGAGGTAATAAAGGGCGGGGCGGACCAACCATGTCTTCAGTTCCTTCTCACCACCACATGGTCCAAGTCGGAGCTTCTGCTGTCCTCTCGTCCTTGGTGGCGCATTTTCCAAACTATTCAGAAAAACTGTTTTTATTTTCGTACATAGGGTTCTTGCTGTTTTTGTAATAGTTATCTTGATTCTAGAAGTTTTTTAGGTTTAAGGGCTGGGGGCGCCACTTTGGCGGTTTCCTGCCAAACAGCCCCAACACCACCTTCCCCCGAACCCAGCACCCAGGTTTGGGTGCTATATATAGTCAAGATTTTCACTCTTTTTTTAGAAATTATCTTGTTTCTAGAAGTTTTTTGTGCAGTTAAGGACTTGGGATGCCACTTCTGCAGTTTCCCGCCAAACAGTCCCCCTCCCTCCAGCACCCGAGTCTGGGTACTGTATTATGTTGAAGAGGCCAGGATTCAAAGTCTGAGCTTCCTGCCCTTGCTTGTTTTTCCTCAGCAATGAGCACCAATGCTGTCTGTACTGTTTGGGGGAAGCCCACACTATGTCCAGGTGCAGTATCTGCCTCTCCTTCCCTGCTCGTACATGGGAAGGCAGAGCCTTCCGTCTTAAGAAGCACCTCATGGAGGTTGCCATGGGGCTGCTCTCGGATCCTGGTGAGGGAACCCCCCCAAACAGCCCAAGAGTGCGCCTCCTACCATGGAACCAGTACTAGTGCTACAGATCCTGCACCAGGGCCTAGCCATGAGTCACAGAAGCCTGGGAGTAAGTCTTCCTCCAGGTCTAAGAAAGTTGTCGCGCTATCCATGAGTTCCGTCCACAGAGCAGTGCCACACTTCAAGGCCTACAAAAGAGATAAGAAGTCACATCACTCACCAGATCTGCTGGTCCCAGTTCCAGACACACATACCCCTTCTGCATTGGCTCTGCCGGCATCCCATGAATCATCAGTTCAGAGACAGATCCCGTGACTGGCCCTGGTTCTGTTGACTCTGGGGAGACTTGAAAGTGCCCCTGGGCCTCATGAACTGTTCGCCCTGGAAAGGATGAGATCTCCAGGTGTTCCGATACTTTCACCTACAAAAAGCCCCATCCACCATCTTGGAAATGCCACTCTTTGGCCACGTTTCTACAATACATCCCGTTCCATTGGCACTGCCATTTGTATTGGACTCCAGTTCCTCTGAGTCTGAGGATCCGGATGTTACACATGGTTTGCTGCTTCCATTCCGAAGACATGACTATCAGAGGTTTACGACGGCACTATGGCAATACCCTACTTTAGCTCAGCCCAGGAACCACTGGAACTTGACTTTTTGGGTACCACTGCTGCAACAGCAGGATCAACCAGGTTGGCCATATTGGAGCTCGTGGCCCCAATATTCGCCTTCAGAACTGTCCCGTTCAATACAGGCCCACTCTCCTGTATCACTGCCCGGTCCTTCGTTGACCAGATGTTCAGAACCAAAACTAGACAATGCACTGATCAGCCTGGCCCCAGCGGTACCAGCGGATCCAGAGAGATATCCTTCGTCGTCCCTGGACGTGGCTGTGTTGACGATGCCCTTCTCTCCCCCAGACTATTGTCAGTTTCAGGACCTGTTATGAAGAATAGCACATACTCTCCAGCTCCCATTGAATGAGGTGCAGGACAGTCAACACCAATTTCTAGACATTTTACATGCATCGGTACTGGCCATAGTGGCCTTCCGATCAACTATGCCTTTCTCCAACTGGCTCGCACTGTGTGGCAAACACTGGTCACATACGCCCCCCTCCCCGAAAGGGGAAGAAAGAAGTACTTTGACCTTCCCAAAAAGGGTCTGAGTTTCTGTTCTCTCATTCTCTGCCCAATTCCCTGGTGATTCAGGCTGCTACAGAACAGGCTAAACAACAGCATCCACTCTCCACCCCACTGACAAGGAGGGCAAGAGGCTAGACCTTATGGGTCAAAAGGTCTTCTCTGACATCCCCCAGTTCAAGGATCTTGAACTACTTGGCACTGATGGCCAAATACGACTTTTTAAACTATGGACCGATGGCAGAATCCGCGGATAAACTACCTCAACAGGATCATGCCCAATTCCAAGCTATTTTAGGGGAAGGCAAGTTGGTCGCTAGGTCCATACGTCAGGCTGCAGTTGATTCAGCAGACATGTCTTTGGGCATATTGGCGACTGGAATTGTTGTGAGGAGTGAATCCTGGTCACATTCCTCAGGTTTCCCTAGGGAGGTACAGAAGAGTTGAGGACGTCCCTTTTGATAAATCACACCTCTTCAATTAGAAGAAGGATGATTCCATGCACTCACTGAAAGATTATAGTGCCACTTTGCAATCCTTAGGCCTATATACGCCAACACCAAAGCAAAAATTTTAACGCCCGTCACATACGCAATGCTACAGGACTCCCCAGTTCTACCACCTACGAGCCTCCACAGAAACATCCAAAGGTCCACAGATACTGTCTGCCTGATCCAATGGTACAGTCCTCTGCCCAACACACTCAATGTTTATGTAAGTGATATGTCCGAGTGCAACTAGAAAGCCATCAACCACTTTGCACCCCAATGCACTTGCCAGCCATCCCTTTCAGGGCCCATCTCAAACTCTTTCTGCCACCGACATAAAAGTGGCAATTCTTCAACAAAAAAACTTCAAAAACAGACTCCAATGTGAAACTGCAGAACTGGAATTAATTTGCAAACTGGACACCATCAGATTAGGCCTGAATAAAGACTGGGAGTGGTTGGGTCATTACAAAACCAAAACCTAATTTCCCCAATACTTATTTCCCCCACTGTTACTCACACCTTCTTGTCAACTGTCTGAAATGGGCCACTCTCATTACCACTTCAAAAGTTATTTTTCCTCCCTTGGTATCCTGCTGTCAATTGAATTGTCTCATTAGACTGACTTCACACTTGGTAAGGCAACTCACATCTGTTCAGGTATTTATACCTGCCCCTGTATGTTCCACTCCATGCATCTGATGAAGTGGGTTGTAGCCCACGAAAGCTTATGCCAAAATAAATTTGATCTAAGGTGCCACAAAGACTCCTCATTGTTTTTGCTGATACAGACTAACACGGTTACCACTCTGAAACAATGGACAAGTGGATCCTGGATGACATTCAACATGGCTCTACCATTGTGTTTGTGATGTTTCCTCCTCCACATTCCCCGCCCCAAGGATCACTCTCACAACATTATTCTTACTCTAGAGGTTGACTTCCCTCCTCCAGAGAGGAGCAGTGGAGCAAGTCCCTACAGCAAGGATTCTCAAACTAGGGGTCATGACCCCTCAGGGGGTTGCAAGGTGGTTAAATGGGGGTTGGGAGCTCTGGCTGACAGCTCTGAGCCCTCATTAAATAACCTCCCCCCCATTTTTAATTTATAAGGGGGGGCACACTCAGAGGCTTGCTGTGTGAAAGGGGTCGCCAATGCATAAAGTTTGAAAACCACTGCCCTACTGCCTTTTAGAGCACAGGGTTCTATTCCAATTATTTTCTGGTACCCAAGAAGAAGCAGGGATGGAGACCAATCTTGGATCTCCATCACCTCAACCGTTCCATTCACAAGCCAAAGTTTAGTATGATCATGCTTGCGGTCATTATTCTCTCACTAAAAAAGGCATGTGGTTCACAGCTCTCAATATGCAAGATGCCTACTTCCATATCGACATTCAAATGGCCCACATACGGTTCCTGAGATTCATGGTGGGTCCTCAGCACTTTCAATACAGGATTCTCCTGTTCGGACTTAACATTTGTGAAGACCCATGGGGCAGTGGTTTCTCCATGGTAGCGGCTCACTTCCAATGACAAGGAGTCCTTGTCTTCCCTTACCTAGATAACTGGCTGCTGGCGGCACAGTCCAGAAAGGAAACTTGAAAGTTGACGTCCCAGCTCCTTCTACTCCTCTTCTCCCTAGGAGTCAGCTTTAACATAAAAAAATCAACTTTGCACGCCACACAGTCCCTGGAATTCATAGGAGCACACCTCAACACAGCCTCTGCATGCACTTATCTTCCAGTCACTCGGTCCTTGCCAGAACTTGCCTTTCCCTCTTCAGTCACATGGCAGCATGCATGTATGTCACAGTGTTTACTTGTCTGCACTTCCACTGCCTACATCTATGGCTGCAGGGAGTCTACTCCCCCATGTAGCAGCCCATGGACACCATTCTTACCGTTGCACCAGAAATCATCTCTTCCTTTTGATGGTGGACAGACCCACTTCAAGTTTGCTCTGGAATGCTCTTCCTTCCATCCTCCCCAAGCATGACAATCATAATGGATGTGTCACTCAATGGCTGGGGCGCTGACATGGGAGATCGCATGACACAAGGCACTTGGACTGCTCGGGAAGCCAGGCTGCACATCAACATCCTGGAACTTCAGGCGGTACGCAAGGCATGCCATACATTTTTATCCGCTATCCATTCTCATCATGTTCTCATCATGTTGGGAGAGTAAACCACCATGTTTTACTACATAAACAAGCAAGGGGACACAAGGTCCCCAATTCTGTGTACGGAATTGGTACACCTCTAGAAATGGTGCATTGCATATCATATCTTTTTGTTGGCAGCCTACCTACCAGGAACCCAGAATGTGATTGCCAATGTTCTCTGCAGAAATTTTGCATCAACCATGAATTAGAGTTGCATGACACAGTACTCAGACATTTTTGGTCCCGGAGAACTCTGATCAGGGACCTCTTGCATCTCATGCCAACATCAAGTGCATTCAGTACTGCTCAAGTGGAGGACTTGCTGCCCATTCACAGGACGACACCCTGGTTGTCAACTGCTCGGACTGAATCAAGTATGCCTTTCCTCCCCTAGGATGCTTTTGTGTCGCATCCTTCACAAACTCCAATGGGAGAGGGTGACAATCATCCTAATCCCTTCATTCTGGCCTCACCAGTTCTGGTTTCCCCTTCTTCTCTGCATGTCGAAGCATCCTCCTCTCCCACTCCCAATTTTTCCAGAGCTACTCACGCAACACAACGGCAGACTCTGGCACTCCAATCCATGGATACTTTACCTGACAGCTTGATTTTTGAATGGACACCTCCACTAGCATGGGAGTGTTCATTGGGAGTACAAATTGTCCTCTCCAATAGCAGGAAGGACTCCACAAGGTGATTGTACCAAGCAAAATTGGCGTGTTTCACTTCTTGGGCCCAACAGAAAGGTTTTGTCCCTGAGGCTGTGGGCATTCCAATGCTCTTAGACTATTTCTTCCATCTGAAGGCCTTGGGGCTTGTTCTCAACTCCAACAGCATGCACGCAGCGGCTATTAGCGCTTTCCACCCTCCAGTGGAAGGCATTTGGTTTTTACCCATCTTTTGACTGCCCGATTCTGGAAGGGCCTAGTATGTAAATACCAATCCATTCAGCCTGTCGCTCCCCAGTGGGACCTCAACCTACTCCTTACATCATTAATGAACTCTCCCTTTGAACCTCTGGCCTCCTGCTCTTTCCCTTCTTTCCATGAAGTTTGCTTTCTTGGTTGCTATTGCCTCTGCAAGGCGGGTTGGCAAAATGGGGGCCATGATGGCAAACCCACCTTTCACCACATTCCGTAAGGACAAAGTTTCACTATGCCTGCATCCCAAATTTCTACCGAAAGTGGTTTCCCACTTCCACCTCAACCAATCCATACACCTACCCACTTTCTTTCCTAAACCACACATCTCAAATGACGAAGGGCAGCTTCGCTCCCTCTATGTACATGGCCTTTTACCTACAAAGGACGAAGCCATTCCGGAAGCCTCCCAGCTATTTGTTGCCCTAGCAGAGAGACTTAAAGGGCAGTCCATCTCCACCCAAAGATATCAAAATGGGTTTCAGGGTGCATTGTGCTCTGCTATCAATGATCAGGATGGTCCCCACTAGGTGGGATATGGGCCCATTCCCCGTGAACACAAGCATCAACTACCTCTGCGCTCCACGATGTGCACCTTGCAGACATATGCAAGATGGCCCTTTGGAGTTCGGTACACACCTTTTCTTCTCATTATGCTCTAGTCCATGATTCCGCAACAGACACCTCATTCAGTGCAGCAGTCCGCCGTTCCAAGATCCTGTCATCTTCCTCTCATCCTCCTCCTAGCTAGATACTGCTTGTTAATCACTTTCAGTGGAATACAATAGGGACTATCACTTGAAGAAGGGGAAGTCACTTACCTTTAACTGGAGGTTCTTCGAGATGTGTGGTCTCTATCTGTAGTCCAATCCCACCCTCCTTCCCCTCTGTTTCAGATCTGGTAGGTCTGCGATGGAGAAGGAACCAAAGAAGTGGTCAGTCCAACCCGCCCTTTATCGCCTTGGGAGAAACAACAAGGCAGTATGCAAGGACGCATGTGTGTACTGATGGACATTATTACTTTGAAAAGGTCCAGCTCCAGGCGCACGCACATAACCCTGGTGGAATACAGATAGGGACCACACATCTTGAAGAACCTCCAGTTACAGGCAAGTCCCCTCCCCATAGCCATTTCTTCCTCAAATACACTCCCATTGAAACACTAATGTCTGGATCACCCTCTCACACAAACATCCTCATAACTGCCCTCCAGGCTGTGGATTCCAAATGGCACAGTAGAGACTACGCAGGGGCTGGGGCAGAAGCTACAGAAGCAACTAAGCCTCTTTCAAACCTTGGCTGGGACATGTGAGTACCCACAGAGAAGGTCCCTTCTACACAAATAATATTGGCCAGACTATTCCGTTAAGACCTCAGTATCTGGCCCATATTTAGAAAATATCTCCCATGTATTGGACTGGATTGTGACTTCCTATAATATCTAGAGGATGCTTTGTAGATACAGCACATATTTAGCACTCTGAAAATGGTATTTCTTTCTTTCAAATGTTTCAATTATTTACTGCCAGGGACATGTTGGGTTAGCATGCTCTGGCTTTATCCTTTTTCCCTTGAGAAGCCAAGTTTTCAGCCACTGAAAATGGATTCTGCAACACACACAAAGTAAAGTACATGTGCTTGGGAAAATAAGATTCCAAGCAGCACAGATATGGATAACTTAGTAAGGAGAACTCCAGAAAAAGTTGCCCAACCAACATTAACTGTACAAGAGCTTTTGCTGTTGTTGATGGAGATTGACAAAGATGAGAACAATAGTAAACGATGTGTTTTGTTAATTAAACAAATGCTGAAAGAATATTGGATTTATAAAAGGTTTGTTATATCTATAAAAAACATTCAGCTAAAAGAAAAATTTAGAAGCATTATAATCATCACCCCTCTCCCCCATTACTGTGGCCTAATGCTATTTGCCTTATGTGAGAAATCTGACATCTGTGGGAACATTCATGGAAAGTGAGCAGGATGAGAAACATGGATCATTTTCCAATTAGTTCATTTTTACTCCATCTTCCCCTATTAGCGATGCATTATCATTCATAAAACTTGTCTTTTACGGTTTAAACAATCTGTAAGTCATATGCCTAGAATTTAAGGGATTTTCTATGTGGGAAAATAGACTGGAATAGCTATTACAGAATAGCTCCCTGAATAGACACATTCTGGAATAAGAGTATTCATTCAGGGAGCTATTCTGGAATGGTCATAGTGGAAAAGCTATTCCAATTATTTCCTCATGTAGACAAGCCCTAAGGATTACTAGAAGTGAGCTACAATTCCTATTTACAATTCATATTTCAACAAGATGCTAAGATAACCTGCAGATATATTTTGGCATTTCAGATATTTGCAGGACAAGCATTTGACCTGTATAGTGTGGACCAAGAACTCTGAGCTTGGCAATAACCACCATTTGGATCAAGACAAAGCATTTGTTGCATAGTGGACTATACATGCTGCACACCTGCATTGACAGATGAGGTCAGCTATGGGCTGCACAATTCAGAGACACACATTTGGCCTGTGGAGCGCCGGTTGACCGTCTTGCTTTCAAATCTGTTACACTGGTTTTTTTTAATGTAACGAGAGAAAATACTGTACTCTTATTTTTAAAAATATTTTTCAATGGAATTAAAAGAAACACGTCTTACTTAAACCCGGAAATGCAGACTGACTGCTGAGCCCCCTCCCGTACCTGCTTAACAGGGCAGCTCAATGACAGAGTTTCAAGCTTAACTCTGTATTTTCAGGCTACCAGTGTAAACAATAATTATGTACTGTATCTAATAGCTATGCAGGCTCAAATATACTGGTCACTTGCTACACTAGCAGATGTTTTAAAATTAATTTTGAGACATGTTAAGGACTAATAATAATTGTCACTCTTTGTGAATCTGAATTAGAATTATATTTAGAAATTGAAAGCAATTTACACCTTCACTTAAAATATGTTAACATATGACATTTGGTAACAAAATAAAGAAGCAGTAAGTTGCAAATGTTTGTAGCAAACAGTTTTTATATTAACCTTTTATTTTAAAAAAATCCTAAAATGTACTTTTATTTTAACCAAAACACATCTAACAAATCTTTTTTTCCTAATTATATCATTACAATACATTTTGTGTGTGTGTGTGTGTGTGTGTATAATCACCTCTGTTCTTCGTTTTAAATTCAGTGGTTCAAATCAACCTTTAGATGCATGGAAAAAGATGGATAATTGAAAAAACATCAGGAACCCAAAGTGTGCATATTAGGATAGAATTATATTTTTCTTTAGCTAACAGAAAATCCTTTTGCTCTATACAATATGGGTCATTCAGTGGATTGGTTCATCTGTTTTTGCTTTTCTTCTATAAGAATTTTGATAATTTGGATCCAGAAAATTCTGTTTTATATTGACAGGTTTCAGAGTAGCAGCCGTGTTAGTCTGTATCCGCAAAAAGAAGAACAGGAGTACTTGCGGCACCTTAGAGACTAACAAATTTATTAGAGCATAAGCTTTCGTGGACTTCAGATATGCATCCGAAGAAGTGGGCTGTAGTCCACGAAAGCTTATGCTCTAATAAATTTGTTAGTCTCTAAGGTGCCGCAAGTACTCCTGTTCTTCTGTTTTATATTGATAGATATAACCGGCCTGAGTCTGTAGAGTGCTAAGTGCCAAAAAAGTGTTCAGCAGCTGGCAGGGTCACAACCATAATGTTGAAGATAAGGAAGGATAGCTTCATATTCAAGGTATTAGGCTAGGACTCAGGAGGTCAAGGTTCTGTGGCAGCCTTCCAGTGCGAACTTGAGTAAATTGCTTAATGTGTGCGCCTCCATTCCCTATTTGTAAAACGAAGAGACTGTTTTTCTAGCTCCTAAGAGTGTTGTGAGAATAGTTAGGCTGGTAGTGTGCAGAGACCACTGCTTATCATGCTGACCAATATTGTCCCATTGTTTTCTTGTACTTCCATATCTGTCTATATCCCTCTGTTGTCTTTTGTCTTATACTTAGATTATAAACTCCTGGGGCAGGGACAATCTTTTGTTCCGTGTTTGTACACCCTCTAGTACAATGGGCTATGGTCCATGCATAGGGCTACAAGGTGCTATCATAATACAAATAATAAATAAGGTATGAGATGCTTAGGTACTAAAGCAGTGAGTGCTATAGAAAAATCTATGAGGCCAGCAGAGCACCTTTCACTTGTGAGTTTATTGGGCTTGCTAGGTATGCACACTCTTTAGTATGTGAATTAACCTACTAGCGTGATAAAAAGTGAACCCCAAAATACCCTCTATTCCAACTATGCCATAGCACCTGAATGAAAGTGTTCAGCATGGGATCAGTGTGTCATTGTTTCACTGTGAATGGAATTATTATTATTAATTATGTGCAATGCAAGAATGTTAGAATTCTGTTCCTTAATGAGATGCTGTTTTAGCCTTCCATTTAGTAGGTTTACTGTAGACCGGCATAATCTGGCTAATTTCTTATTTATATAATAATACATAATAATAATAATTAATAATGTGGTTTCCCATCATTACTCGCCATATTCAGATATAAGAAAAGATCTGCAATGAAAAGTAATATATATCCCAGACAGCTGAATGACAGGGATATCATCAAGTGGGTTTTTAGCTGTGGGATGCCTCATTCAAAAAACTAGACTGTGTCATTCCCATCTCTATCTCTTCAGTGATAATCATCTCTTACATATATTTAGTATAAGTAGTTTCCATTCCATATTAAATAAAATGACATTTATATAATATATTGGCAAACTTGCTTTGAATTATAATTGGAGAACATTGCCTGCACTGTACTCGTCACTGATAAAAATCTAGGGATTAGTGTAATCCATTCATGGGTTTATGGAAACACAGTCGTTCAAGGAATGCCACAGATTCATATAATGTCCCCGAGTACTGGATTTAGGTCTCTGGAGTTAGCTAAAAGGGGTTAAATCACACGTCACCAAACAGCTCCCTATTGATTGTGCACCTGAAGCTGTTCAAGTACATGGAATACACTGAGTTCATGAAACACACTTCTAATACACTATTTTAGATAGAAGAATGTGAATTGCAAGGGGCTAAAACATCCCATTTTTGGTCAAACCACACCTTATTTTGAAAATCTTCCAACACAGGCCTACTAGACCTGACTTGAAGACCTATACCTAGAGAGAAAGGATCTGCCCCAACATGTTCTTTTGGAGGTTGGCAGCAGTGTGGCATAGAAACATAGTGCAGAGACTGCTGCTAGCTTCTCAGTCTCTCAGATTTTTGGCCCCCATATTTGCTACTCATCTAAACATTATAAATCAGGATTAAACCCCAAATTCTAGCACCTCTAGTTGCGAGTCCCAATGTAACCTGGAAGCAACATAAAAGCTTCAAGGGAAAAGCCAACAAGAATAAACTATGCAAAGACATAAACCAGTCACTAACTTGGCACAAATCCAGCACCAGCTGTAGCCCAATTAAAAAACAATAAGTTCCCAGGAAAACACAGTTTACTCAGAACATATCTACCTACTTACCATTTGGAGGAATTTGACACAAAGGCTTACTGGAATATCCTTTGGGGGGGTGGGGAACGGGTCTTATAAAAAGGTACATGACATAAGCTCCTTTTCAATCTATCAAAAAACAGTGACAGTCAAACAGATCAAATGGAATAGTTTAAGAAAATTAAATATATTTTGTATATAGAAGAAGGGCATTAACTAAAAGATGTTTAAGAAGTTGACCAGTGGTATTTTATTTCCTGCAATTTATTGAAAGTCTTTATCCATGACTCCAGGTGCTTTTACAGTAGTTAAAATATGCAATAAAATACAAAATACATGTATATAAATTGGCCAGGTAGGACCATCCAATCTAGATGGTCATATTCACCTGATGACTGAATAAATCAGCACATGTGCAGCTAAACTGTCAGTGCCATGCTTAAAACCTGCCGTTAGGACTAACTGCTGAGATGCTCTGGGAGCAAAAGCAGATCATTTGGGGGCATGTGAGAACTAGAAGTGCCTGTTGCACATGGACGGTACGTGAAACAGGAGCTCCCTTTTGGAGAGTGAACAGATATTCCTGAGGTGAAGAAAAGTTTAGGTCTCATGTTGATGAGAGCATACAGTGGCCTTAAGGCTAATTCTGGTGTCCTGTTAAGGGGAACCCTGATGGACAACTACTTAGGTTATGCCTGATTAGTTAATTTTATTTATTAAAAATCTTTCAGATGATTTGAAATCAAGTTCACACATTCAACAGTTCACCCATTTCAATCCTATCATCTAGTCTTTGGGTATGTCTACACTACGAAATTAGGTCGAATTTATAGAAGCCAGTTTTATAGAAATCTGTTGTATACAGCCGATTGTGTGTGTCCCCACATAAAATGCCCTAAGTGCATTAAGTCAGCGGACCGCGTCCACAGTACCGAGGCTAGCGTCGACTTCCGGAGCATTGCACTGTGGGTAGCTATTCCACAGTTCCCGCAGTCTCCGCCACCAATTGGAATTCTGGGTTGAGATCCCAATGCCTGAATGATGCAAAACAGTGTCGCGGGGGGTTCTGGGTACATGTCGTCAGGCACCTCCCCCTCTGTCAGAGCAACGGCAGACAATTGATTCGCGCATTTTTACCTGGGTTACCTGTGCAGACAACATACCACGCCAAGCATGGAGCCCGCTCAGCTCAGTTCACCGTCACCATATGTCCTCTGGGTGCCGGCAGACGTGGTACTGCATTGCTACACAGCAGCAGCTAATTGCCTTTTGGCAGTAGACGGTGCAGTATGACTGGTAGCCTTCATCGGCGATCTGGGTTCTGGCAGACATGGGGCTGCATTGCACACAACAGCAGCCCCTTGCCTTTTGGTAGAAGATGGTATATTACGACTAGTATCCGTCATCATCGTACTGCAGTGGCTGTCAATCTGGGCAGACATGCTCAGTCCTATCGAACTGTCTTGACGATGATGGCTATCAGTCGTAGTATGCTATTTTCTGCCAAGCACCCAGTATTTTCTGCCAAGCACCCAGAAGATGCCGAGGGCTATCAGTCATGCTGCACCGTCGTCTGCCAGCTTAAGATGTAAAAAATAGATTTGTTCTGTATTCATTTGCTTCCCCCTTCCTCTGTGAAATCAACGGCCTGCTAAACCCAGGGTTTTGAGTTCAATCTTTGGGGGGTGGCCATTCTGTGTGACAGTTGTTTGTGTTTCTCCCTGATGCACAGCCACCTTTCTTGATTTTAATTCCCTGTACCTGTACGCCATGTCGTCACTCGCCCCTCCCTCACTCCCTCACTCCCTCCGTCCGTCAGATACTAGTTTCATGCCTTTTTTTCAGACCAGACGCCATAGCACTGGGATCATGGAGCCTGCTCAAATCACCACAGCAATTATGAGCACTATGAACACCACGCGCATTGTCCTGGAGTATATGCAGAACCAGGACATTCCAAAGCAAAACCAGGACCAGCCGAGGAGGCGATTGCAGCGCGGCGACGAGAGTGATGAGGAAATTGACATGGACATAGACTCCCACAAGGCACAGGCCCCAGCAATGTGCAAATCATGGTGTTACTGGGGCAGGTTCATGCCGTGGAACGCCGATTCTGGGCCCGGGAAACAAGCACAGACTGGTGGACCGCATCGTGCTGCAGGTGTGGGACGATTCCCAGTGGCTGCGAAACTTTTGCATGCGTAAGGACACTTTCATGGAACTTTGTGACTTGCTTTCCCCTGCCCTGAAGTGCCAGAATACCAGGATGAGAGCAGCCCTCACAGTTGAGAAGTGAGTGGCGATAGCCCTGTGGAAGCTTGCAACGCCAGACAGCTACCGGTCAGTTGGGAATCAATTTGGAGTGAGCAAATCTACTGTGGGGGCTGCTGTGATCCAAGATGCCAGGGCAATCAAAGACCTGGTGATATCAAGGGTAGTGACTCTGGGAAACGTGCAGGCCATAGTGGATGGCTTTGCTGCAATGGGATTCCCAAACTGTGGTGGGGCAATAGACGGAACCCATATCCCTATCTTAGCACTGGAGCACCAAGCCACCGAGTACATAAACCGCAAGGGGTACTTTTCAATGCTGCTGCAAATCCTGGTGGATCACAAGGGACGTTTCACCAACATCAACGTGGGATGGCCGGGAAAGGTACATGATGCTCGCGTCTTCAGGCACTCTGGTCTGTTTCGAATGCTGGAGGAAGGGACTTTCTTCCTGGACCAGAAAATAACTGTTGGGGATGTTGAAATGCCTATAGTTATCCTTGGGGACCCAGCCTACCCCTTAATGCCATGGCTCATGAAGCTGTACACAGGCAGCCTGGACAGAAGTCAGGACCTGTTCAACTACAGGCTGAGCAAGTGCCGAATGGAGGGTGGAATGTGCATTTGGACGTTTAAAAGCGCGCTGGTGCAGCTTACTGACTCGCTCAGACCTCAGCGAAAAGAATATCCCCATTGTTATTGCTGCTTGCTGTGCGCTCCACAATATCTGTGAGAGTAAGGGGGAGACATTTATGGCGGGGTGGGAGGTTGAGGCACATCGCCTGGCCGCTGATTACGCGCAGCCAGACACCAGGGCGGTTAGAAGAGCACAGCAGGGCGCGGTGCGCATCAGAGAAGCTTTGAAAATGAGTTTTGTGACTGGCCAGGCTACGGTGTGAAACTTCTGTTTGTTTCTCCTTGATGAACCCTCCGCCCCACCCCCGCACCCGGTTCACTCTACTTCCCTGTAAACCAACCACCCCACCATCCCATCCCCCTTCGAGCACCGCTTGCAGAGGCAATAAAGTCATTGTTACTTCACATTCATGCATTCTTTATTAATTCATCACACAACTAGGGGGATAATTGCCAAGGTAGCCCGGGATGGGTGGGGGAGGAGGGAAGGAAAAGGACACACTGCAGTTTAAAGCTTTAACTCTTATTGAAGGCCAGCCTTCTGATGCTCGGGCAATCATCTGGGGTGGAGTGACTGGGTGGCCGGAGGCCCCCCCACTGTGTTCTTGGGCGTCTGGGTGAGGAGGCTATGGAACTTGGGGAAGAGAGCTGTTGGTTACACAGGGGCTGTAGCGGCGGTCTCTGCTCCTGCTGCCTTTCCTGCAGCTCAACCATACGCTGGAGCATATCAGTTTGATGCTCCAGCAGCCGGAGCATCGACTCTTGCCTTCTGTCTGCAAGCTGACACCACCTATCATCTTTAGCCTGCCACTTGCTCTGTTCATCCCGTGATTCAGCCCACCACCTCTCCTCTCGTTCATACTGTGCTTTTCTGTAGTCTGACATTGACTGCCCTCACGCATTCTGCTGTGCTCTTTCAACGTGGGAGGACATCTGGAGCTCCGTGAACATGTCATCCCGAGTCCGCCGTTTTCTCCTTCTAATCTTCACTAGCCTCTGTGAAGGAGAAACATTTGCAGCTGGTGGAGGAGAAGGGAGAGGTGGTTAAAAAAGACATTTTAGAGAACAATGGGTACACTCTTTCACGTTAAATTTTGCTGTTCACATTACACAGCACATGTGCTTTCGTTACAAGGTCGCATTTTTCCTCTTATATTGAGGGCTTGCTGGTTTGGTGTGAGAGATCACTCACGCAGTGCCAGGCAACAGATTTCGGCTTGCAGACAGCCCTGGTAAGCCACAGTCTTGTGGCTTTTTTAACTTTCTTAACACGTGGGAATGGTTTCAAACAGCAGCGCCCTCATTTCCCATAGCAAGCACCCGTTGGGTTGGCCATTTAAAATGGGTTTGCAATGTAAAAGGAGGGGCTGCGGTTCCCGGGTTAACATGCAGCACAAACCCAACTAACCCCTCTACCCCCACACACACCCAATTCTCTGGGATGATCACTTCACCCCTCCCCCCCCACCACGTGGCTAACAGCGGGGAACATTTCGTTCAGCCGAGCAGGAACGGGCACCTCTGAATGTCCCCTTAATAAAATCGCCCCATTTCAACCAGGTGACCGTGAATGATATCACTCTCCTGAGGATAACAAAGAGTGATAAGGAATGGATGTTGTCTGCATGCCAGCAAACACCGGGACCATACGCTGCCATGCTTTGTTATGCAATGATTCCAGACTACGTGCTACTGGCCTGGCATGGTAAAGTGTCCTACCATGGCGGACGGGATAAGGCAGCCCTCCCCAGAAACCTTTTGCAAAGGCTTTGGGAGTACATGAAGGAGAGCTTTCTGGAGATGTCCCTGGAGGATTTCCGCTCCATCCCCTTACACGTTAACAAACTTTTCCAGTAGCTGTACTGGCCGTGATTGCCAGGGCAAATTAATCATTAATCATTAAACACGCTTGCTTTTAAACCATGTGTAATATTTACAAAGGTACACTCACCAGAGGTCCCCTGTGTGCCCTCAGGGTCTGGGAGCATGCCTTGGGTGAGTTCGGGGGTTACTGGCTCCAGGTCCAGGGTGATAAACATATCCTGGCTGTTGGGGAAACCAGTTTCTCCGCTTCCTTGCTGCTATGAGCGGTCTACATTATCTTCATCCTCCTCTTCCTCGTACCCCGAACCCTCTTCCCTGTGTGTTTCTCCAGTGACGGAGTCATAGCACACGGTTGGGGTAGTGGTGGCTGCACCCCCTAGCATGGCATGCATCTCCACGTAGAAGCGGCATGTTTGCGGCTCTGTCCCGGACCTTCCGTTTGCCTCTCTGGCTTTGTGGTAGGCTTGCCTTAGCTCCTTAATTTTCACGCGGCACTGCTGTGCGTCCCTGTTATGGCCTCTGTCCTTCATGGCCTTGGAGACCTTTTCTAATATTTTGCCATTTCGTTTACTGCTACGGAGTTCAGCTAGCACTGATTCATCTCCCCATATGGCGAGCAGATCCCGTACCTCCCGTTCGGTCCATGCTGGAGCTCTTTTGCGATCCTGGGACTCCATCACGGTTACCTGTGCTGATGAGCTCTGCGTGGTCACCTGTGCTCTCCACGCTGGGCAAACAGGAAATGAAATTCAAACGTTCGCGGGGCTTTTCCTGTTTACCTGGTCAGTGCATCTGAGTTGAGAGTGCAGTCCAGAGCGGTCACAATGAAGCACTGTGGGATAGCTCCCGGAGACCAATAACGTTGAATTCCGTCCACACTACCCCAATTCCGACCCGCTAAGGCCGATTTTATCGCTAATCCCCTCGTCAGAGGTGGAGTAAAGAAACCGGTTTAAAGGGCCCCTTAAGTCGAAAGTAAGGGCTTCGTCGTGTGAACGTGTCCAGGCTTAATTCGATTTAACGCTGCTAAAGTCGACCTAAACTCGTAGTGTAGACCAGGCCTTTGAGACTCACCCTCTCCACTCCCTGTCCCCTCCTATTATGGCCACCAGGGCTGTCCCTAGGGGGGTGCAGGGCCCGGGCGGAAGTGACGTCACTACCGGGACCGACCGCGCTGAGGGCGGGTAGGACAGACGGGGGGGGGGGGTAGAGGAGGATGGGGGAGACTATGCATTCCCAAACAGCCAGGCGTGCCCCGCCCACCTCCGTTCTCTCAGGGCCCCACTTCAGCAGTGTCGCTGGGCTCCAGGGGGCTAGAGCCTCACCACCTGCCTTCCCGGGGTTGGGGCGGCTGTGGTGGTGGCATTGCGCACTCTCCCTCGGGTGAAAGGGGCGGGGCTGCGAGTAGCCTCCCCCAGCCAGCGGTTCACCCGCTACCCATGCGCCGCCGGCCAATCGCACCGACCTGCGGGGGCCCCCCCAAAGCACGGGGCCTGGAACTGTTGCCCCAATTCGCCATCCCCTAGCAACGGCTCCAGTTGCCACAGATATCTTATTTCAAGTTATGTTGTAAACTCATCTGGCGTAGGTGTCTGTACAGAGCCCCGCCAGATGAGGTCCTTGCTCAGAATTGGGACTTTGAGCAGTACCACAATACAAATAATGCCTAAGGCTGCTCTTTCTGTTGTTGTTTCTGATGTCTTTTTTTTTTTTTTTGCAGACATTCCATTATTTTCCCTATATTTGTTACTTCAGCTGGCTGAGAAAGCTGGGATAGATGCCTGTTTATTGCCCTCCTGATCCGAGGCGATTGCACTGCATCCTTCAGTTCATCAACAGACCCTTCAATTCACTGACAACGATGTTTCAATCAGCATCTCTGTGTCTGTACCTGGCAGTTTTAGCCACATCAGATGCAAATTCAATTTCTGCTTCTCTCTATTCTCTTGCCTGGTTCCCAGATGTAAGGCAGTTTAAGCTCTTTCATCACTATGCAGTCAATTAAGTTTTGAGTTACCTTATCTTAACAGCTCCAAATAAGCTGGTGATCTTCCTGAAAGGTGATATGTTGTAATTGGTTCCAAATTGGAAATAAAGAGAAAAGTGAAATATGAGATGAGGGGGCCATTGGCAGTTAGCCCTAGATTTAAAAATAGGTACAGAAGAAGTTAACAGGTTATATGCCAAGATTTCAGTATCAGTCAGTTTGGATATAACAAATTAGCACACTAATTACTTACCAGCAATCTTTTCTTTTTGAGATTTCATTAATAAGGCAGAAGCTGCCAGTTTCCAAAGTAGGTAACTTGCAACCAGATGCCTTGAACAATAGCGATTAAGTTATTCAGAACTTTGTCTAAGAAGTTTTCATGATTATGGGAGGAGCAGCAGGAACTGCTGTAGTTATGGTTACATAATGTTTTCCTTCCTAATCCCTTCTTTTCAGTCACTCCATGCTTTTGGGAAGTTTTTCAAACTTGGTCTCTGTCACGATCTTAGGGTTCATTAAACAGCAAACCAGTGAATGAGAAAGAAATAAAACTTTAATAAAATGAACTGGAGAACGTCTATGGTGAACCATTGCACACAGCCAGGCAGCGGTCCCAAGCCCCAATTCCAGGGCACACATCTCTAAACTCCCACACTCACAACACAGTCCCTTATGTGAGCATCAATCTTTCATAAACATATCTCTACATCTTCCCTGTTAAAGAAAAAAGAATTAATTCTTATATAAACAGTTAACTATCTAATAACACACATTACATTCTCAACCCATCTAGTACATTTCTGTAAACCTGGTGTGTCAGAGGAGAGGAGAGGTTACCAGCACACCACTCTGGGGTGAGTCTTTACTACTCACTTTCCTCAAATACCCCTTCTCAAGTCAGGTTAAGAAGTCTCTATCAGTCTTTCAGGATGTTTAATCTCCAACTCTGATCTTCTTAGTATCAGCCTGTCATTAGAGTCTGAGTTATTCTCTTGTTCCTTGACAGGTTTCTCCTTTGTGCAACGATGATAAAGGATCAGTCAGATGGGAAATCCCTTCGATGAATTGAAATGTGTCACCCTGGTCTGTCTGGACTACAGAAGACCTTGGATGTAGCTGTTCTTTAATGGTATCCCTTTGGCCCCAAGTATTAGTGGTGTGATTCCTCAGGCACATTATCACCTGGGTTAAGAGATGGGAGATCGGCCAGTTGGTTGAAATAATATTTCTGCTTCCACTTCTGATTTTCTTTCATCTTCAGCATGGTGCCATTGTTATGAGATTGCAGCAAGTTATTAGTAATTGGTAAATTAGATCGGATCCTTCTTCCCATTAACAGCTGAGCTGGAGAAAAGCTGTTCTCCAGGGGTGTAGTTTAGTAAATCAATAAAGCTTTATACAAATCATCCCCACTGTCAAAAGTCTTTTCATAAGGTTCTTTATTATCCGTATAGACCTTTCCACAAGTCCATTTGATTGGGGGTAATTTGGACTTGATGTTTTCAAGTGACAATCCCAATCTAGGGCAAATTACCTAAAATCTGCACTGGAAAATTGCAGCCCATTATTGCTAAAGACGTCATCTGGAATTCCAGGTCGGGAGAAGATTCCCCTCATGCCGGCTATCACTGATTTACCATTAGTATTGTGCAGTGTGCACATTTCTGGATACAGAGAATAATCATCTGTGACTATTAAGTAATCCTTTGATTGCCAGGTAAATAAATTAGTGCTGACCTTCTCATAAGGCCTTTGTGGAACTGGATGAGGTCTCAGTGGTTCTGCTTGTTGGCATGGCTTGTATTTCAAGCAGGAAAAGCAATTTCCTATGACATTAGTGATGTTGAGATTGATCCGCAGCCAATACAGCACCTCTCATGCTTGTTGTTTGCACTTCTCAATTCCTAAATGAACCTCATAGACATGCTAAGGAAAATCCTTTTGGAGGTTTATTGGAATTACCATCTTACTGCCCTGGAAAAATCACCCCATCTATCACAGTAAATTCATGTCTGCGGTTCCAATAGTCTCTTATACTTGGACAGCAACTGTTTATTTCTTCAGACCAACCTTTAATTATCACTTCTTTAAGGATTTCCAATGATTCATCTTTCTCCATTTCCTCTCTTATTTGTCGTAGTTTCCTGTTAGCTCCGGGAATTGACTTTACAATCAGATCTACATAGGCTTGCTGTCTCTAAAGTCTTCTCTGGTTTCTTGGCAGCCACTGCTCTGGAGAATGCATCTGCAGTGAACATTAATTTACCAGGCATGTAAGTCACAACCAAATCATACTTTTGCAGCTTTATCATCATTCTTTAAATCCTTAAAGTACAGTCATTTAGCAAGTTGCTAAATAACATGATCAGGGGCTTGTGGTCCATTTCAACTTCCACTGTCTGTCCATAAATATACTGATTGAATCTCTCACAGTATTCAGTATCTCAAACAATATTCCTAAAAGCTCCTTTTGAGCTGTGCATATTTAGTTTCTGCCTCAGTCAGTGATTTAGATGCATATGCCACTGGTTGCCAACAATCCTCATGCTTCTGTAAAATCACTGCCCCTAGCCCAGACTGTGAAGTATCTCCTGAGATTTTAATAGGCCTTCTTGGTGCATAGAACTTCAACACTAGTTCTTGTATCAGTTATTTTAAACCCTGTCATGGTTCCTCCTGTTCTGCACCGCAATACCGACCACGCTGGGGGCGGGTAGGGCAGACTGGGGGGCTATTCGTTTTTATTCTCTAGGAGTTTCCTCAAAGCCGCTGCTTTGGTAGATAGATTCGGTATGAATTTTCCAAGATAATTAATCATTCCCAGGAACTGTTGGACATCTTTCTATGGGGACGTGGCACCATTTCAGTGGCTGAAATCTTCCTCTTATCAGGTTTTACACCTCCGTTGGAAATAATGTCCCCAACAAAAATCAGTTCTGTAAACCCTAAAATACCCATTTATCCCTATTTAGTTTGATATTTGCAGCTCTAGTTGCACGCAGGACAATCATGCTCCTTTTCATTGAGCCCAAGATGATGTCATCCATTGAGGTGTCAACACCATTAATATATTCATAGATCATTTGTATGGTTTTGTGGTACACTTCTGGTGCTGAACCTATGCTGAAGGGTAAGCATGAGAATCTTCCAAATGGAATAGTTTTTGAGCTTCTTACTATTAAGTTTAGCTGCCAAAAACCCGAGGATGCATCCAATTTACTGAAATATTGAGCATTTGCAAATTGAGCCATAATGTTTTATCTGGTTGGTAGTTTGAAATGTTCTCTTTTTATGGCCTCATTGAGGTCTCTGGGATATAAGCATATTCATAACTGGCCCTTACAAAAAATTGAGGAGCCTACAGAATGGGTATCACTTGCATTGCTTCCATCCTTGCAAGCTCAGCCTTGAGTTTATCATGGAGTGCAAATGGTACCTTTCTACATGGATGGATAGCTGGAGGTACCTGCTTGTTTATCTAGATTGTACGTTCACCCTGCAAGCAATCCAACCCTTGAAACAGGTCATGATACTCCTGAAAGAGTGCTTCATAGCCAGGTTCAATATGATCTTGAAGTGAGAGCACCCATTCTACCAGATCAAGTTTCTCACATGCAGCCAAGCCTAAAATTGGTGTCCCCTCTTTCGGCACTACAATGAGCAGGAGCCGGTATATGGTGTTTTTATGGTTGATGCTAAGAATGCACCTCCCCTTTACTGGTATATTTGTTCCAGAATAACCAGTTACTTTTATTTTTTGTGGGACCCAAATTTTACTCTCTCTCAATCTTATTCAGACAGAATATTAACCTGAGCTCCTGTGTCCCATTTCAGTGGAATAATTGTTCCATTCACTGTGATAGGCAGTGTCCAGTCCCTCTCAACAGGCTTGCTAGATCCCAGTAAATTATGAAAAACTCCTAATCTGATTGTCTTTAACTTAATACACCTGACTTGTCCGCATTTGGGATCTGCAGCATTTTGCAAAGTGATTATTTCCCCCACATTTATGACAGAGTTTCCCAAAGAAAATACACTGTTTGAGGCAATGCTGTGATCCACACCTTCCATGTGATTGACTGTACCCAGTCTTCCCCCTAGCAGTGGTTTTCATAGCAAGTAGTTTCACTCTTTGATTTGACCTATTCTGGCTATATCCTTTTGTACTAAGTACATGAATAAACCCACTTGGTGAATTCAGCTCTTTGGCTTGTGCTTTCACGCATTCTGCTGCCCTGCATATTTGGAGAGCTTTTTCTAAAGTTAAGTCTCCTTCGCGGAGCTGTCTCTCTCTTAACACATTGTCTTTAAAGCCACAAATGATTCTCTCTCTGACCACAGACTCTTCTGTCATCTCACCAAAGTTACAGGTTTTAACGAATTTCTTTAATTCTGTGACATATTGCTCTATGCTGTTATCAGTTTTTTGCATGCATGTAAAAAATTTGTCTCTCTCCAAGGTTTCATTCCTTTTTGGCATGCAATGTTCCTCAACTGTCGGCAGTATTTTACTTAACTTCATGCTTTCACCTTCTTCAAATTTAAAGTTGTTAATGCTTCCTCCCCACCAACGTGCAAAAAGACTGATTTCATTTTATCAATTTTCTCCTCTTCTCAATATGATTAAAATCTCTGTCTAAATTTTTTACAGTTCTCTGCAACTTTGCCTGACAATTGCAGATTGGGTGGAGGTTGCAACACATCAATTTTTGGCTTTTTTCCCCTTCTTAAGCTAGTCAAGCTATTATTGTACTCACCAAATACATGCAAAAGCTTCTGTGCCTGGTGATCCATATGCTTTTCCGGTAACTCCCTTCGTCTCTGCTTTCAGATGTTCATTTCAAAATGATTGCAGTTTGCTTCTCATTCAACACTTCTGATACCATGTAACGATCTTGGGGTTCATTAGATAAGCCAGTGAATGAGAAAGGAATAAAACTTTAATAAAAACAAACTGGAGCGCGTTTCTGGTGAACTGCTGCACACAGCCATGCTGTGTTCCCAACCCCAGCCTCCATCTCCAAATTCCCACACTCACAACACAGTCCCTTATGAGGGAGCATCTCCAAATCTGTCATAAATATATCTCTACAGTCTCATGGAAAAGTGGATTTAATTTTTATTTTCTTTTATTTCTGAGTTTGAGCAAAATCATTTCATCCATTTTTGAGTACTGAGAGTGTCTCTTTGCCTCCACACTTTCTCTCTCTCTCTCGCTCTTTTTTTTTTTTTAAAGGAACTTAATTTTGAACAACTTTACACCTGAAACAGTTGGGAGTAGAAAGCTGAAATTTGATATGTGCCTCATCTAGGAGAGGGCCTATATTCCTACAAAGCTGGCTTTGATTTGAATAACTTGGGACCATCTGGAAAATTGTCTGTATGGTCCATTTTAAGCCAATACAACTTGTGCTCCTAAATCCCATAGCACAGGTTGGGTTTTTTTTTAAGTGGTATTTGAAAAATATGCAATTAAGGAAGGCCAGACTGTGCATGCATGCTCTGCTAGTGTTGTGGTCTAGTGAGGAGTGTACTGAAGACACAAATTTGTTAGAAAAGATAAATAGAAACGGATGAAAAATATTGCAAGATGCTACACTTGTGTATTTAAGATTATAGGACAAAATGCATATTATATTGTATTTGTCATCAGATGTTTGGCTGTGCGTGTGTTCTCTCCGCATGCTGTACTGACTCGGGCCAGATAGCCCATACAGCAGGCTCTGATCGAACTGCCCAAGAAATCCACAGATTCGGTTTTCAGTGAAGGAACTTGGTCAGGTTTATTGCCAACGAAGCACGGTGCAAATGCCCCAGTTCAATAGTTACAGGTACACTAACACATCTATGCCCATGACAATGGACCAGCTCAGTGAATGGCGGGACTTTCCATTCTCATTGCCTCCAAGATACATCTTTATACACAGACACAAATTATGTATTACCCCCACATATCAGGGTGCCACCCTTTACCTTGTACATATTGGTTTGATCCAAACATCTCTATCCATCATGCTGTCATCCTGACCTTATCTTTAGGATGGGTCAGTGTGTTCCTGTTATGTTTGGGGAATGTGCTGGTATCAAGATTTTCTGGTACCACCTTTCTGGAATGTGTTTGCGTATATATTCTTATGCCTAGCACTACTTAAGAATGTGCGTTTCTGCAATATCAGCCCTGTTCTTGCCAGAATCTGTGAGCAGGGCCTGCCTCTTGCTCACAATTTAACTTTACTTTATATAAGCAAGTTTTGACCATTACTTTAGCCCAGGCCTCAGACTCGGTCTCTAATACAAGGCCTTATGTTTCAGGCCCTTATCTTACTACAGTATTATTTGATAAATATGATTGTATAATTAGTCTTAATGCATACACACTTAACTGTGGCATTCCTGACTTGAGTGTTTACCTCCTGCAACCATTCCCTGAATACAAGATTTTTAAAGTTTTATTTTAATGAACACAGTATCAATTCAGTGTTAGACACATGAAAGTTTTAGGATTTCATTTTAAACTACTCTTTCTTTTTGACATTATGTATTCAGTAAACTATGGGAATAGAATCCTCTTCCCCTTGAAATGCTTTTAAAATGTAAATATCAGAGCGTGAGGATGCCAACATCATCTCATACATGATACACAATTTGGTAAAAGAGTCTATTGTAAATCACAAGATGCTCAGATTAGCCAAAGTATCCTGTTCTTCACTCCTGAAAAATCTAGATTGCTGCTAACTTCAAGGGCTTGCTATTGACTGTCCTATAGGGTGATAGCTCCAGCCTCAAAGAAAGTTCTTTTCATCTGGTTTTAAGATTAAGGGGGGGGGGGAGAAGTGGCCTCGAAAGTGAAGAAATTGGATATTGCAGGAATTCCGTTTCAACCATAGCATTTGGGACATACCCAGGCACAATATAACTATGCAGAAAGTAAAAGTGCCATCAGATTAAACTGGAGCACTAGGCAGTCTAGATTGATAAAGTCAGCAAAGCTGGTTGATGCTGTCAGGAAATTCAGGGAATCCTCACTCTGCGGGAAGAAGGGAATGGGGAGAAAAGATATTTGGTACCTAATGCTGTAAAGCACCTTTAAAAGCGTACAGCCCATTATTAAAATACAAGTACTGAATCATTTTGCCAAAAGTAGATTAATTGGAGCTTCCAGTTTAGGAAAGAACTCAGAGCTTCTTTCACATCCACTTTTATTCCCACTTGCATTAAGTTCCTTATGCTGCACCATCTCATTTGAATTTTTTGAATTGGTTTTATATAGTATCATTTACTGATGTACTATCTTTAATTACATAACACATATACACTCTCCAACTGCATTGTTAATGAACGTGTTTTTAATTAAATGGCTCTCTGCATAATATTCAGTCATTAATTCCACATGCTCAGGATGTTCAGATTCTATTCTTATGGTCTGGGAAAAGTTTTTTACTTTAGGTGAGGGATAATTCTGAAGTGATAGTTTTAAAATTGAAGTTGAAAATCATTATGAGTATTGAAATTACCCTCTCAGCAGCTGGCACTGCAGTTCCTGTCTACCATGCATTATTAATTCTTCAGCTCAAATACTCCTGCTCTTCCATGTGTAATAGGGTGGCTTGTCCCTTACAGGCTAGGAGGCCTGGGGCCAGCCAACCCTGGTTACTAAAGAGGCACACCTGAGCAGGAATCACCTGATTCCCCTTAGAACAGCAGGAAGAAGCCAGGCTGCTGGCCTTCCAACCAAAGAGAGAGATTATATTCTGCTCTGTTCTCCCTGAAAACAGATATTGCTGGGAGTAAGTAGGCTCCAGCATAAAAACCTGGAAGTTGGGGAGTGAGACACGCAGGGAAGTCCTGGAAGTGACCTGATAAGGAGGTAAATGGATGAGCTTGAGAACTGTATTTTGAATGTTTTGTTAATTTAATGATGCATGTCTATTCCACAGCAAATACTGTGATCATGTTCGTAATCTATTAAGAAAATGAATGCTTGGATAATCCATGTGCGATGACATCCCTGATTGTATCATTGGCAGGGACTGAATCAAGGACGTCTGGATATAATAGCATGGACAGGGCAAGGGAAACTGGTATGTGGAATAGTGTGACAGGATGGGACTCACCTCTGCGGCAGCTCCTGCTGGCTGTCCTGGGGATTAGCTCTGTTCGCCAGTGCGCCCTCTTCTAGTGGTGTCTCGCCACTGTCACTTCTGCTCCTGGACCCATGTCGCTCCAAGGACCATGACATCCTCTTCAGAACATAGCCCTCCAGCTGCGTCACACTTGATTCTCCCCCCCTTCTGGGGGAAAGGCAGTCCACTATCCAGCCACTTCCTCTGTCGCGAGTGGGGGAGGGGGAGACCCAGGCCTACCCACTAGTCCGGGTCCTGGCCCAGAGACCCTGTAGATGGCAGCCACATGTTGTGTCCCCTCCAACCCCTCAGTCTACTTCCCTGGGCCCCTTCCCCGCAGCCCCAGCTCCTTCTCCACCCTTGTCTCAGGGCTTTAGCATGCCAGTAGTCAGCTGGGAGCTCACGCTCACGATCCTGCCCAGCACTGCTCTGTCCAAGGTGCTAGCTTTCTTCCGCCTCCTCGGCAGCCAGGCCTCCCTCCTCAAGCTCCAGGGAGCCACTGAAACTGCTCTGTTCTGCAGCCCTTCTTATATGGGCCAGCCTGGCCCTGATTGGCTGCCTCCTGTGCAGCCTCCCAAGGGCTCTATTAACCCCTTATGGGCCAGTGTGGGGCAGATGCCCCATCACAAATAGCAATGACAGTCTGGTTCTGCTGTGTAATTATGAAAGTCCCTTTATAATATTACCACAGTATGTCAATTTTTTGGCTGTGAGAAACAGGCTGAGCAAACACTGAGATAAGAAAACAATATTGTTTAATAACTTCAGCCATCTGAAAAAGATACTGTTCAGAAAGATCAGAGGCCTCAAATGCTTTTAATATGGATTTCATCAGAGAAAAGAAATAACTCTTGTTTTTCATACAACAAACCTAATTACAATATATGCCCATACTCCAAGCATTTAATGTCTACATAAAACATTGCACCATAATGAAAATAATTGAAAGTATGACTTTCATCACTATTTAATTAGCATTTGGTGCTAGCTCATTATTTCGGTACAATTAATTTGACATCTTGCTGTATATCCTGCACAGATTTCATTCCAGAGGGCTGTTTTATTGGTTGGACATAAGTAAAGCCAGACATATGCACCTTCCCTGAGGCTTCTGGAGGATACACTATGAAATATGGATAATATGATTGACATTTTAATCTACTCCAGAATATTGAAAGCACTGTATATTGAAGACTAACATAAGCGGGTATATTTGTTTAATACACTTTTGAAATAAAGGAAATATTTTTACTAAAAACATTCTCAGAGAAGAAATTGCACCATTATCCCTGATTTTACACTGACGGTACTGGTGGGTTTATACATGCTGTTATAACTCAGTGAAGTACAAGCAGCAAAGATTTGGTAGTCATCCCAAATATTAAATTTAAATATTCCTTTTCAACTAGCAGTTTTAAGATGACTACCAAAAAACCTGATGACTCCTCCATGCCAGAAAGTAATGGAGAAAGGCATTTTTGAAAGTTATCACAGGCCAATAAAACATCACTAATTCAAAGTAATGATTGGGAGACTCTGTGAGATAGTGAACAAGTGAATGGCAATGATAATCCATCGCAAAATGTATTTTCCTCATTTTGACAATTGTAGTTTAGTTTTAATGATTTATTTTATTTTATTACTATTGATGCTTTCTACATATGTAGAAAACCATTCCTTACTCAGAAGAGTTTGCATTTTGATGGTAAACATGGCATTACAACAGCAAGGAAGAGACGGAAATGTAGTTAGTGAGGAGTTATGTCAGTTTGATGAAAGAAACTTGGAAAATGCATCCTTCAAGTTTTCACATGCTAAGTAGAGAGGGGCACACTCGGTAGTAGGTGGACAATTTCTCAGGAAAATCCAGAGTGCTGCACATAATTAGAGCCCTACCAAATTCACGTCCATGAAAAATGCGTCATGGACCATGAAATCTGGTCTTGTGTGCTTTTCCCCTATACTGTACAGATTTCAGAGGGGAGACCAGCATTTCTCAAATTGTGGGTCCTGACCCAGACGGATTTGCAGGGGGATCACAAGGTTATTTTAGGGGGGAGGTCATGGTAGTGCCACCCTTACTTCTGTGCTGAGCAGCTGGAGAGCGGCGGCTGTTGGCCGGGCGCCCAACTCTGAAGGCAGCAAAATGCCAGCAGCAGCGCAGAAGTAAGGGTGGCAATACCATACCATGCCATCATTACTTCTGCGCTGCTCCTGACTGCAGCAGCTCTGCCTTCAGAGCTGGGCTCCCGGCCAACCGCTGCTCTCTGGTGGCCCAGCTTTGAAGGCCGCATTGCCAGCAGTAACAGCAAAGAAATAAGGGTAACAGTACTGCAACTTCCCCTACAATAACCTTGTGACCACCCCACACAACTCTTTTTTGGGTCGTGAACCCTACAATTACAACACTGTGAAATTTCAGATTTAAATATCTGAAATCATGAAATTTATGATTTTTAAAATCCCATGACTGTGAAATTGACCAAAATGGATATGAATTTGGTAGGGCCCTACACATTACATTCTGAAGTCAGTAGCTACAAATCTACTTTCTGAGATAATACTGAGGTAGCACCCCAGCAATATAAAGGACATTACCAGTGGAAGTGTTGCCTTTTAGATTGGAGATAAAACTGAGGTCCTGAACGTTTGCAGTAATTAGAGATTCCACGGCACTTTTCTCAGCACCATGAGTGTATTATTCCCAGCAAAGAAAATACCTACTTGGGTAATTGCATTTTGTTCAAAATCCATCAGCTCCTCATCATACAGTTTAAAGCAGATATATTATTCTTCAGTCCGTATCCTAAATTGTTGTGTAGTACAGCCTTGTGCTGTTAAGCTGCTATAAGCCCATTGGGGCACAGACCATCCTTTTGATCTGTGTTTATACGGTGCCTACCACAATGGGTCCTGGTCCGTGACTGGTGCCCCTACGTGCTACTGTAATACAAATAAACAAATGTTCCACTCAACTGGTGCCTGCATTTCATTGGTGGGGATGTACACTGAAGGCATACCAAGTACTATAGCTTGCAATGAGTTTTTTAAATTCTCCACCATTAAACCTAAGAGTATCTCAACAGGCCCTTTCCTTCCATCACACCTTGGTTGATGTTGTCTGGGTTAGTCCACGTATTGCACGCTCTCTTTTAAAGTTCGTGCAGCAGTGCTGCTTTTTTAAATGGTTAAATAAAACTTGAGTTTAAAAATATACCCTCACAGGGTAATTTCATGCTCTATTTAAAATATACAAGTGTTCAGTGGAGTGTTCTATTTACAGCCCCCACAAAAACACCACAAATAAATTTGATTATAGCAAGCATGAAGTCAGGTAGCGGTAGCACAGTTGTCAGCACTGCAATTCCCAGTTGCAACATATGCAGAGTAATGGCACAGGATATCCATAATTCTATTTACATTCCTCTTACTGGTAGTTCTTGTCAAGTTCTGAACCAGAGGGTCCAATACTGGGTAGTGAAATATTGCTGCCTCCTCTGCACTCTTACTAGCAAACACATTTTTTTTGGCAGGGAATGGGTGTGGCAAGTGTTGTGCTAAATATAACATTCTGAATTCATAAAGACAGGTTTCAGAGTAGCAGCCGTGTTAGTCTGTATCCGCAAAAAGAACAGGAGTACTTGTGGCACCTTAGAGACTAACAAATTTACTTTTTACAAATTTGTTAGTCTCTAAGGTGCCACAAGTACTCCTGTTCTTTTTGTGAATTCATAAAGGTGGCATTCAATGGCAGTCATTCCTCTTCAGAAAACATTTCCGTCTTGCCTTGTATCTTCCAAAAATGTCTGACCACCATTCTACAGCTAAAATACCAAGTATTAAAAAATGTCAACATTCTGTATTAAATACTTTGCACCTTTCTTCTGTAGATGTCAAAGCACTTCACAAACACTAATAAGGGCCCAACACGACTCTGAAGTACACTAGAGCTGTGCTACAGCAGTGGCCAAAGGTCCCCCCCCCCCCCCCCCCGGTCCATCAGCATTAGGATCCCTTTGTGCTAGGAGTCAGATGAGCACATGAAAAGACACTGTCCTTATCACCAAAAGGTCATCCTATAAAAGAGTAGGAGCAACATAGGGAGGGTGTGGAGGGAAGAAGTACAAATTAACTATATACAGATTTATATACAAGTAAACATAAAACATATGTATTTTTCAATATACACATAGGCCACAGTTTTCAAGTGACCAGTGATTTTGGGTACTCAACCCGGGAAACCCTGAAGTGACCGGATTATCAGAAATTGCTGGGCAACCGCCATCTGAAAGGTAGAACTCCTAAAAGCCATCTCAAACGGAGTATCCAAAAAAATGGAGGCACCTAACATCATTAGACATTTTTTTAAGATTTGTCCATACACTTTGGTAAACATTAGTAGAGTCAATAATTCTTATGTGACTTAGGTGTTATGAATGGCACTCCAACAGATGTAATCTGGAGGTTTAAGATCTGTTTTTTCTTTACTTTGTACATATTCACTTTTTCATAAAAGAAATCCCCTCTGCCTGACTGATTCTTGGAAATTTCCTCCCTTCTAAAGAGACTTTGAATCATGTATTATTGCACTATTTAAGGAATGAAAATCTCTTCTGTTTCTTTAATTATGTTAAGTGAAGTCCAATAGCTATATGGATGGAATCTATAGCTTTCAAAAGTGACAGAAAATTTATAAGGTTTAAATTAAATTCATGTATCTCAGTACGTCTAAAGAAAAAACTAAATGTATTGCGCTAGCTCTCCTTAAAATAGCATCTGTTGTTTTTCATTGATTGAAATAAGCATGTTACTTAAAGGCTTATGGCCACTGTCATTTTTAACATTACAGACTCCTGTGTATATTTTTTTTCAAATCCCATTCCAGGGATCCAAAGGGCTGGATTTACATTACAACAAAATAGTATTCCTGTGTCAGGACCAAAGAGAAATTGCTCTTCCTAACCAGAACTCACCACTAAATACATTCTTCTGATCCTCCTAAGGATCCAATCCAAACCCAGAGAAGATAAACACCTATACACGTATTCTCTCATATCACATTTATGTGCACGATTACTATTCAGTTGTCCCATTCAGTGATTTAAATTTGCCAAGGCACAATGGAAGCTGTTTGTACAATGTGCTAAAGAAAATAAACTTGTGACTATGTTGTCGGTGTCTACTCTCTACCCTTTGGCTTTTTTTGCCCTCAAAAGAAATACATACACAGCCACATGCAAATTAACATCAGAATTAAAACAGCCCAAGGACAGAGTAGGCCTGTTACTCAATGAGGGGGGAAAGACAATAACAGAAAATGTGGAAATGGCAGAGGTGCTTAATAACTTCATTTCAGTTTTCACCAAAATGGTTGACGGCGATTGGATGTCTAAAATAGTGAATGTCAGTGAAAATGAGGTAGGATCAGAGTCTAAAATAGGGAAAGAACAAGTCAAAAATTATTAAGACAAGTTAGATATCTTCAAATCACCAGGGCCTGATGAAATGCATTCTAGAATACTCAAGAAACTGACTCAGGAGATCTCTGAGCCATTAGCTATTACCTTTGAAAAGTCATGGAAGACGGGAGACATTCCAGAAGACTGGAAAAGGGAAAATATAGTGCCCATCTATAAAAAGGGAAATAAGGACAATCCAGAGAATTAGATCAGTCAGCTTAACATCTATACCCGGAAAGATAATGGAGCAAATAATTAAGAAATCAATTTGCAAACACCTAGAAGATAATGAAGCAATCAATTTGAAAACATCTAGATGATAATAAGGTGATAAGTAACAGTCGGCATTGATTTGTCAAGAACAAATCATGTCAAACTAACCGGATAGCTTTCTTTGACAGGGTAACAAGCCTTGTGGATGGAGGGAAGCGGTAGATGTGGTATATCTTGACTTTAGTAAGGCTTTTGATACTGTCTCGCATGACCTCATAAACAAACTAGAGAAATACAACCTAGATGGAGCTACCATAAGGTGGGTGCATAACTGGTTGGAAAATCGTTCCCAGAGAGTAGTTATCAGCAGTTCACAGTCATGCTGGAAGGGCATAACGAGTGGGGTCCTGCAGGGATTGGTTCTGTTCAATGTCTTCATCAATGATTTAGATAATGGCATTCAGAGTACACTTATAAAGTTTGTGGACGATACTAAGCTGGGAGGAGTTGCAAATGCTTTGGAGGATAGGATTAACATTTAAAATGATCTGGACAAACTGGAGAAATGGTCTGAAGTATATAGGATGAAATTCAATAAGGACAAATGCAAAGTACTCCACTTAGGAAGGAACAATCAGTTGCACACATACAAAATGGGAAATGACTGCCTAGGAAGGAGTACTGCAGAAAGGGATCTGGGATCATAGCGGATCACAAGCTAAATAGGAGTCAACAGTGTAACACTATTGCAAAAAAAGCAAACATCATTCTGTGATGTATTAGCAGGAGTATTGTAAGCATGACACGAGAAGTAATTCTTCTACTCTACTCCGTGCTGATGAGGCCTCAACTGGAGTATTGCGTCCAGTTCTGGGTGCCACATTTCAGGAAAGATGTGGACGAATTGGAGAAAGTCCAGAGAAGAGCAACAAAAATGATTAAAGGTCTAGAAAACATGACCTGTGGGGGAAGATTGAAAACACTGGAGAAGAGAAGACTGAGAGGGGATATGATAACAGTTTTCAAGTACATAAAAGGTTGTTACAAGGAGGAGGGAGAAAAATTATTTTTCTTAACCTCTGAGGATAGGACAAGAAGCAATGGGCTTAAATTTCAGCAACTGCGGTTTAGGTTGGACATTGGGAAAAGCTTCCTAACTCTCAGAGTGGTTAAGCACTGGAATAAATTTCCTAGGGAGGTTGTGGAATCTCCATCGTTGGGGATTTTAAGAGCAGATTGGACAAACACCTTGCAAGGATGGTCTAGATAATTCTTAGTCCTGCCTTGAGTGCAGGGGACTGGACTAGATGACCTCTCAAGGTCCTTTCCAGTTCTATGATTCTGCTCTCAACTCTATTACACAGCCATAGGAATATCCATTTATTCAATTCTTGCTTTGCCTACAGCATAATTCAGAGACATTAACTCAATATCGGCACACAAGCCAACAGTAGGCTCAACTAGAACTTTAATGATTTTTTACACAAATAATCTTTTCCTCCTGGTGCACACCAGAATGGTTTATCTTACAGCTTTTTTAAATTGTAAGCCAGTGTTTTACTATTGGTGAAAGGTGCCAATATGACAGTTCTCGAGACTGAAGTCCATTCTTCTACTCAATAGGCACAGCACAAAAGCTGCAGAAATACAAATGTCCCCCTTATTTATGTACAGGCGTGACTACCTGCCCTTTCCTGGTTACTATACGCGGCCAGTCCGCATCCACATCCAGTAGTTAAAATAAATAAATAAATAAACTAATGATTTAAATTGGAATTTCATCCATTAATAAGTATTTATTATATAGTTAAAACCATTCTATTGAAGGGCAGATATTAAATATCAGTACTTGATTCCCTAACATATGGATCATCAAATGTACTTAAATACTTAAAATCTGGATTAAAACTGTCCATAGTTAAATCATTAAAAGTGTCCCTTGTAAAAACCATCGGTAAGATAGATAAAATCTCCTCACCATGATCATCACAAACATTCTCCTCTACCTCCTCTCCATGCTCCACTGGGAGGACTTGATTCTCACTCTCATTCTCATGAGACTTCATTATAGTCCACACCATTTTATCCATTGGTCCAGCGACCCTGATCACACCCCTAATATATTTAACACTGTCAGCCGGGGCATCAAAGCCAACAGCGGGGGCGTTATTAACCCGGTCCAGCGCCAATCCGGTATAAAAATATATATTACTTTTTTCCATAGCTAAAAGATTTACCCTTTCCAGGGGGAAACTAACCCGTACCTGGGGGAAACTTACCCTTTCCAGGGGGAAACTAACCCGTGCCTGGGGGAAACTACCCTTACCAGGGGGAATCTAACCCTTACCAGGGGGAGTCAACCCGTACCTGGGGGAGGCTACCCTTACCAGGGGGGCATCCATGTGGCACCATATGGGGCTGCCCAACCCCATCCCACACCCCACTAAATGCGGGATGTGGGTTCGTCCTCCGCAATCCGCCTGGCTATCCAAGCCAGTTACCGACTCTCACCACGAGGAGGTAGCGGTTGGACTTGCAATCCAGAGGCTTTCCTCAAAGAGGGGTCCCAAACAGCATAATGTCGAGCTCTAACGGGCGTGTGAGAAAAGGCTCAGATCTTGGTAGGGGTTGCCCCTATTGACCGGGCTCACGCCCACCCCCACCTCACCGATAACCCATTCTCTCACTACCCTCAGGCAATGTTTCCGTCCAAGCCCGACAGCTGAGAGGGTCCAGAGACGCATGGAGAGCCATTAAGAGAGCCAATCAGAGTGTCAGTTAAGCCCCCCTATCTCCCTGAAGAGTGAAAAGTTGATTCAGTCTTCGTGACCATTCATAGTTTGGCTTGTAAGATGCCAACAAGGATGCTAACCAGTGCCAATTGTGATGATTCTTCTGTGGCAGGTATACTGTATATGACTAGATAATCGACGTATTTTACATAGACCAATGCCCTGACTTCAAATGGCATTGAATGTTAAGTTAATGAGCTGCCACAGATCTGAACAAGTTATTTTTATTCTTTAATGACAGGTTTCAGAGTAGCAGCCGTGTTAGTCTGTATCCGCAAAAAGAACAGGAGTATTTGTGGCACCTTAGAGACTAACAAATTTATTAGAGCATAAGCTTTCGTGGACTACAGCCCACTTCTTCGGATGCATATAAAAGTACCCAGAAGTCACCTCCTACAAGACAGGCCCAACAAAGAAAATAACAGAACACCACTAGCTGTCACCTTCAGCCCACAACTAAAACCTCTCCAGCGCATCATCAGAGATCTACAACCTATCCTGAAAGATGATCCTTTACTCTCACAGATCTTGGGAGACAGACCTGTCCTCGCTTACAGACAACCCCTCAACCTGAAGCAAATACTCACCAGCAACCACACATCACTGAACAAAAACACTGACCCAGGAACCTATCCTTGTAACAAAGCCCGATGCCAACTCTGTCCACATATCTATTCTAGTGACATCATCATAGGACCTAATCACATCAGCCATACCATCAGGGGCTCGTTCACCTGCACATCTACCAATGTGATGTATGCCATCATGTGCCAGCAATGCCCCTCTGCCATATACATTGGCCAAACCAGACAGTCTCTACGCAAATAGACACAAATCTGACATCAGGAATCATAATACTCAAAAACCAGTGGGAGAACACTTTAACCTGTCTGTCCATTCAATGTCAGACCTGCGGGTGGCTATCTTACAACAGAAAAACTTCAAAAATAGACTCCAATGAGAGACTGCTGAGCTGGAATTGATATGCAAACTAGATACAATCAACTCAGGATTGAATAAGGACTGGGAATGGCCATTACAAACATTGAATCTATCTCCCCTTGTAAGTATTCTTACACTTCTTATCAAACTGTCTGTACTGGGCTATCTTGATTATCACTTCAAAAGTTTTTTTCTCTTACTTAATTGGCCTCTCAGAGTTGGTAAGACAACTCCCACCTGTTCATGCTCTCTGTATGTGTGTATATATATATCTCCTCAATATTTATTCCACTCAATATGAATCCGAAGAAGTGGGTTGTAATCCACAAAAGCTTATGTTCTAATAAATGTGTTAGTCTCTAAGGTGCCACAAGTACTCCTGTTCTTTATTCTTTAATGAGTCAATTGAGAGAGAAAAATCAGTTATATCAGGAAAAGTTTGCTTTTCTCTCTGTTCAATTCCACTAAAAAAGAATTATATTTTAAAGATAAACTTCAATGGACTAAGATGTACCTCTTTATACACTTTTATGAAGCAGCACCAGGAGGAAGAGATTAGTGAGAACTTTGCAAACAAGTAAAGGGGGAAGGTCACCGTTTTGCTGATAGCACCAACTTATATCCTAAAAGGACTCAGAATGCAGAGATAATTATTTTTCCTCTAATTTACACAATACAGGCAACTGGCTTGGACTCACACTTGGTCTTCTCCCCAGTGGGCTGTCTTAAACAGCTGATTGATACACCAGATTTCACAGCACTACCTTTAAAATTCTTAAGAAGCATTCCATGACATTTAAGCTAGCTCCAATTCCTAAATGGAACAGTCATAAGGATGTATCAATATTACCTCTTCATTTCTTTCCTAAACACCCAAAATATAACGGTCAGTGCAAAATGGACAGTGGTCTAGAACAGTAATATTAAGCTTCGTATTTCATGGATAACTTAGCTGGAGGCTATGCTTTTAATTCTCTCAGTAACTCGGCCATTCAGGACTACAAAGAATATATTTACCCCAACCACATTTTAAATGGCTTTTAACACCAAAAGTTTCTAAAGTATAAGCTACAAAATCTGAGAGACAAGGATGGATTAGCAAAGGGAATCCTAGAAAGAACAAATTGTTCAATATCAGGACTGTGGTTTCTAAAAATGCAAGTACTCAAAGGGAGAGCTACAATAATGGAAGATGAGTAAATATTACCAAATATTTTCTTTGAGTTCGCTCAGGCTGTGATTTTCAAAGTACCGTAAGGAATTAGGCACTTCATTTCTATTGTCTTTCCATGGAATATGGACAGGTAACTCCTTTAGTCTACTTTGAAAATCCCAACAGCACATTCTTAAGTACATTTGATTTATTCACCTTCACACCCTCCTTTCTCTCCCCAAACATCCATATGAACAAATATTCCCCCAGCATAGTCTTCGGTATTTAAAGATGCACAAAGCATTCATGGAAGTAGTTGTACACTCATCCATTCAGAGCACTTGAAACTATAGCATGTGACTTAATTGACCAACCAAATGGCCAACAGAACTGTAATGCGAACCACTTGCAGAGATAAATTAGCTGAAAAATTAACAAAAATTGAAAATTAATGAATAAATTGTAATCTGCTGGTAGAAAATCCAGGAGCAGAGGCGCTAAATTTGGATACATGATTCTTTCACAAGTCTTTGTGATTTTTGCAAATTTCCTGAGCTCTCATCATGTCACAGACTCTCAACCTCCTGCCCATTCCCACATCACCTTTCAGCAGTAGAGCCTCTTCCAGTCCACTCACCTCCTCCACTGCAGCTAAGAGATCAGTCATCTCTACTTCAGTCTGGGGGCCAGATCCTTGGCTATGCAGAGGTGCACACACCAAGGGATGGGAGTTGGATGCAAAGGAGATAAATATTTTACCTAGGTACTTATGTGATCCTCATTACCATAATATCAAAGTGCCTCACGATCTTTAGTGTATATCTCCTCATAACACCCCATGAGGTAGGGGATTACTATTATCCTGTTTTACAGATGGGAACTGAGACACAGTGACTTACTCAAAGTCACGCAGGAAGTCTGTGGTGGAGCAGGAAATTGAACCCAAGTGTCAGCAACTGGGACATGGGGGTCTGACGAAGATGTTGGAGATGGGGGTCAGGAACCAGCAGTCGTAAGGGTCAAAGCCAGAGTCAGGAATTGAGAAAGGGAGCATGCCCAGAAGCAGGAACAAGGCTGGGCACAAGTCAGGCACAGGAGTGATCACGGGGGCAGGCATAAGCATTGAGCAGCCAGGGACCTGCTGCTGGGCTTAAAAGCACCCCTGCTCACTTCCTTCAGCCACACAGATGGGTTGCCAATCAGGTGGCTCTGCTGTAGCTCATCTGTGTTCATTGGTCTGTCTGGAGACTGAGCTAGTTAGTCCCAGGCTAACCTACAGGCCTTCATTCCTTACACCAGGTCGGTCTCCCAAGTCCCAGGGCAGCATCCAATCCACTGGACCATTCTTCCTCTCACATCAAGCTCACTTTTGCACTACCCAGATGCTGGGCCAGCTACAGGCAGAACCTACTTCTCAGGCACAAGAACAGCCTGTTTCACCAACCCCGAACAAACCCAGGTGACTGACAGGGAATACTGGAGCTGCAGTTATGCTCCCTATGCAAGCACCAGGAAAGATGGGCTCCTTTGCTTCACCTCTGTGCCACTGGAGAAGCCCCTCTGCACTGCAGTGATCCTCCCAAGACTACCTATGACAGCTTTACAGCCAGACCCTGTTGATGGTGTGGCACAACCCCTAAGAATCTGGGCCAATGTCATCAAGTTTAGATATTCTACACTCTGACTTCCCTGCCCTATTTTTACTAGGATTACTGGTCTTTTTGCACCCTTTTCCTCCTGGGTTGTGCCAGAGATTCTTTATTGCTATATATAGATTCCGTAAGCAATAAGGATTCCCTTTACAACTTCCTGACATTCTGTAGTTTCCCAGCTTATTGTTGACTTCTGAAAAAGTGATAAAAATAAGAACGATCCATTTGCTGCACTGATATATGGCATCTTGTTAGCCGTGTTTTTGTCCTGCGTTCATGTCAGAGCACTGTAAATATTAGCTAAGATCACCTGGTAGGTTTTTGGCTTTCCCATCATTTAACTTCCTAGCGAGATGGGATCTCCAGCCAGCAACTCCCAGTGTCTGGGCACTGTGAAAGAGTACAAACATTTTTGGGGAAAATACAGTTACCTACCTTTCGTAACTGTTGTTCTTTGAGATGTGTTGCTCATGTCCGTTCCAATTAGGTGTGCGTGTGCTGCGTGCACAGTAGCTGGAAGGTTTCTCCCCTAGCAGTACCTGTCGGGTCGGCTGAGGCGCCCCCTGGAGTCGCGCCTCCATGGCGCCAGATATAGGGCCCCGCCAACTCTCCGCCACTTCTGTTCCTTCTTGCTGGCATTGCTCTGACAGAGGGGTAAGGAGGTGGGTCTTTGAATGGACATGAGCAAGACATCTCGAAGAACAACAGTTACGAAAGGCAGGTAACCGTTTTTTCTTCTTCGAGAGCTTGCTCATGTTGATTCCAATTAGGTGACTCCCAAGCAAGGAACTCTGAGGCGGGGTCAGAGCTCATGAGTTCGCTAATTGGAGCTCCGCTCTGCCGAAGGTTGCGTTGTCTCTAGCCTGCTGGGTAATGGAGCAAGGTGAGGTAAAAGTGTGGATTGAGGACCACGTCGTAGCCCAGCAAATTTCCTGGGTCAGAACTTGGGCCAAGAAAGCCACTGAAGATGCCTGCACCAGCATGGAATGCGCTGTCAGCGCAGGAGCAGATATTTTCGCCAGATCGTAGTGTGTCTGGACATGCTGTCAGCTCCCTGATGTTGATGTGAAGTGAGAACTCCGCTTGGGACCAGAGGCCCTGAGTCCTGTGCTCCCCCAGATGCGCTCCCCATCCCATCACTGATGTGTCCCTTGACTGACCCCTTGTCGGGGCAGGAGTCAACGGTGCCGGGCTAAGTGGTGCCGCACTTACATGGCCCAACGCTTATGAGTCCTTCCGTCCCGGTCTCAGTGTGAGTGAGTTCCCTCTGTCTGGCTTCTTCTTGTGGGGCACTGGGGACTGGGAGTGGTGCTGCACACTGCCATGCATGGAGCACCTGTGCAGGGAGCTCTGTTGGTACTGAGTGTCTGAATCTGAGTCCTTTCTCAGTGCCTACGTTTCTTGTGTCAATGCTGAAGCACTGCACACCAATGTTGAAGTGGTGTAGGCGTCAGTTCAGCCAATCTTGGCTCTGAGTGGGGATGGAGGGCAGCCTCTATCAGAAGGATCTTCAACCGTTGGGTCTCTTTGTTTTTGAATCCTGGGACAGAAACCCCTACAGATCTTACAATGGTCCTTCTGATGCAATTCCCCCAGGCACTTCAAGCAGGAAGTGTGAGGGTCGTTCCTGGGCATAGGCTTGTTACAAGCTGTGCAGGGCTTAAACCCCAGGGACCGAGGCATGCCCCGGGACTGGGGTGGGAGGAGGGAAACAGGGAGTACCCCCAGAACAATTCCCTACTGGAATTCTAACTATATAATGACTTAACAACTAATTTAAGTATTTACAGAAAAACAGTCTGAAGACTACTAGGAAAAAGGCTTGCTGCGGCAAGAGAAACAAGCGTTCCGGCTAACCGTCATAGGTGGTAAGAAGGAACTGAAGTGGCGGCAGATCGGCAGGGCCCTAGATATGGCGCTATTAAGGCATGACTCCAGGGGGCGCCTGAGCTGACAGGTACTGCTAGGGGAAAAACCTTCCAGCTACTGTGCATGCAGCACGCACACACCTAATTGGAATCGACATGAGCAAGCACTCGAAAAAGATGTACATATTTAGTATTCCACCCCGCTCACCCTGATCTTTCACAACTGCTGCCTGAAGCCCTCTTTTGTCACCCTTAGCTGAATCCTGCTATTCCCTCCTGCCCCCCCTCCCCAAGGCAACAATATTCTGGTACTGAGGTGGTCTGGAAAAGACTGACATAGACTTGCCAAGTCGAGAGCTGAATCAGAGTGAATGTCACTTCCTCGGACTTTGGTGAGATGTCTCCATGTTTAATTGAATTGCATTGCCTTTTTTTGCAAACTTTCATCTTGTGTTGTTCATGATCTCCTCCTGGCATTTTTCCTGCATTATTGGAATGAAGTATCTCCCTGAAACATTGAATCTGTTTCAGTGGACCATTCTGCCAAATATTAAGTTTTGTTTTTAAAAGTTGAATTTCCTATTACTCAGTCCCAGCTTTAATGTTCCCTTCCTGTTCTTTTTTGCTACAGGCTTTAACAGATTGTGGTTTTTGGAGTTCAGTTCAGCTGCAAGTAGACATGTGTCCATAGCAGAAAAGGCTCTCTTGCTGGCCATATCAGTAGAGATGACAAGATTGAGTAGACACACAAACCAAACTACATCACTAGATCGAGTGGGAATTTCTTAACTATTTTTTAATAGGAAAATTCAGATTTGTCAAAAGGAAAAACTTTTTTGTAGGAAGTTACCAGTTTCAACAAAAACTTTTGCTAAGAAAGGTTTCCCAGGTCCAAGATAGACTGGTCCAAACAATATGGAGAGAGTGATATCCCACCTGGTTATTCTAGGGGGCATGTAAGACCTAAGCTCTGCCTCATTCAGACCAGGGACTTGAACTTGGATCTTCCATATCCAGGATAAGAGTCCTAACCACGATAGAATTGGCTATTCTGGGGTGGCAGGGGGTGTCTCAACATCTCCTGTTGGACCCATTGCACTTAAATTAAATATTCACTGGAGCAGGGATATGAACCAAGATCCCTCATATCCCAGGTGAGTGCCCTAACCACCGGGCTGTTGGGAATTCTGGGATCTGTCTGGCTCTGATTTTTCACAAAAAATTGCATACCATCTTGGTTTTGTCCTGATGCAGGACAGGAAAAATCATTTCTGCCCAGCTGTACTACTCACCCCTAAAAGGTGGCCCTTCAGAGTCACAGTTGAGGCATGCTGTCAGAGCCAACATAAAGAAGCTTGCACTCATATGGACTTTGTATCTTATGTGGACAGTTTTCTTCTGAATCTTGAACAAACAGTATTTTTAAACACTAAATTTGGCCTCCCCTTGTGGGTGCACTAAACGGCCAAGTTGGTAGAGAGAGCCCTTCCCCTCCGCCCAAACAAAGCAAAGGGCAGTACATAAGAGACAATAGACGCTTTACAGACCAAAAAAACCCAACCACACAAATGGGTCCATGTCCTGGGCTATGCGCAATCTATTTCCTAGGGAAAAATAGGTTAAACTCATTCTAATCAAATGACTAGATTCCTGTTCATTTGAAAATATACTGCAGCAGTGCATTTAAAGTGTTTTGATCTCCCAAGAAAATACTTGGCTTGTCCTCACAACAAATCTGCATTTTTCAGAAATACTGGAGCCTGAATATGCAAATGATAAGAATGTATTAATTATCATTAGTCATTCCTTCACAAAGACTAGAAGTAATTGGAGAAATAATTTGAGAAAATTGAAGTACGTGACAGAATGCATTAAGATTCATCAAGTTTCAATTCTCTTGTTCTGTCAGCTTGTCAAAAGTAGATGTCTGCTACTCCAGCATTACTGGGTTAAACATTTCATTCCCCCCCCAAAACTGGTGTACCATTTAGCTCTCCTTATAATTTGCTTTGAAATTAACTAGATCTGGCATGGTACATTTTCTATTTAATGGACAATATTACAAACAAGATTACCAGAAAGGCTTGTAAAGCATTGTTTTTAAGAAACTTAATTAGGTGCGATTCTCACTATTAGAGCTTAGAGGGACAAGGTGAGTGATATCTTTATTGGTGAGTGAGACAAGCTTTCAAGCTCTCTCTCACCAACAGAACTTGGTCCAATAAAAGATATTGCCTCACCCACTTTGCCTCTCTAATATCCTGGGACTGATGCTGCTACAACACTGCATATTAGTTATCGAGTTTGCTAGATGAAGTATCCTGTATTGTCACAATTGACTTGGAAGGTGCCATCATATAAAGATGCCAGATATGCAATTGGAATGAATTTACCCATAAGGTCCAAAACAAAGCATTTATGTTGCTCTATATCTACACCCTGCACCAATTCACCTTAAATAGAGAAGTCTGTGAATATGCAACACCTTCCAAATATCATTTACTCAAACATCTAAAGAGAATTTGGATAACATCACATCAATATTTAAAATTACAGTAAAAAAAATTAGTTTAGAAGCCTGTCCCTGAATGTAATTAAAACAGTTCTGATAACTTCTCAATATAGGACTTCAAAATCAGCACCACCAATTAAAGCTGCCCCTTAGGTCAGCATATATTACACACCCCCACCTAAATGGAACCCAAGGACATAATCCTTGAAGCAGCTCATTTGGCAATTTAAACTATTCCAAGTCTCATTAATGGTCTTTTAGAGCTGTGGTCTCAGCCTTTTGCCTGAATTGGCAGGGGCTGTAATCTGCAAAGGCAGCATACTTATTTCCTGGTATGGGATCTGGCTGTCTTATTAAATAATGATTAAGGATTGGTGACTGATCTGATGGGAGTCTCATCCATTAGTCCTCCTATAGTGTAAGGGTAGAGGTGATGTTATGAAAGTTTTTCTATAGTAGAGGACTTGCAGGAGGGGAAGAGTAGAATTTTTAGATCTAGTCTACACTATCCCTTCACAGCAGTTCACAGACCGGTAATACTTGTTCATGTTGAGCCTAGAATTTAAATTTTGTACTTTCATTCCAATTCTCTTAGTTACACATGCTTGTACCACCCAAAATCTCTCCCCACACTTTTCTGGCATTTGTATCTTCTCCCTATCCTCCCATGATAGCTTAGCCAAGCTCTACACACATTTACATGCAGATCACTGGCTACAGCCAAGAAACACACGACAACTCAAGAGATGGCTACTAGGAGCAGTTATGGCAGCCAGGCACTGCTGCAGTGTAGACACACCCTGGTCATGTTCCCTCTTTCTCCCAGCTGTGGGCCCTTATGCCAGTTGTAGGCAGAGGAATAAGAGGAGCCACAACTCCAGGCATATGCCACTGGAAGAGGTCCCCTACACTTGGGTGATCCTGGTTGGCTATCCTGGTTTTATGGGCCACTATGAGCCAGCATAATGCATAGCAGGCCAAAGGCAGGAGAGAATTGAGCCTCAGTATTTTCCAATCTTTCCTCACAGATTATTTCCTTCAGGCTTTTATTTTGTGTCTGAAGACATACAGACAACATAGCAGCATGAGATTAGCAACATTTAATGTGCATCTTACTTTCTACAATGCATTGCATGGTGTGTCTAGAAACATCACTCGGGTCTTAATTTGGTAGGGTAGGGTGGTAGTGGCACAATGCTGCTACAAACGTAACTGAACTTGGTTGGAAAATTATGTGCACCTAATACATACAGATTAACCTTAACCCTTTCAGAGTTACCATTTTAAACGTCAAAATGATTTACTAGGGAAAAAGGTCAAAATATCCTGGCTCCCAATAACCTTTGTTTGGCATCTTAAACATACCAGACTTTGCAAATACTTCTAAAATGTGCTTTTAGCTGTTAATAGTAATCAGTTAGCTACAGTGAGTGATACGGTATTGCAAAACATTTAGCAATGAAGTTACAGAATATTCATATATGTAAATACACACAAGGAAAGAACTTCAAGTTCCAGGACACAGGGTGCTGCACTGGGACACGGGGTGTTACTCCCAGCTCTGTCACTGACTTACTATGTGACCTTGGGAAAGCTTTTAGATAGACCAGGATAAAAGATTTTGCATGGAAACTTGCACAGTATCTGCCTATCCTATTGCAATCTAGACAGATCAAATATGTGTTTTTGTGAGCCTAAAAATTATTTGACAATTGAAATTTAGAAATAACTGAACAATGATGTCATGGCAGAGAGCAAAATAACTGATAATTTTAAACTCACCTTACATTATAGTTACTCTTTGAAGAATGACTAAAAATTGTATAGGCCCATATTCTCCAGAGTTACATACACCTCTACCCCGATATAATGCTGTCCTTGGGAGCCAAAAAATCTCACCGCGTTATACGTGAAATCGAACTTGCTTTGACCTGCCGGAGTGTGCAGCCACACCTCCCTGGAGCACTGCTTTACCACGTTATATCCGAATTCGTGTTATATTGGGTCGCATTGTATTGGGGTAGAGGTGTATTTGCTTAACTTTATGAACTGTGAGTAGTCATTAACTTCCCTGGGACTGCTCTCAGTGCATAAAGTTAAGCATGTGCATATATCAAGGGGTAGCCGTGTTAGTCTGTATCCACAAAAACAACAAGGAGTCCGGTGGCACCCTAAAGACTAACAGATTTATTTGGGCATAAGCTTTTGTACTGACTCAAAACCAAAAAGCCTTTCTACTATTTCTATAAAGTCATGCCAAACCGAAATTCTGCAGTCTTGTTTTTCCCTCCCAGGAGTTCCAAATTGCAAAGTAGCTTGTCTGTCATTTATAATATTGAAACAATGAAAAATTCAGTGGCACATTGTGCATTGGGTTGTCAACCCTCCAGGATTGTCCTGGAGTCTCCAGGAATTAAAGATTAATTATGTCATGTGAGGAAACCTCCAGAGTATGTCCAACCAAAACTGGCAAGCCTAATTGTACATAACTGAAAACATGGCTTCACATAAAACTGTCAATGTAAAATATTGGATTGAAATAACTTGTTTGCCTGTAGTTGCAATGCCATCTCCTCTTTTCCAGAACACTCATGAATATTGTCAGCAGAATCTGTCTTTTGTGGTAGCAGTAGAAAAGGAAGTCCCTTGCATCACAGAGCTGAAGTGCTTTATTCCATTTCTGTGCTTGTATTTCTTCCAGCTTTCTCTAGCAGAAGAATGAATCTTCAAAATAGATGATGCAACAATAAAATAAGCTACTCAAGGTAGACAGTGGAAAACTACCAAAGAGGCTACAGCAAGATAAGCAGTCTAAGAAATCTGGTACAATTTGAGCAATCATAATTTTAAATGCAAAGTCATTTCTGTATGATGCACATAGTCAGTTTTATCTTTAATACAATCTGTTAAAAATAAACTCATCCAGTAATATTTGTATTGGAATTTAATTGTCCAATAACCTTGTGACATGCACTGCAAACAACTCCATCATTTGTAATGGAAGTTCAGACTGCCAGATAGAAAACCTCAAAATTAAATGTTTTCAATAAAGAGCATAACTGAGTGCATTGTATACTTGGTTTAAAATAAAGGCTACAAGAAGTTACATTACGATCTAAAAACAAATCAACATTTTAGATAGTTAAATTAAGCTTTTAAAACCTGTGTATGTTATCTTGACTATTAAATAAATACAAGAGCAAGTAAAATTCAAGGGAGTAGCACCAAGATATACATTGTATGAACTGGCACTTCCCTCATCTAACCAATTGTCTAGACTTGGCATTCTGTGTAGTAGGGAAAATGCCTTTTATTTCCATGACTTATCCGACCAGCACCATCAAAGTTTGCTACTCAATTTTCTCTTAAAATATAAAGTTGAACTATACATGTTGAAACAAGTAAACTATCCTCCAAAAGTTGCTGAAGACAATAAATGTTGCTAATGAGACTTGAGCTGAGATAAGATCCTGTTATATTTTTACTGTAGAATATTTGTGATCTAAAGTATTCGGTGAGGAAAAGCTCTCTTACATGCCCATCAGTTTCCCAATATGAAAACAGGAAGCAACTCACTAGACTTTAGCACAGGAAGAAAACAATTTTGTCTCAATGCTAAATTTAAATCTAGTAAGCCGCACAAAGCAAGGAATTATTGTGAGATGACAAAGTAAATGCCTCATCTCCACAGAAGGAAAGATGTCTTATAAGGTGCTCCTTGATAAAAATACAGTACGTCTCAAGCAGGCAGAGTTGGAGGACTTAACCAGAAGAAAGAGTTTTCTTTAACATCAACTAAAATGTAGTGCTTAGTTAAAGAATTATTTTGTAATGACCTGCATAATATAAGCTACATTTCATAGTAGGTTTGTTTTCTGTGCTAGACCAATAAGGGTTGCTTTAAACTTAACTAGGTGGGGACATTGTTATTAACTGTTGGCATGGACCTCAGAAAGAAGTAAGTTAATTGAGTTCACTAGGCTGACTCCGAAGTGAGGTAACTGCTTAAGATCCTAGCCATAGGCAAAGGGAGTGAAAAGGGCCGTCGGTGCTGACCAGTGTCAGGAGAACAGTTGAAGTTTAAGTTGCCTGGGCATTGCTGCGCAGGTATTTCCTTTCGTTACAGTCAAGATTATCTTTTGGTCCCTATTAATTGATGTAGTAACTTACCTTGATAGATTTTCAGAAATGGACACTATCTTTCTTAAAGTTTTAGGTTTTCCTCCAAATCCAATGTGATTTATTTTCTTCAAATCAGCAATGCAAACAGTTCTATGCATTTTTGCAAATATTTTAAAAAAATCAGGATACAAAATATCTACAATACATTAAATAAGTGAGCTATCAATACAGGTCAAACCCTATGTCCACTCATTTTCTTGAACTTTCAGTGAGTCTTGTATGATCCTTTTAAGGTCTTGGTTCTGTGGGAATGTGGTGGAAATGGAAGAGACACAAGGATATTTTATATTGCCTTCACTACCCTCTCATTTTTATACCAAAGGATTTTAGCTCGGATACCTCCCCCAGTGATCACCACTTGTATTGCATGGGGAGAAGTTGGTCTCTCAGGTATACAGGTCTCAAAATATTTAGAGTTTTATAGGTCAAAACATTTAAACGTCAGCCTGAGGACTAACCAAAAGCCAGTGAAGATTGTGGAACAAGGTTGCGATATGCTCTCTACTGGAAGAGCCACCACTTATGGGGGCAACAACATTCTACACCATTTTAAATTTCTGAATTGTCTTATGTATATTTGTGTATTAATATACTCTTATCTCAAGAGAAGTGGCATAGGTAACTACAGTGAGTTCAAATCCAAAAGAAAATACAAGTTGCACAGAAGAAGTCTGTATAAGTAACAACTTTATTGTAACTTGATGTGCTGAAATGCAAAAAATATTTTCAGCAACAAGATACAAAAAGTATTTCACCATTAACATCAGCTGATAAAAATGCTGGATGGTTTGATGCAAGTGTTCACATATCTGAATTCTCTTAATCATTTCCACCTCAAAACAGGTCTACATCATTTCATTAGTTTCATTTCTAAAATAGGACGCATTTATTTTAAGCCTTCTTTTTGAAGTCTCAAAACCCAGGATTAGCTAGGTTACAGAGAGTGATGAAGCCTACCAATGCAAACACTTAAAAAAATGAATTCCCTTTCCAAACTAAGTCCATTTATTGCAAACAAAAGCTAAGTTGTGAGACTAATTAAGACAGAATATAAACTACACACCTACCATGAGATCAATGCCAGTTAAGAAAAAAGTTAATAGTCAATTTTAGTGTCAATTAAAATTAAGAATATTTAATTTGGGTAAAGTGTAGATTTTAATGTTAGTTCTGATAGCTATTAGTTCTATCTCAGTTTGCACTCTGGTATCTTCTATAACAACGATCTTGTTCTATGAGGGTAAGCAGTACATAGGCCTTACACGGTCTCTACACCCAGTGGTGAGTTTCACTCTAAATATTTAAATCACTATGAGAATCAAATACTTGAAGTGTAAGACCCAAATCACCCCAGATAACTTAAACCTTCCTTTGTGTTTGCAATTTCCACATTTAAGAAATCACAGAACAAACAAAAAAAATCAGACTGTAATCATACAACCAGTATTATTTTTTTGCAGGAGACCATTATCTAATACACAAGTCTGTAAACCTTGCTAAACGTTATAGTATTTATTATCCAGACAGTAATCTGAATTTAAGAACCAAATAAGAACCAAGCAAAACATGGTGGAGTTCAAATCAATATTCCATAACTTGTATCTACCTCAACTCCAATTATTTTTGTACCAAACAGCATTCTCCTTAAGAACTTGTAAAATACCTTTTTTAAAGATTTAATATCCTATTAATCTTGTATTCATTGCAAAGGTATCCTAGAAAAGGCACTCTGTGTTCATACTTCAGAATGCAGTAAATGGACTATAAAACAAGGATTTTTTTTAAACTTCATCCATTCAAAACACCTCCCCAGAAAAAGTCCAAATGGAAAAATGATGTAATCAGCTCTACCATCATTCCAACAGTGAACTGAGTGCTTATTTTTAGAAAGTCGTTAAAAAAAAAAAAAAAAAGACTACCACACAAAATCGCAGCTACACACACACACACACACACACACAAAACATGCAGGGTTCTCCCTAGAAAAGTTTGGAAGTGGTAACTATTGTCTATTTAAGACAGTAGTGTTAGAAAGACAAAACAAGATACCGTCACACTTTGTGCTCCAAATCCTTTAAATGTACTAAATACATTTTCAGGATTTCTGTACGTTGGCCCAAAAAACGGTACTTTTATACTAGAGTTTTACATCTGTTGAACTTAAAACTGGTCACTGTGTTTTTAAAAGACACACTCTTGAGATGTGGGGAATAAAAACAAGGGGCTGAATCTAAAGGAGAAAGTTGTTCTTACCAGCTATTTATTTGGGTCCAGTGAGAACACTGCATGTGGTTCAACCAAGAATGAGGTGAATAATTAGTGCACACTTAAGAATACAGCAATTGTTTTACCTTTTTCTTAAGAGCTGACAAAACTTAAAATTATACATAAATTAAACCAAATATAAGCAGATCAATTGTCATGATTTTCCATTACTGTAATGTATGGTGTGCTCTGCCTTACTGGAAAAATGGACATTTCCACAAATGTAGATATTCTTACAGCACAGTGTTTGACATTTTTTGGTACAAAGTGTGCTATTATGCCTTTAAAAAAATCTTCAGAACAAAATCCTTAAGCTTCGCATTAGATAGCGGTATGTTGTAATTTAGAACAAGCTGAACTGGACAATCATAATTACAGTATTAAATATTCAAGTCACTTTGTATATTAGAGCTGCAAGTTTCAACAGCAAGCTTGTTCATGATGAGTACGAATATATTAGTTCTAATTTGTTATACACACTGCAACAAAAATGTCACTATTTTGGAGGGAACAAGGATCCTTATAAACCCTATCATGAAGAATGCTTACAAAATCTTAATATAGGTAAATATTTAAAGAAAAATTGATAAATGATAAATTGCTCCATAGATAGAGTCCGGTAAGATGCCCCCTGTACCGTTCAGACACTTGTCTAAGAATGCTTCTGATTTTATATTCAAGCCACATAAAGATTTAGTTCAAACACAGTGTGTGCAAGCATTTGGAAGTTTGTTTTTTTAAAAACTGGACTGGGCACTTATTTCTGGTTGGTCTATGCTAAAGGTTTACTTGGTAACAAAATATAAAAGCATATATACTTTACCCTCCTAAAACGTCATTAGGATTAATTCAGAGAACTCTTAAAGAAATTAGGAAGGAGATATCTTTTCAGAAGGTAAATCTTAAATTTCATTTTTCATGTAAGTCTACAGGCAAACTGAAGTCTTTATCTTAATATGTTTATAAATTACAGTGAGATCTCCTCCCATTTCCCACTGTTAAATGCAATCTTGCCAAACAACAGATATAGCATATTATTACCCTTACAGTAAATTCAATGTTATAACTCAGGAAACATTTAGAATGTGCACTACTGCAGCTTTCCCCCCCAGTTGTAAACAAAGCTATCAAACACTGAAAATGTTGGTATTAAAGCTAAGGTTCATATAATAAAGAACTGGCCCATGATAAGCAGTTTACAAATGTTTCATCCTTTTCACATTATGCAGAATTTCAATACCATCCACAATGCTAGTACAATAACTGAAATGCTAGAAAAAGCAAGTCTATGCTTGCAAATACTATCTGACATTTCAGGGACCTATTCTTCCTACCATCTGTTACTTCCACTGGTGTGAATGGAAATTGTGCACACATGTTGAGTGGAGAACAGACCCTCTTTCCAAAGTTTTGTTTTGTCATTCACATGCCCTTCTCAAAAATGTGAAAATATTCAACATAGAACATGAGAGTTTACAATATTCACGTTCAATTAAGTCTTCAAATACATGCTTTTCTTGTTCATAATAACAAAACTAAATCCCATGTGGCTGTGGGCATCTTAAAATGTATTTAAAAAGTTACGCCACAATTACCTGTACCTCATTAATTCATCAAAAGCAAAATATATATGTACCACACAACATACAAAAGTTACGCATTAAAAGTGCATATTCAGAATCCATTTGGCCCATTTCTTAAATTTACATTTGGTCATTCTATGCATCCTTTACTTTTCTATGTAACCATACATGTGGGATATAAATAATTTTTTTTCAAATACAATACTATTCTCTCTTCACAGAAAAATCTTTACCTCTCACCCTATTCTCCATTAAATGTAAACTAGCGATGGACCATAAAGAAACACAGGCAAAAGGTTTATTATGTGTTTCTTTTTAAACGCTTGTTGGACAGCTTTGACATACACACAATAGGCATTACAAACTATATTGAAAATACATTTTTGGGCCAAACCATTGCATATTTGCCCCCACAATGAAAAATAAATTATGTTCAAAGCAATATATTGCCATTAACAGCCTGTTGGCATCCTCTGTAAGTAAACTGGTTCTCCCTATGCATTGTACTTGGACTGGGGGCACATTATGTGCCTTCAGTTCAAGTGCTTTTAATGAGAGTCTAGTTGAAACCTTCCAGTTAGCACAGAACCAAACTATAATCTTCATTTTTTTTTTTTTTTAAATAATGGAAGATCCCTTTCAAAAGTTAATCTTCAGTTATCAACTTTACTGCATTATGGAGCTAGTGCAATCCTGCATAGCCTAGTCAAAAAGACAAGGCACGATAAAAAAAAAAAATCAAGATACATTAGACTATATGGACTAGAGAGTCATTGAAGATAATTTAAGGCCTTTCAGTGAATTAGAGAGTAATCAGTCTAATTTAAAGCTGAGGATTAAACCATAAATTATCCAACTGAAAAGCAAACAATAGGCTTTTTCAGCTTCTGTTCTGTGGACAAGGATAACAAAAATTCTTGTTATGGTTTGTGAAAACACCTCTGGACATGGAGGAGTAGAGTCATTTCAGTTTCTCTAAAGTTCATGGAAGATTTCATGACTGCTTTAGCCGTTTGCGTGGAATGCCAAACTGTGGACACTGTGCAGATGCTAACGCTCGAAAGGCCTCTGCCACTAAGTGAGGATGAGAGTGGATCATGGACTTCCAGCCTGCTGTTTCCATTATGTCTGTTGCTTGGCTGAAAACAAAAGGTTTAAGAATAATCTCAGTTAAAATGTATTATGTCCATATAATGCTGAATCCTATAAAAGCGGAATCAGGAAAATACTTAGAATGATTTGACATGTGGAATACTGTAATTGACTATAGTTGTATGTTATTTGTAACCAACACTGTATTCACTTATACTTCAGTGAAATTACAGATTAACTGGAAGAAATATATTTAGCATTGTTCTGCAATTGGAATTTTCCCCAGAATGAAATGATCTATGCCATGCCTTCAGCCGAGACTATACACCAATTTTGTGGTAATATTTAAGAGTATCAACATACCCTATATGCCAGTTATAATTCTTCACTATTGAACTCACTGACACTGTGGCAGTACACGCTGTATCCTGAGGGACATATGGATATAAAAACCTTTTGTTGCAGGCAAGTAAAGGAAAGGTACCCTTAGAAACTGTTCAGAAGGTCCAGCTCCCCTGTGCACGCTTTGGGAGAAGGCAAGAATTGACAGGCCAGGCCAACTCCCTCCTCAAGACCCACTTCAGTTACAATACTTACAGGAAAGCAGGCAACCATAGAGAGCTAGGTTGTACAGCAGCAGAGGATAGCTGATTTTTATATCTTTGTTTTTAAAGTTACCTTTCTAAATGATTTGGAACAGTCAAACTATGTTAACCTAGCTAACCTAGTTAACTGTGTGACCTTATCGATCTAGGTTCTTATACGGATGCCCAGCACTGGAAATATGTTTGTCACCTTATTTCTCCCTCCCCCTACTGCTTATCTCACTTATTTGTTGCCTCTTCTTTCATGAGAACTCATTATGTCTGCCTGTGTATTTGCAGAGTGCCTAATACAAGAGAGTCCTGATCCTGGCTGGGGCCTTTGTACACTGTCATAATACAAAATAGCAGCCCCACTCCCCCCACCTAGGGCCTCTTACTTTGCTGCAGCCTCCATGGGCACAAAGAGAAACTTGGCAGGCCTATATATAAAGGGAGGAAAAGATGCGTTTGCACAGTTTGCTGCTGCTCTCTCATTGCTCCCCACAGCAGCAAACTGAACCGAAGTGAGTGAGTAAAAGCTAATGTTGGCTGCTGTTATCTTCTGGCAGAGGACAGACTAGCCTCACCTCTTTTTCTTTGTGGAAGGGAAAGTAAAGTGGGGGAAGAACTGTGGGGAAGTATCTCCCAGAAAGCAAGGCTACTGATGCAGCAGCTTTACTTCACTTGCAATCAGCAATTATCTCAATCATGTGAGAATGAAGGTGGCATTGATGTTTACAAAGGACGCCCTCCACTGCTGAACAGACTATAGTGGGTTCGTCTTTACTCCCCTGGCAGTCAAAGCAGAGTCTGGCTCTCTTGTACTAGTGGGTAATTTGGGATGTACTCCTGTGTAGGAAAAGGTAACTTTAAACTCTGTGAATCATTTTACTTACTTGCTATTCCAGTTTTTCCCATCTTTACACCCAAGTTGTCTAAGAACACTGCACCTATGACAGGGGAAGTTATACAAAAACATTTAGAAGGAAGGGATATTTAAGTACAGATATTTAAGGCATTATTCCAGGTGTAATAAAGGAACATTACTTGCCTGTTAATAAAATCTATTGCTTGTGCTTTCAACTGTTCTGCGCTGTGCAAATCTGCGAGGATAAGAATGTCAGCAACGTTTTCTACTGAGAGGTTACTACAGAGTGCCTCTTCACACATGACCTTCAGCCGTTCCAGTGCATACTAATGAAAGAAAAAACTATACTAATCATTCTTCACACTTATTCTTTCTGCTGTAATCTGTAAAGTATAACAAATCTAAAAAACAATTTGCCCCAATCCTGTGAAGTGCTTAGCACCATTCCTGATGATTGACTAGTGTCCCTCACAGGAGAAAGAACAGGAGTTCTTGTGGCATCTTAGAGACGAACAAATTTATTTGAGCATAAGCTTTCGTGGGCTACAGCCCACTTCATCGGATGCATAGAATGGAACAGACACTAAGAAGATATTTACACATACAGAGAACATGAAAAGGTGGAAGTACCCATACCAACTGTAAGAGGCTAATTAATTAAGAGAAGCTATTATCAGCAGGGGAGAAAAACTTTTGAAGTGATAATCAAGATGGCCCATTTCGGACAGTTGACACAAAGGTGTGAGGATACTTTAACATGGGGAAATAGATTCAATTAGTTTAATGGCCGAGCCATTCCCAGTCTCTGTTCAAACCTAAGTTAATGGTATCTAGTTTGCATATTAATTCAAGTTCAGCAGCTTCTCGTTGGAGTCTGTTTCTGAAGCTTTTCTGTTGCAAAATTGCCACCTTAACATCTGTGTCTGAGTGATTAGAGAGGCTGAAGTGTTCTCCTACTGGTTTTTGAATGTTATGATTCCTGATGTCCGATTTGTGTCCGTTTATTCTTTTGCGTAGAGACTGTCCGGTTTGGCCAATGTACATGGCAGAGGGGCATTGCTGGCACATGATGGTATATATCACATCGGTAGATGTGCAGGTGAACGAGCCCCTGATGGCGTGGCTGATGTGATTAAGTCCTATGAGGGTGTCACTTGAATAGATATGTGGACAGAGTTGGCAGCGGGGTTTGTTGCAAGGATAGGTTCCTGGGTTAGTGTTTTTGTTGTATGGTGTGTGGTTGCTAGTGAGTATTTGCTTCAGGTTGGGGGGCTGTCTGTAAGCGAGGACAGGTCCGTCTCCCAAGATCTGTGAGAGTGAGGGATCATCTTTCAGGATAGGTTGTAGATCTTTGATGATGCGCTGGAGAGGTTTTAGTTGGGGGCTGAAAGTGACGGCTAGCGGCGTTCTGTTATTTTCTTTGTTGGACCTGTCCTGTAGTAGCTGACTTCTGGGTACTCGTCTGGCTCTGTCAATCTGTTTTTTCACTTCAGCAGGTGGGTACTGTAGTTTTAAGAATGCTTGATAGAGATCTTGTAGGTGTTTGTCTCTGTCTGAGGGATTGGAACAAATGTGGTTGTATCTTAGAACTTGGCTGTAGACAATGGATCGTGTACATTGGCCAAACCGGACAGTCTCTACGCAAAAGAATAAACGGACACAAATCTGACATCAGGAATCATAACATTCAAAAACCAGTAGAAGAACACTTCAACCTCTCTAATCACTCACTGACATAAGTTAAGGTGGCAATTTTGCAACAGAAAAGCTTCAAAAACATTCTTTTTGCTGATACAGACTAACACGGCTGCTACTTTGAAACCTCACAGGAGAATTAACTGCTAACTTAAAATTCATTTACTCCATCCTTCCCACTGTACTAACATGAAGAAAAGCTAAAGAGAAGCCATAAATATTATTAATATTATTTAAATATTAAGATTATAGGAACTGGAATATCAGATCAGACCACTGGCTCAATAATCCAGTAAAATATTTGACAGTGTCCAGTCCCAGAAATTTCAGATTAAAGTGCAAGAAACCTCAGAGGAAAATTATGTAAAATTCCACTGGAGGGGAAGGTTCTTCCTAAGCCCTGCCAGTGATTTGCTTATTCCCAAGACAGAACATCCATAATTGCATTATTAGACATATACATCTTTTAAACTCCTCCTGACCTCTTACCTCAATGGTATACTGTGGCAATAAGTTCCCAAAGGTATACATGAGTCCAAAAAAAGCCCTGGTCAGTTATAAATTTGTTGTATTTTATTAAATGTTCAATAATTCTTGTACAAAGTAAAGGGCGAATAAGGAGTACCTAATTTCCCCATCGAAAGCTTTCTTTTTTGTATACCTTTATAATAACCCCAACCATTTCTTTCAGGGATAAATTGTTATAGGTACTATGCAAATAAAGATCACAATCTGCCCTTAACTTGAGTCGCATAATACAGAATTTTTTCCATGCCTCACATCATTTAGTTTTCCCATTTCTGTACCTCTCACATATCTGCTATATTCTTGAGATAGGGTGACCAGAACTGAACCCAGCAATCTAGGTAAAGGTATGCTATTGATATGTAAAGGAATCATTTTGTGTATTCTCTTTGGTATCGTATACAGCTTAACAGTTTACTTTTTGACCACTGCTGCACACTGAGCAGGTGTTCATTAAGCTGTACATAACACCGCCCAGATCTTTTTTCTGTAGAGTTCGTTACTTTAGAATCCATTATTTGTATAAGTAATTCCAAAGTCTCCATGACAAATTTAGAAAAAATCGCTGCACAAAATATTGATGCTGCCACATGTATGTGTTACTTTTTATTTGCATTTTATTTATATTAATATTTATCTGAACAAGACAAAGGAAAACTCCACTGCTTTATTTCTTAGCCAAATTTTTCTATTCTCAGACCACATTATTTTTATTTGAGATGTATTGTTGTACTGTTCTCTAGGGTGCTTCTATTTGGATTATATAAATAAAAGCCAGTTATGATAAAGCCATCCCTAGCAGACAAGATAGAAGTTTAATAGAGTTGCTTTTGTAACACTGCAGAACTATTTTTTCAGACTATTATTTTTCATTCACGAGAAAGGCAGAGCAAGGAGCCTTTGGCAGTTCTAGTTATTACATTCTCTGTATTTAGCAATCATGCCTTCGATAAAAGTCTTCATTCATACAGAAACACTACTTTTCCAGTTCTCTCCACTCTTGAGTGCCTTTAACATCTGTCTCAAACTCAATGAGATCTTGAAGATGAGGCACTGTCAGAGAGAGGTATGAGAAGAGACCTAAACTACTACATCAAAGCCTGGAGAGCACTAATCCAATAGTTCAGAAGGAATTTAAGAATTAAGTTTTTGACAAATTTAGCCAAGTCAGTGCTGTATGTATGTTAAAGAAGGTGCTAGGGTTGATCATGGGAGCCACAAACCTTACTTCAGTACTAGGAAAATTACTTCAAGATATAATTTCAGATTAGTATAATATAATAAACAAACCAGTACAGATTCCATATAAGAAAAAATCTGCTTCTCTAACCTAGTAGGAGTGTTTATGCAAAGTCAACCAAACAGATGGTGAAGGACCTGGTAACAGAGCTATATTATTGGGCATGACAACATATAAAATGTAGACAAGTCTAAGGTAATGCACCTTGAAAGGAACAAAGCGAACAGTTCACATATGGCTGGCTTTTTAATTAGCTATACCCACTTAGAAGAAAACAACTAAAACTTCATAGTGGACAGCTAGATGACATTTCAGCTCAATGTGCAACAGCAGTGGACAGAGCAAAGAAGATATTACATTTGTACAGTATTTTTAAAAGATTTTGGAATAGTATGTTAAAATATGAAGTGGTATGCCAACACCTTGAATACTGTGTTGTTGTTTAAGTCCCCCATTTTAAGAAGGGCAGAACAGAAGAAGGAACATTTCAGAGGAACAGTGAAAATAAAGGCTTAAAGGGTAAATATTTAAAGGCAAGAATTAAGTACAAGGACAGATTAGAATTATTTAGGGTAATAAGACAGAAAGATGACAAAGTTAAGGAGGTAGTAATGGTTTAGAGAAGGTAGTCATTAAAGCCCTGTTATTTATCTTGGCTCATAATACAAAGATCAAGGACACATTTTGTCAATACTGATTTTCTAAGGATATTTAATGTTCCCCCAATTTCTTGGGAAAATCTTGGTAGTACATACTCCTAGCAGCCATGGAAGGTTTTATATATTTCTAATCTTCCCACCATTCAAAAAACTGTCTCCCTCCCTCCAAGTCAATCTATTTCTTATATCTGTTGGTGCATCTGTTTATTTTTCTTAGACATCAATTGTGGTAGTATTTAAACAACTCAAAATATACATGTTTAGAACAGGGATTTCTAAAACAACAATTCTGACGACTTTAAGAGTTAATTACTTACTTTGTCTGCAGCTGCCAACAAGTTGTCAGCCATTTTGTCAAGGTTTGGTGCTTTCCCTGTGTAAATGAATCTCATCATTTCTTTAAAAACCTCAGGGTCTACATCATTTATTTCTACACGATTCTGTTGAATAAAAACAAAAAAAAGGAAAACCATAACATCTATAAATTTTGGAGTAAAAATTTAAGATCACCTGGTTTGCATACTACAAGTTTTTATTTCATATCCATCATATAGAACCTTACAAGGTTAAGTTGGCACTTCTAGATTCAACTATAGACCTATAGTCAAGCTCCTCTTTTGCCAGCAGCTTTATCAGTTAGTCAGACGGACATCACAGAACCTTTCAGATGTGGCTGGATTTGTATGGAATCTGCAGTGCAAAAGTATATACAGAGAATCCTAAATATGGTCTATGGAGTTTTTAAAAATACATCCTGGCCTGGATTTAAATCCATCAACATTCCTTTGAACCGCAGAGATTACAAGTATTGGAGAGAGCAAAAAGTTAGCCAGCAGCAAAGAGAAGAGTGAGCCTTAATTTTTTCCGTTTAATAGGGCCAATTTGTTCTGCAAGTGATTCTTAAAGGAGGCCTGGCAAAGATTGTATTTGTACCTCACCTGAATCACACAGTTTAGGGCCCTCCATTAAGAAACGCCTGGCCCTGGTCTTTGCAAGTTAGAACCTGAATTTCATCAGCATCCCTAAATACAGCTGTTGCAGTAGCATAGGGTATTGAGGCACAGGCTGTAAAAAGTCAAGGACCAGGATCTTGAAATGGATACAGAATTGGAAAGGCCATTATGCATTTTGAAGCAGCTGTAGTTTTTAGTACAGGGTCCTCCTCACATGTGGGATTCACTTACAAGAGGAAACATCATTGTACCCTGCAGGACTCCAGGTGAGAACTTTCAGTGAAAGTGTGAATTGCCCATTAAAAATCCTTTGCGATCTAACCAAGAGTAAAGCATGAATCCACATTAATGAAATTCCACCTACTGCTGCTGCACCATGCAAGCTCTTAGCAGCACACTGTTAAGAACAGAGTTAATACATACGCATATATGTTTGAGCTGTGCATAGCCCTATAATCACACAGACTCATGTTCACCAAGGCTCAATGGGACAAAATTCTGTTGCAAGCCACCCTAATATTGCCACAGAATGTAACTCGTATCTTCATAAAATGCACGTCATATTCCATTTCTCACTCACCAAACACACCCAATGATGGTTTAGTTGAAAATCCTCATGAACATTAAAATTAGTTAGTGATATTCAACTATGGTTTTATTTTTATTTTTTTGCTAGGTTCTGCAGGTGATCCAGGGGCTTTCACTTTGTTATCCAGGTGGCCTGCCTCAAAATCTTACTTCCCATGTATGCTAAGGAAGAAGGAAGCTTGCAACCAACTACACCAGCTCGGTTTTTGAAGTCAACAGGCTTGAGCTGCTGTGGTATTCGCCAGACAGTCCAGCTGCCCAGTCTACATTTAGGGTTCGCTATGCTCCTTGGCTGCAAGTCTATCTTGCTGCTGCCTAGCTACATGGAACAGGCTAGAGAGCATGCCCTGTAATCCAATTAACACCCTCCCATGGTGAAAACTGGAGAGCTGCAGGAAGTCCCAACAGAGAGACAGAAAAAAAGCCTTTCAGGCACCTGAATGCAGCAAAATGTGGAATTCCATGTCATCTTGGAAAGATACAAAATTTTGGGCCATGAAATCATTGAGTTCATAGGTCACTAATTGTGATGAAGGGTAGTCTGCAAACCCAGGAAGAAAATACTGCATCGTTTTAGGCTTTGTTCATATTTTCAATGTTATAAAGGCTAGAAAGAGAACCAAGGGCTGAAATCCATGGCAAGTTCTATAGCTGCAGAACTATGGAATACACAGGTTCAGGTCTAGAACAATTCAGATGAGTGTCATCTCCAGATCTAATAGGGACTAGAAGGGCTCCAAGATGATGTTACAGCTAAGGTACAACTGGAATAGTTTAGCCATTATCTACATGATCACCATGCCCAAGGAGGAGAGATTAAGAGATTTTGGGATAACTAGCATGTGATTGTTTCTTGAGAATGTATGTCCTTCCTAGATTTTCAAAATTTGTTAGGTTGCCCTCTCTCTCTTAAGGAGGCGATGACATTCACGCAGTGGCCCCAACCACTGAGAGCTAGCTTTCACTAACCAAGAGGAGAATGGGTCCAGTTTGCATGAAGTGGCACTGATTTACCTCAATGCTTTCAGAACCGGTGCTTGCAAAGCTAGTCCAAACCCAGTCAGAGCAAGCAGTACAGTTACCTATTCTGCACTAGCTCCCCAATTCTATGGTATTGGAGAAATTGCTAGAATTTGAAGTATTCTTTTCCACTATATAGGTAGATGGCTCCTCACTACAGGAGATATAAAGAGCACGAAGCAGTCTGGACTGATTAAACTACTAACCCTGTAGACCAGTTGTATGCGTGAAGTGTTTGTGGAATCTGTGGTTGAAGAGAAGGATCTCAGTCTCTCTCAAGGTTTCACTGCGAAGTTAATTTGAGTTACAACTCTAACCCTAACTCTAGTAATGTACACATAAAATCCCTTAACTCAAGTGCAGTGGAGCTTTTCACTCTAGTTGGCTGGCTCATAAGTGGTACAGGCTACAGCTGACGGGCGTGCAACTTGCCAGCTGCTAATACAACTACGCTAGTGTGGAGGTGGTGTAGCTCCACTTGAATGCCACTAGTTCTGCAGTATTTTACCACAATTCTCCTTTTGTGCTCAGAAACGACAGACTGAGTTTTCCCAATGAATTGTGAAAATCTGAGTGGCTCATCTTACTGCAGCACAAAGAACCAGGGGATACGCCTCAAAAGTCTTAGGGTCACACAAAGATGAGTGCAGCACCAGCATGGACAGAGCTGCTCAAGTGTAATTTCGTAATGTGGCTCAAGATAGCTTGAGTTACTGACATAGGGTGGCGTCAATTCAATGACACCTTGAGATATTAATCTGATTGACATAACTTTGCCATGTTAAGCACTCACTTTTATCTTTATCAATCCATGAAGTACAATTGAGTTTTCTGTAAGTTTCTCCTTTTCTTTGGAATCAGAACGAGAGTAGCACCTTAAACTTTCAGTCACGCTTACCTTTTTGCTTTCCTCCATTTCATGTTCAAACATTGCATTAAAAACTGGTGAACGAGCTGTAGCAAAAGAATTAAGCATTAAATACAATTAAATAGCCGGATTTTAACATTTTTATTTAATAAAACAAAAATGTTACAATACAAAAGTAAAAAAGTACCTGCAAGGACAGACTTATGAGCTTTGAATTCTTGTCCTCCTACATAAAAACTGCAATCTGTAAATCTTGTGGTTTCCCAGAGATTCCCTAAATCTTCTGCTAGTCGACATTCAGGTACCTTCAAAGTGTTTGTATTAGACTGTCCTGATATATTTACTGAGTCTTGGACCACGCTTACCTAACAGAAAATCACAGTAAGACAGAAACTCCTTCATAACTGAATCATTAAATTATAAGCACCTACACTATAACTTGAGTCATTCTTAGACAAAGCAAAAATACGTTTGGTGCTTCTGTCTCTCACCCACAACCCTAAACCAGTCAAAATGCAATAGTGGGAAAGACTACATTTCAGAGTGTCTAGGTTTTATGAAACAATACTAGAGCCAAAGAAACAAACCTTTTAAGAAGTGTAAGAGAAATAAGCTTTTTCTTTTCAAGGATACAAACATTTGTTCATTTAGCATAGTTATCTGACCAAGACAAAAATCAAGAGCATGATGCCAACAAACAGCATGATAAAAAGGCCAGAGATTAAATCAAAGGCAGGCACTATGCTTGGGAGAGAAATGGAATCTCTAATTAAAAATTATTGCTATTTCAGAAACAAATCAACAAAATATAAGACCCTTCACACACCTGAGAAACAGAACACATATTCGTAAACCAACAACACTTAAAGGCTCTCCCTTTACTGAATCCAAACTGATTATGTGAGTAGAGAAAAAGCAGAGTTTCATAAGAGTGATCGTGGGTAGTTCTTATCAGTAAATTACCCCAATTAGTCAAAATGAACTTATACAACTTTATTTAAAATGGTAGACTGATAAAGCAAATGAACTAGGTACCAGTAAAATAAAGCCCCTTCATTTATTCACTTTGCCTTTGCCCACTGGGGCACAAATTAAATGTGGACACTTTCCTCTTAAAAAGTTTAAAAGTGGTTCTTCTAGAAAAAAAATGAGTCTATAATGTAGCATCGAGGCACCATGTAAACTCAAATGTTTGTGTCTAAGATATGAAATTTGGTTTTAAATTAAATTAAACCAAGAAGATTGTGAAAGATGTGCATCTGAAGTGGTTCTTGACTTTTCTCCCTGTATTTTGCTGGTTGTCGTCGTCTTTGGGAAGGAATGGGAAGATGGTAGTGGAGTTCTTCTGATGTGTTTTCAGGGTATGTCTACACCGCAACTAAAAACCTGCAGCTGGCCCATGTCAGCTGACTCTGGCTCGCAGGGATCAGGCTATAGGGACTGTTTAATTCCAGAGCAGACACTTTGGGTTGGGCTGCAGCCCAGGCTCTAAGGACCCTGTGAGGTGGTCACCCTCACTGTAGATGCAACTATACTAGCAGAAGTGTGTTTCTGTTGGCATAGCTAAAGTCATTCAGGAAGGTGATGTAGCTATGCTACACAAGGGGGCTCTGTCCATACAGGCATGCCAGCCATGGCTCTGTAGGTATTCAAGACCTAAGCATGTCCCTCTGCTTCATTTCCCCCTCTGTAAAATGGGGTACAATAGTACTTTCCTATCTCATAGGGATGTTGAGATGATAAAAACATTAAAGATGGTGATACTCTGATATTATGATAAGAAAGGCCATACAAGTACCTAGGTGATCTAGATCACGATCCAGAAAAAGTTTATGATGTTAGCTTAAGTTAACAGGATATTATATAATTTTTTCATCTACACGATTTTAACATGTTAGGCTACACATTTTATTACAGTAAGGGATAATGAATTAGCTACTTAAATATTACATACTGACTCCAAAAGCTAAGTTTCATAATCTCTGCTATAGCCATAATGATTAGTATCAGGTTTTGGATGCCTGTTACATAGGCATTTTTTCTATGGCTGTTTTAAAACAACCCTGAACTATGTTTCTTTCCCCACCCCCATATAAATCCTTATTATCACGAGTTTATGACTTAACCATTAAAAACTTTTCAGGGCAGAAATTTGCCACACACACATTTTCCTAGTGAAAACACAGCACATGGAGTACTTTATTAGTACTGAAAGGACCACCAATGGCAACATGCAACAAAGTGAAGGGCCACAGCTAATCTGCACATAAATGGTGCAATCCAGTAACAGTCCACATAATCCCAAGCAGTCTTTCATCTATTTCTTAGCCTTTCTCCCTTTCACCAACAATCACACCATCCCCACTACGCAACTCATTTCTTATGTGAGGTTTATCTTGGTCTTCTCCCACTCTTCCATCCTCTAGTCCCTTTTTCCTTAGTCCCTTCTTTATGAGTATATAAGAATAATAAGTTTAAAGCCAGAAGGTATCATCATGATCATCTAGTCTGACCTCCTGCACATTGAGGCCACAGAACTCACCCATCCATTCTTGTCACAGACCCATAACCTCTGGCTGAATTACTGAAATCCTCAAATCATGATTTAAAGACTTCAAGTTACAGAGATTCAACCATTTTACACTACAGTAGAACCTCAAAGTTTTGAGCATGTAGGGAATGGAGGCTGTTCATAACTCTGAACAAAACGTTATGGTTGTTCTTTCATAAGTTTCCAACTGAACGCCGACTTAATACAGCTTTGAAACTATTATGCAGAAGAAATATGCTGCTTTTAACCATCTTAATTTAAATGAAACAAGCACAGAAACAGTTTCCTTATCTTGTCAAATCTTTTTTTATTAAACTCCCCCCTCCCTTTTTTTTTTGTGGTTTACTTTTAAAGACAGTACTATATTGCGTGTGTGTGTGTGTGTGTGTGTGTGTGTGTGTGTGTGTGTGTGTTGGGGGGCGGGGAGCAGCTCTGTTGCTGCCTGATTGCGTACTTCCAGTTCCAAATGAGGTGTGTGGTTGACCGGTCAGTTCGGTGACTGGTGTTTGTAATGCTGAGGTTCTACTGTAGTTTAAACCTGCAAGTGATCCATTCCCTATGCTACAGAGAAGTGTTTCTCAAATGTTTTGTGCTGGCAACCGCCCCCCCCCCCCCCTTTGGACTCAAAAAATTGTGCCACCTCCATCCCACACTAACACTTGAAAAAACTGCAACCCCCCTCCCTAAATATCATTAAGTAAATTATGAATAATACTCAGGACTGGCATGAGAGGGTGGCAAGCAGGTCATTTGCCCAGGCCAAAGCAGGCCCTGCGAAGCTAAGTTACATGCCTCAGCCCTGGGTTGCAGGGCGTGGGCTTGTGCCCCGGCTCAGGCTTTGACTTGAGCCTCACCGTCTGGGGCTGAAGCATGTGACTTAGTTTCAAGGGGGCCCCTGTGGCGTGAATCCCTGCTTGCCACCCCCTAATGCCAGCCCTGCACTTGTGACCCCCTAAACCCATCCTGTGACCCGCCCCCCCAGGTTGAGAAACACTGCTGTAGAGGAAGGCAAAAATAACCCTAGGATCTCTGCCAATCTTGTAACATGGGAGACCAGAACTGCACACACTATTCCAGATGAGGTGTTACCAGTGCCTTGTATAATGGTACTAACACTTCTCTCTCTCTACTGGAAATACCTCGCCGGATGCATCCTAAGATTGCATTAGGATTTTTCACGGCTGCATCGCATTGGTGGCTCATAGTTATCCTGTAATCAACCAATATACCTAGGTATTTCTCCTCTCTGCCGCTTCCAACTGATAAATCCCCAGCTTATAGTAAAAATTCTTGTTGTTAGTACCTAAGTGCATGACCTCGCACTTTGCACTATTCAATCTCATCCCATTTCTATCACTCTACTTTTCAAGGTCATTCAGATCTTCCTGTATGATATTCCGGTCCTCCTCCATTTTGGCAATACCTCCCAACTTTATTATTAGCAACCATAAATTTATATGAATTAAACTTTTTTTTTTTTTAATGCCACTGAAGGTAGAATTTCCTATTTAAATTTTACAAAACCAGCATAGGCAAAAAACAAAATACTGAAAATATCCTGAACAGAATATTTTCTATTTCTGGTAGAATATCCTGTAATATTGAAAATTAAGGCCATAATCCTGTAAACGCTTCAAAAGGTACATAAAATTACTCACAGGAATAATCCCATTGACTTCAGTGGGCCTATGCTAGTTTACAATTAAGAATACACAAATATTTGCATTTTTATTGAACTCGATAAAATCTGTGTCATTTCAAAACAAAGTTGCGCCAATGTTAACAATGAAAAGTTATTTAGACTTTCAATATGTAAATAAAGTCACTATGACCTTTTTTAGATGTACAGGCCAGGATTTTATTTATTTAGTTGTTTTAAGATTCTCTCTCTCCTAAACCTGTATTTAGGCACCTCAGACTAAGATTTTCAAAAGCACCTACATGACTCACTGGCACAAGTCTCCCTGTCTTCAAACTACAATCCTGATAGAGGAGTGTGGCCCAATGAAGCAATTCAGTTTCTTGACTTGCGAGAGTCAATGTGTCAGAGGATGGTGTTGGTTGCACATATAGCACAGGCTATTTGTTTTGTTTGAGTTTTTGCTGTTCTCACAGTAGGAGGTTAATGGGGCCCTGGACTTGCCTCTTTCACAAGAGAGTCACAATTAAAATTCTAAACTTCTCAGGAGAAAAGAAATCTATACAAAATTAAAAATTCTATAAATAAGAAATAAATACATCTACATTAGTACTTTAAGAGTATAAAATGGGAAAAAAGTAAAGAACTAGCAACATGTAAATAAAAAAGGTTAAACTTAAAAATAAATTGAAATTGAAAATTGATTAAAAATCATGCTCTTTATCCATCCTGCTACTTGTCAGTGGTGACTCAGCTTGTTAAGCAGCTGAGCATAACTCTGCTTGGTTGTTTGGCACTCCAGTCTTTGCTGTCACTGAAATCATAACCATATCACCATATCCTGCTGGTCACAGGAACACTAGGCAGCATATTACAAAAGACAGTCCTGTGTGCAGCACTCTACATTAAATCTGAGGCAGACTGAGTAATTCTCCTTCAGCCTGCATGGAAGGAAGAAGTGTGTGAAGTTCTCCCTCCCTGACTTGGAGTTCTGGAACCCCGTGCAGTGATTCCCCCTGAAAACCAGGGCTAGGTGTAGCTACTCATTTTTTTTCCAAACTGTGCATACAGTAGATTCACTTACAGTAACTCCTCACTTAAAGTTGTCCCGGTTAACGTTTTGTTTCGTTGTTACGTCGCTGATCAATTAGGGAACATGCTCATTTAAAGTTGCGCAATGCTCCCTTGTAACATCGTTTGGCAGCTGCCTGCTTTGTCCACTGCTTGCAGGATTCTCTGGAAGAACAGCCCCTCCTCAAGGGGATTAGAACTATGGGGGGCTGGCAGCCTCCTCCCCCGCCCAATCAGCTCCCTTAAATTCCCTGTAAGGGACAGTTCAGCTGTCCCTCTCCCACTGCCGTGCTGCGCCTGCCCTGCCCTCTGCGTTGGAGCTGCTGCCAGGAGCTTCCTGCTTGCTGGGATGGGAGGGGTGGGGGTAAGAGAGGTGCTGATGTCAGGATGTCCCCCTGCTCCTGCCCCCCGCTCCGTACCCCCTCTCCACAAAGCAGAGGAGGGGGACAGGGCTCAGGGACAGAAAGGAGGGAGCTTGCTGGAAGCTGTTGCTTCCTGTCTGAACTGGCTAATCTGCTTAAAAGGGCAACGTACTTGAAGTGCGGTAAGCGTAGTTAAAGGGGCATGTCTCTCTCTCACTCATGCATTCTCCCCCCCACCACACCAGCACTTTGGAAAGTCAGCACCTGTGCAGTCGTGCATGTGCTTTCAGGAGGAGGGAGTGGTGTGCTCTAGCTGGATAGCATTGACTCATCTCCATGTTCAGTTTTTGCAGGGAAATGTTTGCAGCTACTGCCCTGCATCTATTGTGTTTCCTCCCTCCTGCTTCAGTCCATGCTGCCTTGTAGAGTGTGAGGCTACATTAACAACAGCATATTAACCCTTGAGAGCACAGCTGAGTGCTAGTTCATCATTTAGCAGCAAGGCATTCCCTGGGAAATATTCCACCCTCTGACTCCACCACCTCAACCAAGCTTCACAATCATTCATTGCTGGGTACAATATTAAACTGTTTGTTTAAAATAGTTTAAAAAACTTATACTGTATATGTATACAATGTCTTCTGTCTGGCAAAAAAAATTTCCCTGGAACCTAACCCCCACTATTTACATTAATTCTTATGGGGAAACTGGATTCGCTTAACATCGTTTTGCATAAAGTCGCATTTTTCAGGAACATAACTACAACGTTAAGTGACAAAGAGTCCTGTGGCATCTTATAGACTAACAGACGTATTGGAGCATAAGCTTTTGTGGGTGAATACCCACTTTGTCGGATGCATGGGTATTCACCCACGAAAGCTTATGCTCCAATACGTCTGTTAGTCTACAAGGTACCACAGGACTCTGTCACTTTTTACAGATCCAGACTAACATGGCTATCCCTCTGATACTTAACGTTAAGTGAGGAGTTACTGTATTAGTAACCTCTTTGTTGCCAGCAAAAAAGTTGTCATTATCCAGGAGTTATTAATAAGAAGCAGACAGGTTTGTGGGGTCCAGGGAAGGAAGTTCTGGGAACATGTCTTCTCTGGCTGCAGATGTGTAAAGGGAAATCATGCTTCACCAAAGCCATGTTGACACTTCCCCAACATATTGTGTTTATCTACGTGTCTGATAATTCTGTTCTTTACTATAGTTTCAACCAATTTGCCAGATACAGAAGTTATGTTTACTGTCCTGTACTTGCCAGGATCGCCTCTAGAGCCTTTAAAAAAAAAATAAAAAAAATCGAAATTACATTAGCTATCATCCAGTAATTTGGTACAGAGGCTGATTTAAGCGATAGGTTACATACCACACTTCGCAGTTCTACAGTTTCATACTTGAGCTCCTTCAGAACTCTTGTGGGAATACCTCGTGACTTAATAACTGTTTAATTTATCAATTTGTTCCAAAATCCATTCTATTGATATCTCAAACTGGGACAGTTCCTCAGATCTGTCACCTCTCCCTGTGCGGTCGGAGGCAGCAACAGGGGAGCATGAGGGCCCATTGAGCCATCCAATATTCTTGTCCCTGTGAGCTTGAGTGGAGGCTGTGGGGAGGGCAACAGTGGAGAGAGAAACCATGCAGCTCTGCAGGCCCCAAAACACCCTTGTCTTCCTGAGGAAAGCCTTAGTACCTGCACTGCAGCCTCCCTCCCCAATGCTGCTCTGCCCACAGCCTCCCCACCCAGCCACAGCACCAAGACTCCAGCAGGGGATGCGGGCTACCCAGCCCCTTACTTCCTGTATGGTCACCAGGTAGAGGCAGGTGTGCGGGGCTGCAGCCAGGGAAGGAAGCACTGGGATGTGCCAACCACTTCTTTCCTTGACTGCAGCCCTGCTAATCTACCTGCAGCCAGGGGCTTCCTTCCCAAAAAAGGAACTGTCTCCAGGCCTGTGTATAAGTGATGTAAAAACAGGGATTCAGAATTAAAGTTGGAAAAAAATTGTCATTTGTAGATGGGTTCCTTTGTCATAGTGCCTCAAAACAGTGTAAAGTCTTTCACACAGCAGCCTAAAATAGTTGAATAGTGGAATAAGTGCAGTTTAAGCAGGATTTCAACCTTAATTACATAGCCTTTGCTTGAGTGTTAAGCCAGAAGTTATTTTAACAAATTTATTGTAAACTACTAAATATGATGCTTCTTTCTGCCTTTAGAGGCAGAATATCTCTAACACTTAATATTAGCCAATTATATTTTGAAAATGTGGAGAATTTTAATAGGGAAGAAATATTTGTTTTGAGATTAAATAATATGTTTGAATTTATGGTTAGGAAAACCTATTTCTTAATCGAACAGATAAGTCTCCTATGTTCAAAATTATATATGTATTTTATCTTTAAAATTATGTAGTGCAAGTCATTTTCAAATATAAACGCTATCAGGTAAAGCTAGTTTAGTGTAAATGATTTGATACTGGGCAGGTTTTAAAAAGAGCTCATGAGGATCCTTGCATAACCATCAAGTATTTGCTACATTTGCTTTTATCAACCAAATAATTGTATTCAGAATAAATTCATCATGCAACTCATTTAACTTGTCTGTCTAAGTGAAAATAAGATGCACTATATTTGCACCATCTAGTCTCAGGGGCCACATTTCAATTATTCTTCCTACACAGCATAATGACATATAATTAAGTTGTAATCTTGCCAAGACAATTTTACACATTTCCTGTAAATACGCAGATCAAAGCAAACTTATTAGCAGTTAAAGCATCTATCATCCCCCTAAGCCACTAATCAGTCCATGGCAGCAGTGATAACCTGCCAATGTATATATAATACCAGATGCACTAAGATCACAACCGTTTTCTCTGGGTTCCATTTTTAAAAAGTCATAAGCTGTTTTACTGGATTTTAGTAAGACCATTTAGGTTACAGGCATAATTTATTATGATTTACATTTTATTTCCTCATATGTTTCTCCATAAGGCTAAAATTAACTCCATGATATGCACTAAGTATACAGGTATTTATTCTGTTCTGCTTTAAGTTACCTGCACATTTGTTCACACTGTAATGTTATAAAGGTAATAAGTTATGCAACTAATCTTCAGGCTAAAATCCAAAATATAAGTCAGAGCAGTATACCTACAGTAGTTCGATTTTAAGAATTTAAATATATCAGTTTTTAAATTCCCTCTCATGAGCAGAAGTTGCTCTAGGAACCTTGCCACTGGGTGAAAAATTAAGACAGCTATTCATTAAAGAACTGATGTCCATTCTACTTGAGAAACTTGCTAAAATATACTAGTTACGAATGTAGCACTGTTTCCTCTTGACATTTAGCTTGTTTTGTAATAATCTAGGATCCAAATATATTCCTGAGCTAGTGGAGAAGAGTCTGATTGTTCTTCTAAATAGATTGAGTTTCCATCTATGGGATGCATCAACCACCTTTTGTATAAGACGCTCTACAGCTCATTCCCTAGTCACTCAGAGAAGTCCAATAGGTTCACTGTAATAAGATCACACCCGTTTTGGTATTTAGTACATATATATCAAAGAAGAAAATACTCAACACACCATATTCACATTTATGGTTTTAAACTTGCTGATTTACCATATCTACAAGAAAGTGCATAATTTTATTAAATAGAATCTTTTTGCTTAGATTTTTAAAAGCTATCTTAATTAATTAAAAACCCATACCTCACAAAATAATGTAAGCTTGTCATCTGGTAACAAACCATTAGCTTCATCAAGTAAAAAATCTCTTCGGATAAATTTTTTAAAACCCCAATCCTTGCCTTGCACAAATCGATATGCTCTTTGGCTTTCTGGTAAAAGAAAAGAAACAGAACAGGTATGCTCAAGCAAAACAATTTGTTAAACAGAAAGATAAGGGGTAACTGAGCTTAAAAAAAAAAAATCAATACTGAGAAAGCTTAAGAGTTAAATTGATTTAACTAAAGTCAGTTTAACGTAGTTCATGTATTGTGTCATTTGTTAGAAAATCCTAAACAATATTTACTTTGTTTTTAAAACCAGAATAATTTTCGCTATATTGTTGCCTAGAATTGTCTAGAATAATCTTATTTGTACTAAATCAAGGACTATTCATTTAGATAGTTCCTCTCTAGCTACTAGCTAATTTGTGTAGTCGCCCAAGCTGGTTGGGAAAAAATTTCAATCAGACAACTCTGATTATTCAAAAGCAAAATTGTGAGAAAGGGTTGGTTTTGATGAATTTAAAATAAAAAAAGTTTTGAAATTGTCAATTTGTTTTGACAAAAACAAAAGTCCTGTTTTTCAGGTCAAAATGACCTTTCATTTAGATATTTTAAAATTATTTTATGATCAAATATAAAACAATAAAAGCAGTTGTTTGGATTTTGAGGTCTCAACTGATCATTTGAATTTTTTAGATTTTGGTTCATGAATTTTCAAGATTTCAACTCTCTCCCTTTTGGGTCAGGAAAATTTTTCAAACTCTTGAAAACAGTAATGCAAGCTTTAATCTTAATTATAAATCTATTGATGTCAAAGATTGCACAGGTGTAAATGAGTTAATGAAGGCACAATATGGTGTGCAGAACCTGTAGTACTGGGAATAATGAACAAGAGAACTTTGTTTGCCTCTCAATAACTATATTGAGTTTATAGGACTGGCAGTTTGAAAAGCAATCATATGATCTGAAGTCAGACACAAACATGGAAACCTCTACCCCTACACCACCAAATGCCACTTTTCACTTTATCCTGGTATTAGTTATCATTCTGAACACGCTGAAGATCAGTGTACATGTAAGCCAATGTTATTCACTTTGGTAAACATTATGGCCAAAAAGGCTTACCTGGATCTTATTTAGGTATCAGACATCCTAAATGTTTTAGTAATCAAACCTTTGGTATGTAAAATTACATACCAAAACACCCTAAGTTATTTAGATTGCAAAGCCAGGCACTTGAAAGTGAGGAAATGCCATAAATAAGGCTCCATGGACAACCTGAATTCTCCCCTCTTGAGCATTATTATACTGTTTTTAATTCCATGATCACATACTATTCCCCCCCACAAGACCCTGTCCCATTCAGTGCATAAGGCAGTTTTTCCAATATTTCTTTCCTCATTGCCCAATGTCTTGTTTACTGCAACAATATTGAAATCCTGCACTGAATACAAAGTTATTCATTTCTTCATGGTCTTTTCTAGTGTCCTCATCACTGTAGCATCTGAAAGTCTCTCAAACATTTATTCATCTTCACATTTTCTCTAGAATCCCCATTTCAGATATGGGGAAACAGACAAACCAAGTGACTTGCCAGAGGCTATATAGTGAATCAGCAATAGAACAAGGACTAGAATTTACGATTTCTTGAATCCCAACAACATGCTCATGCAACCTCTCCTCTGGACTCTTTCCAATTTGTCCACATTTTTCCTAGAAGTATGGCACCCAGAACTGGCCTCAGCAGTGCTGAGTGGAGCATAACAATTACCTTCTACGTCTTACATACAACACTCCTCTTAATACAACACAGAATTATACTCGCCTTTTTTGCAACTGCATCACATTGTTGACTTATTCAATATGTGATCCACTATAACCCCAGACCTTTTTCAGCAGTACTACTTCTTAGCTAGTGATTCCCCATTCTGTAGCTGTGCACTGGAAATTTTTCCTTCCTATGCATAATACTTTACACTTCAATTTCATCTTGTTGATATCTAACCAATTCTCCAATTTCCAAGGTAGTTTTGAACTCTAAACCTGTCCTCCAAAGTGTGTGCAACGTCCCTCAGCTTGGTGTTCTCCACCAATTTTATAAGCATATTCTCTATCTCATTATCTAATACATTAAGGAAAATATGGACTAGTACCAAACCCAGGACAGACCCCTGTGGGACCCCACTAGATATGTCCTCTCAGTTTAATAGCAAACCATCGATAACTGCTTCGAATACTGTCTTTCAATCTGTTTCACAACCACCTTAGAGTAATTTAATCGTGATTACATTTCTCCAGTTTGCTTATGAAGTTAATATGCGCTGTGTCAAAAGCCTTATTGAAATCAAGATATAGCACGTCTATACCTTCCCCCCGCCCCAGCCCACTCCCCTTCCACTAGGCCAGTAACCCTGTCAAAAAAAGAAAACAAAAAGAAAAAAATTTGGTTGGTTTGGAATTGTCAAGAACAAATCATGCCAAGTTGGCTAATATTTATCACTCTATTATCCTCTAGATGCTTTCAAATTGATTGTTCAATAATTTGTTCCTGTATCTTTCCAGGTATCAAAGTTAGGCTGACTGGGTCTATAATTCTTTGGTTCCGCTTTGTTTCCTTTTTTAAAGATAGGCAAACATATAGTACCTTTCTTCTATCCTCTTGGACTTCTCCCATCCTCCAGGAAACTCAAATATAACTGCTAACATTACCAAGATTACTTAAGTTTTTCTAAGGACCCTATGGTGAATCCTGTCAATTTGAATACATCTAACTATTCTTTAATCTGTTACATCCCTATTTTGGCTTGCGCTCCTTGTTGTTAATATTAATTGTGTTAAGTACCTGATCACAATTTACCAGTTTAGTGAAGACTGAAGCAAAATAGGCATTAAATACCTCAGCCTTTTTGATGTCGCTCATTGTTAGCTCTCCTTTCACACTAAGAAGAGAACCTATGCTTTTCTTCATCTTTCTTTTGCTCCTAATATATTTATAGAACCTCCTCTTAGTGCCTTTTACGTCCCTTGCTAGGTGTAACTCATTTTGTGCCTTCGTCTTTCTGATTTTCTACCTACTTGCTTGTGCTATTCTTTTCTACTCATCCATAGCAATTTGTCCAGGTTTCCTATTTATATAGAATTCCTTTCTGATTTTCAGGTAAATAAAGAGCTCCTGGTGGAACCATATTAGCCTCTTCCTATTGACAGGAAAGACAGGAAGAATAGGGATAGTTTCCCATTGCACCTTAATGTTATCTTCTTGAGACACTGCTCCCTTTTATCCCTACATTTCCTTCCCCTGGGACTTTACTCACTACTACTCTGATTTTTTTTTTTTTAAACATTGTCCTTATTCTGATGTTCTCCCGTCTACCTTTTCTCAGAATCATGAAATCTATTAGTTCATGATCACTTTCACCCAAATTGCAGTCACCCTTCAGATTTGCAACCAATTCCACCCTGTTAGTCAGAATCAAGGATAATATGGTTGTCTTCCAGATACCTGCTACCACCTTCTTGAAACAGGAAGTTGTCCCAATACAATCTAAGAATGTACAGGACATTTTATGTTTTGCTGTATTACTTTCCCAACACATGTCTAAATAGTTCAAGTCCCCCATTACTACCAGGTCTTGTGCTTTGGCACTTTCTGTTATTTATTCTAGAAATGCCTCATCCATCTCTTCCTCTTGTTCCTCCCCCACCCCCCTTTTCTTCTGGTCATGTTGATTTGCCAACACTAATAGTCTGGTCATTATGATGTAGAAGGCTTGACATACAGAATAATCAAAACTGGCAATTTATTTGGTTACATTTTGTCATATGCAGGTCCTCAGCCAGTTTCAAAAATATCAAGATTTGTTTTAAAAACAACTTGCCTCTCCACTCAAAAACCAACCCAATAGTACTGAAAAATTCTGTAGTCTTAAAGGTGCCACAGGACCCTCTGTTGCTTAGTACTGAAAAATGTTAATTTTTACCTTCTTTGGATAAAAAGAAACAGCTTTGAGATGCCTGGGAATTCTGAAAAATACTTCAAGAATTACGTCCTACGGAAACTTTTATAGTTTGTATGTGGAGAAGCCTTCTCAGAACTGTGCCGACATGAAATCGTTAGTGAATTTTTTTCAAAATAAATCCATCTATAACAAAGAAGTGCCCAATTCCTACTTCAGCTATCTTCATTTGACAGCTCAGTAACTTTTATAATATGGTAAGGTAAAAAACTGTAGCACTGTCAGTCAAATTTAATGAATACAAATAAGCTCAAATATAAAGTTATAGGAATGTCTAATTTCTTTCTTCTGCAGTTAATTTTATTTTTGTGGCAACACTGGATGGGAAAAATTGAAAACGGCAATAGAATTGATTGCATGATATAATGGACTGGGAAAACTAACTGCCGTCACTTATGGTATGATTCTATAAAATCTAGTCAAGCAGCCACTACCATAGAGTACAGAAGCAGAGGCAAATTCAACTGGTATAATGTTAATCTGGGCCTCAAGAGGCAAGAGAATAGTGGAAGTTCGCCTGCAGACCTGTTGATTTGCCAGGCAGCAAGATGTTGTCCTCCTTCTTAGCCATTTAATAATATATTGTTAAACAGAGTGGATAAAAGTAGTTTAAAATATATTTAATTGTAAATTATATTTAAAAAAAAAACTCTTTAAATTGAATTTGAAATTATGAGAACCTATGTTAGCCCTAAGCTTATTGTCATGATTTAAATTAAATACAAAAATAATATGAAGCAATACATGTTTGTAGTCAAGTTTTAAAGAAAATCAAACCATGGAACTGGTGGAAGGCAGTGATTAAGCACCTGGAACCAGAGTAAAAACTAGCCTTTGGCAGTAGCCTCTACTGCAGGTGCAGAGAGAATATTTTCTTCATTTCAGCTTATTCAAGTAGTTCAGTTCAATGATTAGTACATGCAAGGTTGAGGAACTGATTGAGAGTTGAAAGTCAAAAAAGCTTGTTTTCCTCTTCTAATCTATGAAAAAAAAAAACTAGGTCTGAGGAAGAGATCTACTAGTTCTAGACACGGTGACCAGATCAGATCACATTTGTTCCTTCTGGCCTTACAGTCTATGAGTTCAATTCAGTAACTACAGAAAATACTCCCTTTGTTTAATAAATCAGTTAGTTTTAAATGCAAAATGGTTTATTAAAATACTTTTTCTTGTCTATCCAGCACATTTAAAATAGTTTTATTTAACTAAAAGATTTTAAAATGCTGTTTTTGTGCATTTCAATGAATTTTCATCCAAAGAGAGCTTGCACCATTCACCATTTAACATAAATAAAAAAAATGTAAATATCAAGAATCTAAATGAGTGTATGTCAAGCTATAAAATCGCCTAAATAAGTTTGTATAAATAGCATATCCTCCTGGATAGCAAAAAGTACCAAGTTTAGTGTAATGGCTATATTTAGTTGTAAGTCAACCATGTTTTAACGGATATCAACCAATGAAACTCACCCTCTCTTTAGGGAAATACAAAAAAGTATAGATGAAAAATAAGATTAAAGTCATTTAAATCAAGGTTTCCTGCTCGCTGATTTAAAGAATTTAAATCAATGATTTATATTGCTTTGATTAGAGTCAATCCTCTCAACTTTAAGGTACCTTGGGGCATGTTTTTGATTCTTCTTGACCAACATCTCAAAACTCATAACATTGTAAAACTTCAATCACAAAATAACTTCCAGAAAGAGGAAAACAAAGGGTGTTCAAATTAAATATCTCTAGAATCAGCCTAGCAATAACCGCCAACTTCATAAGTTAAAATTAGAAAGCTATCTACATAAAATCAGCAACCAAAATTAAACTGAAAACACAGCAGTTTGTTAGGGGTTTACAATACCGGAGAAGTAAAGTATCAGAGGGGTAGCCATGTTAGTCTGGATCAGTAAAAAGCAACAAAGAGTCCTGTGGCACCTCTCCTCCCTTGGTTTTCACACCTCAACTGCTAGAAGAGGACCTCATCCTCCCTGATTGAACTGGCCTTGTTATCTCCAGACTGATTCTGGCTGCATATTTATACCTGCCTCTGGAAATTTCCACCACATGCGTCTGACGAAGTGGTATTCACCCTCGAAAGCTTATGCTCCAATACGTCTGTTAGTCTATAAGGTGCCACAGAACTCTTTGTTGCTTTTTAGAGAAGTAAAGCAACATGAAAATAGTTACTTCACTAGAATTTAAAAAATTAAAGGATCAGTTCTTTATCCATTCCACGCACAATTCCCTTCATGTCAAGGAGAATTGTGGACAGGGCTCTGCATCTTTAGTCAACATAATGGATGCCTAGAGCTTGGATAAATACAACACAAAAGGATGGCTAAGGTTAAATAAAAATAAAGCAGCTCCAGATTCAGGAGCCAATAGGAACCTAAAAAAAATAATTAGAAAGGCAATGAAAACAAGATTCAAGAGTACAGGTATTCGACCATAGGGCCCAAAAGTGTGTCAGCTGTGGACTCTAAACTTAAGAGTTGCCACTACAAAAACTGCAAGGGGTGGGAAGTTTGCTTATTTCTGATTTTCAAACTAGAGTAAAAAACCCAAAACACTGGCTTCAGCATTTCTTGCTTGTCAGTGTTTAAAATAAAGAGTGAGTGAAAAGTAATAGCTCTCTAACATATGATCCCTCTTCACTTCTTATTTGAAATGGAGACATCTTTTAGACATCATGAACTACACCTTTAATTAATTGCATGAATGGATAGGGAGATTGTATTAAACTAAATAAAGAATGTTATCCTGTCAACACATACAGGAGTAAACTAGAAGGCTTAAAGGGATGGAATATGTTGTTTCCGCCTATGGTAGACAGGAGAGGAAGAACTAGCTCTGGCAGGCATATAATTTGCATATTATAATGTTACCCCAACGCACATCTGTACAGGGTTCCATGTTGTATTATTTGGGGCCTGTGTTCTGTTTTTGGAAATTATTTAAGTAATGCACACAGGTGTAGTTATGTAAGGTGAGAAATTACAGGAGGTATAGCCTGAGGAGTCTGGATCATCCTGAGATAGAAAACAATAAAGACCCAAAAATTCAAGTAAGCCCAGTGGTTCTGGTGTGCTCTGAATTTCCCATCCAGAGATCTGCCAACCTGTGCAGACATCATTTTTGAGTGTCTAAACATTTAAACAGTTAACTAACTGCATTGCTGCACAGTCTCATCATATTTGGTGTTTTTCTTAAGCACTCCAGCTCCTTGAATCATGTAGTTACAGGAGAATCTGAACTTTCATGTAAAAAAAAAGTTTCTAGACCTCATCCTGTGAGAGAAAAATTTGAAAACATGAAACCAAAGGCTCAAAAGCAAGAAGGCATATATACGAAGAACCCCATTTTTTTTCTTTTTTAATCTCATGATCTTTTGGGGACCTGGCTCATGATTTCTGAAAGCTTGGGACTGACTATACTGCAACTGGGAAGAAGTAGACCAAAGTTTAGCGTTTTCTACACGCGTGTAAAGAGATGCCAATAAAAAGTATTTCAACGTAATTAATATGGAAATCGATCAGCAAGTGTCAGCATATGATCAACAATAAGTTAATAAATCCTCTTTAAAAAGAAACAAAATTAGGGTAACATAAAACAGAACCCACTACAAGAGCCAGAAAACAGAATAAAGATTGAATCTGAAATGACTGTGGTTAGCAATCTATTATAATTTACGAGGTTAGCTCAATGTTCATAGAGGTACAAAATACGAAATAAGTTTTTTTTTTAAATACTGAATGAAGATCATATGAGGATCTTAAACATTAGATACTTTAAAGTTTGCCTCAGTGTTTAATTCTCTATTTTAAAAGAGAAAGTAAGTTCATTTCAGAGTTTAATTTCATGGGGATTTCCTTAAAAGCCTGCATTACACCATTTGTAATTCCACTTACCCATTGCTTTTGTTTCTTCTCTTTTAGCATTCAGAAGAGAAAATTTGAATTTTGCTCTGACTTCACTTTTTGGACAACTGACTAAAAGCAAATATAATGACAGGTAGTCTTTGCTTTCATCATCTAAACCCTTTGGGTTTACTCTCAGGCACCTGAAACAAATGTAAAGGACTAAATTTTAAATTGGACAGAACAAATTTAGAAACATTTTGATAATACATCATGATGATGTACACCAACAAGTTAATGTTGCCCTTGTATTTCCCTCCCCTTTTATGGTTGCTGTAACCATGACTTATCTGAAAAACAGTAGATACTCAGTGTTATAAGCCTTTCAGAAACTTCTCTTGATTCAGTGTGTAATATGTTACTTAACTTTTCAACCCCTTAAGTTAAAGGGACCACAAGCAATTGACAAAAATAAGAGATCTTACCACTTCATTTTGTCATTTGGCCCTGATGAAAATGTAGAACTCTTTAAAACTTCACCCATTTCTTCTCGGCAAAAACTGAAGTTATTAATGGTCCACATGTAGGAAAATTTTACTACTTTAACCTGAACAAAAGATGTAGAAAATTACTTCAATTTGATACTTCAGTTTTTAACTCACTTGTCATATAGGTAACTGCAACCAATGAGAACTAGTTGAATTGTCAGCACTGTTCAAACTGTTATAAGAAAAATTTGTCTAGACTGATCTTGTGAAAAGAAAAACCCAGTCACTGAAGTTTGTATAAGTTACCTGTGTGTAACACCAGCTTTCGGCCACAGGTCCACTGGACATCTCTCCAGGTGGTGGAGGGGTGGGGACTCTCGACATTGCCACCTTTATTGCAGATTTACAGTATCAAGGCAGCAGTCCACACTTCAGCAATTTTCCTACAAAAAAATAAGATTACTATATTTAATAAAATGGAGTGACCAAATAATAGTTTAATGGGGGGAGGGGGGGGAGAGAGAGAGAATAAGCCTATTACTACATTTTGGTACCCCGGCTATTGTTTTAACTGTGTAATTTTGAAATTCCATTACGGTAAATTACTGAAAATATCAAAAGCAACATCTAGCAGAGAAGGCAATAGTTTGTGTCTAAATCTACACTAGCTAGGTCCCATACACTCATTGAGAAGCACATTTTACCCAAAGATCTGCAAGCTGGATCCCAATGTGATATTTAGTTTTAGAACAGAACAGACAACCTATATATCGTACATCAAAAATAATTGTGCTATTAGAACATTACCATCGCCATTACCACCTTGACCCCCCAGTCATATTATAAGCCTGGTGGACTGGGTCTTTTTGTTTGTAAAGCGCCTTGCATGTTGTATGCAATACATTAATAATGATAAAGTGAATTGAAAATGCCTGTGGGGCCACAAATTGTGGCTGAAAGGGATTCTGGTCATCTGGGGCCACAAGAGTCAAATGGTACAGGGATCCTTAGAAGAAAAAGTATGCTATTTTAAAGAGTAGTATTTTCTTCATACTTTTATTAAGCAGAATTAAGGACAAGGCATAAACTCAATTTTTTCTAAACGAAGTAGCCATATTACTGGCAATAAGCCATGAGCACATCTGTATGCAACTGCCACAATTATTATGTAGTTGGGAGCTCATTTAAGTGCCTCCAAGGCATAGCCTAAAATGTTCTCGCTGTAATTTACTCTTATATCTCAGTATCATGCTTTCTCCAACATACTAGAAGTAGAGACAAACTGGAGTTTTGTAAAGCATGTTCCTACAATAAAATATTTTAGAAAATTTTTCTCAGTATGTGAAGCCTCTTTTAACCAAGTCCCTAACTATCACTGAAACTAGAACGTGACCACCATACTACAGGTGTGATAACCACAGGCAGTTTTGGTTCTCTAAATACCAGAATTATTTAACTAAATACCACAAACATTTAATATACAAGAAAGACTTCACATTTTCTGATAAAAGGGACTTAAATAAGTTTACCATATTTTCCCCAGTATTTTAGGAATCATGATAAATATGGATTTTTGCCTAACTTCAAGTATATTTTATCAATTGTCCCAAAATCAATTTTTTAAAATTGTTTCAGTATGGTTTATATATAAAGCAACATGGCTAACTCTTAACAGAAAAAGCATACATATTTGTATTAAAATGGTAATGACTGACTACAATCCAGATTAAGTTCTGAAATCTTATTTTACTCACGTTTGAGTCTAACAAGTAACTAAACACACCTATATTGACAATTATTGCACTGAATAAGGAGAAAGCAGTGTCTTGCAGATGGTACTGAAACAGGAAAAAAATGCATGAAATTTTCTATAAGTGAAAAAACCAACACCAACATAGTTCTGCCTGCTTCCCTACTAAATTTTAGTATTGTCAATCCTTTCAAATTAAAAACACAAATTTGATTAGTTGTGCCATTTAGTTAAAAAATACCAAAAGAGTCCCCCCTCCCCCCTTCCTCCCTCCCCCAGGTCTGTTCCCTTCTCTTTCTTCTTCCTACAGCTGTCTTCCTACAACTAAGCTTGAATGTTCCCCCCAAGCCACAAAGATACTGGGCTTACTGTATCTACTCACTGATTTCTCAAAGAAGTTACTGGTCTGGAATTCAGAATGAAGTCTGCAGAAACGGAACCCCTCTCTACTACATGGAGTAGGGCTCTGCATTTCTCCAGCAAGACCCAGCCTGGGATATCACAGAGAACCCCAGCAGGTCTGTTACAGAGATGGATTAGGGGGAGGGAGTTGGGCCAAAAGGCCCCTTATCACATTCTACGGTGGTGGCAGTTATCCATGCTGTATCTACTGTCTTCCATTGGCAGCCTGAGGGGAGGCAGCGACTGACCAGTCAAGAGCATAGCTGCTGTTGGAGGCTCTATGGAATTATTATAAGCATGATCCTCCCATAGACACATTGGCAGCACTCCCTTCATGGTGATGAGAAGGAGCTGCTTGCCTCTGAAGCCAGTTTTCCCCAATCCTGCCCAAGAGCAAAGAATTGGGTGACCCAACTCAGTCTAGGCTGTGAGGGGGAACTATGTGCTGTCCATAGAACAGGCTGAGCTCCAGGAGAGAGAGATTTCTTTTTGCCTCTGGCCTTTTCCAGCCTAGCTCGTTCCCTGAAGGGGCACCAGCTGCTGGAAATGCCTGAAAAGGGGAAGCAGTGCTGAGGAGACAATCTTCCTTAAACACAAATCTACTGGGCACAGCTAGGAATTAGATGACAAATGTTGTCCCAAATCGTTAGAAATTTGAACAAAGTTTGGAATTTCCTCTCAAAAATTCTGCAGCAGCAAGGTCTGGCTAGATCACCACGGTAGGCAGGTAAGCCTGGAGGGAATTCAGGGAACAGGACATTCCCTTCCCGCCAGCGGCAGATACATTTGTCTCTGTCCTCAAGCTGAAATCAAGCTGATGCACCCATTCTAACAGATCTGTGGACCTTTGAACGACAAAGATATTTCCTTCTTCTCAGCCTCAGCAATTTTCCTTAGCTGTGCTCACTGCCAAATTCTGGTCAAATAGTTATTCTGCTTCTAGTAGCCAGAAATTTTTCCTTCCCCACACGGGACAAGTGGTGGTAGAATCTTCATCCCTTTCACATTCCCCTAAAACCCCTGACCTTGGTTTAATTTTCTTGGACAGCAGTGCCATCAACAGAAGCCCCCCATTTCATCCTACCCCTCATAATCCTTTGCAGCAGAGACAATGCAGCTTCCCTATGTAATCCTCTATAGGAAACTGGAGCCCCAGTATACTGAGGGGGAGGGGGAATATCTTCCACAAACACTTCTGGAATTTAAGATTCCAGGAAACATGCTACCACCAAGAGAGGAAAGTCAGAAAGTGCGTCACATCTATATTCTTTGATCCAAAGTAACTAGCTTCCTCCCTGCATCAGTCTTGGCTCAACAGTTTTTACCTCAAAAGCAGCAAAAAGTAAATGCTGCCATGCTTTCCTGCAGCAGCATAATCTTCACCTCCCTATCACAAAGCCAGACTTTCAGTTAGCTTTTTCCAAATCAATGTGTTAATGAGATTTTTTTAAGTTGTACATGCAGCATACAATCTCATTTTTATTGCAGTACATTTTTACTTGGGTATTAATTTGCTGCTGATTGTAGTTCAGCTATCAGAGGATCATCTATGTCTGTCACTCATTTTAGATACTTTTTAACTCTCAAAACAAGTCTAGTTAGCATTTATAAGAGTCTAAAACCTAAAGTATCAGATGTTAAGTACCTTAAAATGAGCCACAGCACACGTGAAATCTTTATGGAAAAGAGTTATTATACATCGTTCTAAATGGGATTACATGCTAGACCTTCTAAAGTTGTATTTCAATAATATAACATTTTAAATTAGATGTATGGATACCTATTTAAATAATGGTCCTCCAATAATTTATCCTTTAACTATTCAGATCATACTCCACTCCTAAGCACAGAATAAAGCTTACTGAATACCTATGATTTGAAGTTTACTTACATTTTCCTCTCCGAAAGTTAAGCAGTGAAGAATGATTTAGGAAGCCTGTTGCGGACCAGTGTTTCAACTACCCACACCTGTTATCCTGTAAGATCTGTTCCAACAGGAACTCGGTGCAAAATAATGTACACAGTCAATGAAAACTTGCTCTATTCTAAACAGATTTTGAAGCAGTTTGTATCTGACCATTCCATCTTAAAGAAAAATACTTCAGTTAAAGAAAATACACTTATACTCATAGCACCATTTTGCAACATAGATTGCTAATGCTCACTTCACTATCTTTGATAGCCTTTTCCCCACCTAAGTTTCTTTAGCGGCCTGCAAACTTCCGTGTTCTCCCATTCCACCACCATACAATTAAAATTGTACTACTGGAAATTCTGACATGTCTTCTATAGTAAATGAATGAACAGACTGTGGAACACATATCTGTGTTATAGGTTATAAAGAGGGAGAAGGGATAGCTCAGTGGTTTGAGCATTGGCCTGTTAAACCCAGGGTTGTGAGTTCAATCCCTGAGGGGGCCATTTAGGGATCTGGGGCAAAAATCTATCTGGGGATTGGTCCTGCTTTGAGCAGGGGGGTTGGACTAGATGACCTCCTGAGGTCCCTTCCAACCCTAATATTCTATGATTCTTAAGAGCTGCTGGTCTGAAACCACTGGGGTATCTCTCTCACCTATCAATTCAACTAATATTTTAATTGCTTTTGGCTATTAATATTGACCTTAAGTATAGTGCTTTCATACTTTAGCTGTAGGAATAGTACAGTGAGAATAAATCTCCTTTTTTTAATCTAGAAAAACCAATACAGAAAAGATTAGATAAATATTTAGCCAAAGGAAACAATGCCATTTTTCCAGACACTTAGAAAGACTGTGGAGTTAAATCAAAGCTATTGAAATCACCAATTTTAATTATGGATTAAAAGTAGCAAGCAGGAAAGCATGATTTTAATCTTTGATTTTAATTCAGTTTTGCATTTGTATTTTTTAGTTATTTTCCTAAAGACAGGTATATTCTAATTGGTTGGTAAGCATTAAAATATCCGATTTGCACACACACTGCCTTAACACTAAATTTGATGCTTCTTCTTGCTAACCAGGAGGATATACTATATGAATACACATTTCTTTAAGCAATTATATAGCTTAACTATTTACTAGATGGCAATTTTTTTTTTTACTTCTGATTAGTGTCAAGCTCTGTTTGGATGGAAATTCAAATACAATTAAAATACACAATTCTTTTTATTAAATAAATGTGCTAGATACGGAAGAAGAAAAGTTTATCAAAACATGTTTTACATTTAAAATTAAATAATTTATTAAACAAAGGAAGTTTATAATTAAATTAATTGAACTGATTGTTTCTGATCATTATTCCCTCAAGATTTTGGAACAAGTACACCTCCATCCTCTTGCACCTAGTTTTTATTCAGATTGGAAGACGAAACAAACTTTCCTGCTTTTTCAGCTACTAATTGGTTTCTTAATTTTGAATGAAGTGAAGTAATAAAATAAACAGAAATGAAGAAAATATTCTCTTCTGTACCTGCAGAAGAAGCTAATGCAATCAAAATCTGGTTTAGCAGTTCAAAGAACTCCACTTTCAGGTGCTTAAGCTCCAGATTTCCACCAGTTCAGTGGTTTGACTTTCTTTGAAACTTGGCAGTAAACATGTACTGCTTAATATTTTTTTAAATTTAATTTAAATGTCTAATAGATAATACATTACGGCCTTAACATAGGTCAGCTTTTTCAAATTTAGTTTTAAGTAGTTTTTTTTTTTCAAATGAATCTGGTTTTAGTTTAAATCAAAAATATTCAACTTAAGCAAAAAAAAAAAAATTTATTTAAAAAACTGATTTTTATCCACGCTGATCTGAATACATAGACAGACAACCATCAACTAATAACCAGAGTGATTCATCTTTACTTTAGCCTGGAAACCTACTGAAATACAATAGCAGCAGTAACTTGGCGAGAGAAATTACCTAAAATAATACTGTAATATGCAATATGGTCTTTAGTCAACTGATCCTCCAAGATAAGAGTCTTTAGATCTTACTGCAACTGGTAGTAATGTTACTAAGAAAATATTAAGGAAAAGACTAATAAAATGAAAGTATTGGCAACAGATCTAATTGTGTATTTTACAATGTGTTTCAGATGACATTATATTTTTCTGCATTTAGATGCACTGAACATGCTTCAACTATCATCCTAAAGAAGTTGACAAGCAAGGTAATCTTTTGTAGTTTACAGCTACCCAAATTTTGTCTTTGACGGAAATTTTAAAAATGCAGACTACTTCTCAAAGGTCAGCTAGTATATGAATCAACTCCAGTAATTCCTGCTTTCATTTATTAAATATCTAAATTTAGAAAGCAGATAAAGACTCCAGTGTGCATATTTACATGGACGAACATTTGATTTGTTAATTTGAAGTCAATACAATCCCCTCCCGAACAATAAAGTGAGTTTGCAAGCTGATTCAAATTAACATGGTCTAGCTCCACTGATACCATTCCAACCCCCATAACCAAAGCAGTTCCATTGGATTTTAATTTATTAAGATTTCCTGTGATTGGAATCAATATAATACTTTTTGTCATTTACTATTTGGGAGAAGGAAATATTAAGTTTTCAAATACCTGATCATTTAATATCTCATTGGCTCCCAATCCTAGGTTAAAGCACAGTGCAAAAACCCAATTCAGGATGAAGGATGTATCACAGTATCAAACCAGCGCATAGCAAACCCAGAATATGGGGCATGCAAAACTGTCACAAGAACATAAGACCCGTACCGGGTCAGACCAAAGGTCCATCTAGCCCAGTATCCTGTCTACAGACAGTGGCCAATGCCAGGTGCCCCAAAGGGAGTGTACCAGGCAATGATCAAGTGATCTCTCTCTGTCTTAAATGTCCTCTTTCCCTTAAGCACAGCAGCATGCATGCAGGAGCAGTGTACCAGCTGTCAATAGATATAGGTCTCTTACACTAGGGCAATATACCTATGTCTGGTTAAGATAGGTTTAGCATCACTTTACCAGGGCAATCTTCTTCCTTTCCAAATCCTACAAATACTTAAAAAAAAAAAAAAATCCTCAGTCATGAGAAGTCTTATTTACGAAGTTGTTCTGTCGAAATATTAGTCTTGTAAACTGACCATTTTGTTCTTTAAAATAATTAATAAAATTTTATTGGAAAGAAAATCTTAATTTGAGGACAAGACAGTCAAAAAGCTAATTTAAAGGACCAATCTGTTACCCTTATCTGGACTTCTGTCTGTCTGTAAATTACACCTCATGATACAAATAATATAATCATTACATCTAATTACAAAGATTAAGTACACTTTTGTTCCAAATGTCAAACTGCATTCCCTGTATACCAAACTACGCTAGACTAATTTCCTGCTGGAAGATGCACAGCATTTACTCAATATGTATTTGCAAAGTAACGGCTATGCAATTTGCCAATCTGTTCATTTGTTCCTTAGAAGAGGATGTTAAAAGTAACAGGTAATTCTAAAAAGCGCATACAAAATAGTATTTACTTAATATTTACTAATTCTTATCACACCAACTACTCTGGCACTGGTATCTAAGCACCTAATATATGCTAATTCAATTACTGTACTTCAACTACTAAACCTTTTTTGTTAGATATGTTACTTTTACATGCAGTTAGAAATATTCTGTGGCCAAATATATCTTTAAATTAGATGTTTATACCTTAGAAATATTAGAAATATAAAGACTTGCTTTCTTTATTTTTTGGAGGACTTGTTGGATAACTTGTATGAGAAGCAAGAGTGTCAACTTCTTAAAAGGAGATTCTCTCAAGTGCTTTAAAATAGATGCTGACAAGGACAATTTTCTAGTCTCTGTTTCTACATCACTCAAGTCCCACTCTCTGTCCTACCTACCTTTGCCTCCTTTCCATCACTGTAGTTTCTTTTTTGGCAGATTTAGAGCTACATACTCCATACCACACTGAACACCCAGATGTGTCCAATGACCCAGATCCTGATCAGAGCACCCACTGAAGCAGCAAGAAATTGACAAGATGGTTCACTTTCACTTCTGCTCTAAAATCAAAGCAGCAGAGCATAAGTTTTGTTAAATTTCTATGCACTTAACTGTAAAACTGCTTTAGTCAAGACCCAGGTTATTCAGCAAAAACATACAACAGCCTGATCTTCAATTTGTTGGTCTTACAGGCAATATGACTCTTCATCTAAGTCACCTATCCTAGCTGCCTCTTGTCCCAGAAATAGCATTTTTTTCAAGTCCGACTACACTAAGGGTAGTACAAGTAGGGGAAAGCAAGAAAGTTCACATCAAGTTTTTGTATCTTTGGAAAACTGCCATTTTTGGACATTTAGTTAATCAAAGGGGTTCCCAGAAACTGAGTGGGGCATATTCATCTAAAGATTCTTCCCACTGGAATCAGAAATACATATAGGAGTTTTAAAAACACCTCACAATTACATTTACCCTCCCCTTCAAACCAACAATTAACAGTCATTATTTTAGTGACACTGGATGTGTATTATACCCATTAATACAAGAAGCTTTAAGCATGTGAGTTTACAGTAATAACTAATATTCCATTTCTAATCCAGTATATTTCTAGCCTTAATATGAAGTTAGATTATAAACAACAGGACTGTTAATAGAGATGTAGTTCATCTATTACTATTACTACTAGTAAAACAAACATGAACTTACATTTTGGGAGGGTTTAAACTCACAATAACTCAGTTTTATGCTCCATAATATGCATTGGAGAATGAGGTCATCTATCCACTGAAGTCAATGACAATGAAAGGTGGGGAGGAGCCAGATAAAAATTCTCAGCGCTAAATAAATTATACATAGCTATACTGAGGGATTGCCAGAGGACAGGGAAACATTACCACTTTCCTCCAACCATGTATGTATTTCACGTAAAGACTGGAAACCCAATATCCTAGTTATCTTAACCCATCTTATCAGTTCTTATTTTCCAATCATCATTTGTGCTCTCCTCTGAATTTTCTCTAATTTTTGAGGTGCTCAAAACTAGATGCTGTACTTAGTGAATTTCCCTCAGTCGCTGCAAAAAGTATAGTGGTATCCTTTCTTGGTTCACATATATTCCTATTAGCAAAACTCAGAATTATCCTTGCATCGATTATTTCATAACACAATGGATAAAAATTTGATTAAAAATCAGTTTCATTTAAATTCAATATAGAAAAATACATCCATTTAAAATTAAATTTGAAATTGACAGCCTATGTTAAGGTCTAAGCTTATTATAATCATTTAAATGAAATACAAAAAGATATGAAGCAGTACATGTTCACTGCCAATTTTTAAAGAAAGTCATTGAACAGGTGGAAGTCAGTGGCTATGCACTGGGAACCAGAGTTTGCTGAAGTGCTAAACCAGCTTCTGACTGCAGTAGTGTCTTCTGCAAGTGCAGAGAGAATAAATAATAATAATAATAATAATAATAATCTTCAGTTCAGTTTATTCAACTAGTTCAGTCCAATGGCTAGTTCATTCACAATTAAGAAACCAACTGGAGTTGAAAAAGCAGAAAAGTTTGTTTTCCTCTTCCAAACTATAAATAAAACTAGGTGTGAACTGTGAGAGGATGAGGTGTACCAGTTCTAAAATCCTCAAGGAATGATGATCAGAAACAACTAATTCAATATGCTAATTAGGTACTTCGTTTAATAAGTTACTTGGTTTTAAATGCAGAACATGTTCTGATAAACTTTTCTTCTATGTATCCAGCACATTGAAGAGTACTATTTAATAAAACTAAAATACTGTTTTTGTGCATTTTGAATTATATTTCCATCCAAACAGAGCCTGACACAAATCACAAGAAATTAATCTAGTAAATAAAATTCATCATTCACCATTTTCTAATATAATAAAGAAAATAATTTAAATAAATGTAATTAAAGCTACATAATTGTTTAAATAAATGTGTATAGATATAATGTACCTTTCTGGTTAACCAAAAGGAGCTTCAAATGTAGTGTAAAAGGCAATATGTAGTTGCAAATTAATGTATTTTAATGGTTTAATAAATCAAACCAACCAAATCAGCTTAAATAAAACAACTAAAAAATACAAATGCAAAACAGTTAAAATCAGTTACTTAAATCAACTTAAATTCCTGCTTGTGGACTTAAATCATAATTAAAAATCAGTGATTTAAAATGTTTTGATTTAAATGAATCTACCCTGCATAATATTATAGGAAACTGCTGAAAATACTGATTAGGTCATCTAGCCCATTTTCCCCAAGAGACATTAGTCCATTTCCGTGGGGATCAAAAGCAAGATTGTTACTTACAGTATATTTCTTTTGCATTACCCAGTCTTGTTTTTTGTGACCCAAGTGACAGGTTTTTCACCTCTATTCCTCTTGGAAGAGTATCCCATTCTAATAGTTTATTGCCATTAGGATTTTTCCTGGTATACAACCAAAATGTTCCTTCCCCTGCTTAGTTTCCCCACATTACTCTCCTCCTTACACAAATTGTTAGCATGTGAAACTACATTAAATGAACAAAATCTCTTTTCAAACAATGACATTTTGTGTATAAAAAAAACCAAGTCTGAACAAGCTGAAAGTTTTTTACAATTGTTACATGGATGCAGAAACTATTTCTTTAGCAAACTTACAAAAAGAGTAACCTTAATTTGTAGGTTTGGGAAGGGCACTGGATTGTCCTCTCCGGAGACAGTAGTCCTATTTTGCCACAGAAAAGATTCAACAGGCAGTGCTAGCATAATCTTCATCATGCTGTCCTACCAATGTTTCACAACTCAGAGTTCACATGAAATGGTACCATCTAACCTCATTGGCCAATAGTTTGTGCCAGCCTAGGAAAATTCTACTAACTTGGTTAATGTATTTTTCCTCCCCTCAATATCAAACAACACGGCAAACAGTGAGCAAATCAATTTGTACACTTAGGCTGGTACATTTTCACAACAATTTTGCAAGGCTGATTTAACCTATAGTTCTATAATTAGCTTCTCTGCCAAGACAGCCAACAAGAGTACCTCTCAGAGCCAAATGTGACTTTCCCTTATATCCTAGGAAATTGAGAGAAACCCCTCAGAGGTAACATCCTGGTTCCAGAAATCGGGTTTATACAAACACAAAGTAGCAGATCATGATGGAACAGCATTCACTGCCAGCACCACCCGTCAAGTTTGGGATGTCAAGTGGAGAGCTAAACCCTGGATCACTCACCCTGTCCCCAATAATGGACCTATTGCATCCAGGATGCAGCAAAGGTACTGCAAACTTATATCAGAAGAAGAGATTAATAGGCTGTAGTTACTATCATGCACTGTTTCCCATTGCCAAAAGCATGACCGTCTTCTCCTGTTCATAATGTTCTTGATAACAGGGTGTTTTGTTTTGTTTTAAGCTAAGAAATAGGGAGGGTGAGAGTCAGAAGTGAGCCTGGTGGCCTTATGTTGCCCAAGGAGGTTCTAGTTTTTGTATCCATTTCAGAAGGCACCCACCACTCAGTTATGCCTCAACAGGAAATATCTGCTCCCAAGGTCTAAATTATACAACCAAGCCCAGAATAATTAAACTAGCTACAAAATATTTAAGAGGCATCAATTAAAATAGTTATTCATAAGGCTGTAAGAAAATAGTGGGCCCTAAGTTTGTTGCAGAAAACTTTTAACACACTGCAACTCTTTATAGTTGCTGCAAATTTGAGTGGCTTTGAGACCCTATGTGCCAGGTAGCAACACTGCTCATTCAAATTTGGCCTGGCGACCCCTCTGTCATTGCAGCCTGTTGCACGGGGACACAATGCTACTCAAATATGGCCCAGCTACCCCTCCTGTCATGCTTGTCTTTGGGAGCCAAGCAGGTTACATAGCGTCTCTCCTATCCCGCTGCTCTGTTTTGGAAGGCAGGCTGCATGCCTTGAGTCACAACTGTAACAAACTGTGGCCGCAACTTTTGAACCAAAGATCACAATTAACAATCTTAGTTATTCAGATGTGTTTATATTGCACACTCAGCCGTAAGGATAAGGCCTTTTCCTGTAGCCATATTGTCAGGCCTAAGGCCTTTTATTAGGAGAGCAGCAGCCATTAGCCAAGAGGCAGAAAGTCACATCCTCACATTCCATCTAAATTATATAAAAACAATGTAATATCAGGCTGTTAAGAAGGCTCCTGCCCTAATAGTACCCATCATCACCAGAGAAAGAAACAGATCTTAAGATGGTTAAATAAAACTTTGTTCGATGGCATTCTGTCTGGCAAGCAATCACTTAACAAGTTGTGGTTGTGAAATCCCTACTTCTTTACTGTTTTGTCTTTACGGTCTCCATTTCTCTATTAGCTGTATGGTTTCTGTTTAATTAATTTATACCTAGCAAAATTAATTAATGCAGTGGGGTATCATTGGTTAAAGAATTGTTTTACAATATGTTAGAATTGGTTAGAGAATTGTTTACTAATATTTTAGTTAAATGACTGGTTAAGGTATAGCTAAGCAAGACTCAAGTTTCACTATATAAACTGGGGTCCAAGAAGGAGACCAGAAGGAACAGAAGAAGAAGAACTCCCCTCTAAGACACAGCCTAAGATCAGAGCTGCTAAGAATCCTCTGCACGACCGTGAATCCAGCATCCAGACGAGACTGACCTTGCCTGGCTAACAGGAAAGTCCGCCTGCATGATCAGGATTGGTGAGCATAGCATTGTATGCTTAGCTTGTGTATTTTGCTTTGTAATTGTTAATAAATAGAGGATAGGGATATTACTGTGTAAGGCTCTTTCACTGGTAAAAAGGTCCTGCAAACCCACAAAGAGTACGCCCTGAGCCCTAGAAATCGGGTAAGAATGGGTACATAAATTAACAGGGTTACGCCTTGAGCCCATGCAAGGGTAAAGGTGGGTGCCCCTAGACTGTGCGAGCAACAGAGAATTTTGTGCAGGTAACACCTTGAGAAAATATCCCACAAACTGGGCATCTCCAGAGGCCTGGTGTATCGTGCCTAAGGCCTGGTCTACACCTAAAAATTAGATCAACCTAGCTCCATCGCTCATGGCTGGGAAAAATTTATGCCCTGTGTGCCATAGTTAGGTCAACCGATCCCCCACTGTAGATGCAGCTTGGTTGATGGAAGAATTCTTCCGTCAGCCTAACTACTGACTCTCAGAGAGGTAGATTAGCTACATCAACAGAAAAGCCCCTTCCCTCAACAGCACTGTAGCTATGCCACTGTAGTGTAGACAAACCTTTAGTCCCTAGCATGGATAGATTTGGTGAAGGTAAGGCAACTTTTTTTCCCCCACCCAGAGGGGTAGGGAGATAAAAGTTCTTACAGTAAAGTCTCAATATTGGCCAAACCCAACACTCTATAATTCAAGCAATGGACATTTCCGGCTCACTAGACAGCAAGTAGGCGCAGGATTGTCCTCTTACCTAGACATAAGATTTCTTATAGCTGCCTACCTTTTCATTCATGTGGGGTTGCGAAGAACTCCCTCTGAGGGCCTAGTTCTTGAACTAAACACCTTGACTAAGCATCCTGTTGATCCTTCGGTCAGTAGTGCCTTTAGGACTTTTCTATCTTTTACAGCTATTTGTGATTCAGCAGTACCAATGTGAACCCTTTGTAGAAAGATCTTTTGGTATCTTTGTCTTCTTCACATGTATTAGTGATGACTTGTGGCTCTGATGCTCATGTGCATGGTTTGACAGTGAGCATGTGTGCGTGTTGTGCTGGGAGTTTAAGAGAATTTCTGTGGCAAAGGAGGGGTGTGTGCGCTGCAGTGAGGGGCTACATGCAATTGGGTTTCCTATGTGTGCTGCCTATGTTGTGTGGGTGGTTTTGAAGAATGGCAGCAGTTGGGCCAAGTAATTCACCATCTGACTAGTCTCCCTCATACAATAAATGAAACTGTTGTAGGCAAATTAGCTGTACAGTAAGGAGGTGACTGATTAAGTTACCTCTGATATCTCAATGAAATAGATACATGTCTTACTATTGCAGGGGTGTAATTCATAAAGTCAAAATGGCTGAGAACTTAAAATTGGACAGTAACTGACCACAAATCCCAGTGATAATTGAACCTGGTGATATTCTGAACAAAAAGAAGCCATGTTTGTAGCTGTTTCCATCACTTCACGCTGACTCAGACATTCTAGGCTTCAGACTGACACACAGGCAGTCCTGGAACATTAATAAACAGATTAGAATAGTTTTCGTATTCCAGATTTAGAAAGAGGGTTTGACCTTGTTCTAACAGGACTCATTTCGTTTTTTAAAATATTATAAAATATATGTAGTTCAGATGTATAGCAGTTGTTCAAGGGAAGAGACAATGAAACAGCGTAAAGCATAATATACAAGGATATATTACAAAAGCAAAATTAATCCTATTCACTAGGGGTGGTATTTTGCAAGTGGCCATATTGACATGTTTCAGTGTAGAACCAAACACTATTAACCAAATAGATATTAGTTACTCTATCACACTGCAAACTGAAAACTCTGTGGTTTATCAATAATGTGCAGCTTTGCCTCCGCTCCTTTCTGCTCTGGTGCAGTATGAGGCTAGAGACAGAGAGGTAGGGAACATTCCACAGCCTCATTATATTAGTAGATCATAAAGTTCACAGAGTTATCTTGTTAGTGATTAGTCCTGCAATAATCTGTACAAAATGTAATAAAATCATATTTATGTAGCCCCTGTATCTGAAATGTTTACAAATTTATATGCAAACATGAGTAGAAGGGGGAAGGACTACATTATGACATCTGCAAGATCACTGAGTTGAAGTGCAGCAGATGTTTAACAGCACAACACAACAACAAATTATGTCTTATCTCTGACCCAAGTATAGGACAATCCGCTGAATGCCAGTCTAGACTCTAACACAGGCTTGTTCTGTGGTCTTGGGAACCATACCTCTGTCTCATTTTCCCTATCTGGAAGAGGGATCATAACTTACAGGTTTTGGTGTTGAGGCTTAAGTGCTTTGAAGATGAAATGTGCTTTATAACTGTTTGGCCAAGAAACTAACCTTATTTGAGCTAAAACTGCGTAGGTAAGAGGTGTAACTTGTTTTGACATTATCTTTTGGTGGTGCTGGCAGCGAATGCTGTTCTACCATGCTCTGCTGCTTTGTATAAAAACATGATTTCTGGAACCAGGATATAACCTGCGGGGTTTGTCTCAGCTTTCTAGTGTATAAGTGTCAATCACCACATTTGGCACTGAGAGGTACTCTTGTTGGCTGTCTCGGCAGAGAAGTTTATTATGAACTGGACACAGATTCAACTATAGGTTAAATCAACTTTGCAAAATTGTCATGAAAATACACCAGCTTACGTGCACAAATTTATTTGCCCACTGTTTGCCACGTCGGGTGGGGTGGAGTGGTGAATTATCCAAGCAAGTAAAATTTTCCTAGGCTGGGAACTATTGTGGTCACTCAGGAAAAGAAAAGATTAAGATACCCAGAACCAGGTTGAAGATCTGGTACCTCCTTTTGTTGAAGAAACACTGCCAAAGTATTGTAAGCCATCAGCCATCTTGGCTGATCAGGACTAGTGTTATGGCTCTTAGGTTATAACTGATTGTTCTCAGCTTGATCCAAGTAATATGTTGTTGAGGTCTGTTCTTCCGTTAATCCTGGATGAAGCTGTTCCTTGAATAAGCTTCCCCTCTCTTGAACCTGGCATGGATTCTCCGCACCAACCCCTTCCAGTTCTAACATAGGGTGATGGTGGTCCCATTACCAAGGGCTGACAGGAATGATAGGTCCTATAGGCTCAAGAAATTAGGAACTTTGGAGAGGACCCATGTGAAACCTCACTCAGCACTGTTCTGATCTAAGACATCAGAGCCCCGATCAACATGGCTGGAGAATGAACATCATTCTGCCTTGTGGCCACTAGTTTCTGAATCCTGTCCTCCGACAGATATCAATCCCTACAGAAGTTTTTCTATGACAACTCCCATAAATAACCGATTGCACAGAATCATTTGGCTCTTGGTTGTATTGAATAGCATCTGGGTTATGCGACTGCTGCTTTGTAGACCTTTTCGAGGAAGACTGCTCCAATAAGCAAGACATTTTACAATGGGTATACGTGACCCCTTCTCTGCTCATAGAAAGAACCCTTAGAGAAGCAGGTAGGTTAAAAAGTAAAGTAGCATACTGTACATTGTCCATTTTATTTGTAGCTGAGATACCACCTATTGGAGTTCATATAACGATGTACAGATAATTGATCTAAAGAACACCTGACAAAAAAAGAAAAAATATATACCCCTTTTAAAATTCCCACAATTGTAGAATTTAAATTCTCCATCCTGATTTGTGGCTTCTGGACTAATCTTTCCAAAAACTTCAGGTTGAGCGCTCCTCTGTTTTTGGAACACTTAGGTACTTGGAAGCAGATGGACTAGAGTACTAAGCCTTCTTGTTTGCTGGAAAATAAGTTTCCCCACTTGGAAGATGATATATTTCAGTCTTCATACTCTTTTTTTTTCCAATAGGTTAGCAGAAAAAGGGGATGCCAGTCTTGATGTTGGCTTTGAATTTAAGTGTATGTGCAAGTGAGGCTGGATATTTCTCCTAAGATCCATTTTTCCAATGTAGTACTGATCTGACACTGAGTTTCCCTGCTACTTGACCCCTATTTGGGGAGCACCACATCAGAGAGTCATCCTGTAGTCATGCTTGCCTGATATAGAGGGCTTTCCGGAAACATTTCCTTTCTTCCTTATGCCAAGTGGTTTATTTGGTCAGCTCATTGGATATCCTTCCTATAATTATCCAGATTGGTATGTGTGCCAAGACCTAATTTAAAAGTGGTTTCTATGACAGTGCTATCTACAGACTCACAAGAGAGCCTACCTGACAGGATATTTAGAGGTACCTAGTATCTGATTGCCTATGGATTGGCTTTCCATGGCCTTAGGCAGGTGGAGTTGGTGTTGTCACACAGAATTAAGTATTACACACTACTCATACTGTAAATCTCAGGCTTGTTGGGGTTGGAGCATCTCCCACAACAGCCAGTTATGAAAATCTTGCTTTAAAAAAATGTCTGCTAGTGTAGAGGATCTTTTGATTTTGAATGGCACTAAGGAGTCTGACCATGCGCGCATGGCGCTAGCACCAGACATACAGGCAGCATGTCTACTAAAGGCTGCTGATGTAGTTTCATTTTCTTTTTCTTTATTGTTATTTTAAATGAGACTTTTGGGAGTATCAATCAGGACAAGTTTACTTGTGGGTGGACTAACTCCTTTTCAAGGGCTCCTCTGGAGGAATACAGAGTCTGCAAAGTAGTCCTGAGAATGGTTTCAAAACAACCTGCCTAAAAAAATAAAATAAAAATAATTTCTAAGGTTCCTCCTCCTCCATGAGCTCTGGCTCCAAGTCCAAAAGAACTGTCTTTGCTCCCAGGAAGATGAATATGAAAAACATTCTTTGTGCTCCCTGGGCCCTTTCTTGTCCCTCTTAGAGCCTGTACACTGGAAGGATTTATATTATGTTACTTTTGTTTTACCGGTGGGGGGGAAGGGGGGTAGATTAAGCCTTAGAAATCTTCCTCTGTGGAGGAGTGGCCCCTGTGGTCAGAATCTGTAGTGTCCTTCCTTGATGCCTTTGATTTTCTTTCCCAAGTTCTCAGATTTATTGTTGGGGGGGTGGGGGGGGCACGGAGAGAGAAATTAACCTCTCAGGAGTCCAACACTGAGGGCTGGTCTACACTGGGCGGGAGGGGAAATCGATCTAAGATACGCAACTTCAGCTATGCTATTCGTGTAGCTGAAGTCAAAGTATCTTAGTTTGACTTACCTGGCCGTCCTCACTGTGGCAAGTCAACCACCGTGGCTCCCCCTTTGACTCAGCTTACTCCTACTGCCGAGGTGGAGTACGGGCGTCGATGTGGGGATTGATTACTACCCGCTGGATCAGCGGGTAGTGTAGACGTGGCCTAAGTGTATCTTTTCTTTATAGGGTTTTCACCCCTTCTTTGTAGTATAGAGAGAGAACGGCCTCTATGCCCTGAGATAAAGGAATTGAAAGGGGAAACTGCATCTGTCGCTGTGCTGTAGAAGTATGTGTGACACGTGAAAGGTTCACTCTTCAGAGGACTCCCTAAGTGGACATAACACAAATTCTGATATAACGTGGTAAAGCAGCACCCCGGGGAGAGGGGGGGCCTGCATGCTCCAGCGGATCAAAGCAAGTTCGATATAACGCGGTAAGATTTTTTGGCTCCCAAGGACAGTGTTATATCAGGGTAGAGGTGTATCTCTCAATGAGCAAGGCAGAGTTACATAAGAGTGGCATGAAAAACGGGGCCTCTTACTCCCTACTTGTTCTTCCACGTGTGGGCTGCTCTCCGTCTCATCCCTCCAAGGCTGGCTGTTTGGAGGAGAGTGAGAAAGCAGTGGTGGTATGGTTAATGGATGGTTTGAGGCTCTGGTTAGCACAGCAGGAGTAGCATAGCTGATCCACAGCAAGTTGGATCCAGTTAGCCCAGACATTTTTGTGCTCTTTTCTGCCAGCTTCTTTATTTCTCTGGTTGCCTGAGAGATGTCCTTATCAAAGAAGCCCTCACAACTACAATCTGCTACAGCCAGCTACCTCAGTATCAGAAGAGGTATTTCCAGCAAGCTTGCTATAGACCCACTGAGGCTAAACAACAGTCCAGTGATGCTTATAATCAAATAAGTCAAACACTAAAAATAAAGAGGATCCCTTTCTGGTTGTTTTGTCCTATTTTCTAATTGCTTCTGAGCAGGAGGTCTTGTAAAGCCTCCCTGCAACTGTTGGAGGCAGAATGATCTGGTTGGGTCTTCACAGGAGTGACTACTGCCTTGATTGATAGGTCTGGTTCTGCCTCCAAGGTTTTGCATGCTGGGGTAAGATCCATCATAATGAATCTGCAAGCTTTCCCTACAAAGAAGAATGTCAATAGCATGGACAAAGACACACAGCATGGATCACTCCTAGAATGTCTCACGGAACACCGCCCCGCCTATTGCGGATCATGTACTATCCCTGTGGCAACTACACCAAATTGATTTAATAAAAAAATATAGGGAAGTGTTTAATGTAATTTAGTAGTTAGAAACCAAGAGGAGCCAACATCACGTAACCATCCTGCTCTCTGCAGACCACAGGTTTAAAACTGCTGTATTACAGCGTATTAATCTAAATGCTTTTAGATAAATCCAAACTACAGTCATCGGGTATCTGATAAAAGTATATTTGATGATGCAGCTATTTGAAATAACTGTTCCCTCACAAAATTCAGTTAACTGCAGTGAGTGCCTCATTATTTTGGGAGGCTGTTTCTTGCTGCAATTTTTGCTATGATATGCTTCAATTTCTTATTAATCTTTAGACAGGTTCTTTGACTATTAACCTGATGCTGAATAAATAAGGATTGTATATGATGCATGTTAACATTTTATTGCAACTTTGCTTTAATAAAAAGATTTTTTTTAAAAACAATGCCCAAAATGTAATGTAGTACCCAAACTGAGGACAAGCCAATACTGAGCAAGAATACAAGTTATTTTGCTTAAGTCACATGATAATCCTATTAACATAACCCGATATAACATTTGGCTCTTTGTAAAGCTAGACTGCTAACTCATCAATTTTACTCACACTCTTCTGTAGTGTTACTAAAGTAGTTTTCCTCCCACCTCTTATATGCATGCACTTCTTGCAGAGAGAACTCATCTCAATTAGTTACAGCCCCCAGGAGCAAGGGGTGTCTTTAGTAAGAATGCAGTGTAATTGTCCATGAAATTAGTAGCCATTTAGAGTGTCCAATGCTTTGACTGATTCTTCAAATGTCTTTATTGACTTTTTTTTTTTTTATTTCAGCCATTTCTCCAATGTATTATTCAAAGTGTTTTAAACTTCTAACCTCCATAGTATTTGCAGTCTCTCCCAGCTATGAATCATACATGTTTGATTACTATAAATACAGCCCCTTGCCACTATTACTACTTTCTTTTCAAAGATCAGTGAAAAAAAGTTTTGTTAAATGTATGCATTCAGACAGACAGGAGAACCAGCTCTGAGATATTCTGCAGGAAGATGAAGGATATACAAGTTCTATAAACTGAATTCTGTCCATTCTACTTCAGTTATTATTATTATATGCCAAATTCGTCACAGCCCTAGTTGGGCTTCTCTTGCTGGCAGCCCACCAGACGAAAGGAATTCCAGCCTCTGCTTTCATGGGTGTTTTAAGACTTCAAAGTCTGCACAGAGTCCAGGCTCAGGCACTGTCTCAGTTCTAGAGTCCTAGATGCACTGTCAGAGTGAGACCCTTCATCTAATACTCCTGCCTGAGAACTGTTACCACATGGCCCACACACCTAGCCCATGGAACCAGTATGGACTCCTCAGACTCCCCTCATAACTTAAATACTCCTTTTCTTAGAATTCCATCCACATGTGAGTGTTCTGATTTCTCTCTTTAAAGGGAACACGGTAAGTGTAAAACACAACACACACACAGTTTGCACAGGACTCAAATACACCATTGACCTTTAATAATGACCTTCCTTCCTTAGAGGTTTTTAAGGTCATGCTTGACAAAGCCCTGGCTGGGATGATTTAGTTAGGAATTGGTTCTGCTTTGAGCAGGGGGTTGGACTAGATGACCTCCCGAGGTCCCTTCCAACCCTGATATTCTATGATTCTAGGAGAATCACAGAGATCTATACAAGAAAAAAAACCCCAAACCTTACATACATTTCCCCTCTCTAGATCATCCTTCCCTTAGAAGTGCTTGGGGGACTATATGTGCTCAAATAGACAAAGTGTGTCTCCCCTTCACCGTCGACTCACTCGGTTCCTGCAGCTTCCTCATCTTAAGACGGTGAAAAAAATGGCCAAAGAGAAAATAAACAGAGTAGCCTCTTTATAACCTTCTAGTCAGTCTCCTCTGTCAGGTGACTCCCTGGTCAGCCAGAACAGGTAACCCCCAGGTCATTTCATTGCTAGGTGACCTCTCCCCAGATAACAGTTCCTCTGTGAAGGGAAGGGAGTGCTTCTAGAGTGCTTCCTTTTTGAACAGAACACCATCAAAGTTTAACAATCCTCTACTGTTACACCTTTGCCAGTACCCCCGTTGGAATTTCAGTCCAACATGGAGGTAAAAGGACAACAGTAAAGACAACAGGCTGTATGCACCTTCAAAGTGGAGTTTGCAACTTGATCAAGATACATGCAGAGTTCATAATCTAACACAGAGTTCTTAAATTGTAAAGACAGATTCAACCAAATCATTGTCATAGTAAATTTGCAATTTTATTTTGTAGAGATACATGCTTTTCTACAGTGAAAAATAATAAATGATCGCTTTAGGTTACAATTAATCGTCCAACAAGCCAACTCCAGATTTTTCACAACAATTTATTTGTTTAAAAAAACAAACAAAAAAACACAGTGTACCCTTATAAAAATCTTTAAAGCAATACAAAAATGGAATGTAAACTTAAATATAACTTTTGAACAGGGTGGATAAAAATTGAGGGTTTTTTTAAAAAGAAATAATCAGATTTTTAAAAAAAAATTAAATCAGTTTAAGTTTAAATTAAATACAGGCTGTTTTTTAAAAAAAAAAACTTATTGAAAATTAAATTTGAAATCAACTAACCCAAAAAATTAAGTAATATATATTTGATGTCAAGTTTTAAAGGAAGTCAAACCACTGAGCTGCTGGCAGGCAGTGGCTAAGTCTGGAACCAGAGTTTGTTGAAATGCTAAATCTGTTTTAGATTCCATTAGCCTTTTCTGCAGGTACAGAGAATATTTTCTTCATTTCAGTTTACTCAACTATTTCAGTTCAATGACTAGTCCATTCAAAGTTAAGTATCTAAATCATTAAGCCGCAACCACACTGGAACACAGCCTTTAAACTTTTCGGGACAGAAACAGTCTTTTTATTATATGTTTGCACAGTGCCTAGCACAACGGGGTCCTCGGCTTTATCTCAATACAAAAGGAACAACTGGTGTACTGTCAACGTCAAATGAGCAATCTGTCTGGTCTGACAGCTGTCCATGTACAGAGTGACAATTTCTCTGCCTTGCCTGGCTCTTTAGTCCCCCTCATTATCCCAGAAATGTTCCCTAGCCATGATTCCCCTCCTCCCATGCCCCAACTAAATCTTCAGCTAACGGTGGTTCACCAGCTGAAACCCTAACTCTGGAAAGAAGACATATGTGAGAGGGCATGACCAAGAGGTAAACAGTGCAGTCTCAGCCAGAGAGCCTCTGCAGAAAAGCAGAGAGGGAAGGGGATATGGTGGCAGTAGTTCAGAGAGAGGATTCTTAGCCTGTAAACAATGGGTACATCTACACTGGAAAAAACAAATGTGGCAATGAGTCTCAGAGCCTGCGTCAACTGATGCAGGCTTGTGCTACAGAGCTACAAATAGTAGTGTAGACATTCCTGCTCAGGCTGGAGCCTGGGCTGTGAAACCCAGAGAGGAGGGTGGATTTCAGAGCTCCGGCTCCAGCACCAGCATGAACACCGACACTGCTATTTTTCACCCCATAGCATGAGCCTGAATCAGTTGACCCAGGCTTGGAGACTCGCTGTTGCAGTGGATTTTTTTGTTTTGTTTTTCTTTTTTTGCAGTGTAGAATTTGCCATCTGAGGTAGCAATCTGATCTGTCAGAATTGACAGAGCCCCAGTTGTGTCAGCATGTTGCATAGTCAATTGAGCTGAGAGTTTACCTCTGTAAAAACGTTGGGTTAAGTTGTATACCAGATGACAACCCACACCTCACATTGGGGTAGGGCGACCAAAGGATGGACGCAAGGGCAAGTGTTACACCAATTGATGGTGGAAACACTCAGTTGTTGATACTTCAGTATATATGATGCTATCAACTGAAGCACAATTAATCGAGTGCTCTAGTCTAGACAAAGTAGAAACCCCAAACTCTTGGCTTGGTTTTAACAAAACATATTTAGCTCATTGTCAATGTCAGTTAAAAAGGATGCTTTTTAAAAATTTAAAATGTTCTAACCCTTCACGAGCTCACAATTTACATTCCCTAGAACTATCCACTCCCCACTTCAATCCCATTAGAAGTCCAACACCAAAAAAAGGGAAGAACACACTGATTACCCTCAATGTATCTGAGGCAATACTTCTGTCGAGGTAACCGGAATTCAGTCTGTGTAGAGTGCACCTGAAATCAACACAGCCTTGCCTCACCCTCTGGAAAAACAGCACAGGAAGGGAAGAAGTATTGATAAATTAAAATAAAGGTCAAATTATCAAACCGTGTACGTTACTTTAGTCCCTCCTGCAACAAAGTATTTGTACAGAAATGCAGAATGGTAGCTGTTCATTTTGACAGGAAAGTATAAGAGGTAAGTCGCTTTTTGAGAGAAATAAGCCAGTACTAGTGATGTAGATAAGTAACTTGATTCACTAAGCTCGTAGATTCAGTCTTTCAGAAACTCATTGCTACTACAGGATCTAGAATCAGCAAAGAGAAATGTGTTACACTCCCTACTAAGTTTCCTAAGCGACACATGCCCACACAAATCCAAAGAACACTGGCAGTCAGTTAAGAGATCACATAACAATTTACATACATTATATCTTGTACATTTTTAAAAGACCTCTTTCTTTGACAAATTAAAATTTTCACTAGGTCACTGAAACTAGGGTCCTTTGCTCTGTCAAATGTTCTCAAAAATAGGCAAACCAAGTTAAAATTTTTAATAAGTTTGCTCCCAAACTGAGCATAAACCTGCAAAACTGCAGCTAAAAAATTGTGAATGTTACAAACAAATGAAGATGACCCCTAAAAATAATACCTTCCATTGTTGTTTGCAGTGTTATTGTAGCCGTGTCAGTCCCTGGATATTCGAGACACAAGGTGGGTGAGGTAATATCTTTTATTGGACCAGCTTCTGTTGGTGACAGAGACAAGCTTTCAAGTTTACACAGAGCCTGAAGAGCTTGAAAAGCTTGTCTCTCTCACCAACAAAAGTGAGTCCAAAAAAAGATGTTACTTAACCCACCTTGTCCCTAAAACTGCATTATATAGGCACAGCTACACACTCTGCTTATACACACATGCACGCACAGTACTAAAAAAATCTACTAAGCTACAGTGAGTAGTCATCTTCTCAGGATGAACAACAATTTCTACCGAATCCAGGCTTTCATTTAAAAAAATTTCTAGCCTTTATGGTGCAAACATTACCTTCCAAACATGCATCAATGCAAATTAAAGCAGTGATGTCTGCCCCAATGTGTACACAAATAGTTGCGGCAGTGCGGTGTCACTGCCTCTGCTTAAGGGGACAGCCACTGCACAGGAAGTAAGGTGCCTTACATGGATTGTTGTGAAAAAGTATTCTGGGAAACCCAGACAACATAGCAATGGGATATGTGAGGTAGGACAGGGGAAAGGAGGCAAGGAAGGTTCCTGTCACTCCAACATGCAGAGGATTCTCCTGGAGTAGCAGTGAAAGGTTCCAACAAAAAGAACTTGCCACAGAATCATTCATTGGGTGGGATTGTTTTTATTGCAGCAGTGCTTAAGGAGGACTCAAAGAAGACACTTTGATAGGCCTCTTATAAAGATATGGGGAAGAAAAATAGCAAACAAGCGGGACAATGGTCATACAGTGAAGCTGCCAAAGAATAGGACCTCAGTCAGTGCAAAAACTGGAGAGGCATTCAACTGCTGTCCATCCCAATTAAAATATTTACATGCATCATTCTAGACAGAACGAAGAAAGCTGTAGATTCAAGGGTATGACAACAACAGGCAGGGCTGAACAGGAGAAATCATGCATAGCTCAAATAGTAACCCTACATATCAAATATCAGTCACACTCTATGAATTCAATAGATTTCCAAAAAGCCTTTGTTTGACACAGTGGATAGACATGTCTTATGGAAGTTACTATGCCACTATGGAATTCCTCCAGAAATGACTCTGATCATTCAGAGTTTCTATGAAAAATATGACACGTCAAGTAATACATAACAGCAAATTGACTAAGCCATTAGAGGTAACCACCAGAGTCAGACAAAGATGTCTTATGTTATCTAAGTCAAGACCTTCATCCTCTGGTAATGGATGGGGTACTGAGAAAGAAAACAACCAAAAGGGATACAATGAACTTTCACAGAGAAGCCAGAAGACCTCGTCTTTGCAGATGACATCAGTGTGATGTCCCATACCCACAGAGATAGGCAAGATAAAACAAATGATCTCCAGGCTTATGCACAACTAATAGGGCTGAATCAACACCAAGAAAATAAAAACCATGAGAATCAACACAATAAAAATCACCAACAGCACTTCCTGGAATTGACATAGATGAGGTCTGTTATATTAATTCTGATGGAGTCTGGGCCTAAAGTCAAAAAGTGTTAGCATGACCCTGATACTGTACAGTTTTAACCAGGGTTCATGGTTTGGTATATAGATACATCAATCTACTTAGAACCATGGAAACCACACCATTAATTTTTTTAAAACTTTTATTAAAGATACAGAAAAAGGAAAACAGTTAAAGCATTTGAAATGAAAAATATTAAATAAGGTTTTCATTTTCGCTTTAGCTGGAGAGAGTTTTTAGAAAGAAAACCCTGTGGTCTGACAGTCTCTTAGATGGTATTAAAGATGGTAATAACTGTCCTTTTCTTTTCCCCAAAAAGAAGTTAGCTGAGATGGGCTGAAGCTGACATTTTGCTGCTGCTGTTCAAATCTGATTCTGTTTCCTAGAAGGCAAAACAAGACAAACACACAACAGGGGAAAGAAAAGAACAGCAGAGCTAAAAAATGCAGCTTCTGTCGCCTAGTGTTGACTCTCACTTGCAACCTTGTTGATCGAAAAAACACAAGCACAGCACATAGTCCTATCAGCCACTCCCAAGGCAGGCAAACTCGCACCAGTAACTGGCTGTTTAGGGCATTGCTTTTAGCTGTCTCTTTGGTCACAGGCTTACTGCAGTGTTGTAAAATATAGTCCTGGCCAATTGAGCCAGATTCTTATTAAAAAGAAGGCAAAAAAAGAAGGATAGGAAAAAAGAAATATGGTGGGGAAGGAAAAGAACACACACTGGGCAGGGAGGAGGTTTGTGACAAAGTATCACATCCTGGGATTTAGCCAGAGCCAGAGGAGAAGTCATTGAGGTCCCTCTCTGACCCAGATTGGTCAGTACATCTTTCAGAATTAGAACAAAGGCAGCCCAGGGCCCAGGAGGATGGGGCGGCAGCCAGGATGGTGAAGCTTGCACCTTCCCTTTCTCTTGTTTTTCAGTCATCCAGAATTCACATCTGTGCCCAAAAATTCCCCCCTTAAGGATCTCAAAAGGGAGTGATGGGTGGAACATCCTTAATTATTTCAGCCACCAATTAGGCCTAATTTCCAACATACCAGTTTTGGTTCATGGATTTCCAGTCCCCACTTTTCTTGTTTACCAGCCATTATCTTAACATAGTCCTTGAATTATATCAGTAGGCCTTTTCACTTGTACTAATTCAGTCTGTCTCCTCCCTTTTTTACCTTTTCCTTTCAACATTTATCATAGGTTATTAGAACACAAGAACAGCCATACTGGGTCAGACCAAAGGTCCATCTAGCCCAGTATCCTGTCTTCCGACAGTGGCCAATGCCATGTGCCCCAGAGGGAATGAACAGAACAGGTAATCATCAAGTGATCCATCCCCTGTTGCCCATTCCCAGCTTCTGGCAAACAGAGGCTAGGGACACCATCCCTGTCCACTTTATGAACTTTCACTTTTCTCAGCTGTGCTCACAATTAGGGTAAATTTGTAGGGTCAATTATCACAACAGGTCTGACATCACGTCTTGGCAGCACTGTAAACAAAACATGTGGAACAGAAAGATATTAGAGCTAGAATTTTCCAAAAGCCAAAATGGAGAAACAGAAATCTTGTCCTCCAAACTGAAGTTGAATATTTAATACTATTGTAAAATCTGTTTTACTACAGGACACTGAAACTTGGAGGTTCATCAAGATGCTACTATCTAAACTCCCAATTTTTATAAACAGCTGCCTTACACAATCCTTAATATCAGACAGTGAGGGGGAAAAAATCATAAATGAAGAGCTTTAAAAGATAATGAACAAACTGATAAGACAGAAAATTATGGAACAAAAATTGAGATAGCTAGGACACACATGGAGGAACGAACCAAACAATACAAGAAGACAGGCGCTGGACTAGAATTCCCAGGGCAAGAGGCAACAAGACAGACCAAGTACAACTTGGAAAAGCATAAAAGAAGTAGAATTGAACATCATTAAAATTACACACGGAGAAGCTAGGACTGCATCAAGAGATCATGAAAAGCAGTAGCGCAGGCCCTAAGTTCCAAGTGGAATAAACAGGCATAAGTCAGTAAGTCAAGCACTTACTTAGAAGCCCCAGCCATGCACTAGGATTCCACTGTGCTAGATGCTGTACAAACAGAACAGAGACAGTTCATGCCTCAAAGACTGTACAATCCAAGATGCAGAACATCCTTAAAATGGGGTGTTAGACACCTGATAGCCTGGCAGTCCCCCTTCTCCTCAGCCTAATATTCAGTTTTGGGTAGAATGGGGTCTGGTGTAGGAGAGAATCTTTAGCCCCACCAACCCTCCACACTCACTAGTGCCACACCAGCAGAAGACACTTAATTTGAATGTAATCTGAATAAATCAATTTGGGGGGAGGGGGTAAATCCCTCCCCATGTTGACATGACTTAACAGTAATTAATAGTGTGTGTGGAAGGGCCACATAATTGATTAGTGTGGGGGAGGCTGGGCAGGAATAACGGGATGCAGAGTTCAGCCAGTGGAAAGCCAGGGTCTATAGCCCTGCAGCAACGCCGGGATCCGGTGGGTCTGGCCAGATCCATTCCCATAATCGCAGGAGCAGGTAAAATGTAACCTTTGTTGTGGATGGTACTGGGTGGGCAAAAAACAAAAACCCACCAGACTGCAGTAATTTGCAGGAAAACACTAAATCTCTCATCAGTTTGTCAAATAGAATTTCAGCAATGTAATTTTTTTTTTTAAATAAAGGTTTCAATACTTAAATTTAATCAAGGGATAGAAAGAGATGTGATATCTATTATAAACAGGAGTTAGTATTTTTACATGGTTTAAGCAAGATTTGTTTTTTTCTTTTACTAGTAAAAATTGTGTCTGAATTCCTTTTATATATTAACGGACTTTATTTTTTTTTTATAACATGAGGGGTTTGCGGAATCTAAGATTTTTGTAGGTGGGAGTGGGATAAACGTGCAAGAAACAATGCGGGAGTGGGTGGGATTGGATATTGCGGGGCGGGACGGAAGAAGGGTTTAAAAAAGTAGGCTGTGTCTACAATGGCACTTTCATTGTTAAAACTTTTGTCACTAGAGAGAGAGAGAGAGTGTGTGTGTGTGTGTGTGTGTGTGTGAGTGAGAGAGCGCATCCCCCTGAACGACAAAAGTTTTAACGATGAAAAGCCCTAGTGTGGACAGTGTTTCATCAGCAGGAGCTGTGCTCCCGGTGACGAAGCTACTGCCCCTCGTTGGAGGTGGTTTTATTTTGTCACCAGGAGAGCTCCCAGCGATAAAGAGCAGCTTCACTGTGCACCTTACAATGGCGCAGCTACAGCGGCACAGCTGTGCTGCTGTAAAGTGCGCAGTGTAGTCATAGTCCCACATAGGCCTCTACCAGGGTCTTCTGGCCCATGTGGTGAAGGAGGGACTCAAGCAGCAGGAGAGGGCATGGCTCTGGGCTCCATATGTTTTGACTGGCGATTAGACTTAATCCTTGCCTTACTGGGTGTTGGGTAAAATTCCCAAGTAATTTATATACATATGAATTAATGTATTTGTGTCTTTTTCATTTATATTTAGCTGCATATATAAAATTTTAAATAAGGTAAGAAGATACCCAGAAAGCAAAGAAGGATGGATTAATAAAAAAAAAAAAAAAAGACATTGATTCTTAAAAATACTCTGCAAATCAGGATTTTTACAAAAGCAATACTTAGTCTGACGTTGCTTGTAATCAGTTACCTTAGTTTAACATCTAACGCCCTCATTTAGAATTCCTTATTCTGGCAGAAAATCTTAACTGTATTGCAGTTTTGCATAAGGATTTCCTTTTTCAAAAACAACATGAATGCTTCTCAATAGCATGATCAGTCAGAGAATGCTACTAGAGGAAAAGCCATCCCAGATCTACTTCAGTACAGTGGAAAAAACAGAGAATGGGAAAATGATGAGGAATCTGGGTACTTGTAACTTCTATTATTGTATAGGGCCTATCACTGTAGCATTTGAGCACCATAGAACTCACTATGGTAAGAAACAGTTTCAGAGTAAAAAGTTCTGCAAGGATGCAGGATGTAAAAAGAAAAGAAGTACAGTACAAAAAGGCTGAGGTTTAAAAAAAAGCTTGTAGCTCAAACAGGAGACAAAAACAAACAAGCAAGAGTCAGTAGAAAGCAATCATCAACTTAAACATTACTCAAAAGTGAATCTGAACACCTATTACAATAAACAAAACATATGAAAAAATATGTTTTCAAATGTTTACTTTGTGCATTTGACAGTAACTGTTTAACTATTTTCCCTGCATAAGTTAGTCAGTTTCTTTTATTTGCAGCTCAAAAAAGTTCAGATACTCCTAAAACCACAAAAACTGGCAAAGGGATTTACTAACTGAAATTACTTTTATTGAATTTTCTGAAAATAACTAGCCATCAAGCTAGTATCCCTCTAAGAATTGTAATCAGTATGTAATGACTGTTAATTAAAAATAGGAAAAGCTTGTCTGTCTTTATCAGAAGATTTTTGTCATTGTTTCATTTTCTTTTCTTTTTTGTTTGCTGGCATATAAATTTATGGATAGCTACCGACAGCTTTAATTTACCATGGTCTTCTAGGGCCTCATGGATAATCATGCATAAGGCCCTACTTGAATTGAGGGATGATTGTCAAAAAATTGCAGCTGAGTTGCAGACAAGCGATGGAAAATTGTGGAAAAGTAATAATAAACCTTATTATTTGCGGTAATAAAGTCCATTATTACTTTTCTGCAATTTTCCACTGTCAGCCGCCCGGGGCTGAGAGTGGGGGCTCCCACTGTTGGCAGCCCAGGGCTGAGAGAGGGGTGCCCTGGGGCTCCACTGTCAAAATTACAGTGGAAGCCTAATATTGCAGAATCTGCAATATCGCAAGTTAAATAACGCCTTGATTAGTAACTAAAATTTCAACAAGTTACATTCTTTGACAACAATAAATTGTTAGTTGTTGACATTAAAATCTGGTAGAAGCCTGTTTAATATGTTCAGTGTGGTACAAAGACCCAAGCAGAATATTTCTGGATATTTTAAAAATATGTCAACTTGAGATCTAGTCAGTTTCAAAGGATGGAGTTGGAAGTAGTTTCAGATACTATACTTGCTCCTGCAGTGTTTTGTGGTTTTACAAGTATTAAAATGTTTCTCTTTTCCCTATGGCTGTCTGAAAGATCCACACAAAGGGGGAAATGACTATGCAGCAGAAACAGTGAAACTGGCATACAAACACGCTGTTAAATGCAAAGAACAAACCAAGAATTAGGGGAAAAAATGCATTTCCCTACTCTCAGGTATAGGACTCCTAGGAGTTAGCTGTCTGAAATGTACTTAATGTTCTTACATGTGTGTGATTTCTAAATTTCCTGTGCCCCCTTAACATCCTCACCATGTTTTATTCCTTCAGAACAGTTAAGTAAAACTGCAAAATTATGAAAATAGGAAAAAAATCAATCTCAGAAAAGCCTTTAGAAACTGATGGTTTTGTCTGAAAACTTTAACTAAAAAAGCCCCATGTTATCCCACGTGATTCCTCAGCTTCAATTCCAGAACCAGAAGAATTCCTTTGTTCTGTTCAAATCACATGAAACACTGACAGCACAATTTATTCTGCAGAACTGTTATAAAGAGTAGGAAAGAACCCAGCTTGAATCTCAGATACCACATTGACTTTGCATGGCTGACAGCTAGAAACTCCATCTTGTGATTCATGTAAACACATTTAATTTGAAAGCCACTGACCCTCAAACATCGGACAAATGATTTTTTTTTTAAATTAACCCTTAGATATGTATGGATGAATGACACCATATAAGAGCTAGGCATTAATAGGAATACAAATATAAATACTTTTACAGAGCAGAACTTCACTTAAACTAAGCTATCATGTTCACAATATCTTCAAAGTTAATAGAGTTCATTACAATACAAACAATACACTTCATTCGTAAGTTATACTTTTGAAAAAGTTAGCAATATTTTTGTTCATGTTAATTTAGTTTATTCATATTCTTTCCCTTATTAAAATACTATTTGCCCTTTAACTGTCTTAAAATGCCTTGCCTACAATACAGTACCACCACATCAAGACACTGAAATTGAACAGTAAAATTTGAGGTATAAGCTGGATTTCAGTGGATCACATAACTATGTGAGACAGCTTTCCTGTTCACGCTCCAAACTGTAGCAATTTTAATCAGGTAAGAGACAACTGTGTTATGACCAAGTCCCCAACACAGCTATATTCATTAACAGCCCAAACTGTAGTGGATGAATCAAGGGTGATCTTGAAAATACTGTTCATTGCCATCATTTAGAATGACGTTCTGCAAGTTACACAACCCAAAACAAGGCAACAACAAGAACTATGTCTGTTGCTGTTCTGAGGAGGAAGATGTGGCATTTTCTTAGAAGGCTACACTACAACATTGTGTCAGGAAATAAGTAGGAAAAGTCCAGGCAACAAGCACAGGATAAACAAACAATGAAATAAGATTTTGGATAGTCACTTTCATGTCTCCTCAGCCAATGCTTAAACTAATTAGTTCATACTAGAGTGTCTCTCTCTCTCTAGATGTTATATAGATGTATACACAGAGGAAATAAATCACAAACGGACCTTTCTACCTCTCAAAGGTTAATGATCAGGTTGAGACAAGTTGTTTTGGGGGTAAGGAAGGACGCAGACCAGTGCTTTCTACAGTCACTGTTCATTAAAAAATTTCCCAAAATTAACTCATCTCTGTTAGAATAGCACTCATTCACAGAGTAGCTGCTGCAGCACTCAGATGCACAAGTATCAAGAGCTCAGCCAAAGGAACCAAGCAACCGTCCTGCCCTGTTTCCAAGCTACTATCCTAATGGGAATAGAAGTTCCACATTTGAAACAAGAAGTCCATAGTCATCATTGCCTATTCAAACCCCTAGATAAGAGGGGAAGGGGTTGAATACCTGATAGTTTTCAAGCAGAAAGAAATGTCAGAGGTGTCTGAGGTAAAGCCAGAAGACCCTCTCCCCCCACCCCTGCTTTCCTTAGAGATGTGTAAGGGATGAAAAAGTGGGGGATGGGGTACACTGACGCTTCTCTATGATTCTGCCCTGCTCCGCATCACCCCCCCCCCGAGATAAGCTGAACGCCACACGCCTTCCTTGCACAATCCCCCCTTCTTGGGGAGCAGCTGCCAGGGGAAGGGGGGGGTGCAGGGCCTGCCTCCTGCCTGTTCAGAGTCCCAGCTAGTGTGCAGGACTGGGGGGAAGGCCTCACTCCCCTGCCTGGGATTCAGTGTTGGGATGGGGGGCGGGGGAAGGAGAGCACAGGCCCTGTACCCTACCCCTCTGTGGTTCAGTGTGCCAGGCCTCGCTACTCGATGGCTACCGGGGTGTGTTGGGAGAGAAGGGCCGAGATCGCGGCCCCTCCGCTGGGGCCTGGGGGCGGGACGGGGACAGTCAGAGCTCGCTGCCGCAGGAGTGCTGTCGGGGAGAGGGGGCGGTGCGTAGACCTGCCCCCGGGAGTCCCGGGCACGCCCAGGGGCGCGGAGAGCCACTGTCCCAGGGATCGGGGCCTCCCTACTGCCTGCGGGGCCCGTGTCCCCCGGCGGTCCTAGGGCGCCAGAGCCCGGGCTGCTAGCAAAGGCCAGGGGCGGAGACCCCCGTAGCGGGTGCAGACCGAGGAGCGCTGGGGGCTCGGGAACTTACCGGAGCGCGGCGCTGGCTAGGCGGCTCGGCGGCGGGTCTCATGCTGGCGGGCGGTCACTGGTGCCCGGTGGGAGGCGGGAGCGGCGAGGCAGGGCGGGAGCGGAGCCACATTTCCGCCCCGTCGCAACCTTCCTCGCTACCAGCGCCGTGGACGAAGCCGAGACCTCCCGCCCCAACCCACCCCTACCCGAGACCTCCCGGCTCCCGTACAGCTACAGCCGCCTCACTTCCGGGCAGGGAGGGGGTCACGCTGCGTGCAGGGATGATCTCACATCCGGGTTCTCGCGGGGATGGGTGCTGGCACGTGCTGCGCAGGCGAGGTCTCTCCTCCCCACGCGCGCTCCGCCCGGCCGTCTAACGGCGGCGCCAGTAGCGCAGAGTCCGCCCCGCGCCTGCAGGCTCTCAGCCAGGTGCGACGGGCGGGGCTTTGTCACGAGCCAGGGGGTCGCGTTGCCTCTCGGCTTGGGGCGGCCTCTGCCCGGTTTCCTTGGCAACGCTGCCTAGGAAACCAAGTCAGAGCTGGGCGTGCCCTGCCAGCCAGCCTGCAGGAGATAGGCGCTGGAGAGGGGCCCGCCCAACCCGCCTGGTGGCGCTTGGCCATTCTCCAGCCTCAAGTTAGGGCCCTCACCCCCTATGGCTTTAGCCATGTCCAGACAGCCCCGGCACTACCCCGCTAACATCCTGAGTGGTGGCAGCGCTGCAGCAAGGCACATTGTGTCTCGGGGGCACGTACCACTCACCTTCCAGCGCAGGCCCACCGGTCTCAGCTCGCTGAGGGGCCGTCCAACAGCCACTCAAGGGGAACTACTTTTAATTCCCCCTAAGCTTCAATCCATGCTGGAGCTGACCTGTAAGTTGAAGGCTCCTTAGCAAGACCTGGAGGCATCCAGACCTCTCAAAAGAGTCATTTTTACACACCATGGTTAGCAAATACTAGAATTAAGGTTACCCCTATGGCCTTAGCTCTGCCCCCTGGTGCAGACAGCCTTGAGTAATGAGATCATTCTGTTCTTTTCCTGCATGCGTAACTGGAGGATTTGAATGCAAGATCTTCAGCTCCACAGCACAGGCCTCTGGGCTGTTAGCTTTATGCTGATACCTGACCCAGCTCCTAAAGGGGAATACTGTCATATTAGAGACGTGTTGTAATCCCAGCTCTGCCTGTAGTAAAGCATAGCCCAGGCTTTAATTTGATCAATTTATCACACAGTAAAGGCTGCATGCCTAGTCTACAATAGATCTTTAAAACACATTAGCTAATATCACACCTTTAAATCCTAGTCAAGTTAAGGTCTATGATGGTGAGTAATATGACTTGTGAGCTACACCAAAATATTAACAGCAGACAATAGAAGAAGATGACACTACAATCCAGAGTCTCCTGGCTGCTAACACAGTGCACCTTCCCCCAAGCTACAGGGGGAAATTCTGTGTCCCCACCCCATATGCATGATATTTTACTTGATATGGGAAAATGTAACAAGATGGCCAAGAATGTCATGTGAGATTTGGGGTCTTTTATTGGTTTTAATGGGATCTTTAGCCACCGTCCCATTTGCCTTCTCCAACTCCAGTTCATATTTTCCAGTTTCTCTCTCATCTCAGTGCTATGACATCTCATCCGCCCATTATGTCACTGGCACATCATCTTATTACATCATTGACATGGCATGTGTGGAAGTCCTTTGTGTAGGTAAAAACATAGTTATTACATTGAAATGAAATATTGTTAGGATGTGTCAGGATGATACCAACCCACATCAATATTATTTGCATTACAGTAGCATTTAGAGGCCCTAGTCAAGATTACTGCCCCTTTATGACATTGTACAGAACACATAATAGGAGACAATCCCTGCCTCAAAGAGTTTAGAGTCTAATTACATGAAACAGACAAATAGTGGGAGGGGAACCACAGATATTCAAACACATGCAAGTGCCCCCAGAATCCACTCACAGCTCAGCCATCCATACAGCTGTGTTCTGTCATCCTCCTGTCCACGCTTTCTCTACTGTCTCCCGCCCCTTTAGCACTCCTAGTGCTATTACCTGTTGGGAGGAACGGGCAGAGAATCTGTTGCAGGACACTCCTGCAATATTTTGCATCCTCTTCCACCTACAGGCTCTAAGCTAGGGCAGGAAAAGAGAAAATGTTTTTTTTTTTTTTTTGAGGGAACATTGGAGATAAGCAGTAGGGCAACATGTTTTGGGGGTCAGGGAAGATACTAATTCTGCAGAAAGAGGAGATAGAGGTTGGGGAGCATTGCCAGAAAATGAGATTTGTGGGGAGGTTGTGGGGAGGTGACTCCCATCCCACCCCTCTTGTGTTTTGGGGCTATAGTTCCATGTGGTTATTTAGGAAAATGCTAGGAAGGATGCTTAGCATGACAGGCTCCACCAGGAGACTCCCTGGGGATGAAGCATGCTCTGTGCAGTTGGAATATTCAGTTTTTAGCAGCATAGTGCAGACTACAAATGGCAATATTTGGCCTCTTAAAGTTATAACTCAGCCAAGTCAGAACAAATTCTGAGAAATAGGCAAAGGCCTCCTTGATTGCAGTGTTATCACTCTGCCAAATTTCAAATTGTTGCTGCAAACCATGGAGGTATTTCCAAAACAAAAACAAACAAACAAGCCACAAAAACGAACAGTGGGGAAATTTTTCATAATGAAAAGTGGCAGGCAGTCTAAATACAGGGGGGTCAATACCACTCCTCCTAGATAAAATTTAAAGTAAGACTGCAAATCAGAACTATCAGAAGAAGAACAACCTCTTGATTCTTTAGGAAAAGAATCTCCTGGTGAAGTCACCTGGGACAGAATAAATTCCTGATTTTGGTGGGGAAGTCTAGAAAATTCTCTAGTGAACAGGAGAGAAGGTCTGTTGTTGGTCTTATAGACTCACTTCAACTTTCTCCTGTAGTTAAAGAGTGAGAAAGCCACATTTCTGTTTTAAGTTTATTGTGCTATCTATAACCTTCCAGTCCTAAAGAAAATGGAAATCAAGAGCTGATATTTTTAAAGGTGGGGAAAAAAAAACAAAAAAAACCCCAAACACTGTCCCTACATAAGCAGGGAAAAAAAACCAAACCCAACCCTTTTTGTTTCAGAGCACACTTAGGCAGACTTCATACACCAGAAAGGAACAGTAAAAAGAGTGAAAGCTTTATTTAGTTTGCAGTTAAAAGACTTGACACTGGAGCCCAAGTAAACAGAGCACATACTCATATACTCTGCAAATTCAAACTTCATATTCAATCACACTACAAGTGACAAGAGATACTGGCTATAGCTATGAACAGTTTAAAGTCTGAGTCACATTCAGCCAAGAAAGCAAATGCAAAACTACCACAACAAAGCCTGAATCTTTTGTTGTGGGCACACAAGCTTCACTATTTACATGTCTAGAATTATGTTTAGACCTTCATCTTATGAACGGCTTAGTGGCATCACAAACAGCATTGATGACATCTCAGTATTAGGTCATTAAACAAAGATCATATTGCCAGCTTTCATGTTGTACTCCAAAGTCATGTTTAGGGGAGACCAAAAATCCGCACATACATCTCACCCCAGAGAAAAGGATATGTATTTCAACAATAGATAATTTTGGACATTGTGACTTTTGTCATGTTGCCCCTTGAAATCATTGTCTTTTTAGCCCTAAGCAATATCCATAAGTGTGGTTGTAGCAAAGTTGCTGTTCCAGCACACCCCAAGTGGCTGAATGTAACCTTGCATCATCTGTGCCTCAGTTTCCCTGCTGTTCTTCAGCCTGTTCTAGCCATAGGCATGGTCTGACCCTCTGGTCACCTTCAAGAGTCTGACCCATTCTGTGGCCACAGAGTCCTTTAATAAGCCCAACAAAAATAGAAGGCCATTAAATCTTCAGCCCTTGTTGGGGTCAGCTGGCCAGCCCTCTCCCTCAGAAGAGGATCCTCATCTCTAATGCAGTGTTCTCACATCTCTGTAGTCCTCAGCTCTCACTTTGCTGACCACCCACTCTCCCTTTCAGGCAAGCCAGAGGTGCACCCCAATATCATCACCTCTATCCTGTGGCTCCTGTGCCTCACTCCACCCAGTGTCTTGGGCTGGCCTATTTCTCCACCTTGCCAGGAAATCAGGAAGGCCATCACCCTTCAGTGGCTTTGATCTTTCCCCAGCCTTCAAGGTTATCTGAGGAGTAGACCTCTGCTTTTCTGCCCTTCCAGCTAGCCCCTTTGCAGGCAGGCAGGCAGGCAGCAGACACTCACTACATCCTCTCCTCTGTGTCTCCTTCTCTACTGACCTTCTCTCTCCTCTGTTAAATCCATCCTCCACCTGATCACTCCCTCCCCAGGTGCAATCAGCGAGGTGACTAGCACTTTCAAGCTCCCTTAACCCTTTCAATACTTGTGTGAAGTGGAAACACCCCCACACAGCACTTATTTCTTGGTCCTGCTAGTGAAGGCAGGGGGCTGGACTCGATGACCTTTCAAGGTCCCTTCCAGTTCTAGGAGATAGGATATCTCCATTAATTTATTTTTATTAATTTTTATTTCAGGAGGAATCCTTTCTACCTTCTCATTATATAAGCCCCTCATTCGCCTTATCTTGAACTGCTATACCATGTCTTGGCTAACTTTGGGCCCAGTCCTGAGAGACACAGCATCTCACAGGACTGGGCTCAAATTGTAAATTCTTTGGATTAGAAAAAATTTACTTTGTAAAGTACAGTTTAAGTGTAAAACACTATACCCATGATTTTTAATAAACTATATAAATACTTAAAGCAAAGTATTTCCCTTTAACAGGTGTCTAAATTGTGCCTGCCAAATATACCAGCAGATAACTGTATGTGCATTAGTTTGTGCAAATGTGCATTTACACATGCAATTATCCCTTTTGCGTGAGGTATTTACACATGCAGTTACCTGTTTGTGTCCAATTCTGCATATTTTGCATAAAAAATAGGCCCCTATTTTTTTTTTTTTTTGAAGTTTTACCCTTCTGTGCTTCTGTTGAATTCAGCACTTCACCTCAATCTGATCTGTACTTCCGGTGTGAAATTTTTGCAGTAGCTGTGGCTTGGGTTGCAAGTATTCTGAGCTCAGGGAAAAAGAGCATTTAAATAGCATTCTATTCAGCTTACAGATACGTAATATAAGTTTATTAATGAACAGAAACAAATTTGTATAACCCGGGGTACAATAAAAAGTGCTATAGGAATATCTATGATGTTTAGTGCAACGCTTTCTGAGCTCTAAAGTGCAGATATGGTATTGCTACAGAAGTTTGCCCATATAAACAAATTTTGGAAGTTTAGAGAATATCTGAATCCCTACTCATTTTCAACTCTAATAATGATATACAATATTTTATACTGTATACAAAACAATCTGTAATAATATCTTGCATCACTATCGAAAAGGACACCAATGAAGTTGCTGAATCCAAGTATACAGATATTAAATGATTGTATGGTGTTGACTAATGCAGTTATGTTTGGTATATAAAGTTGTGAGGAAGTGTTCTATATTAAGACAATGTCGAGTTCTGTTAAAAGTTCCTAAGTGTTTTGATTTAGGTATCTGACAGAAGAATATGTTGTCACAGACTACAAATCAATTACTATTTTAAAAAGACATAGGGTACATTTTCAAAAACACTGAAATGATTTAGGATCTTAAGTTACCTAAGTACTTTTGAAAGTTTTATCTATAAGTAGCTTATTTTGAGCCGAAGTTTTAAGAATTAAATTCAGCCCGTGTGGAAGGCCAGCACAAGTCCTATGCACTAATTTAGTCCTACATAAAACCAAAAAAACAAATTCACATCCACGGAGAGGGTCTAATCCTAAAGAAATGTCTTCAGGATTCAAAATATCTATTTTTAAGTAAATACACTAATGTGTTGTTGAAATTAGTTGTTAAATAGGGCTAACATTTCAAGGAGTCAATAAACTTGAAAATTCATGTGGAAAATCTTAGAATGCTGCTATGAAGTCATAAACAATGGAAATATCTCCCTAGCATTTGTTGCCTATCATAGACTGTTACTGCCACTAGTCCAGATTTATTATCTTTCTTACAGCTCAATGTTGTTGTAAGTTCTGTATTTCTCATTAATAAGAGGTCTCCCACTGCTGATGTTTTCTTGTAATTTTTGTCCTCTTGGTGACAAGCATTTTAAATCTCGTGACATATTGTGATTCATAACTCTGGTAGTGTCCTTTAATTCTGGAGTTTGATAGATCAGAATGTGAACATTCAGATTCCTAGAGCAACAGCATTAAATCAAATAGCTCAGAGGAATAATGTAATATAAGTAGAATGCATCATTCAATACTGTATATGCCATCTAGATAGAAAGTTTAAAACTAGTGGTCAGGAGAAATGTATTAAAACAGACACTGGCCTCTTGAGTCAGACTCTGCTCACAGATATAAAGTATAATGATCTGATAGCTCCAGTTTGCCCCATGAATCATTCTATAATACTGTAATTGGATGAATGCTATATTTGATATTTTAGATATTTTATCTTCAGCTGCTACACCAAATTTACATAACATAAATGCTAATTGGTGAGGAAAATTAAACAGTAAACTCTCATTCATGCTATGTTCAGATAAGGTAAAAAACACATTTTTATCAAAGGTGAAATTAATTTTCCGAAGTAATCTATTGACACTATTGATTTTTTTTTTGGACAAAAGGAAGCCATGACTCTAGTAGTTGCACTGCATTGTATCTTCTCATATGCAGATTTCTCCCGTTATTTATTTTAGTGCTAGAATTACTAAGATTTCCATATGTAAGTCCATAAAAAGCCCCGGGTTCTTAAAATTCAAAGATAAATCATTTTTCGTGTTTTAACTGATTTCTGTCTTGATATTCTTGCAACGTTTTTCACTAAATACTAGGAATTTAGGGTCTGAACTTCTCTCTTGCCAGTTTTGCACCTGAGTTACTCCACTGATTTCAAGAGAGTTAGACCTGATTTACATCTGAAGGAGAGAAAAATCAGGCCTGCTGGTTCTACAATGGTCACATCTTAAAAAACCGAGGTTGACTATAAAACAATAATGGTTACACATTATTTTGTTCAAATACATTACTTATAAATAATAGTTCAGTAGCATAACCTGGTTATGGGTGCCAGATTGATATATTTGTCCATGAAATGGTACTGAATTCTGATGAGTTAATTCATGGTCTATACTCAGCTATTTATAACTTCAGATAAACTAGAGAAACAATGCCAAGATATGATTTGAGGTATGCATTGAAGAAATATATTGTAGCCCTTTTGAACAAGAGGGTATTGCTAAATGAATTTTCGTATCATTTAAGCAAAGATTAATAGTTTGAACCAGTGTACACTAGACCTATCCAGTTACAATCAAAGGATGAGTTTAAATGATTCTGCTCAGTATGTGTATTAAACATATTTCAGTTCAAAATGATTTTATAGGCCACTCTAGCCTCTTCCCCCTACATTATCAAAGTGGTATACTGTGATTTAGTCACTCTGCTGCTAGTGATGTTAATAGGAGTCATACAGCTAAATCGCCACACTTTGCTTTGAAAACGTACAAGCCATCTTAGTGCTGTTGCTAAGCCGTCTCAACAACATGACAGTCTTACAAAGAAGAATAAGTAATAGACTTCATCATGTTTACAGTTTAAAAGAATCATCCTAATAGGAAACTGGGTTCAGAGATATCATTGAGGGCTGAATTAAATCTAAATAACTCACAGATATTCAGATTTAAGTATGAAAATCCTTCGTAACTCACTACATTAAGCCTAGATATTCCAGCATATGTGGTGCTGTCTGCAAGATCACACACTATTTGGGGGGGCTAGAGTATGATTGTACCTATTGTATTTGGTAAGGCGAACTTAAAGAATAATTCACATCTGTGTTGTTGTTTGATTACTTATAGAGTTCAGATCTCACAGGTAACTAGCCCCAGAGGAGAATGTAAATTAAAGAGGAGTGTGGCTCTACCTGTAGTACAATGAGTAGACCTGGAGAAAGAGGATTGGAATGGAAGTTTCAGAAGAGACCTAGTTTGGTGTTACATCAGAGGCACAGGACTGTAAGTGGGGACGCAGCTGCTCTCGCTCTCTCTTTGACTGTAGAGCCTTAGCACATAACACCTGCCATTCAACATACTTAATAGAGATCGCTTCCCTGTAATTCACCCTGCTGTATTACTTAGTACTAAGGAAACATCCCCTGGTTCCTTACCCCAGCTTGGGGGAGCCCTGCTATCACAGTACTCCCCTCCTCCTTGGCTAGTGAGATGAAGACCCAATAGGCAAGGGAACCTGAAGTGGGAGCAGCTGGAGGATCTGATGCCTTGCTGAGGAGTTTCTGGGGCTCCAAGCCTTTCCAGCTAGTAGGTGGAGCAGCAACTGCTGGGAGAAGTGAGGTCCCAATCAGGAGTCCTGCATCCCTTTCTTTCTTTAACGGACAATCTCTCCCCCTGCTGGTTCTGACTTCTTTCCGGGATGGAAAAGGAAGAGAGAAATCCCTTGATGCGTCCCCTTCTTCTCTAGGACAAGAATGGAAGACAGACTGCACAGATACACATACACACCCCTTGGGGTCCCATTGGGGATGTGGAGACAGATGAATGATACAGAACAGAGTGTGATGGAGTTGGAATTCTATGTAATATTTTGTATGACTACTGCAGTGCCTCAGTTTCCCCCATATGCTACATTGTTTACTAGGTGCAGGGAAGAGGGCTGTTTACTCTTCGCAGAGGCCCAGAGAGGCAGGCGTGACTGACGCCTAGCTGTCTTAGGTTTGAGGACCAGGTCCATGAAGACAAGGGAAAAACCAAACACGGGGACATTTGCTACCTAGCAACTAATGACCAGGATGGCCCTTCCCCTCTGCAGGAAGCCAGCTGTGTTTGACCAGCTGGACAACAAAGGACGGAGGAGGGGCCAGATGGGACTGTCCCAGGAACTGCAGCAAAGAGGACACATAGGGAGACAGAGCCAACGCAAAGGGTGGACACCACTTGGCAGTGGCTCTGGGTAACCAGAATAGCCCAGGCTGTAACTTTCTTTTCTCTGTGCTAACTAAGGAATTTCTACTCCAGACATTGAATAAATCCTTCTGTTTTTACAGTGCTGGCTGAGAGTCACTGCAGATGCTGAAGGTGGGGGTGCTTTGCTCCCTTTGGTGTACAGGTATCGCTCAGGTGTCCAAGTCAGGTGGACTTGCTGAAGGGAGCTCACGGTGTGACGCAGAGGTGCTGAAGGCTCTGAAGTTTGGTTCAAGGCAGTGAAGCCAAGTGGCTTACCCTAGTGAAAGAGTGCGACCCGAAGGGACTGTTCCAGAGCTCTTCCAGCACACTGGACCTGCAGATCCATGACAGAATTTGTATAAAATCTACTGAAATTTCTTAATCTTCTAACATGCAGAAAATCCCATCAGATAATTCAAAACTTTCTGGGAAAGGACCCCTTGGATTTTTTCAAGAGACATACATGTTCTCTAACTTAGTCACTTGTAAGTGGTAGTATTTATGGAGTGGGAAACGTGCCCCTATGTAACTAGACAAAGGACACACATATACACCCATACACTTTTGCTTGCTTGACATTGAGTCTGCTTGGGAACACAAACTCTTTTTGGATATAATTATTCTCTTCTCTCTCTAAGGGTACGTCTACACAAGGATAAAAAACCCGTGGCTGGCCTGGCTCAGCTGATTCGGGCTCACGGGGTTCGGGCTCTAGGACTGAAAAATTGCTGTGTAGATGTTCGGGCTCAGGCTTTAGCTCGAGCTCTGGGACTCTTAAGGGTGGCAGGTTCTAGAGCTCAGGCTTGGGCTGCCCAGCAATTTTTAGCCTCACAGCCCAAGTACCACGATCCCAAGTCAGCTGACCCAGGCCAGCCACGGCCATGCCGAGCGCCTTTTATCCCTGTGTAGATGTCCCCTAGGTGCTCAGATAGCATGGTAATGGGCCCAGATTAAAAACCCAGATAAAATAGTCCCCATTTTCTTCCACTTGCTCTGCCTCTGTTTACCACAAGATGCAATGCCACATCACTGAGACCTGTGAAAACAAAACTGGCACACTCCCCCTCCTCCTTTAACCACTGATTAGCCAATTTCCTATGGTGGGAATGTGGTTTACCAATTCCCTTTTATAGGTGCAGCACTTACAACTGAACATAAACTCTTAATATCACTGTTAAACAAAGCTGCATATTTACATCGCTTAAAGTCTACAATATGTTTGGGGGTTTTAATTAAAAAAAGAACCTCATGTTTAGGTGAGTTGTTTATGCCTCGAAAAAGTGTACAGGGCAGATACTCTGCTATTTTTTTCTGCTTACACGATGACTAAAGATGGCCATACATATTTTTGTGAACATTTGTTTTAAAAAAAATGTTCTCTGGCAGAGACCTTCAGCTTAGAGTGAGTTTTTATGATCAGTTATAAAAATCTGAAACTAGGCATTTATATTAAAAAGACTGTCAGGCCCTTCACTCTGTCAGTGATAGCAGGTGCCATCACAGTTTAGTGTCTCCAGGGAGAATCCTTCTCTTTGTTGCTTCTATGATTACATTGCCTGACCCAAGAATTTCATTTCAGCTATATGATCAGTTCAATATGTATCCCACACTCCACAAGTGCCAACTTACGAGGAGGGATTTTTAAATGAATTTTATAAAATAACTTTTAAAAATTAAAACATATGTTAATTTGCAGAGACAATGGTGGGCCCCATATGGTTTACAATAGTTTCTTACAGGTTTCAGAGTAGCAGCTGTGTTAGTCTGTATCCGCAAAAAGAACAGGAGTACTTGTGGCACCTTAGAGACTAAAAAATTTATTAGAGCATAAGCTTTCGTGGACTACAGCCCACTTCCGAAGAAGTCTCTAAGGTGCCACAAGTACTCCTGTTCTTTTAGTAGTTTCTTACTGCTTGTGATAATCTTTTGTTGTGTAATGAATAACGGACTCAGATAAAGTTGTTGAGTAAATATATGTTTGATAAAGAATTATTTTTCTTTCTCTGAAAGAGACCCTGAGAAGTAGTTTCGACTTAAAATTAGGTTTTACAATATTTTACTATAAATAATAAATAGTATTAGAATTTAATGTCAAGAAGAACAGTTTGTGTTTGACTTTAAATCTTTCCCTGAAGTATTTGAAACCCAAACACTGATACATGGGGCTAGCCAGGATGTCAAGCTGACTAGTGTATTTTTGTTATATAAGCCTAATGAAGTATAAAAAGTAAACAACAGCCAGCAAAAATAGCAAAGAGGAAATTACGGCCCTGATCCTGCAATTGGATCCACACTGGTAAATGCTTGCTCTCATAGGGAGCCCCAGCTAAGGGCTCCATGCAGATACAAAGGTCCATCCACATAGATACAATTGCAGATCTGAGGCCCTAGACCGGCACAGACTATTCTCATTGTGCAAAGCACCATAAAGTGGCATCACAATTAGGGTTACCATATTTAACAAATTAAAAAAGAGGACCCTCCACGGGGCCCTGGCCCCGCCCATTTCCCACCCCAGCCCTGCCCCCAACTCCGCCCCTTCCCCGCCCAACCCCACCCTAACTCCGCCCCCTCTTCCCTTCCACTCCCAGCCATGTGAAAAGGGCTGCCCGAGCGCTACCGATTTCACGGTTTGCCGGGCAGCCCCCAGACCCTGCGCCCCCGGCCGGCGCTTCCCCAGCGCAGCTGGAGCCCGGGAGGGGAAGCGCCCAGCTGGGGGCACAGGGTCTGGAGGCTGCCCGGCAAACTGTGAAGCCAGTAGCGCTTGGGCTTCGGGCAGCCCCTATGCCTCTGGACCCTGCACCCCCCGGCCGGGCACTTCCCCTCCCGGGCTCCGGCGGCGCAGGGTCCGGAGGCATGGGGGCTGCCCAAAGCCCGTAGGGCTCGGCTCTTAAACAGAGCCGAAGAGTCAGGGGAGGAGCAGAGCCGCCGCGTCCGGAGGCTCTGCTCCTCCCCTGACTCTTCGGCTCTGTTTAAGAGCTGAGCTGCCCGAGCGTTACCGGCTTCGGGCAGCCCCCATGCCTCCGGACCCTGTGCCGCCGGAGCCCAGGAGGGGAAGTGCCCGGCCAGCGGCTGGGGTCCGGAGGCAAGGGGGCTGCCTGAAGCCTATAGTGCTTGGGCAGCTCGGCTCTTAAACAGAGCCGAAGAGTCAGGGGAGGAGCAGAGCCGCCGCGGGAGAGGAAGTGCCCGGCCGGCATTTTCCCGGACATGTTCGGCTTTTTGGCAATTCCCCCCGGACGGGGGTTTGATTTAGGGTTACCATACGTCCTCTTTTTCCCGGACATGTCCGGCTTTTCGGCACCCAAACCCCCGTCCGGGGGGAATTGCCAAAAAACCGAACATGTCCGGGAAAATGGTGGCTCTGCTCCTCCCCTGGCTCTTCGGCTCTGTTTAAGAGCCGAGCTGCCCAAGCGCTATGGGCTTCAGGCAGCCCCCTTGCCTCCGGACCCCAGCCGCTGGCCGGGCACTTCCCCTCCCGGGCTCCAGCGGCACAGGGTCCGGAGGCACGGGGGCTGCCCGAAGCCGGTAGCGCTGGGGCAGCTCGGCTCTTAAACAGAGCCGAAGAGTCAGGGGAGGAGCAGAGCCTCCAGCCGCGGCGGCTCTGCTCCTCCCCGACTCTTCGGCTCTGTGTAAGAGCCGAGCACTACGGGCTTCGGGCAGCCCCCATGCCTCCGGACCCTGCGCCGCCGGAGCCCGGGAGGGGAAGTGCCCGGCCGGGGGCGCAGCGTCCGGAGGCATGGGGGCTGCCCGAAGCCGGTAGCGCTTGGGCAGCCCGGCTCTTAAACAGAGCCGAAGAGTCAGGGGAGGAGCAGAGCCTCCAGCCGCGGCGGCTCTGCTCCTCCCCGACTCTTCGGCTCTGTTTAAGAGCCGAGCACTACGGGCTTCGGGCAGCCCCCATGCCTCCGGACCCTGCGCCGCCGGAGCCCGGGAGGGGAAGTGCCCGGCCGGGGGCGCAGCGTCCGGAGGCATGGGGGCTGCCCGAAGCCGGTAGCGCTTGGGCAGCCCGGCTCTTAAACAGAGCCGAAGAGTCAGGGGAGGAGCAGAGCCTCCAGCCGCGGCTGCTCTGTTCCTCCTCTGACTCTTCGGCTCTGTTTAAGAGCCGGGCATGGGGGCTGCCCGAAGCCGGTAGCGCTCGGGCAGCCCGGCTCTTAAACAGAGCCGGGCTGCCCGAGCGCTACCGGCTTCGGGCAGCCCCCATGCCTCCGGACCCTGCGCCACCGGAGCCCGGGAGGGGAAGTGCCCGGCTGGGGGCGCAGGGTCCGGAGGGAAGGGGGCTGCCCGAAGCCCAAGCGCTACCGGCTTCACGGTTTGCCGGGCAGCCTCCAGACCCTGCGCTCCTGGCTGGGCGCTTCCCCTCCCGAGCTCCAGCTGCGCTGGGGAAGCGCCGGCCGTGGGCGCAGGGTCTGGGGGCTGCCCGGCAAACCGTGAAGCCGGTAGCGCTCGGGCAGCCCTTTCCCCATGGCTGGGAGTGGGAGGGAGGAGGGGGAGGAGTTAGGGCGGGGAAGGGGCGGGGCTGGGGGGGTGGGGAAATGGGCGGGGCCAGGGCCCGTGGAGTGTCCTCTTTTTTTATTTAATAGATATGGTAACCCTAGTTTGATTGCCGAAAAGCCGGACATGTCCGGGAAAAACCGGACGTATGGTAACCCTAATCACAATGAACAGTAAAAGCAACACATGGGAATCATTGGCCAGTCTTCACATGGGCTTGAGAAGTACACCATATCACATTCAGTCCAGTCAGCCACTTTGTTGAACCTTGCCCAATCCCCTGCAAAACTTGTTTCAGCAATCTTCCCCTGCTCATCTCACCCACATGTCCTGCAAACTCAAGGTTTGTACTTCTGATCGTCTTGATGATATGAAGTATCACTCCATGGTTATGCTGTAAATTCAAGTGACTATCTCTTCACTAGTCATGTGTGACATATAGCTAACACCCCGCAATCACCTGTAGTATTTCAATGCAACAGCAGAAAGCCTCTTACTCTCCTGTTTCTTTAGCATCCATGGCTTGCATTTTTATAGCAAGATGCTGAAGACAAGAGACTGCAGCAATTTCATTTTACACTTCATAGCAATACCCTTGCTTCTCCAAATATGGCTGAGCATCACTAGAGCAACAGTTGCAAGTCCAATTCTGTGTCAGATCTCTAAGCAAAGATTTAGGCCTTGATTATACAAATACTTAAGCATATGCTTAACTTTATGGCAATGACAATGAAACTACTAACATGCATAATGTCATGGTAAGCATGTGTTTAAGTCTTTGCCTGATCAAGAGCTAACATATTATGTTCTTTCAGTTTCAATACTCTATGCTGGTATTATTAACACAGATAAAGAAGTTAGTTAAAAGAAAATCTACATTGATCCTGATAGTGTCCTTTTAGAGCAAGTGGAGTTTGGATAACATTCCTTTAATTACTCCTGTTTTTCTCCCCCTTAAAATTAAGATGCTTATGCTATTGTGTAAAGCACAGAATTGTCATTTGGTCCTGAAAGCAGTCTTGAAAACAAAGTGTGTTATCTCAAAGTCATTGACAGCCATAAATGAAACTTTTAAAAGATGCATTCAAACTGTACAGTGAAAGAGTAGGCTTGTAATCCAAAACATCTGTTTGGTATAACAAGGTCTAAGATATTAGAAGACAATAACAGCAGGTTGAAAATAAAGAGATGGAAAGGAAGCAATAGTCACAGACACATAGTGTAGCTTGAGGCAATCCAAGGTTCTTTGAGTCATGTCTCGCTAATGATAATTTTAAGGACACTACTGAATATGATCAGTGTGTTTTGAGAGGCAAGGCATAGATCAGCAATGATACCTGGCAGAAAAGAAACTGAGATGAATTGGCACAAGAGAAAGCTTTAGTTCAGTTAATCAAAGTGTCTGTTTAAAATACTTTTGATTTGTGGCTTTGGTATCTGGCTGTTGTAGACATCTGCTTCTATTTTTCAGCCAATAGTCTATGAAAGAATAAATAATTTGGTAGTGTCTGGAGTGATAGTCAAGATCACTGGTTTTAACACTTTGATCAGCCTCTCTTTGTTGGCCAACTGGGCTTTATCAACCATTAGGGACATTAATTTCTCTGACTTGTTTTTTTCAATATGGTTTCTCTGCAACTGCTCTCAAGGAGTTAGGGGCAGGTGGTCAGAGTTATCAACAGAAAAATCACATCAACTAGCCTGTAGTTTAAAGGGACTGTTATTTCCCAATTTGCCTGTCTGCCATTCTGGCAACGTAATCTATGGTTGTAAATTTTGATGGGTATGGTGAGTCCCATAAAAAATGTGGACCCAGCCCCTAGTTCTCACTTCTCGCCTAAAGGAAGGTGCGTTTTTGATGAGTATGCATAGACTTTAAGACCAGAAGGGGCCATGTGATCATCTAGTCTGACCTGCATAAAACAGTCCATAGAATTTCACAGAGTAATAATACTTAACTCTTATATAGCACTTTTCACTACTAGGTTTCAAAGTGCTTCACAATCTTTAGTGAGTATCTCCACTACACCCTTGTGAGGTAGGGAACTATTATCCCCATTTTACAGAGGAGGAACAGGGAGACTAAGTGACTTGCTTAGAATCACACAGGAAGTCTGTGGCAGAGCAGACAAGAAGTAAACCTAAGTCTACCAAGTGCTAGGCTAGTGCCCTAGCCACTGAACTAGTGATATCTGCATCAACATGACTAACTTCTGGTTGAGCTAGTGCGCATCTTTTAGAAGGTACTCCACTCTTGGCATAGAGCTTCAAGTGATGGAAAAGCCTCTGATGAATGACCAACTCCCAGAATTTCCTGCAAAGATGTGCCTTCCTGAAGACCTGTCTTCATCTTTGTGATAATCTCAGCACTGATGCTCAGAGAACAGAGTAAATCCCTGGCTGTGTTTGGGAAGGTGAAACATTCACTGAAACTGAAGACCAAAGGCAGAGAGGCTTCATTCAGGCTACACTTCCCCATTGCACAAGTGCACACACATTATACATCTTCACTAGGAATGTTCTCAAGGTTGTGCATGTGATCAGGTGAAAAAGACAGGTCCTTTATACAGATTTCATTCCTTGACTGGAAAAAATAAGCCCCCACCTCTGAGTTGGGGAACAGAAGGGTCAACACAATCCAATTTCACTTTTTATACCCTATTATAGCCAGCTGCTTCTTTTCTGCCATTAGATTTATAGCCTCGCCCAACTGAGGTCCTAATCTCTCCATTTGACAATCCAGAAAACATGTTTGATTCCCTTCCTTCAGTCCAGGGAGGGAGTTTAACCCCTGACTTTCAAACCCTGAAAGAGGTTGTGGAAGTTCCAACACACTGTCCATTAAATATCATCAATAGAATGCCTTTAGGAGGATAAATTGCCACTTCTGAACCAGTCCAGGCTGACCAAACTTCTAACAAACAGGTTTTCTCCAAAGCCATCTTAAAATAACCATCATTTCCAATGTCAGTTTACATTAACCAGTCCCATCATTAACCATGTGGTCTCCGACCTAGGCAAGAGGAAGAATTACCAAATAGATTTTAAACCCTAGTTAGCTATCCCAGTCATGTTTCTGGAGCAACATTTCTCCCTTTAGACATCCTCCTGTCATCTGAGGAGCAAGCCTTCATAGGAACTATGATTATGTCCAAAGAGTAAGGGAGGTGTTAATGCTGCCAGAAGGACATCAGCTGGAAACAGCAGTATATAGGCCTTATCTCAGAAGTATATGCACCACTCCTCAGGCCCTTTCACCTCAAGTTAAAGGTTTGGCTATTTTCTCTTCAAATGCAGGGATCACACAATATCAAATTGAAAGCAATTAGTGTGTGATGTTCTCTCAGCAGGGGCAGATGTTTCTACCTGTGAAAAGACTATGGTTCAAGGGCACTGTGTTTTTGTTGATTTATTTAAAAAGACAATTCTATCAAATATCTACTTGAAATAACAAGTATTACTAATCACGGTACTTTGCATTTAAATAGCGCCTTTCACCAGAGGATCTCAGAGTGTTTTACAACCATTGAGACATATGCTATTCTCTGTGTGGGAAAGTTTAGCAAAATACGCTGGAATGCAGCCATCCCACAGTAGCAAATGCTGGAGAAAAAGGGCACACAATGAGAGCTAAGGTTTGTGCACCTATTTTTGTACAGATGAGGGACTTTCTAGAAGATTTGACCTCATGCCATTAGAATACACACAGGCCCTGAAAGGTTGCCTGGTGCAGCATGGGACGGATCTGGAAGGATCAATTTGAGCCAGTGTAGCTCATATAGCAGCATTTGTAGTTACAGTGATACTGCAACTGTGTAGTGTGACATGCTGGTTAACACCACGCTTAGCACTAGGCCTTGACTTCCTTGCTAAAAAAAAACCTTGTATTTTTTTACTTTGGCAAAACTAATGCATGTGAGCTACCCCAAGTGACAAAACAGTGAAGAAAAGGCACTTTAGTCTTACTGTGAGGTAAATTTGGTGAGATCAGTTCTGTATCCCTGCCACAAGGTAAACACCAGACCCGTAGCACTGACCTCACCAAGTTTGCCTCATGGTAAGATTAAAATGCCTTCTATTCACTGTGTTTTTTGATCTTGGGGTAGCTTATGTGTATTAATTATCCCAAGGTAAAAAAAAAATACATCTTTTTAGCAGTGAAGATAAGGGCTTACTCAGAAAAAGTGCAATCATAAGAGTTGTGCATGTTGTGTGCCACTGCAAACTTTTGTGTCTAGATGCATGATGTATTAGAGGCAAGCTATGAGAGGGAATAGTGCTGGCAGTGCAATAATGTTGCAGTGTAGAGAAGGCTTAAGCTGGCAGTGAAGGAGAGCAGCAACTGTGCAGCATTTATTCTTCTTTACCTTACACACTGAGGAAAGTCGTTCATGGGGATGGGGCAGGACAGGAGTTGGAGAGGGAGCAAGAGAGCAGCTGCTGGACATGGCATGCTCTTTTTGGGTGTCGGATAATTTCCACACAGAATTTAATCCAGGATTTAATGTTGGTTCAGCCAGCAGTAGCTCCCTCAAGCGATTACACTCCAAAGAGGAATTCTGCCGCAGCTACTGGAAGACACCAAATAAGAAAAAAGTCCAGGCAGTTGCGTGGAAGCTCTTGGCTTCTATGGTGATGATTCTGACTCCTGAACCTATCCTGAGATCCACAGATCACAGGAGACATGCAAATTTAGAGAACCCCTTGCCACAGGGCTAGAGTGCAAATCCTATCACCCAGATCAAAGAACTGGAGGAAACTCACAGTTTCCAAGACCCTCCACAGGGATAGCTTGTGACCCACTGTTTCAGTGACTACTGAAAGAAAATTCTCTTTAAATCACTGCAAACAGCTTCCACGTGTCACAGTTTTACAAACCAATGTGTTTCTGCTCACATAAAATGTCACAAATGACACAATTATAAAAATAGTCCCAATGCCATTAAAACTGACAGGATATAAAATTTTCTCTGTTCTATAACTTGGATATAAACTGAAAGCTAAGAAGACAGCACACATTTCTGCACTTGAAAAATATCCACCAGAATCTTCTTTCAGGGACAGCTTGAAAAGACAAATTGTACTGGAGTCTCTCAATATGTCATAGTAGAGAACAGCTTCTAAGATGTTGAGAGAAGCTTTTGAATGAATCATATATCATTTTATCTTAGAATTTATAAATCCTGCTAGTTCAGGGTTTTTCCCCCCCTCACAGTATCAGAAACACATCACACAACCATGACCCAGTACATATTACCAAACTAACCATCCAAACAAAGATGGAGTACCTCAGTTGTGCATTTATGTATATTCCCATCTCAAACATCTCCTACTTCTAGGGTGACCAGACAGCAAGTGTGAAAAATCAGGACAGGTGGTGTGTGTGTGGGGGGGGGGTAATAGAAACCTATATAAGAAAAAGACCCAAAAATCGGGACTGTCCCTATAAAATCGGGACATCTGGTCACCCTACCTACTTCTCTCTCCAAAACTGAAACATCCAGGGCTTAAATTCTCAGAGATTATTTCCCAGAACGCCCTCCCCTTCCCCCCCATTTGGGACTTGGAGCTTCAGCCCTGTGGGAGGTGCCAGGGCTCAAGGCTTCTGCCCCACGGGGGGCCTTGGGCTCAGGACTTTCAGCCCTGTGGGAGGGGCTGAGGCTACAGCGGGTTTGAAAATATTTACTGGAGCTCTGCTCTGGATTGCTCCAGCTGAATTTAAGCCCTGGAAACATCCCTATGGAATGGAGAGTAGAAATGTCCATGCTCCAGACTGAATTGCAGCTGACCCAACCAGAATTTCTCTTAGGACTCTAGGGGTATGTCTACACTACGGGATTAATCCGAATTTACAGAATTCGAATTTTGGAAACAGATTGTATAAAGTCGAATGTATGTGGCCACACTAAGCACATTAATTCGGCGGTGTGCGTCCATGTATCGGGGCTAGCGTCGATTTCCGGAGCGTTGCACTTGTGGGTAGTTATCCCATAGCTATCCCATAGTTCCCGCAGTCTCCCCCGCCCATTGGAATTCTGGGTTGAGATCCCAGTGCCTGATGGGGCAAAAAACATTGTCGCAGGTGGTTCTGGGTACAGCCTCACCCCTCCCTCCATGAAAGGAACGGCAGACAACCGTTTCGCGCCTTTTTTCCTGGGTGAATTCTGCAGACTCCATACCATGGCAAGCATGGAGCCCGTTCAGCTCAAGACAGCAGTCATGAACATTGTAAACACCTCATGCATTCTCGTGCAGTTTATGCTGAACCAGGACCAGAAAAACGAGGCGAGGAGGAGGCGGCGACGGCAGCGCAGCGACAAGAGTGATGAGGACATGGACATGGACATGGACATGGACACAGAATTCTCTCAAACTGTGGACCCCGGTGCTTTGGAGATCATGTTGTTAATGGGGCAGGTTCTATCCGTGGAACGCCGATTCTGGGTCCGGGAAACAAGCACAGACTGGTGGGACCGCATAGTGTTGCAGGTGTGGGACGATTCCCAGTGGCTACGAAACTTTCGCATGCATAAGGGCACTTTCATGGAACTTTGTGACTTGCTGTCCCCTGCCCTGAAGCACCAGAATACCAAGATGAGAGCAGCCCTCACAGTTGAGAAGCGAGTGGCGATAGCCCTATGGCAGCTTGCAACGCCAGACAGCTACCGGTCAGTCGGGAATCAATTTGGAGTGGGCAAATCTACTATGGGGGCTGCTGTGATGCAAGTAGCCAAAGCAAGCACTGAGCTGCTGCTACGAAAGGTAGTGACTCTGGGAAATGTGCAGGCCATAGTGGATGGCTTTGCTGCAATGGGATTCCCTAACTGTGGTGGGGCGATAGATGGAACCCATATCCCTATCTTGGCACCGGAGCACCAGGGTACCCAGTACATAAACCGTAAGGGGTACTTTTCAATGGTGCTGCAAGCACTTGTGGATCACAAGGGACGTTTCACCAACATCAACGTGGGCTGGCCGGGAAGGGTTCATGACGCTCGCGTCTTCAGGAACACTAATCTATTTAAACGGCTAAAGCAAGGGACTTACTTCCCGGACCAGAAAATAACTGTTGGGGATGTTGAAATGCCAATAGTTATCCTTGGGGACCCAGCCTACCCCTTAATGCCATGGCTCATGAAGCCATACAAAGGCAGCCTGGACAGGAGTCAGGAGCTGTTCAACTACAGGCTGAGCAAGTGCAGAATGGTGGTAGAATGTGCATTTGGACATTTAAAAGGTCGCTGGCGATCATTACTGACTCGGTCAGACCTTAGCCAAACCGATATCCCCATTGTTATTGCTGCTTGCTGTGTGCTCCACAATCTCTGTGAAAGTAAGGGGGAGACCTTTATGGTGGGGTGGGAGGCTGAGGCAAATCGCCTGGCTGCTGATTACATGCAGCCAGACACCAGGGCGATTAGAAGAGCACACCAGGAAGCACTGCGCATCAGAGAAGCTTTGAAAACCAGTTTCATGACTGGCCAGGCTACAGTGTGAAATTTCTGTTTGTTTCTCCTTGATGAAAACCCACCCCCTTTATTGACTCATTCTCTGTAAGGAACCCTCCTCCCCCTTCGATCACAGCTTGCTTTCAAAGGAAATAAAGTCACTATAGTTTAAAAATCATTTATTCTTTATTAATTGATTATAAAAAGAGGGAGAGAACCCGGGTAGGGTTTGGGAGGAGGATCGGCGGGAAGGAAAAGGCCACTAAAAAAAGGTTAAAAAAATGACAGCCTTTTGCTTGGGCTGTACACTGTGGTGGAATGGGAGGGTGCACGGAGCCTCCCCCCCTGCGTTCTTACACGTCTGGGTGAGGAGGCTATGGAACATGGGGAGGGGGGTTATACAGGGGCTGTAGCGCCAGTCTGTGATCCTGCTGCCGTTCCTGAAGCTCCACCAGACGCTGGAGCATGTCTGTTTGCTCACGCAGCAGCCCCAGCGTTGCATCCCGCCTCCTCTGATCTTCCTGCCGCCACCTCTCATCTCGAGCATCTCTCCTCTCCTCACGTTGGTCCCTCCTGTCCTCACGTTCACTGGCATCTTTCCTATACTTTGAAACCATGTCCTTCCACTCATTCAGATGAGCTCTTTCACTGCGGGTGGATTCCATGATTTCCGCGAACATCTTGTCTCGCGTCCTCTTTTTCCGACGCCTTATCTGAGATCGCCTTTGGAACGGAGAGGGAGGCTTGAAAAATTTGCAGCTGCTGGAGGGAGGGAAAAAAGGAGAGAATTTTTTTAAAAGATACATTTTACAGAACAATGCTTATACTCTTTCATGGTGAACAACACTATTCACATTACATAGCACATGTGATTTCTGTGCAAGGTTGCATTTTGCCTCTTAATATTGAGTGCCTGTGGCTTTGCTGCTAGAGATCACAGACGCAGGTCCGGGCAACAGAATTTGGCTTGCATGAGGCCATGGTAAGCCACTGTCTTTCGGCTTCTGCGCCCTCCTTTCCCACATACCAAGCAAAGCCCGTTGACTGCTGCGGTTTTCCTGTTAACCTTCAGCAGCAGAAAACAAACTAACCCACCCCCCTCCAATTCTCTGGATGATCGCTTTATCCCTCCCCGCACCACGTGGCTGGTATCAGGGAAGATCCCTGCAGGAACCAAACTAACACCCCCCCCCCCCCCCACCATGAATTCTCTGGGATGATTGCTTTACTCCTCCCCCACCACGTGGCTGGTATCAGGGAAGATCCCTGCTAGCCAAATACGAAAAGCCCTCCCCCCCCCCCCCCACGCTTGGCTAACTGCAGGGAAGGATTTCTTTTCAGCCACAGGCAAACAGCCCAGTAGGAACGGCCACCTCTGTCCCCTTAATTAAATTCCCGTATTTCAACCAGGTTACCACGAGCGATATCACTCTCCTGAGGATTACACAGCGAGATAAAGAACGGATGTTGCTTGAATGCCAGCAATCAAACACCGGGACCATATGCTTTGTCATGCAATGATACCAGATTACTTGCTACTAGCATGGCATGGTCAAGTGTCCTACCATGGAGGACGGAATAAGGCTGCGCTGCCCAGAAACCTTGTGGCAAGGCTTTTGGAGTACCTCCAGGAGAGCTTCATGGAGATGTCCCTGGAGGATTTCCGCTCCATCCCCAGACACGTTAACAGACTTTTCCAGTAGCTATACTGGCTGCGAATGCATCCCAAGTCCTCAGGGCAAAGTAATCATTAAAAAACGCTTGCTTTTAAAACAAGTTTTATATTTTAAAAGGTAAACTCACCTGAGGTCCCTTCCATGGGGTCATGGTCTTGGATACTGGCTTGGGAGGGTTGGGAGACTACTTCAGTCAGGCTGAGAAAAAGATCCTGGCTGTTGGGGAGAACGGAGTGCTGTGTGCTCTCCGCAAGCTCGTCCTCCTCCTTCTCCTCCTCCTCCTTCTCTTCCCCGTCCACAGAATCCTCAGGTGTGGCTGATGAGATTACTCCTGCCTTGGAATCCACGGTCAGAGGTGGGGTAGTGGTGGTGGCCCCCCCCAGAATTGCATGCAGCTCGGCATAGAAGCGGCATGTCCGCGGCTCTGACCCGGAGCGACCGTTTGCCTCCTTTGTTTTTTGATAGGCTTGTCTGAGCTCCTTGACTTTCACGCGGCACTGATCTGAGTCCCTATTGTGGCCTCTCTCCATCATGCCCCTTGGAGATTTTTTCAAAAGTTTTGGCATTTTGTCTTTTCGAACCAAGTTCTGCTAGCACTGAATCCTCTCCCCATATAGCGATCAGATCCAGTACCTCCCGTACGGTCCATGCTGGTGCTCTTTTTCGATTATCGGCCTACATGGTTACCTGTGCTGATGAGCTGTCTGTGGTCACCAGTGCTCTCCACGCTGGGCAAACAGGAAATAAAATTCAAATGTTTGCGGGGGTTTTCCTGTCTACCTGGCCAGTGCATCTGAGTTCAGATTGCTGTCCAGAGCGGTCGCAATGGTGCACTGTGGGATAGCTCCCGGAGGTCAATACCATCGAATTGCGGCCACACTAACCCTAATTCGAAATGGCAATATCGATTTCGGTGCTACTCCGCTCGTCGGGGAGGAGTACAGAAATTGATTTTAAGAGCCCTTTATTTCGAAAGAAATGGCTTCGTTGTGCGGATGGATGCAGGGTTGATTCGATTTAACGCTGCTTAATTCGAATTAAACTCATAGTGTAGACCAGGCCTAGGGGGCATATGCTGCAGTGGTAGAGCTGCAGGTGCAGCATACATTAAACTGGCTGCTGCAGAGAGAGGGGTAACATGACCCCACCACCATAGAAGAACATGATAGGCAGACACTAGGAGTCTGAACAGAGAGGCAGGGCTATTCTGCTGACTCGTGCAAGCCCAATGGATCTCATTTGCTCCAACATGGATGGCGGATATAAAAGGCCAGGGGAGACTAAACCTCCTCAAACAGGATGTAGCACATCTCCCTTTGGAGGCATGCCGCCAGCCTGCTGCCTTTGGAGTGCTGCTGCCAAAAAGGTGCCCGGGCCGTGGCCCTGCCCAAGCTCCGCCCCAAGCCTCCCCTCCTGCATCTTGCTCTTCCCCCATGGCCCTGCCCATGCTGCTCTTCTTCCCGCTCCCGGTCCGCCTCTTCCCCCGAGGCCCCTCCCGTCTGCCATTCAGGGGCCAGTGCTAGTTAAGCTGGGTGGCTGAGCAATACCAACTGCAATGGCCAGGACAGGAAGATCCCCTGCCACCTCCACCTGGTGCATAGCCCTTCAGAGCATTCTGGTAAGCAGCAGGCAGCAATTAGGGGTGCCTGAGGGCTGTGAATCCTCCCCACCCAGTTTTTGTACTTGCTCAAAGTTCTGTGAGGGATGGGGGGGGGGGACTTCTCGGGGGAGGGTAGGGTGACCAGATGTCCCGATTTTATAGGGACAGTCCCGATTTTTGGGTCTTTTTCTTATATAGGCTCCTATTACCCCCCACCCCCGTCCCGATTTTTCACATTTGCTGTCTGGTCACCCTAGGGGAGGGGGCAAAAAGGTGCGAGTGGCAGGCCCTTTGGGGGAGCGGGTGAAGAGGCGTGAACACTGGGTAGGTAGGCTTCAGGGGAGGGGCGAAGAGGTGGAAGCGGAGAGTGGGGGTGCTTGAGGGAGAGTGAAGAAGGGTGGAAGCGGAGAGTGGGGGCGCTTGAGGGAGGGAGGGAGCAGCAGGCGGGGGGGCCCGCCTGGGAGGGAGGGGGCAAAGTAGGGTTGCCAACTTTCTAATTCCACAAAACTGAACACCCTAGCCCTACCCATTCCCCCTTCCCTGCCTCTTTCCTGAGGCCCCGCCCCTGCTCACTACATGCTCGCTCTCCCCCACCCTCACTCACTTTCACTGGGCTGGGGCAGGGGGTTGGGGTGAGGGCTCCAGCTGGGGGTGCGGGCTCTAGGCTGGGGCCATGGATGAGGGATTTGGGGTGCTGGAGGGGGATACAGTTTTGGGGGGGGTTCAGGGCGGTGGCAGGGGGATGGAGCTCGGGGTTGGGGCATGGCTTTCCTCAGGCGGCTCCTGGTCAGCGGTGCTACAGGGCTAAGGCAGGCTCCCTGCCTGTCCTGGCACCTCACTGCGACCTGAAAGCGGCCAGCACGTCCGGCTCCTATATGGGGGGGCGAGGAGGCTCCTCATGCTGCTCTTGCCTGCAGGCACCGCCCCCCCAGCTCCCATTGGCCGGTTCCTGTCCAATGGGCGTGCGGAGCAGGTTCTCGGAGCAGGGGCAGTGCAAAGAGCCCCGTGGCCCCCCCGCCTAGGAGCCGGACCTGCTCCGGGGTGCAGTGCAGTGCCAGGACAGATAGGGACTGGCCTGCCTTAGCCCCACAGCACCAGTGACCGCACTTTTAACGACCGGTGACTCCCCCATACTTCTAGGGAGCATGAGTTCAGTTATATAAGTCAACTAGTCTATGAAAAGAGAGCCTTTGTGTAAAGTGGTCATAGGCCAAAGGGATGCCTACAGCCAACAGGAGGCAAAAGGTTTGTTTTGCGTGCTGTGAGGCTGGCCATATAAAGAGGCATTGCCCTCTTTTAAAAGGGCAGAGTAGGAAAGAGGAAGGCATGGACCACAGTGGGACAGGAAGAAGGGGGTTGCTAGATAAATTGATTGGGACAGAAGGGGCCCAGGTTGAAATGGGAATGACCAAGAGGTGAAACAGGCTACTGTGGGGGTCCAGCCCAGACCCCAGAGAAAAAGTGTAGAGATGCAATGGAGGAAGAGAACAGGCTGTGGCTCATGGCCAGCGACCTAAGACATGAAAGGGGTGACCTGAGAGCCCAGCTGTGAGAGGTAAGGAGTAGCTGATTTAGAGAATACCTGCCCACCCCTGGGTTGCAGTCTTGAGGGGGAAGGTGTATGATGGGGTGGACTTCTCACACTAGCCCTTCAAGAGCTGAATTAGGCCAGGTGGGCCCAATCAGCTAATTAGGCTGCAAGCTGGGGCGATTTAGGCTGGAGGCAGCTGATTAAGGACAGGCTCATCTGTGCAGGAACAGGCAGGACCTGTATAAAGCCAAGTAGCTGGGTGAGTCGAGGCAGTTGGAGGCTGGTAAACCCAGAGAGGAGGAAAGCCAGATATGTAGGAAGAAGCCCAGGAAAACAGCAGCAAGAGATAAGACTGCACAGGGACTGTGGCTGTTTGTTATAGGGTCTCTGGGCTGGAACCATAGGCACCAACTCTGTGGATGCTCTGGGGCTGGAGCACCCACAGGGAAAAATGGTGGGTGCTGAACACCAGCAGCCCCCCATCAGCACCTCCTTCCTGCTGGTAGCCCTGCCGATCAGTGCCTCCCCTCCCTCCCAGTGCCTCCCACCAGCTGCAATCAGCTGTTTTGTGGGGGGGTGGTGTAGGAGGCTGAGGGGAAGAGTGAGGATGTGGCATGCTTGGGGGCAGGGCTGGCTCCAGGCACCAGCTTGGCAAGCAGGTCCTTGGGGCGGCCACTCCAGAGTGGGGCAGCAGGTCCAGCTATTCGGCGGCAATTCGGCGGATGGTCCCTCACTCCCGCTCGGAGCGAAGGACCTTCTGCCGAATTGCCGCCGCAGATTGCGATTGTGGCTTTTGGGGGGGGGGGGGCTGCTTGGGGCAGCCAAAACCCTGGAGCCGGCCCTGCTTGGGGGAGGTGGTGGAACTGGGTGGGAAGAAGGGGGAGAGGTGGAACTGGGAGGCGAGAGGGGGTGGAGTGGGGGTGGGAAGGGGTGGGGTGGGTCCTTGGGGGAAGGGGTGGAGTGGGGCCTGGGGAAGAGCCAGGGGTCTAGCACCCCACTGCACTTTGGAAAGTTGGTGCCAGTGGCTGGAATCTGGTGTAGAAGGAAGACCCAGGTTACCCTACCAGCCACTGTGGAGTGGCAAAGGATGTTGGAGGTGCCAGCCAGCAAGTCTGGAAAGACTGAATTTTCCCGAAGGGGAGGACTGTAGCGACCTGGCTGGAGGGCCAAGTCATGGAGAGGAAGCTGCAGACCTGGGAGTGAGCAGGTCAGCAGAGCAAGACAAGATGTGAGAAAAAAACACCGGAGGGAGAGCACAAGCTGGCAGAACTAATCCCCGGGACAGCTGGCAGGAGGTGCCGCTCATGGTGAGTGGAACCTGTGACGGGGGAAACAGAGGGAAGTGTGATAGTTTGCCACAGTAGCCATGTGCTTGGAAACCTTGAAGGGTGATATCCTGGAATTACCCTAGAAAGTAGGAATTCTAGCGTCATAGGTATTTTCTCTGGTCATTGGCCTTTATTTGAGAGTTTGGTATTCAGCTCCTGTACATTAGGTGGTAGCAGGGATGGCAGGTTTGTATAATTTTTAGTGGTGTCCAGAACAGGTCCAAGTCTTCTCTTCTCCCCCCCCCCCCACCTGCCTTGTAAGCCAATTTATATATTTTTTTAAAATAATGTAAAAATGTGAGGGCTCTGGGGTGAGGCTGGTGATGAGGTGTTTGGTGTGTGGGAGGGGCTCAGGCAGAGGGTTGGGGTGCAGGGGTGAGGGCTGTGGGTGGGGCTGGAGATGAGGGGTTTGTGGTGTGGGAGGGGCTCAGGGCTAGGGTAGAGGATTAGGGTGCGGGGGGGTGAGGGCTCTGGTTGGGAGTGCAGGCTCGGGGTGGGGCAGGGCCGGGGATGAAGAGTTTGGGGTACAGGCTGGCTGCCCCGGGGCTGGGGCCAGAGAGGAGGACTCCCTCCCCCCAGCCCTCTCCCCACCAGCAGCAGCGAGCTCCGGGGGAGGGGCTCCCCTCATCCCCCAGCAGCAACTCACCTTGCACCACTGTCACTGCGCATGCTCCTAGGGCCCCTCTCAGGTCCAGGAAGACCCCTCATCTCCCCTGCGTTGGGTGCTGGGGGAGGGGGGCTGCCATCACATGTGCGCCTCCTCCCCTACTGCTGCCCCTCACTGTAGCCTCACTGTGCTGGTGAACACTGCAAAAAGGAGAACAGCGAGTCTCGTGTTACACAAGCTCACCATACTATTTGAGGGAAAGAAGGGATGATCCATAGGATGTCCAAATCATCCATGTGCTGCTAAAGACACTGGAGTCAGTCTATGGTGATACAAGACACTGTGAGTGTTGTTCAAGTTTAGATAAGGACCATAGGTCACATCTCTACCTCCTGCAGTAGGATCCAGTGAGGTGAAATTTCCACAAGGGTCTCCTCACCATTTTTTCTGGACTATTCCCTCTAGTGTTAGGGCTGTCAGAAAAATAAAATAACGGTAGATGATTTCTCAGGTAAATAGAATTATTTTGGGTTTTAGAGTGGTTTATAAGGTGGCAAAGTTGTTTTATTCCATTGTTGATGCTCCTGTATTCTCACTATACAAAGCTGCTGAATGTGCTACAGTAAACAGAATTTTTGATTACATCACTGCAGGAGTGCTTCTTGTCATTGTACCTGCGGACATTCAGTCAGGGAAAAGGCACTGTCGGCACAAACAGTCTTTTAAAAAAAAATATCCCACCAGAGGTTCTGTTTTGTTCCTGGATGTTCATATGCTCATGGGAAGTGTTTTCACAGACTGACTCTGAAGAATGAATCTTGGTTTTTGAAGTGTTTGGGAAATATTGAAAGACAAAAATCTTCCCTCGCTTAAACACAGCTACATCTGCAAACATCCTTTTCAGAACATCCAGAAGATTTAGTTCCTCTACTTCACAAACCATTGTTTCTGTCATGTATGTCCTTTCCGTAACTTCTCTAAATGTGAGCAAGTTTTCCATTCAGAGGTCAGTTGCAGCAAAAATACAGGAGGCTTTGTACTAGATTTAAAAAACAAAAATGCAACTTCATGACCGCTAAATGTTGGACCATAAAAAAGGAAACAAACAATTTCTATTTTTGTATCCTAAATGTTTAGTTTTGTTTTTTATTTATTTGGGCCTATGTCAGTAGCAATTTCTATCATCCAATTTCCGTTCAGTGGCCTATGAGAAATATGTTGGAAATTTCTGACCAGCTCCTGTTGGACAGGTGCCCACAGCACAAAAAACTTCACTTTGAGATCCTGATTATTAGTCTCAGCAGAGAGGCCAAGAAGTGAAAAGGAATGAAAACTGATCTGGCCTTACAGCTATAGTGCCATTGAACACAGTGGAGCACTAGCAATTTACACTAGCTGAGGATCTGGTCTCGAGAGAGCTGGGGAGATACTTGTTCTGGCACTGGGGATATGTTGCACTTGTTCTGATATTCTAGCTTCTTTATGTGCACTAAATCCACTGATATTTTTTCTTAAATGTTATTTATTCACTTAGATGACAAAATCAAAAAAATACCAGCAACTTAATGGTTAATGGAACCACTGATACCACCTTAATTAGAGCAGTGTAAACGCATCTCTATAATTACTGGTAATGCTTATCTTTGTTTCTCATACTACATTCAACCAATGAGGTAGGGCCTCCAGCATGAGAGGAAAAGTGGGCATCTGGATCTGTTTGAATGAGTGACGTCTAACGGAGTTATCACACTAATGCAGAAATGAGTCATTTCAGAGCACACGCTAAATCAATCTTCAGGCAACCCACCTGGGAAAACTAGATGCCAGAATGCCAATAACAAGCACAACAGGAAAAATGTATTTTGTGAAGGTGGGGACGGTGAGAGAGACAAGCTTTTGAGCTAACAGAAGTTGGCCCAATAAAAGATATTACCTCACCCACCTTGTCTTTCTAATATCCTGGGACCAACACAGCTACAACACTGCATACAAAAGAAGAAGAATGAAATTCTAAACTGCGTTCTGACCCCCTAAATTATAGGGAGGACACTCATCTGAGATGTTTATGATGTAAGGAGATGTCCTCGGAATGTCCACTATGTTACCTTTTTTGGATAGGAAGCCTAATTCAGTTAATACTTGCGTTGGGCACCTGCCACAATGAGATGCCAGCATAAGCGTGTCTGCATAGGCTATCTAGCAGTTTGGACAATCCAATACCGAGATTATCCAGGAACAAATCAGGACCTGTATTGGTGAGGCACTCTCCATCCTCTTGATAAAGCTTGACTGCATTCATGACTCCAGCCATGTTGATACCTTCTGGTTCAGTGGTGGGCAACCTGCAGCTCACGGGCTGCAGCCGGCCCACCACTGTTCTGGTTGGACTTTCCCCCTGGCCCTATCCACCTTTTGTGGGTGGACTGCAGTCCACCAAATCCCGCAGGCCATCATCTCCAACCAAATTATCCCCATACCAGGAAACAAATCTGCCAGCAGTCCAATATTCCTTTAAGCCTTCTGAATCATCTTGAGCCTAGAGCATGTTCCCAGGTTGTTCTCGCCACGGTGAATAATGACAAAATCACATCCTACCCAAGACCAGGCTGTGAACCTCTAACTGAATTACATGCTATCTTCTATGCCCCATGCACAAGGCTGTGCCCACAAACCCATATTCTCAGCCTAGAGTGTGCACCATTACGCCCTATATGATCGACATGGAAGGAAGCAGATATGGTTAAAAGCTATAGTACTTATGGCCCATCACCTGTGTTGGCCTCCCATCAGGCAACTGCATGTAGGACATATAGGCCCTGGATTGCCAGTGTTTTATAGCCTGGAGCTCTCATGCCCACAGACCCAACTGAGTAGTGACTCTTGCAGCTCCTATTTGGGAGTGGGAGCCATACTCTCTGGGTGGCAAGCTCCAAAATGACAGTCCCTCCCTAAACACTCCCACAAACTGGAATTTGGTTAGGAAGGAACAGTTGCCATGCTTGAACAGGGGACCCCCACTGGGGGCCATTGAGTCACATATGCCCACAGTGCCCGAACAGGTCACAGGTTCCCTTCACCACAGTGGAGTGGAGCAATAGCCTTGCCAACCCCCAATTTGATCAGTTCTTGACCTGTGGACTGTGAGTCAGATGGAGTCTGCTTCATGTTCTATAGTTTGATAGCCCATCTGGAAGTGTCCCCTGGCTGAAGGGACCAGCTCACTGACCTGGAAGGCGCTGAAGAAAGCCAACAGAAAAGCTGCCTTGAAGAGTACAGCCTAATCCCCCACCCCCACATGGCAGATCTGAGGAAGAACCTTAACTAATTTCCTAAGGACGTGCAAGGTCATCGGCATTCTGGCATCACTCAGTGTCCCAGCAGCCTGGGCCCAATCCTCCAGCATCCTGCAGACCATGAATCCCTGACAGGGATCTGAAAGACCCACAGACCTGCAGTAAAAGGCATCCTGGCTATCTGCTTAGCTATTGTCAGCGGTGCGAGCCCCTGCCTAAGTAGTGAGATCACAAACCAACAAATTTGGGGTATAGGCTAGGCCATGGATAGACCCACAACCCCCTGGAATATACAAGAACTCCTCAAACACCATCATGTAAGCCAAAAAGGTGTGTGGTTTAAGTGGTCTCTTGGCCATGGATACTGCTTCTAACAATCAAGATTCCATGGGGCTGCTGATATCTTTTCAGGCACCTCCGCAGACTCCAGTTCTCAGAATTTGTCAACCTGCAAACGAGAAGCACCATAGGCGATGCCATTGTTATGCCCACGTACATGCTTGACAGTGAAATGAATATTAGAGAGACAAGGGGGGTGAGGTAATATCTTTTACTGGACCAGTGGAGAATGAAAGGCCTCACCAACCTCATTACCCTGGCAGATTTAGCAGACTGAGAGTCCACTATATGGACAACCTCTTGATTGTGGCATCAAAACCTGACCATCTCGTCCCTGAACTCCCCATCCCAGAAGATAACTACCACCAGAATGAGGATGTTCCTCAAAATTGCAGCTTCCATCCACTCCCAGGGCCACTCCCAGGCACTCCAGTGCCTCTGAAATACAAGTCAAAAGCTCTCACAGCTGTTGCATCTGAGTGGACCTGCAGATCAACCTCAAACATGTAAACAACCCTCCAGATGGACATGCCTTTACAGTGAATGAGGAAATGGTGCCAGGTCTTCCTTCATCTCCAGAGTGACCCTTATCAAATGGTGTGGGGTCTGTGCCCCAATTGTCACAGTAGCAAACTGCATGCAGAAGGCATGCCTGGGTGCTATGACTTTGCACAGAAAATTCAAACGGCCCAATAGAGATTGGAGATCCCTCAGACAAACCTCTTTGGTCCTGTTGATACTGACAGCCATATGGTTTTGTGCTGTGAGCTTGTCCCCAAGAAGGTGGGACTGCCCTGGACTGTATCGAGCTCAATGCTAAAGTATGTCATGTGGTAGCAGGGCTTTCAGTTTTTTTTTCATTAGCTAAGAGCACACCCAATTCTCCCATCTGCTCCTGAAAAACCCAAAGCAGCCCTCATACTCGCCTGACCTGGCCCTCCACACAAACAAGAAATTGTCCAGATAATGCATTACCTCTGGGTGCCTCCTGACCACCCAGTCCAGCATTGTACTGAATTTTTCCAAGGCTGCCCACAAAATAGCACAGCCTTTGGGCATTTGTCCACATAAAACTGACAATCGGAGGGGGGGTGGGGGAAGCCCAAGAGGTCAAAGTCTGCTAGATAGACCAGGAGGCAGAAGGCTAACTTTATGTTGGTCTTTGAAAGCAAAATAGCAGGACTGCATGAGTTGATCATGTGCACCACTGTGTTGAATGATGCATAGCACACGGTGCACTGCTTGGGGTTAATTGCATTGTTTACTGATCCCCCTTTAGGGTATGAGAGATGGTGAATGAGGTGACAGTCACCAGATACTTTCTTAAGAAAAAGGGGAAATATGGAGATTAGATAATGATATTTGTCGGAAAAGACCTGCATGCTTGCCCAAACTAGTCTCCTTTTTGGATCTTGTCCCTGCTGGGCCCCCTATGCCATGATATGCACCCTCTCCCCTTCATAGGGGATCCTAAAATCCTGAACAAAACAATCCCACAAGTATATCGCTTTCTCCTTCTTGAGACTATCCCTTAAAAGGGGGGCTAAAACACCCAAGTTAATTGGATATGTTGCCTTTTTCAGCCATGTTGGCCCAAGCCCCACTCTGCATGGGCTTGGGCTGCTGCCCACATTCCCTGGGGAAGATGCACTTAACACGCCAGCAACCTGAAGATGTGTGCCCACTTCCACAATGCCCACATTCCTGCCAAAACCTACCCAATGCACAATTTTTTTCCCCTGTCTCATTGTATCCCAGCACAGAAGTCTGGGCTGGTCAGGCTTCAGTGCCTTAAGCTAAGACCTGTCCCCTTTCTCATGCCCTGACTTTATCAGTATATGTCCACTATTGGTGTAGGGTCCCGTTAAAGGGGGCCCTTGAGCCATGCTCTCTTGTCATAGTTCCTGATCAATTTTATCCCAATGCAAAGAGGCGTTCAGGGTGGCTCTCATTCTAACATGCTCATCATGCAAAAGCCCTGGAGTGCCTAAGAATGAATTATATGCCCTACATATAATAAGCAAATATTTCAGCAAAGGTCCATACATTGCCATAACTGCACCATCACCCACATGTAGGCTGCAATTCCTCTCTATGTTGGCGTGCCTCATCCTATCTTTTTCTTTCCTTTTGGCCTCATCCCTCTCCTCCATTACAGGTTCCCAGAACAGCAGGGAAAATATGTCCATATACTCAATCCGCCATATCTTCTCACGTGTTGATTTGAGAAGATGCACCACCAATAGATCAGAAGTGGCTGCATATGAGACCGTATTCAGATCAACATTAGTTTTTTGCATTGCCTTTCCTTCAGTTCCAACACTTGCCATTTCTCATTCTTCCTGTAAAATGCAGCATGAGCAGCAGCCATACTTCTGAGATTCATACTGTCGTCATGCCTGTGGAGAGACATAGTCCTGTAAACAGGTTTGTATTGAGATAATTTTCATGGGTGGCACAACATGCAGTTACAGGGCCTGGTTCTGCAAGCATGCATATGAGTATATTTACTCACATGTGCAGTCCCATTGGCTTCATTGTGACTACTTACATGTGTGTTTGCAGGATTTGGGCCCATAAGTGCTATGGCTCATCCATCTGAAAGGCTACTTGTTTTAATTTTGGAAGATGCTGCTGCTGTTTGTCCAGTGCCAGCTACACTGTTAATCACATAATATTATAGCCTTAAAGAGCCAGTCCTTCTCCGCCAACCCATGGCATAGTTTCTTTCTTTTGGGCTTTTCTTTGAGGTAGTTTGGGCTTTTCTTTGAGGGAGGTGGGGGCGGAGGGAGGGAAGGGTAGAAGAGGCGAAGATGGGAAGGATCAAGATTTTTGATAAATTATGGCACATTATTTACATTTTCTGACACTGGGCAACATTTGTCTTGAGTTCTTTTGTACAATTATACATTCAAATCCCAATCCTGCAAATACTCACTCATATGACATGAGCTTTCTTGACTGATGTGAGAAGTCATTATTATTCATTATTTCCATTAAGGTAGGGCCTACAATGTGCTAGGCACTGTCAGCCCATGTATAGTTAGACTCAGTCCTTTAACCCAAAGATGTTACAATCTATTGGCCCAACCCTGCAAGCATTTGGTGCTTAATCCTAAAAGGTGCAAATTAGGACAAGTGGGAGTTTAGGTCCCTAAGTAACTCTTAAGGAGTACTTAGCACTTCACAGGAGCAAGCCCTTAAACTCTTGAATGGGATTAGTCCCAGGAGTAAAGTTAACTATATGCTTGAGTGTTTGCAGATTTGGTCTCTAAGAATCATAGGACTGGAAGGGACCTTGAGAAGTCATCTAGTGCAGTCCCCTGCACTCATGGCAGGACTAAGTATTATAGGCAGGCAACATAAGAATGGTGAGGGGAAGAGGAATAAGCCATACAAAGGCTTTAAAAAGAACTGATATTTTTTAATATGAAGTACTTGCCAGTTGCCCCTCTGTTGAGCCATTATTAGTTGGCTCATAGATTGCAAGTGTCATGGTAAATGTGGACCTTGAGGAGCAATTTGAAGAGCGGTGGTTGTAGGGATCAGTTCAGGGAGGGCATTCCATATATAAAGGGTGGAGTGGAAGAAGTGGCAAATGGAAGTGGTTGAGGTTGATATCATTGGAGGAATGCTAGATAATGTGATAAGAGACAAGAGCAGATAATAGTTAGAACTCCCATTACAAAGGGAGGAAGCATGTTAGGCCAGGAGGAAGATAAATAGGCCTAGGACATTTTAAATCTTTTCCTTGCCACTTTAGCAAATGAAAGTGAATTATGTTTGGCTATGAATGGGTAGTTACGATTTTAAAATAGCTGGGTTCTTTCCTGACATTCACCTAGTTCAGTTTTTATTCTGAAATGCAAGCAGAATCTCATTATGTGATATATGCCCATGAAAAGACAATTCTTCCAGAGACTATATTATTATAGCAGCAAAAATTGCTCTCTTGTATTATTTCAATGATCACGATAATTTATATGGATTCTTACAACGCTCAACTAAGCTGGTCAATAGTGTCTTTAATGAATTTACAAAATTATAACATTGCTGTGCTAAATCAAACACAATATTAATGGATGCAGTTGCAACATATGCAATAGTACTGTACTCCTGAATCATCTAAAATGTTTGATTTTTACAGGTCCAGATCTTAAGCATATGTTAAATAGTGATAGGTGGTTAGGATAAAAGAAGAACTGATCTGAACCTTCATCAGAAACAGAACTAATCTGAATCAACCCAGTTAAAAACAAAACAAACTACAAACATTTTAGAACCTAATTGAATTTTATTATTTCCCATTCTCGTGTGCTTCTGCCCTTCCTGATTCTGACCTGGAGCCAGGTCATTCTTTCTCCCAGTATTTGTAGACCAAGTGAAACCAGGAAGCATATGAAATCTCAAAAGAAAATAGGTTCTGGCTAGATTTGTACCCCTGTTTTTTAGATGCAAGACGTTCTGGCAGTTCAGCTATTGTCTGGATTAGAATATGAAAGTGTTTATCTTGACCAAATTTATGTCTTCAGAATCCAGTAAATCTTTCATGCCTTCAATTCACGATAATGACTTTAAATGGATAGGAATAACAACAAAAACTGGATCAAGTTAACATGGGGGAGGAGGGTCATTATTTATAAGCTACCTCCATCCACTTCATTCAAGGAATTGTGCAGGAAGCACTGCTGCAGCAGTAGGGGGACAACACAGAGGCAGGGCCAACTCCAGGAACCAGCGCAGGAAGCAGGTGCTTGGGGCGGCCAATGGAAAAGGACGGCACGTCCAGGTCTTCGGCGGCAATTCGGCGGCAAGTCCCTCAGTCCCTCTCAGAGGGAAGGACCGGCCGCCGAAGAATGAAGTGGCACGGAAGAGCCGCCGCCGAAGTGCCGCTGATCGCGGCTTTATCTTTTTTTTTTTTTCTTCGCCACTTGGGGCGGCAAAAAAGCTGGAGCCGGCCCTGCACAGAGGGCACCCCAGTGCAGACTCCTACTTGCCTTTAATAGAGAAATGGACTGGAACAGGCACCTCTGGAACTAGGCCTGAGGAACCCTACCCTCTTTTGGATGCCCCCAGGGGTCAAACTATGAACTGCTACTGTTTTATCTTGAAGAGTAACTGCTTAAGCCACTGCATCTGGGTTATTTGCAACCTTTCTCTTTCTTGCCAATCCTAGTAAAATATCCCTTCACTGTAGCTATGTGCTTATTGGGACCTACCAAAACTCAGGCCTATCTAACTGCTAAAATGCCTTCAGCGCTAGCCTCTGAGTCATGGTACATCTGGCATTCTACAGAGTATCTTAAGAGGTTTCTAGCATCACAGCAGTGAGCAGTCAGTAATGGCAAGTGGATAAGTAGGAGATTATCTTTATCCATTTACAGAAGCTCCATGGTTATTAATTTAACGATAGTCCAAGCAGCACTTGCTTTATTGTATCAGAAAGTTGTTTGGCTCATCATTTAAACCAAACTGATGTCTTGGTGGAGGCTTGTCAACCCAATGGATCATCTAGGAAAGCCAAGGTTCTCTCCTTAATGCATGCTTTGGCTATTTGGCAGACTGGCTCTGTTATTCAGAGGAGCAAGTAAATGAGTTAAGAGCCCCAGGCTCCTTCTGTGGGTGAATTTGGCAGAATAAGAAGGAGCAGCAATATGACGCAACCACAGCCAAGGTTTGAAAACTGGCAACTTGAATTTTAGAGCCTTTGTGTGGAGCATTAAAACTGCACGCCTGTCTTGGGCTGTTCCAGAGAGATGAGGAGAGGCCTGGGCTTTGAAGTATTTAAAACAAACAAAGTTAAGAGAGAAAAATGGAGCATTGGGATCAGTGTGACTCCTGCATCACAGTTTGGAGGTGGTGGAGAGACCCACCCCACTTGCATCATAGCTACAATAGCCTATGTTAGAGTTCATCCTCTAGCACAGGGGTAGGCAACCTATGGCACCTGTGCCGAAGGCGGCATGAGAGCTGATTTTTGGCGGCACTCACACTGCCCGGGTCTTAGCCACCGCTCTGGGGGTTCTGCATTTTAATTTAACTTTAAATGAAGCTTCTTAAGCATTTTAAAAACCTTATTTACTTTACATACAACACTAGTTTAGTTATATATTATAGACTTATAGAAAGAGACCTTCTAAAAATGTTAAAATTTATTACTGGCACGCGAAACCTTAAATCAGAGTGAATAAATGAAGACTCGGCACACCACTTCTGAAAGGTTGCTGACCCCTGACTCTAGCACATCCCTGGGAGTTGTGGTCATTCAGAGCTCTGCAGGATGAGGCCCGTGATAATTTGGTTAGACTGAAATTCATTTGAAGCCATAGAGCCCATTTAGCTTTATTTCAGGCTGTTTACAAGCAATACATTGATGTTTTATACCTATCATGAAAGGTCTCATTTAAATTATTTGTGGTGTGGAAAAACAAACAAGCCATACACATAACTGAGTTGACTGAAGTGAAGATCTTGGAAGTGAATTTGATACGTATTTAGTGCAAATATCGAAAAGTTGACAAGGAGAAATTAAATATTTCACAGACACAAACTCTCAACTAATATGGATATCTTAATGGCATTTAAAACAATGAAACATTTTTGTAGAGTGAAAATGCATGAATTGAATCACCATACAACTTTAAGATCAATAAACATTCATTTTTGTTCCACCTGTACATCTGCATAATTTACTTTCTTTTAACTTCTCAATTCTTAAAGGTCCATTCTGCAAGATGATTTTAATAGTTTTTAGCTAATAAATGGATATATAATTTATATGCACAATCTTGTCAGCCTAACGCCTTGTCAGAATAGCAATAAGGTAATAGGATTGCTGTTGCAGTTAAATATGAATGATTTTTTTTTTAAATTTGGTAGTCTTCTCAGTGGGTACTGCAAAGAAACACTTAAACAGAGCTAGATAATCATTAGAAGAGTCTAAACTAGCTTTCAGAGTCAGACTACTAATAACAAAGAAGGAAAAAGAGGTAGTGTACATAATCTCCAGAATGCCTCTTTTAATATGACTGTAATTAACATAGCAAGTGCTTTGCAGAAGAGAAATTTCAAGATTAGATGTTAGGGTTTGTCTGAAACTAGTAACACTTTACAGTAACCCAAGGCCTATCCTCATACGTTTTGTTTATAGAAGCAGTTGGTACACTTTGTAAAGACCCACTTATCCATCCCAGAGAGACCAACTGGAACCTACACTATCTGGGTCCTTCTTGTACCTATCACCACAGTACGTGAGCACCCACTACGTGCCAGCCGACACTTCTGGCTTCCGTTCCTCCCTGACTGCAAGCTGGACTCCAGCTTTAGCTCTGCAGCCATCCCAATGGAACAATGTAGTGAGCATATATGCTGCACTCCAATGAACTCTACCCTGTTAGGAAAGCTGGAGAACAAGGAGCAGCTGCAGGAAGGTCCCAGCAGGTCACGAAGAAAAAAAATGCTGGGCACCTATTACAGCAAAATGTCAAATGGGAAACAGGAATGCTGAATTGCAGTTCTGTAGCCACAGACTCTCCAAGTGCATGTGGTGCTGATTGAGATGAATGGGAGCAGTTCACACCACTCAGAGCCATTGTTTCAGCTCTTTGTAGGCTTAGGCAGTGGGCATCACTGCATCAGTTTACACTCGATTACTGTTTTCTTCATAACCATAAGGCCTAGAGACTTATTTATTTTAACAAGTGAAAGCTGAGATTCCAAGGGAGAATTCTGAAGCAAGGGGTGATTTCCATGGCAAATTCTGCACCTGTGTAATAGGTGGAACCTTGCAGTTAACAGCCAACCCAGAACAGGTGCTCAAGCTGGCTCAACATGCATGGAAATTAATTACACTACTGCACAGGCCTGCTCAAATTCTGTGTTCCCTAACACTGCTAACCTGAGCATAAAATGAATAGGGGGGAAGTTTGGTGACCAGCACCCTTCTTTTATGAGCAGTAGAGTTCTTCAGCTCAGAATATTCCAGTTAATGTACTGGTGGTAAGAAATAGAGCATGTAAATGGCATACTGTCTGCCCCTCTCTCCCTCAATTCAATATCCATTCAGTGCCCCTTTAATCAATGAGTCTTGTACTGAACGTGCCCTGCTTTACAGAATGAATGTACAGCTATTTATCTAGAAAGTTAGCAAACTGGTAGGCAGCCCCTCATCTGGGTTTATTGAGTGATGTATAACACACTATGTGCCGTTGATCAAGAGCATTTCCCATTGGTTTAAAGACAGCCCATGGCTTTTTATAATCCTCTTACTTCCATCTGTTCACCTGGGTATCTGGACCTTCATTCTCTACAGGACATAGGGAAAGGTTAGGAGTTATTACTATGAATAGAGGTTCTTCATAATCAACAAGAGATTGAGACATTTACTACAGTACAATAAACATATCATTCATTTCCCTAGAAAATAGGGCTATAAAATGCAACTACAATATTCATCAGGAGCTCACATCACAGCTCTATTGTCCCTACATTCCCTGGCATTGGTAACGTGAACCGAAACACTGTTTCTGTATCATGGTGTGTCTCAATCGCAGTTTGAAAGAGATTTACTATAAACACAATGGATAGTAGTAGAAACAGCAAGTGCCCCCACTGTATTTGGAATATAGCATATTACTTCACTGCATGAGTGTTATGGTACGAGAAAAAGTGTAAAGAGTTATATCGTATTTCAGTAGGTGCCAGTTCTCATCCAGTCCATACTGTCCACTCCAGATACATGGTAGTTCTTCGTTTAGTCACATGAGAATGTGTTTAATCCTTCATTGTTTGGCAGAGTACTCTTGCAGTTTGTACGATTTAATTTCAGGAATTGTCCTAGTTCCTACGTGACCAATGCACAGTGCATTCCATTAAATCCAAACCCCTTTGCCTTTAGTGTACTTAGTGAAGGGCAGATAAGCAGCTAGGAAGTGAGTGACTCTTTCGTTTGGGTGTATGGAGTCCACAAGTAATTGCAGCAGCCTGAAATACCTTAAATTCACAATCTGATCTCTCATGACTTGACTGCATTTCACTCAGCAAGGGGGAGGGATACTCAGTGGTTTGAGCATTGGCCTGCTAAATCCAGGGTTGTAAGCTCAATCCTTGAAGAGGCCACTTAGGAATCTGGGGCAAAATCAGTACTTGGTCCTGCTAGTGAAAGCAGGGGGATGGATTCTATGAGATAGGTGTATTTCCATAGAGGAAAGCCCAAAAGGTTGCATTAGGTACACAACATGAGCATCCCCTGTATACCCTGCATGCTCTTCTAATATCACTGCAGTAGAAAGGGGATGTCCTCATCAGACTGAACTGTTTACATTACACATGAGGAGTCATATATTGCCACTATGATCAATTCTGTTAGCATGGCTTCACACTGTAAATAACTTAAGTTATAAGAATCTTTATTTATATGCTTAAGTAGTATTTTCATGAGTTCAATGTACAACCAATATTTATTTTGCCTTCATAACATACCACTAAGTAAGAAAAGAGTTTATTTAAGGAAATCAATTGTACACACACGGATATGGCTATGCAACATCCCTTAATTGTAGAGACAAATGTGTGGTTAATTTCCCCATGCAACAAATATACTGTAACCTCCAAATGGAGGTTTTCACCTGAATTGAAACTACTGGTCATGTGCAGTTTTTCTTTAGCCATCTTTCATTCCATTCTTGGGTTTTGATTTGATAACAGTCGGTTACATTTGTCACAAGGTATTTAACCTTTCTGAAATTCACTGAAAATAGACTTGGGAGAAGACCTTTACTGTTTCTACTACTATCCATTGTGTTTATAGGAAATCTCTTTCAAACTCAATGAGTTTCCCAGGCTTACAAACTCTGTGCAAGATTAATTTGAGGTTTAAAAATTAAATCTGGAAAAAATCATGTCAGCAGGAAATATGAATAAAATGATTAGATCAGTTGCTAACACTATGGTAGAAGACAGAGGGCTTTATGCTAACTATAGATTTGAGGGGTCAGATGCTTTATTATAGCAAGGAGGGAGACAATCCTATGAAAATTGGAGCAAGATATCAGTACACATACAGTTGCCCTCTAATAGAATGGTTGGCTATATAATGGAAATGTTTGGTCACTTTCTTTTTGATAGGACTGCTGGAAATATTGGTCCCCTGCCCAGGGGTGTTGCGTATAGCCCCTTTATTCCTTTGTCCAACTATAATCAGTTGTCGTCCCTTTATACTAAAGTAATTGTACCAGAATGGGGTAAATTTTCCAAACAAACTAGTATGTGTTTTGCTATTAGTTTATTTTAAAAACCAGCTGGCAATGAAAGGTTAGCATGGATGGTCATGTCCCATTTGGGAAAGTCAGGTTTTATTTGCAAATGATGGTATGAAGCCATGGGAATAATGTTAAGAGGAAGTGTCTGGTTTTGATTTGACTGTATATAAACTGCACAACTCGGTCAAAGTCTACATCACCATCTGTACCAGTAGCAGCATCTTCAGGGTGAAAGGTCTCTGTGTTGTTGTTATCCTTTCAGAGGTCAGTTGCTTGGCTACTGTCAACATTCCCAGCTGCAATGAAAGTGAGTTTTGAATAAAGGAGGACAACTTACATCCTATAAGAACAGGTATAATTAAGACAGGCCATGATTTCTATTTTAAAAACCCATATGCAAGTGCTTTATCCAGTATTGTTAAACTGTATTGTTGCCTGGCTTTCAGTTCATGAGAAGTAAATAGAATTAATCTTTTTAGGTTTTGGAGCTAGTAAGTACTTTGGGGCAAAGATTGTGTCTTGATATGTGTTTGTATAGTGCCAAGTGCAACGTGACCATGCACCCGGCTGGGAATCTGGACATTCCTTAAATGTAAAAGTAAAAGACAATAATAAAGCATTTCTTTCTAGGGCATTACTAATGAATTCATCACCAGAGGATTTCCCTCCCCCCTTGGTTCTTAGATATTGCAGTTCCCTATAAAAAACATAGATAGAAATGTGGATACCAGTATGTAGGAGCCCCAAGTTGTATAGAGGAAGAGCTGTGGGAAGTACCTAAAAAAGCAGAAACAGCAAAATGAGGACTTTTCATATTCTCTCTCACACACTTTATTCTCTGGAGCATTATACTTGCATCAATATGATTTGACATTTTAGAAGTTGGCACCAATAAGAAAAGAGGTTTCTGTGTTATCTCAGATCGAGCACCAGGCTTAATAATAGGATTTTCTAGCATTTTAAATTGTAATGCAATCATTAAACTAAGTACAACGAAATCCAGCCACATAGCTCACAGCAGAAGTAGCACGAGTTCTTGTCTGTCACCTTTCTGTGTAAGCTCAAAAGCTTGTCTCTTTAACCAACAGATGTTAGTCCTATAAAAGATATTAGTCCCCACCACCACCAGCTTTCAGTATATTTAGCATCTTCTCTACTGGTCCAGTCCTACTTCCAAAGATTTCAAAAACTCCTATTACTTTATACAGGAACAGGAATGGATGTAAGACCTACATCAAAGGTAAGTGTTTGATTTTGCTTTGTTTTGTGGTTAAAGATATTAAGCTCCAATAACATGTTTAGCTCTGTAATAGAGGCAGAAAAAAAGAAAGATTGTACACTACTTAGGACGGGGACTAACAATAGACAGACAAAAGTGCACTGGGAGCATAGGGAAAAGTTCTCCTCTAGAGAGGTTTTCTTTTTAATAATAGGTGGGGGCCTGACAGTGTTTATATTAATATGGGGGCTTCATGGGAGAAGGGAGTTTAGAGGCAGGATTTGACATTTCATTTGCAGATTTCCTCCTGCCACTTGCAGAGGGATCGGATCATTCTGCCATTGATGGCTGTGGTCATATGACCCCCTTCCTTTTGCTTTGTGGCATTTGGGCTACATTGTTGATCTGTACTCTGGATTTTGCATAGTGACTAATGTGGAGGAGTTTACTTACTGCCAAATGTGTAATTAGCACAGTACTAAGGCACATCATTGTATCAGCAGAGGAAACTTCCTTGGTTACACTGATGTCAGATATCACTATATAAAAAAAATAGTCTCCAAGGGAAATAATCTTCTTTAGTTTCTGATTTTTCGTAAGTCCTTCAAAGTAAAATTGATATATTTGGGCTCATCATTCCTCTTTCTTAGTTGTGTGGGATTAACAGATGCACTGCCATTTATTCCAGTACTTGTCTTCTTTTTTCTGTTTAAAATTAAAATATCTTTAAAAAAAAGTAGTCAGATCTGTTATTAATCTGAAAACAGAAAAATAATGCATGATTTTTTCAGATACTATTATTTCAACTCAAAATGCTGACTACAGTGCAAAAAGGTAAATTACCCTGGCCCCGCTTCAGGAGAGCACCCCCATCCAGGAGATCACTTGGGAATATGCTTATCTTTAAGCATGTCATTCAGTCCCATGGAGTTCAATGAGACTGTAGCCCATGTTTTAAATTAAGTATGTGCCTAACTGATTTTTGGAGTAGAGATGGATTTAAATATGAGCTTACTGCTGTACTGAATCAGGGCCACATAGTAGAAGCAACCATGTCTGAATAAAGGCCTGATCTAATTCCTATTAAACTCAATGGGAGCCATTACATGGTCTTAAATGAGACTTGGATCAGGTTTTAAGAGAAGTCAGGAGAATATTGCTATTTTCAGAACAAAGGAGTGGGTCATCAGCCACCTTCTCTCTCCCTAATTCTGCCACTGTCATCAAAGAGTAGTAGGTAGTTGCCCTGCCCTGGTCTGTTGAGGTCTGCTACTTCAATTTACAGATTAAATTAATCCCAGTACTATTGAAGGCATAAAAAGGAGCCTCTGTTTGGAGTAACAATGACAATCCTTTTTTAATTTAATAGGACACATCCAACAACTTTTAAAAAGGTATTTGTTAATGTTTCTATTGTGGTAACTATGGTTTTACATTTATTTCTTCTTAGATTGTAGTAACCCCCTTGCATAATTAGTGTTGCCATAGTTTGATCGTGATTAGTTTTGGGGAATATTAATCACACTTGATTTCTCACCAGTCCTTTAGCTGATAAAGTAGGCATTAACTATCGATAATGATCAATTTCTCAGGGATTGTTGCTCAGTGATACTCTATCTTTTTAGTTTTATGGCTCCATATCTGTCTTAGAGAGTGAACTAATATTTGTATAACTATCAGGCTTGTTTAAATATGTCTTAATTTAGCAAACTACCCTTCAGTTCTAATGTTGGTGGGCATCATGATTTTATTTAACAGCACATTATATGGTAGTTTTAATTTCCTTTAACAGCCTTTCTTTCAAAAGAGGGAAGTAGTTATTAAATAGCTGCTTTATTTCTCATATACCTTAATGTGTATTCTGCTGGAAAAGCAAGTTCAGGAATCGCGGGAAACAGTCAGTCCTGGAGCGCTGTGTTGTAATTATTTAGTTCTGGAAGCAGATGATCAGATGTAATTAAAGATAAATACAGTCAGATAAGGCATCCAAACTTTGAATGAGGCCCCATTGGCAACATACCAGAAACCCAAGAGAGGACATAATTTGCATGAAACGGAGTAGATTGGAGCCACACACATCTCTAATATGGTGGTCTGGTCTGCTAAGACAACAGATTCCAGCAAGCCAGGCATCCTCTAATCAATATCACTTTGGAGCTCTGCAGGCTTGTCAGCTACAAGAACTGCACCCCATGTTAACTAAAGCTGAGGGCGGATACAGGCCAGGCTCTGTAGGCTGCATTTGTCTCGGGCTGCACCTTGACCAACATTGCAGCCAGACTCCTCTCGTGCATTCTAATGAGTGGGAGACCCTGGGCAAAAAATATTGAACTTAGCCAACAAATAAGTGCCATGCAAAAAATACTAACAAAATATTCAGGGTCTGGGCCAGAGTTCAGCTGTAGTACAATGCATCAGCAACTCAAGCTCAGTCCTTCATTCTCAGGCTGACAGGGGCTGCTATTTGACAAAATGTGTTCAGCTGCTGTGAGAAGAAAACGTCTTCTCTTACTTTATATCAGCTCCCTTTGGCTGACCCATTTGCAGTGCTTTTGCTGTTCAGAACGAGCCACATCCAACCACCCTTAGCTAGACCGCTCAGCCAACATGAGCTTTGCAAGTAATGAGAGGAGGAGTCAAGGGCTGTGGGAAAGGAGCAGGGTTATTCAGTTTTTATATGAGGGGTTTGGAGAAACAGTAGAGGAAACAGAAAAGTCATGTAAAGTCTTCTAGAAAACTTTTCCTTTATTTTAATGGAAGAAAATGCCTTATCGAAGACTCAGCCATGTTTGATAAGGAACCCAGCTCTTCCTTTTTTGAAAGCCAGAGTAAATTCCCAGCTAACAGTTTCTATTGTTGTTAATTTACAGGTTAGCACAAAGTCATAATAAGATTATCTTTTCTTTTCTACAAACCCATATTTTATAAAGATACTGTCAAGTAATTTTGTATAATGTTCATTGTTTGTACTTTCTGTTTATAACACTCTCTTGGAAATGTCTGCCCAAACTCATGGCAAATGCAACCTCGTCTTTCTTGGTGCACTAGCATCAGCATTGGGGAAGAGTGCTTGTTGGTTAATTTCTTCTGAATAGCCAGCAGAGGGAGCACAGAACTCTGATTTTTACAAAAATGTTTATTTTTAAAAATTTTAAAAATAATAGCTTATCAGATATTTTAAAATACATATAAACTAAGTCCCCATCCTGCAAATACTTAGGTACACTTTTAACAAAACATGTGAGTAGTTCTGTTGACTTAATGATTTTCATGAGAAAAGCTAAGCATGTGCACAACTGCAACAGGGCCTAGGTATTTAGAATCCAAAGAACTTTTAATATCAAATTACATCAGTTTTAAGGTAAGTCACGTAGACCTAAACTCCTCTTGCTTTTGCATTTCTCTATGACCTGATTCTGCAACACCTTACCTGTGAACAGTAATTATTTATGTGATTAGTCTCACTGAAGTCCAGGGAACTATTCTGACTAATGATAATTTGAATTTTGGGCTCCAATGCCCTGAGCCTGCAATGGAGTCTTCGCAACAAAAAGGATAAAGCAAATCACTTACAGATCCCATTGCAGGATTGGGGCCTTTCTATGAGATGCCTTTTGGGATAGAGTTTGCATGAAACGTATTATGCAAAATAGAGCCCCAATCTTCTAGACACAGACTTCCCATTCACTTTAGTGGAAACTCTGCATGTAGGGAGGTATTTTCCTTGAGCAGAGAGCCAACTCAAGGCTGATGAACCATGTAAGTCCCATTTAAGCTCTAAAATAAGGCTTAAATTGCATTGACCTTCTGCGCAGGAGTGAATTTCAGCTGTAGCATCCTTGGAGGATCAGGCCCAAAAGCTACACTGTGTTGAGTTCCATTGGAAATGTCAGGGTTCCTATAAAAGAAAGATACAATCTAAATAAGATCCATTTACTAGTAAATGGAATAAAGCAAATCACTTATAATTTGTTAGGGGATTAATCCTGTAATGTAGTGATACCCTGTGCATCCACAGTTGTCAGTGGGAGTTGACTGCTCAGCACCTTGCAGGATCAATCCCTAAAAGACCATGTGTACTTTATGTAGCAGAACATGTTTACTTTTAAACACTGTATTGTCTAGATGGAATCAGAATATGAAATCTTAATGGGTTTAGCCATCAGAGCATAATGTAAAAAGGGAAGGTTCTGCATTTCTTTTTAGCAATGACCACACATATGAGATGTGTTCTCCAAATTAGAGGTGTTGGCAGACTTAATTACTCAGACAATTGTTTTTAGAAGATTTTAAAATAAAAAAATATATAAAATGCATTTCTAATATATTTTGTTGTATTGGAAAATACACTCTGACACACTATTGTAACAGTCTGTGTTGTTGTCAGTAATAAGGGTTGGGTTCAGTTAGCAAGAGAGGACCCTCTTAAAACCTACATACACCACTGGCTCAAGGCCTACTCATAATTTCTGGGATCACTAAATACCTTTTCTGGGCACCCTCATAGGCAATATTACCCCACTTGCAAGCACCGAGTCTGTGTATGAAAAAAGGAACACAATAACAATATATTTACATGAATGATAACTAAAACATTTCCCCATGGTAACTGTCCTAGTATTCTGTTAACTCTGTTCCCCACCCAGCAGGCAAATATTACTTTACCCCCATAACTTCTCTCTTCCTCATCTGCTCAACCCCACTTGCACTTTGGTGTCAGTGGGTAGTGTAGGACCAGAATCCTGAGGTGCACAAAGGCAGGGCTATCTCCAGCCCCTCGGGAAGCACTAGGTCAGGGGTTTTCAAACTGAGGGTCAGGACCCCTCAGGGTGTCATGAGGTTATTACATGGGGGGTTGCGAGCTGTCAGCCTCCACCCCATGCATTTATAATGGTGTTAAATATATAAAAAAGTGTTTTTAATTTATGGGGGTGAGGGGGTGTCCCACTCAGAGGCTTGCTATGTGAAAGGGGGCACCGGTACAAAAATTTGAGAACCATTGCATTAGGTGTTCCTGTCCTGAAGGTCTACCAGCTAACCCACCAACAGTGATTTCAGCTTTATTTAGTGGCTGGAGAAGAAAAACCTCACCAGAGTTCATTCAGCTCTGCTGTTATCTTCTGCACTATCATCTCCCTACAGCATGAAATTTTCAGTGATAAGACACAAGATCCCTTGTGCTCCTTCTTCAGTTCCATTACCCAACCAATTCTAAATTTGTGCTCCCTTATGGTGACTCCCAAAGTATTCTGGAGGAATTCTGGGTAGAAATCTTATGCAAATGTAGCCTTCTCTGTTAAGTAGCCATACTTCCCCTGTTAACTAATAGAAGAAGGAAGAGAGCTCCTTCCCCTGTGGAGCTGCTGACAATCTGGAGTTCTGGGTACATTCCTTATGCAGATGAAGCAATTTTATGGCTGTTCTTTCCACTGTTTACCAACAGATGGGAGCAGAGAACTCTTAACCTTCTAGAGCTTCGGACCACAGGGCTTACGTTACTTTAAAATCAATACTTGTAAATAAGCCCTTTGGCTGTAACCTGGATTTGTTTTATATATATATAATTTTTCTCCTACAAATAAGAGCTATGTTGTAGATTGGGAACCTGTAAAAGCCTTTCTCTTTTAAGGGTTTCTATAGCACCCACCTCTATAATAAAGAATAGTAAGGCTTTGTCTACACTACCTCGCTTTTAGCGACATGGCTGTGGCGACACAGCTGTGCCGCTAAAAAGTGCGCAGTGTAGCTGCTGTTTGTCAGCAGGAGAAAGCTCTCCTGCCGACAAAATACTCCCACCCCCCACAAGCGGCAGCGGCTTTGTCGGCCAGAGAGTGCTCCAGCCGACAATACGCTGTTCACGCCGGTGCTTTTTGTTGGTAAAATTTTTGCCGTTCAGGGGTGTGTTTTTTTTAACAACCCTGAATGACAAAAGTTTTGCCGAGGAAGTTCCAGTGTAGACAAAGCCTTAGTGCTCCTGTTCTTGTTTCTTTTCTCTTTTTGTTTTGACTTTTATCTATGTTTATCTGTCTTTGCTTGTCTATCTTTGAAATGGAGACATTGACCTGGTAATTGTGCAGTTTTGCAAGCAAGGTGAGAATGTTCTGACTGTAATATCATTAATGTTCCACCATTCAAAGAAGGGATTAAGAAAACAAGGGCTTGTCTACACTGGCAAGTTTTATCACCAAAAACTGCCTTTTGGCGACAAAACAGCAAGAGCGTACACACTACAATGGGATTTTTGTCGCAAAAAACACCAAGTTTTGGCGACAAAAAACTTCCACCCCTCTGAGAGACTTTTGTCTTTTCCTAGGGTTACCATATTTTAATTTAAAAAAAGGAGGACACTCCACGGGGCCCCTTCCCCGCCCCTTCCCCGCTCCTTCCCCAAAGTCCCCGCCCCAACTCCGCCCCCTCCCCAGAACGCTCCGCCCCCTGCTCCTCCCCCTCCCCTGCTTCCCGCGAATCAAATGTTCGCGGGAAGCCTGAAACAGGGAGGCAGCAGGTAAGTTGGGGCTGGGGCTGGGGATGGGGATGGGGCTGGAGCGGTGGCGGGGCGCGGCCCAGTGCGGGCCGCCGGCCGAGCGGCTCCCTCCAGCGGCCGGCCGGTCCTGGCCAAGAGGCTCTGGCCCCGGAGTCTCCCGCCCGGCTCGGCTCGGGCCCTGAGGCACCGGCCCTGGTTCCGGCTGAGTGGCTCCGGCCCGGCACCAGCCCTGGCCGAGCACCACCGGCCAGTGGCTCCGGCCCGGCACCGGCTGAGCACCGCTGGCTGGCAGCTGAGTTCCGGTGGCTCCGGCCTGGCACCGGTCCTGGCAGAGCACCGCCGGCCCCCGCGGCTCAGGCACCCCAGGCCTCGGTCCCAGTGGCTCCGGCCCAGCTCGGCTCAGGCCCCGGTTCCTACCGAGCGGCTCCGGCCCGGCACCGGTCATGGCCGAGCACCGCCAGCCCCAGCGGCTCCGGCCCCAGCGGCTCCAGCTCGGCCTCAAGCCCCATGACCCCTCCCTCCCTATTTTCCCGGACATGTCCGGCTTTTTGGGTTTTCCTCCTGGACGGGGATTTGAGGCCCAAAAATCCGGACATGTCCGGGAAAATCCGGACGTATGGTAACCCTAACTTTTCCCCTCCCTTTATTGTCGACAATGAGCTAGTGTAGACACTGCTTATTGTTTTGTTGACAGAATTGGCTTCTGCCAGTATCCCACAACGCCTGCCCTGATTGCTTTGTTCAGTGTTTTGATTTCTGCTGCCCTGCAAAATGCACCCCTCACCTTTCAGAGCTCCAGGAAGTATCTGTGTGCTGCTCCGTTTGGGGAACAAACAAAGAGCAAATGATTGGAATGCTCCTGTTCTGCCCGGCACTAGGAACACAGCAGCAGGCAGACTGCTGCTGCAGAAGGTGGGGGACAGACTGATGTGCTGCTTTGCCATTTCTCAGCACTGAGAGCTCACAGAGCTACTCATGATGCTGCTCTCCGCAGCTGAGGGGGCTGTGGGAGAACTTGGAGAGAATCCCAAGATGCACAGCGATCAGCTCTTCCTTCCCACAACACTGCACTGTGGGATACATACCCACAGTGCATTGCTCACCCTGTCGATGATGGTGTCCCCAGTGTGGACCAGATCATCACAAAAATCTCATTGACATTAGTATGTCTCTGGGGTATGACTTCCCCCTCTCCATCACCCCAAGTAAACAGATCTGCAAAACCACAAAACAGAGGGAGCAAGTGTGAACACCCTTTTGCAATTTTTGTTTTGTCAATTTTTGGGCGTCGACATAAGTTTTGTCAACAAAATTTGGTAGTGTAGACAAGCCCTAAGTTGTTTTTTGTAACATGTAATTTTTTCTGCATTCACTAAAGGAAGTGGAAGTGTGAACATCTCATCTGATGACTGAGAAATTAAGACTAAATCCTGCACCCTTTAAAGTCAGTGGCAAAACAATAGCTGGCTACCATTATCAGGGGCGGCTCTATGTATTTTGCCACCCCCAGCACGGCAGTCAGGCTTTTGGTGGCATGCCTGCGGGAGGTCTGCTGGTCATGCGGATTCGGCGGCATGCCTGCAGGAGGTCCGCCGGTCCCACACCTTTGGTGTACCTGCCGCCGAATTCGCGGGACTGGCGGACCTCCCGCAGGCATGCCGCTGAAGGCAGTCTGACTGCCGCCCTCACGGCGACTGGCAGGCCGCCCCCCCACGGCTTGCCGCCCCAGGCATGCGCTTGGTGCGCTGGTGCCTGGAGCCGCCCCTGACCATTACCTTATGGGGTAGCTGGCTTCTGAAAATCCGGGTGGCTGAGTATGCAGTCAGCTTTTGCACCATGAGTACTGGCCAAACTTTCAATACTTTAACACCATCTGCCTTTCCTTCCTTCCTTCCTTCCTTATTTATGATTGCTCAAATTCCCTGCTGTGTACCCAAACCCAAATTTGAAAATCCACTTGATACTGCAGAATATGTATATTTTGCATATGTAAGTCTGCATATATAATACAGAGAGAGTGAGAGAAAGAGAGATCTGTAAGATTTTAAACAATTGTCATTATTAATGTGAAAAAAATGAGGGTGCTTTCTTTACCTCATTAAGATACACTGCTATATAGAGTGAAGAAAATCAGTGTGTGAAAGTATGAAAAGCTAGAAGTACAACAAAGGAACGATCCCAGAGCCTCTAGCAGCAGCTGTGATATGACATGCAGAATGATGTACCAGTTGTCTGATCAATAGGTTTTACTTTTAGGACTATTATTTCTTGGCAGCCAACCTAATGTAATTACGTGTGTTTTTCTGCAACAAGCTAACACTTTGTGTGACTGAGGCAGCAGATGCAGTACACTAAAGAGCTTATTTGCATAAATATCAAAGTAGAGTTGTCAGAATTCCAAAAATCTATACTTTGTGTAGGGTTACACTTTAATTGTAGACATTATACTAGCTCTAAGCATCTTAACACACATTTATTAAAAATGACATGGCATTCAGTCATTTTGGACAGTCAGAGGAAATCTATCGTTCAGTATTTGGAAATGTAGCAATTTAGCCTAAAAATACCAATTACTGCTGGTATGAACTACACAATAAGGAAAGGCGTGGACATATCTATTTTAAGAAAGTCTCTCCTGTGTTGTTGCACTATGGGAAATTTTCAGAAAGAAATCCAAAACCAGGCAAATCTTACCTTATTTCATGTTTTGCTAAATTCCTGAAACTCAGGCTGGCTTCGCTGTTGTTCCTCAACCAGGGGCTACATTTGGAGTAAACCTGGGAAAAGGTTCTTATGACTATGAGCTGTTAATGTTTCAGGTGGAAACCACATGCAACTAGGAATTTTCCCTCTATCTCCGTGCGTACAGTGCTCAGCATAATGGGTCCCCAGTCCTGAAGGGGCCCTTTGGATGGTACGAAAATAGAAATCGTTATTATTACTAATTACTGTTACTATTGTTTTTCTTATTCAGTGGCTTTATTATGGATTTGACTGACTCAAATGGTTTCAGCTGAAGGTAGCTTGAGTTTGGGGGTTTGTTCATGTCTTAGCATCAAAAGCAACACCAAAGGGGGAGACAGTATGTAACCTTATGCTCTAAGGGAGGGACTGTTATTGTATCAAGTGGATTATCAGTTTCTAATTGTTCTCTCTCTTGCCCTCTTGTAGCTTGAGTACTGAAAAGGAAATATCAACTCTATTACTACTGCCAGCTAATAGATTTTCCTTACATCAAAGGTGGAGATTTCATTGCATGCATGTGTGAGCACACACTCACTTTTGGGAAGGGAATTTGGCTAGGGTGAAGGGGATCCTGCAGCAACATCTGCACAGAAAAGAATTGTAGCAATGAAAATAAATCATATAAATCGGGAACTTTTGTTTGTAAATTAAACACAATAGGTATTTTCTTGAGGGACTTATTAATCTTTATTGTTCAGCATGTCAAATATACTTGTGAAACATCTATAGAAAAATATGAAAAAATATATATCCCTTGTGTTTGAATGTCTGTTCCATGCAAACAAATTAGAGAGATTTATGGTGTCGTATGATCACATGTTCAAGCATGGTTATAAAGGGCAACAATAATGATGACAGATCATTCCTGTTCACTTCAAAGAGTAATGTTGCCTCCCCTTGAGCATTATGCCATCTAACCACATAACCAGACCCTAGGTGTCTAAGCTTGAGCATTTTCTGAGTTTCTAAGAGTCAGGAAGCTCATTTAGGTCACCTAGGAGAAAGTGGATTTTTATATTAGAGCAATATTTCCAACTGAGAATGTCCATAGATGACCTGATTTTCCTTAGGGACAGCTTTATCAACTGGGAGGGAATGGACTTTACGATTGTGTTAAATGCTTGGGTCATAATGGAATTGTTAAAAAAGCAAAAATGGGATAGGTCTTTTAAAGCTGCTGGATAACATAAAGACTGACTCCTCTGGTGAGGATCCAAACATGTTGAAGAATAGGGCCAGAAAATGCCGCCTGCTGAAACTTTTCTTAGTCCCCTCAGTGGAGTTTAAAAGATTGGGTTGTAACCTTTCTTTAACTTCCTCCATCTTCTGTATTTGTGAATGGATAAACAATAATCTAAGACTTTGTAAGTTAATTGCTAGTTATTATTTGGCAGTTGAAAGACTAGAAAATACTACTTTATCGCTGAATTTACTAACATCTGACCTATCAGTGGCATGTGCTTCCCTTACTTACACAGAAAATCCTTACTCACATGAATAGTTCCACAGACTTCAATGTGACTACCTGCACGAATAAGGCTTGTTCATGGGAATATGGATGGCAGGTTCAGGCCCATATTTTTATAATTATCTTACTGTTTATATGATTTTAATGTTGTGAGGTTACATTGGCTTGTTTGTACCTTGATATTTGGAAATAACAGTTCCCCCTACACATCACCAATGTTTAAAGTCTTAAAACATATAATCTTTTAAGTACATATGGAAGGCTCAATCTCTTTTTGTGTGCCCTTGGGCAGTAAAATGGGTGACATTACTACCTCATGGAGTGTTGAGAAGCTTCTCATTAGACTTCATAAAGTACTTTGAGATCCACCTATAAAAGGCACTATGGAAATGCAAAGCATTGGTCATGATTATGAGCTCTGACTGGAAGGAGCTAACAGAACAAGGTTGCCTAATTGTAGTACAATTTTATTTGTTCGGCTAGCTAGCTGGTCTGGTGAAGGATTAAGGCATGTCAAGATTTTCTACAAGGAAGCTGTAATGAAGAGAGTAAGTGTGGTCCTTTCACTGCAAGAAAAGTTGAAGGGAAGCCTCCAGTTGTATGCTTGAGCCCAACCAGAGCAATTTGTTGGGATGACCATGTATTTAATGCTTGCTTGCCTTCTTTATTAAATATATCATTCTGGAACTGTCACTTGTCACTGTGTCAATACACATAACTCATTTTATTGTGATCACTGCAAAAAGCAGGTGACTATATGTATGAATGATGGTTTTGTTCCTGTTCCCACCGAAATAACTGAGAATTTTGCCACTGATTTCAGTGGGAACAAAGTCAAGCTTGTAGAAAAAGCTAGAAGCAAGAATAAACTATCACAAAAATAAAAAGACTATAAAAAGAAGAAATGCTGAGCATCCATGATTTCAGGAATGTTTGGACAAGGAAATACTGGCTGCCGAGAAGGATTGTGGGAGGCTGAATGAGCTAGTAAAAGAGCTGCAAGGAAGACACTAGTCATTGAGGGAGATAAAGAAAATGAATATTTCAATGAACTACTTAGTGACAGTGAATCCTGCACAGTGAAAACATTTCATAACTTCAAAGCCTAGACTGGAAGTTACAATTAGAGGTGAGTCAGACAGGTACCAGAGTTGGGTATTTCCTTGCCCAAGCATTCCTGAGTTTTAAGCTAGGTCAACTATTTTCTTTAAATCACCTACAATGCCTCTGAACTTGTTTGTCTTGATTTTAGATGCTTTAGGACTTGATGGAATTCCATTAAAGTCAATGGAAACAACTCTATTGACTTCAATGAGCTTTGGACCACTTCATAATTCCTGGACATTAAACCAGAAACAATACTTCCGTGAGTGACATCATAAAAAAACCCAGTGCCATGGCATACTGGGTTCTAGTAGCTAGAAAATGTTTGGGCTTGTGAATGTTGAAAATTCCTTGTCTCAGATCTGGTGAGTTTCAGGGCAAATGCAAAAAGAAGAAAAAGTTAAGCTTTGGTTTCAGGTTAAAGAAGGCGCTATAAGCGATGATACCACTTATATATTATTATTGAAGTGTATTGCCAATCTAAGTAAGACTTCCTTTAGAAAAGGAAAGCAAAGGCTTGGACTAGTGAGAACCTCAGAAAAGGATATGAATTTCAGAAAGCAGAATAAGTGGTCAGGTAGAGGATGAGCTGAAATAGCACATGGAGCTGTATGCGTGTGAAATGTCTAAATTACTTATAGACATAAAATAATGAAAAAAAGTCATAATATCTATATATTGGGGAGAAATGAGAAAAGTGATAGCAACTGTCTTTTGCTGCATGAAAAAGGGAACAGGCATCTATATAGGAATTCAAAAGGCATTAATCTCCTCATTGTGCCTCCTGAGTACTCTTACAGCTCTTAGGAGCTGCAGGAAAGCGTCTGTCTGCAGGAGAGAATGCATGTGCTTTGCTGAGATGAATAAACAAATAGGCCTGGGACTATGGAAATGATAGGTGGATATGTTTTTTGGAATTTAAACAACTGTATTACTCAGTATGGAAAGATTGTGTCTGGGAATTGATGGAACTCTGTGGACTCACTAGAAGGATTGGATAGATATACAAAAGAATGATGAGTTGTATGAGAATTGATGCTGAAATGGTAGACTGGTTTAAAGTGAGGTTGGAAATGTATCAGGTTTGTGGCTTGTTCCCAAAGTTGTTCAACACTCTCAAGGATAAGCTCCTTAACAATTTTATTGGAAGACAACACACTTAAAAACTATCAACCTGAAAGTATGAGGGTAGGCTAAGAATTAGGCATAGTAATTACCATGGCATCATATATAAATAATAATGAATAATAGAGCTTATTTCTGAAACACCAAAAGTGTACTTTTCATTGTAGAAGATACAAAAACAGATATTTTCTGCCCAAGGAGATTTCAACCTAGGAAACTATAGAGGGAAAGTTTAAAGGAGGTTATAGGGTTGTATGAGAAGGACAGCAAAGTTGAATAAAATATGCGAGCATTGTAGGCCGTGATCCAAATTTTGCAAACCTGGATATGCAAACCATAGAAGTGGCCTGATTTTTAGTAATGCTGAGAAATGCCAACTCTCATGGGCTATGCAGATTCTCAGCATCTTTGCAAATCAGCCTATTTCTGTTTGGGTTCCTAACTGTGAATTTAGGATTATAATAATACAAATTCAGGTTTGAAAAGTCTGGACTTCTCTATAAAGATTTTTTTTAAGTCACCTGTTCTGTCCATCAGTGAGTCTCTTTCTCACTTACTATTATTCAACTTTCTAAAATAAATATCAGTTTTCTGGGTAGCCTCAAATTCATACACGTTTCCACATCCAAGGAAAAAACTGGGACATTTCCACCACATTCCCTCCTGGTTTCTATTTAAGTATATAGTAATTGCTAATTTCAGCATTCAACTTAATGGAAATTATTTTTCTACCTTTAGAATTTGCAATTTAATAGCTTATTTGGGATTGCAACAGAATTGTTCAGAAGTTCTCAGATAAACAAATCTGTAACTGAGCACAGTGAATTTACATAATGTACAAAAAGTACACCTGAATTTTAATTTAAATGTAACTGAAGCGGCAATAGGTCTGAAATCATTAATCGGAAGAAAATGAAAAATCATGAGTGACATTAATTAGATAGGAAATTTGGTCATAATTGGTTTCACTGTTTGCCATTAACGTATGCAGCTTTGTAGAAAAAATTCCTTTCTGCAAGTAGGTTCTAGATCCTTGGTTCTAAGTGTAAATTCTTGTGCACTGGGATACTTTTAAAAGATCAATGAATGTTCCATTGTTACAAGGGTTGCATGGAAAATCCTTGCACATGACTCAAAATATTTTATAGTGGGCATTACTTTTAAAAAGCTAAATTCCAAAGAACTGCATAGAGGATATATATGATACTGGAAGAGTTGGATATGAGTTGTACCATTAAGAAAACGTGGCAATCGACATTCCCATAGTGGAATTTTTCATCTTTCCTAGCCCCTGCAAACATTACTCTGCCCTGGAGTTTAAAGGGGATTTCCTTGAGAGAGAGGAAGTTAAAGAACTAAAATAATAAAAAAAAACCCTCTTAAAAAATGAACAAAAAGACAAGTTCTGTTTCAAACCGGATATACTTTTCCATGTGTATATTTCCCCTCCTCATGGTTGGGCATCATCCTAAAGGTTGCAGATATCCCTGCATATTAGGCATATTAGAAGGTTTTGTTCAAGATGTTTTATTCATTCAGCAATTATTCACATAAGTGAGTGTTACTGTATGAATAGAAAAGCTTAGGGGCCCAGATCAGGGCCTCGTGGGGCCAGCACCATACAAACACATAACACTGCCCCAAGGAGCTTATACAATCTAAGTTTGAAATGAGACAACAGGTGGATGCAACCATCCATTGTCAAGTGCTAGTAAAATATGCAAACTATACATGCGTCCCCTAGGTTCTCTGGCACTTCTGGAGCATTCTCATACTGTTCCATTGGGGATCATGCACGTTGCTGAAAATGAGTTAAATTAATAAAAGTAAGTGGAAATAGTTTTATTCATTTTGGGCCAACTCCAGCAGTAATGACTATAAGATTTGGCCCCTTAAGCTTTTCCACTGCCCTCTTACTCCTGATTATTACCAGGAAGCCATGAGGAGGCTTTAGAATGGTTCTGCTGTATTTCGCTTTGTTTTAAAGCTCAACCTAGTAATGGCTGCTTAGCATTGTACATGAATACCCTAGAGATGCCTTGCCGTATAGTGAGCTTTCTGAAAGGCTTACATTGCACCATTGTTTCCAATGAGTCCTTTAAGGATTATTTTGTATATGGAAATCAGTCTTACTCAGAGTCCTCCACTGTTCACTGACCTTTCCAATTAATGTCCACTTTTACTGAAGCCTGTGAGAATTGGTTGCAACTTACAATGTCATGTTGAATGCAGTGATGATGAAGGCTGTTCTGTTGAGAAGATCCCAAGATCTTTTTCCAAATACATATCTATCCTGGTATACATTTTAGAAGGAAATAATACTTGATAGGAAACATTTTCCTGTTAGAATTTCTTCCAATTTATATTTTTCAGTTTTCTCTATTATTTTATTTCTGAGATTATAAATGTACGTGGTGCCCCGAGGGTTCCTTTGTTTGTATTGTAGGCGTCTCATGAGCCATTCTGGTTCCAAGCTATTGGACTGCAAAGCAAAGTGGAGTGGGAGTTCTATTTTATTGTTTTTTTCTTTTCAACTGTCATTGATTCAATTTTTCTTTTTTTTATCTTTACTGCCAGATTTTTCTTTCCTTCCTTTCCTTTCTTCTACTTCTGTTTGTTAGTATCTATGCATTTAGTATCTTTATGTAGCTTGCACTTTCCCCATAAATGTAGATGAGCTTTAATACATTTTGTGGGAGAGAATATGGTCTTTCATTTCCTAAAGATCTCCCAAATGCTCTCGTGCTGTGATCCTGAGAGTAGCCAAGTGACCTCGACCCCTTTGAAGGTAAATGACTGGAGAGTGCTTATGGCTGTTGCAGAATCATGTCTGTGATGCCAAAAATGGTATGAGCAATATAGCTCATGACTCCCATTGACTTCAGTGAACATTGGATTGGGTCCTTAAGCCCTGCAATTTCATAGTTCATATAGAACTCCATATTATGTTTTGCAGGGGTGGCGAGAGATTAGAGGTACCATACCATGTGACAGAGTGTGATATCAGAGTGAGTGTCATGCCTTTCTACCAGCCATGTCCTTGAGGTTGTTGGTCAATACTGGAGAGACAGTGTGTACTCTCCTTCTTTTTCAATATGCTTCATGTAAACTGCCTTAACCATGCTTCCAGCTAAATCAGCTTCTAAAATTGTTTGGTCAATTTCTACTGGCAGGATTAAGCACTAATTTAGTGTTTTATATAATTAGCTTTGGGGAGGAAAACTAGTTGTCCCGCACCCCTCCTTGCCACACTGCCATAGGTTTTGGTCATGGTTCCAGCATGGGTTGGCTCCGGCCATCCTGGCTGGTAAAAATCTTATTAGAGAGTTGCGTAGTTGGAATCATATTTAACTTAAATCAAGTGCCAGATTCATCCCTGTGGAAACTCCATCTAAATCAGCAGACTTACACCAGGATGAATTTGGCCCATTTTAAAAGCTTCATTTGAAGCAAAGCCCTTAGCACAAATTTCAGTCCTGGTGAAATCAGCGGAGTTGCTCTTGCTTATGCTAGAACTAAATGTGGTCCTCCATGGGGCCAGGCCTAGAAGCAGTTTTTCCCAGTCCCTCTTCCCTGGTCTAGCTGTGTGCTCATTATATACAGTATTGCCTCATCCTCTGAAATTACAATTACAATGTATTTGACAGTTAGTATGATACTCAGCACTTATTGTGCCCAGGATTTTTCATCATTGGAGGCTGAGAAACTGCCTCTCTCTTTACACCCCGAGTGACAGCTGAAATCAGGTGGTACACTCTTGCGTTCAGTGACTAAATTTGAATTTCTGGGGTTGGAGGCTGTGTGTTCAAAGCTGAATTTGCTTCCCTTTTCGATTCAATTGGCTTTCAGGGCATAGGGGAACTTTATCCGTAGGTAATTGTTGATTAAGCTTAACACTTGATTTCAGGGGTTAAGTTTATTTACATTTAGTTAACATTTTTGTTTTTCTAAATAATTTGTATTCATACATCCAGACTTAAAAAAATAGAACAGTGTTTAGAAGTATACAAGGGTATTTTCAGTTTTACAAATCTGAACCTGAAACTCCAAGTGGATTTTTTCCCTTCTAAGTTCAGGACATATTTGCAATACTGTAATAGCATTTTGTCTTTACTTGAGATTTAAACAGCAGCTATTGATGAGAAGATGTGTCAGAAATCAGAAAAGCAAGAATTGTTTTTGTCACCAATCAGCAATGTTTTAATTTAAGGTGATAATGTGTGGCTTATAAAATGCCTCAACTACTATCCTTGATTGTTGGAGGCTGTTTTAGAAGAACTGCAAAGAGAAATTGTTTTATGTATCAGAATGATATGGTAATTTTAGCCAGTGATTTTGAAGAATTTTAAGGATAATATACTGCAGCAAACAGGATTAACTCTGAACTACTTAAGATACTTAGTATTAAAAAAAATCATACTCAGATCCTGCAGCAATGCTAAAAATGCAGTCATTTCATATGTCTGTGTAGTAAATTTTCAGTCTCAGTGGTTTTAATCAGATACACAAACCCTACTTGCTGTAAATTATTGTGGAAAGGAGATTTAACATATAAACATATGTTGAAATGGAGGTCATTATACACTTTCAATGTTTGTTTGTTTTTTAAAGGATAGGTGAATATACGAAATATTGTGGAAAAGAAAAGTAACAGCTGGATAGAAGACATTAACTAGACATTTAATTATCTATTAATTCATATCTGGACACTTGACAATGGCTAGTCAGTTGTTATGCTGTATTGGTGGGCAGTGCCATATTAAACCTTCCCTTCTCCCTGTTTGTATCTACTTGATGTCTCTTGTCCTGAGTTAAGATCAAAAAGGCTTTGAATCAGGGACTGTTTCTGCTATTACTAGAGCTGGCTGGGAACTAGAAATTCTGTTTCATGGGAAATTCCAACATTTCAAAAGATTTTTTAAAGATTTTTTTGTTCTGAATCAGAATGAAATTTTGCACAAAACAAACATTCTGACAAATTTGATTTGGGACTATTTCATTTTGATAGTGTCAACACATTTTGTTTGGACTTTTATATTATATTAAAAAATAAACATACACTAACTATATAAACATAAATTATTAATTTTAATATGACGGTTAAATCTAAATGAAATGTTTTGACATTGTCAAAATGAAACGTTTTGAGTTTTTCCTATCAAAAAGTTTAATCACAATCTACAAGTTTCTGTGAAACATTTTGATGTTGACAAAACTGCATTTTTCGATGGATATTTTAAAACCAGCTGTAGTTCTTACATGTGTACAGTAATTCACACAATGAGGCCTTTAGAAACTACCCTACTACATACAATAATTTCAGTAGTGCAATTATTTTTTCTCTATATATAGACAAATAGAGAAATGCCTCCGAATTAAAAGAAATCAGATTGTGTTTTGCAGTTATAACCTATTGTTCACCCAAGTATCTCTCAGGAGGGTTAAATAAAACCATGGGAGCCCTGTCTGCACTACAGCTTCCAGCAATGTTACTACTGGCGGAACAGCACCAGTGGTGAGGTTTGGGTATGAAGACTGGTAGTGGAGAGGCAGCCCAAGAGAGATCACTGCGATACCATCCTAGGAAACATTTGCACAGAGATTAGATAAAAACTCACGTGTGCAAATCTGGCCCTTGCCTCTGAAGCCATGCAGGCTCCCTTGACAGCTGAGCCACTATAGACAGCATTATGAATGGCAGGGCAAGGGAAGGTCAGTGGCAAGTATCCTTTGTTGTGTGGGGCTTCTTGTCCTCTCACCCCTGCTGGGGCTGCAGTGTTTACTGCACCCATTGGGCTAGAATAGCTTCTCTCTGGCCTGGAGAGTGTAGTCTTCTACCGCTCCCTCCAACACCCTGCACATCTACCTGGCCCAGCAACGTGGACTGAATGCGGGTCAGATGATTTGCCTCCAAGAGTTGGCATATCAGTTGGAGTAGACAGGGGTAATCTTGATATTAGATAGTTCTGGCCCCAATCAAAATCGCTTAGAAGGAGACTGCCATTATCCGCGCAGTATTGCAGACCCTGGTTTTGCAGCTAAACCTGCGCAGGACATTTGACCCAATAAAATCTCTCTCACATGCTATAAATTCCACATCTAATGTTGTCACATTGCTATCAAATCCAAAATGACTTTGAAAACTCTCTCTTTGCATGTGAAGGAGTATTACGTAAAGTAGAAGTTTCACACCAAAACATTCCTTTTTATTGTCCATTTTGACTCTTAAAGATGATTCAGAGGGTCCCTCACATGTACTTAACTCAGACTTCCTATTTGTGAACAGATTAGGGCCAGCTACTGGAAATAAAGATTCCATATTAGAGGCTGAGAAACTAGCCACGTATCTGATTATGCTTCAGATCATTTCAATGGCTAATCAAAAAATGAATCCTCACTTGATTACATTTGTACAGATTACACTTCAGTTTTGTATCAGCTAATCATGAAACCAGAAAATATACTAAAGCATATGCCAGATTCTTTAATAACACCTGTTAAAGGTACAGTATCTATAAGGAGTGGAGAATAAGTGAGTGTTTTTAGGCTCCCCACTCTCAGATTTTCTAATCAACAGCTAAAATCTGGTACCAGATACTTGAAAATATATGCGGAAAGACATAACAATGATCTGAAATAATGTTGTTTTCTGGTGACTCATTACCACTATTTTAGGAAGGGGCTTACAAACTAATCTGCTGGTTCTTAGGTAAGATTTGAGTACATACACTGGGAGCCCGCATGGCGAGTGTACGCTATCTGCACCTCTGTAAAGCTCTGCAGGGAATCATTTTGTATGCTCTGGGGGAGGAGATGGAAGCCCATGGGTTGGGGCAGGACCAATGGATCCACATCTATGTGGATTTACCAGCTCTTTGGAGGGAGGGAAGGAGCTGGCACGGTTCCAGAGATACAGTCTACAGGATCCCATAGGCTACAGGACAGGCTACAGAGTAGCTCTGCTACTAGTCCATAACCAGGGGTGCAGAAGTAGATTCCTCCCTCCAGGATGCATGGGACCACAGCTAGTCAGGCTGGGCTCTGATACCCACATTTAACCCAGATGCACATTGGGGAGGGGAGCATGCTTTTAATTCATATTGTTAAACAGGGCTTATGAAATATTAAGTTGAAGCACATAGACAGACAGACATTCTTCTCTTTGAATAGGGGTGTGTGTGTGTCCTTTTCCTTTAGATAATAGATTGGATGTCCTACCTATACCAAATGTGCACATTGGGATGCCTGGTAGCGGTAGATACCTGCAGGAGGTGTGGGTCCTAATACCACTGCACAAATGAGCCAGTTTTGAAGTTCATTGCCTATCAAACCATTGTAATAATCGGCAGTTAAAGAATGTTCTGCCTATGAATAGGGCCAGATTATGGCTGGCTCCACAAGTGTGCACTAAGGTGTGGGAGGGGAAAGAGTTCACCGGGGACCTCATTGCTCTTTGTTCATAGCTTGTCCTGTCCATATGCTCCGGCTATGCAAGGACTAAAGGGATCTAGAGCCAGGGGCCCTAGATTCCCCGGAGAGGATGACCTCACTCGCCTGCCATACTGGCTGGCAGACAGAAGCCAGCATGGGAGGAGGGCATGCTGCCTCTTATTAAAAGATGTAGCAATGGTCCTTGGGGTGTTTGTTCACCAGCACTCCTAGAAGCCTTGGGCCTGCCTCAAACCAAGTAGTTGCTGTCATCAGGGTCACTCCCTACTGCGTCTATGACTTAAGGCACAATAAAAGCCTCTAATATTATTATTATTAATTATTATTTATGTCCCAGTTTCCAGCAACTGCACCTGGTCCACCAAGGGCACCCACCTTCGATTCCCGGGTCCCCAACCGTCACCTCTCTTGGGCAGAGACCTGTCCGGCCTGACCAGGGTCTTTTGAGGCTGCACACTTCCCTGTGTGCCCTGCGATACCTGCAGCAAGTCAAACAGACTAGCGTCTGCACTTTGCTTTCTCTTCCAAGGCTATGAACAATGTGATTGCCAGCAGTTACAAGGTACCTTATAACCAAGCACATTCATTCTTAATCATTAGAGAGAAAACATTAAAAACAATAAAGGTTCCTATACGCATGCTAAAAGCTTACCAGAAGTCACCCATCTGGGTTATGGAGTCCCTTTGTGCTTGGCGCTGTACAAACTTATAGACAATGACAGTCCCTGGCCCAAAATATTTACAGTATAAAAATGTGCTGATCATTTCATTAGAAAGGGAAAAAGGGGGGAAGGCTGAAGAGAAAAAAGGAGGAGGTAAAAGGAGAGCACAATGCTCTGCAACAAAGTCTGGGGCTGATCCTTCTCTTTTTGAAGTTAATGGGAGTTTTGCCGTTGACTTCTACAGGCATAGAGGGAGCAGGATCTTCGATGTCATTTTCCTGCAATGAATCCCACAAAGGCAAAATGAATCATAAGGGTCCTCTACAATAGCTCTGCTAAAATATTGTAATGAGAAATGGATCAGAATTGAAACAAGTGACTGGACTTGATTCCTGTAAAGTAATTCCTACATTTTAATATGAGAGACCAGATCCTCAGCTAGTGTAAACCTGTGTAGCTTCATTAACTTCCGCAGAACTGTGCTGATTTATAGTAGTTGAGAATCTGGATTATCTTTTAGTTTTGTTAAGTCACTGATGGATCTTTTGTATTTACAGGAATGGCATAAAAGCATCTGCCAACCAGCCTTGTCCAGATCTTCATTATTCTCAGAAACACCGTAAGCTGCTACTGTATTGTGTGGTCAAGTAGGACATGTTCCTTAAGAAAATAGAGCAAATCCAAGAGCAGCCTGTTTAAGGGTCTTTAAACCACGACTGACCTAGTCTGTGCAGTCTAACAGGTATTACAAGAATCTGAGGACCAGATCCTCAGCAGGTGTAAATCAACATAGCGCCATTGAAGTCAATGGAGTTGTACTGATTTACTCCAATTGACGAGCAGTTTCCAGTTCTCCAACTGTTGCCATTTTAAATTGTTGGTTTTGATTTGAGTCCTTTAAAAATGGTAACAGTCATCAAATTTATTCCATTTAAAATGTCATCTTTAGCTAATACATATGTATAGTATACATAAGTCTCTCTCTATATCTTCTCTTTTAAACACCAGCCAGCTGTACTTCCCTTACTAGTTTTGAAATACATTCATTCTGAGCCTTCCTTTCAACTTTCAGTATAGGTTTATAAGCTGTAGCAAAGCTAATAGGTTTTAAAGGGATAAACACAGTGATAAACACCTCATTAAAAAGGAAGTGTCCTTCCATTTGTCATTTCATTGCTCTTATAAAATGTGGGTGCATCAAAATGAAAAATGTAAAGATGCCATCTGAAGTGCTTAAAGTTATTTGAGGGAAAATAATTGAATTGCTAGAGTTACATAAACAAAAAGCAATCTGGCACTTTTTTCCTAGCTCCAGGCTAAAATGAACGAAATAAAGACCCAATCCTGTAGGGCGCTGAATACTTTCTACGGGCTGCTGAGTAATCCCAGATCTCATTCAGTGGGAGTGGAGTATGCTCAGTGCTTCAAACTTGGTGCTTAGCCCCTCACAGGATCATCACTAAGAAGAATGGGAAGATTCAGAATTAAGGGTAGTGTTTCTCTTTGTGAAATGAGTTGGCCTTTATAGAGGCACTGTTTATTCTGCTGTGAAAACAACAGCACTATTCAACAGGAATTTGAAAATTCTAGGCATAGAAGAAATGACTCAGACAACCAGGCTATGTCCAAATCTTGTCACTTTTTCTTCCATAACATTTCAACCCACACAGTTATAACTCATGGTCTGGCCTTCATTATTTCCTATCTTTGGTTCCCTCCTCCTATTTGGTCTTCCTGACTCTCACAATGACCCTTCTATTCCCTTCAAAAAGAAGGTGCTAAGATTATCTGCTTTGCCTATTAATTTAACCAGGTCACCTTCCATTCCCCTCAGATCCCTTCACTAAGTCTCACAGTCATGCTTCTAGTTCTATCACACCTATGCTCCACACAGCTTGTCCACTCTTGTCTTTTACTGCCCTGACCCCCTTCTCTGCCCATCGTGCTAGTTCACTTATCCATTTCTCCCACCACTCTTTTTGCACCCTCAGCCTCACATAGAAGATCTTCACCTAGATCACTTTCCCTGAGCTGGTCTGGAAGGCCACTGCCCTCTCCTCATTTAATCCTTTGTTCATGGCACCTATGATTCCCGTGGGGCTCCATACAGCCACAGGAGTCTTCCTATGACAGCTTCATGGAAAAAGTTTTAAGAAGGGCTTTGCAGGAGAAGAATGAGGTATCTTTGCGGATGTTTACAGGGAGCTCTGAGGGCCAACTGGAGGCTCCCAGCTGGGAGCCCTCAGCCCTCGCACCCCCAACTGCCCCTCTTCAGTCAGTGGAAGCGCTCTTGGTGAGGACGCTCACTACCGACAGCAGGGGATATCAGCCACTGCAGTAATTACTGAGGTGGCTGTAAGTTGACCTAACATAGGTTGACTTAGTGCTCTCGTGTAGACGTGCCCTTAGACATAGCCTGGGTGCGAGGACCTAGAGAGAGGTATGAGTCAAAGATGACATATGGGTTACAGACCTGAGTGACAGGTGGGATGATGTGTTGTCCATGGTGATTGATGAAGGAGGTGGCAGAGAAGATTTTGGGGGGAAGATTAGGACCTCTGTGTTTGCCATGTTTAGCTTGAGCTGACAGCTCGACATCCATGAGGAGATGTCGGACAGACAGGCAGAGATTATAGTTTGGATAGGATACCGGTCTGGAAGTTGAATTTGTGTTTGCAGATGAGATTACCCAGAAATATTGTTTAGGGGAGAAGAGAAGGGGAACAAGCACAGAGTCCTGTGGAGCCCTCCATGGGTGACGTGTGAGTCGCCCGTTGGGGGAGGCTAGCCTCTGGCCCTGCCCTGCCCCAGAGGCACTGATGACCCTCCCCTGCTGGAGCCCTGAGCTCGTGCCTCCTCCCTGCAGCCGCCGCCCCACCACCCCAGGTCCAATCGCCCTTTCCGAGCACCTCCAGCCCCAGTGCCTCCCACTCTGTCAAGCACAGGTCCGAGCACCAGGCGGGTGGCCCCAGTGCCCAAGCCCCGCGGTGCTCCCAGCCCTGGGGCACTGGGTGGTCGCAGCCGCTCCAGTCCCGGCTGAAGTCCAGCTGCTCTAGCCCCAGCCGAAGCCCCAGCACCCTTCTGGGAAGAGGAGCAGCATGCCTGGGCTGAGGCCAAGGGGGAAGTGGCAAACAGAAGGGGGCCTCCAGGCGGAGAGTAGGTGAACTGAGGGCTCTGGCTGGGGGTGCAGACTCTGGGGTGGGGCTGGGGATGAGGGGTTTGGGGTGCAGGAGGGTGCTCTGGGCTGGGATCGAGGGGTTCAGAGGCCAGGAGGAGGATCAGGGCTGGGGCAGGCGGTTGGGGTGTGGGAGGGTAAGGGGTGCAGGCTCTGGATGACTGTGGTTCACAGCCAATGGGAGCTGCAGGAGAGGTGCTTGGGGTGGGGGCAGCGTGAAGAGCCCCCTGGCTGCTTCTCAGGAGCCACGTGGCGCAGAGGCTAGCAGGGAGCCTACCAGCTCTGCTGCGTGGTGCCGCCAACCAGACAGTCAACAGCCCGGTCAGCGGTGCTGACCAGAGCCACCAGGATCCCTTTTTGACCGGGTGTGCCGGTTGAAAACTGGACACCTGGTCCCCCTCCCCAAAAAGTAGCAACTGGCCCATTTAACTCCAAGCACTCATATTGCACAAAGGTGTTTTTCAGGGTGGAATACATTAAAGATTTAAGCACTGATGATAGTGTTATTACCTGGAATGAGTAAAAATGGCTACGGAAGTAATATTTACAAATACATTGGCCCTTGGGTGAATAACTGAGTCATAAAATTCAGTACAGCATAATGTGAAATAATGTAGCCAATTACCAAATAATAAATATAAAGATTACAGTGAATATAGAAACACAACACATTCATATGAGAAAGAGACCAGGAAGGGACTGTAGATAATAGAGTAAACCATTAGCACTATTTTCTGGTAACACCAATAATAATGAAAAAAGAGCAAACAAGTTTCTGAAATATATCTCTAAGTGTCACCTGCAGAAATTATTCTGGCATGCTACTGGCCTCATTAAATCATACTATGCTCAGTTTTAGCCACCTTTCTATAGAAAGACATTGAAAAGGTGCAGCAGAGGGCAATCCAAAATGATTTAGTAAAAAGAATATGATTTATGAAGAAAGATTGGTCATATTTGTCCTCTATAGCTAAGGAACAGGCGATTAAAGGGTGATTCTTATATAGGTATATAAAATCCTGAACAAATGAAAATGGATTGGTGCCAACATACAGTTTCCATGTCATGAACTAATTTAAAACAAGAGATCATGGATTAATGTTAAGGAGGAAACAAGCCTATAAGTAATCCAGGCAGATTTTCTTTGTCCTGATGGTGAGAGAACATAAAATGAAAGGCAGAAACAGAAATAACTCTAAACCCAGCTGAGAAGAGAGTTGGAAATAATTCAGAAGGAGAGACTGATTATAAATGTATACTGCAGTGAGAGAGATTATTGAAATTCTCCATCCTATTAAAAAAAAAAAAAAAGAACAAACAACAAGCAAGGTTTTGGTTCCTAAATTTTGTTTGCTGCACATTGATGAAGAAATTGCCGTACAATAGACAAATGCAAACAGATACTTAGAGCACTTCAGATCGCAGAGAAACAAATTGTCATAATCTGGAACCCAGAATTTTTACCCTCAGCTGCCAATGACTTGAAACAATTTTTGGTCATTGTCTCGATAGAAAGGGTAATAAATCTTGCAACAAAATTACAGTCTTTGGTTCTGATCTTACAACTATGGGTTCCCAATAACACCAGTGGGATTCGGGCCCTTTAATCAGATAAGGGATCCACACCATTCAGGCTATGCCTGAAGGGCACTCAAATATATATAAGGACACTGGAGAATAACAAAATCAACCATACATGGCCCATTTACTTCATTACCCAGATAGGAATTCCTCACTTTATCTCTGAGATCATAGTGCACTGTTGGGCATGCCATACATATATATAGTAAACTAGGTAGATGAGAGGTTATTTTATCCAAAACCTGCACTTACATTTTCCATTGATTTGCTTACTGGGGGCCTGAATGCGCCCCTATGAGCCACACATGGAGGGACCCACAGTGTATTCATCTGTCTCTTTGGTGCAGAATAGTGACTCACTCACCTGGTTCTTCCTCTTTGCCTAGATTAGGCAACGCATTGTCTTTGGGATTCAGTCAGAGCAGGGAAGATGGGGGCGGGGGCGCTGGGGAGGACAGGGCACACTGAGGTTGTGGAATGAGGATGCAAATCATCTCCCCATAGAGCGTGGCGCAGAAATGCAGAGAAGCAAGACCTCCTTCCACACAGGGATGTTGTAGGATAAATCCATTAATGCATGTGAGGCCCTAAGGTACTACAGTGATAAGTGCCAAAGAAATGTCTATAAATAAAATAGATAACCACAGAGAGAACTGTCTGAACAATGCTCTGAGCAAAATGTGTAATGATGACTCACATTTTTTAAAGGCCAAAGCATATTGGCAAATCTGATTAGGGTAGAAGAACCTCAAAATGTTCTGGATCTCCTAATTAATTTAATGGGTTGAGTAACAAGAAAGGCTCATATTCTGCTCTCACTTACACTGAAATCAATGGAGTTATTTCTGGATTATATTGGTGTGAGAGAAGAATCAGGCCCAATCAGCCTAATTCTGTAAATTCTTACTCATTTGGTTTGTCCCATTAATTTCAGCAGGACAACTCAGGACAACACAAATAAAGATTTTCAGGATTGGGCCCAAAAGATAACTTACGTTTATAGCATAGACATGCCCTAAATTGAGTTAAGTTAAATTTGAATTGACTACTAATCTGGCTTGTGGAAAAAACACCTCTGAGGTTTCAAGCCTCTAAATAACAATAGCAATATATTATTTCTTAGTTATGAGATAAGTGTAATATCTTTTGTGCCATTAAATATAAAAGTATGTTATAAAGTTTCCTTGTTTTATGGCTGTCTTATCTATGGTACAAGGCTGATTAATGAAACGTTAAATATACGCTGAAACTACTTTTTCTTTTTACACATAGTTCAAGCAAAGAGACATTAAATTACTCACAGGTCCAATTTTAAATTTAAATAAAAACTCATTTAATTTTACTTTGCAATCAGGTAAATTAATGAGATGGAATCAAAACAATATGCTGTAATTGCATTTATAAATTATTCCTTCTGTCCTTCATGAGTGTTCTTTCTGTTTAAGATATTGAAATTTGGTGTCTAAATATAAAGTGCAGTAACATCTGGTTCTAATTGCTGGTTTGAATAATATAGACAAACCTTCAAGCGTTTCATTCTTCTGAAAGGAAGCTTTTAGTGGGAGGTTCTGAGTCAAAGGTTGTAAAAATCTCATGCCACTAAAAATAGCTAATATCTCAAATACCTTCTAGAACTAAATGATCACTTTAATATAAGGGCCCCACTTGATAGAATATAGTTGCTCTGCTTTTATTATTTAGAAAGAAAATGTATTTGTGAACCAGTTACGTTTGCTATGATTTATGGGTTCATATTATTTGTTATTGAAAGTGTTAAGTTACTTGCCTAGTAACTGAAAAAGAATTCATTCATCCTCAAACTCTCATGAATTTCAGCACAAAAGATTGTCCTTCCAAAACACTGTACCAGAAGTGTGCTTTTGATTATGTGTTATTTGTTATTATTTGTTATTTATTATTCTCCTCCTCCTTGCAGGACCAATAGCATGTGACTTAGGTGACAAGCCACACAACTGAAAAAGCAAATAGTAAAAGTGAACCGTTCACAAATAAACTATAACCTGAAAATTATTCAGACAAACTTTTTGCTAAATTCTTAAGAACAATGAGTATGGTTGAAAATAACCAAGGTTGGGTGGTCATGTTACTGTCAATGTAGCCCATCAGCTAAAATCTGGTTACTGAACTTCCTTCCTATGCTGTTAAATCAAGTGTGTAGAAAGAAAAACATGGGTCAGACTCTTCACTGCCTTACACCTTGTGTGGCCAATTACACCTGTGAAAAGTGGGTGGAAAACATTACTATTCAGTTTTAGTAGCATTTTACCCCCAGTTGTGTGCTCACTTTGCACAGTAATAAAGGATAGCCAAGAATTCAAGGGTCTGATTCTTCATTGGTTAATATTCCCCTGAGACAGTAGATAGATCAGAAGCAGGGAAATGGTATTTAGCTGCCCCCAACCCCCATTTTCCAGCCTTTTTGTTTACATTGTAGCTACTGGGACTATGCTCATTACTGTGATATCTGAGCCACTCACAAAACTATAGAGTTTGCAGACAGATATTTCTCCTTTCTTCTAGTCTTCAGAAACAGAACTTAGTCCACCCCTTTCACCGCTCAGTTGTACTGGGCTATGACTACACTACAGAGCTTACAGAGGTGCAGCTGCACTGATGGAGTTGCACCGCTGTAGTGTGGCTTAGTGCAGATGCTCTAAGCTGATGGGAGAGAGTTCTCCCATTGACTTAATTACTTCAGCCCCCGGGAGCGGCGGTAGCTATGTTAGTGGAAGAAGCTCTCCTCTTGACATAGTGCTGTCCCCACTGGCCCTTACGTTGGTGCAATTTACATCGCTCGGGGAAGAAGGGTGGCTTATTCACACCCCTAAATGACATAATTTATACTGACCTAAGCTGTTGGGTGTACGTAGCCCTGGATTTTTACTACTGTTAACCCCACTGACATTGGAGAAGTTACTTCTGGTTTGGGCCCCAATTCAGATAGGTATTTAAGCACATGCCTAACTTTAACTGTGTGAGTTGTCCTGTTGAAGCTGGTGCCTTGCGCTGGTGTCAGACGAAAACCAGACCCATTGTGTGTGTGTGTATATTTAATTTACTTGGTTTTGTTTTTTATTTGTTTTAGTGGGAAGGCTTGGTTGAAGTGGGTTTACATTTTGCTCTGAAGGCATCCCCAACCTCTTCTAGGAGTGCATTAACTGGCAGGTTGGCTTTTAATCTGGTCAATAAGTGCAACGGCAACCTCAATAAAAGGACTCGAGTGATAGTGATTGTAATCTCATAGGACCCACTCCCCATAGAAATGATAAATTGTTTCAGCCAGCAACATTTATTAACATTCCTGAATGGATCCCTCCAAATACTCCCACCCACCCCTTAATTCCCTCACACACAGATTTTCCAGGACATCACCTAATTTATTGACAGACATTTTGAGAAACAAATTTAAGCAAGCACAAGTTGTGTCATGATCTCTGTTTGATCTCATTCAAATCATCTTTCCATTGTTGTATAGGGAGAGGAATCTGGGGAAGTCATAGATCATGGCCAAACACAATCACAGCACCCTGTGTTTCAAAGGGCCGTCATCACTGCAGAGACAATATTTCAGCAGTATTAAGAAAAATATACACTGACCCATTTTTAATATGCATGCTAACTTTAAAGCTTGGATTGCCTTAGGCTGAGTGAGGATTTTTCCTTTGTGTGGAGAATCATTCCAAGCATGTCTGGCAGTAGCACTGATACAGTATAATTCTCTTTCTGTACAGCCAAAATGTGCCATCTGATAGCTACAGGCTGATCATTCGAGAGAGAAGCTTTCTGTGTCCATCATGAACATTTTGACATGCAGTATTTGTTGTGATGGTGGGAATAATAGCTCACTGCATCCTACAAGGCAGGGGGAGGCCTTCAGCCTTCTAACAGAAAGTAGCCAACCTATGTACCAACCATCCCATGCTAGTTAGTTGATGTGCTACAAAGATAGCTATGTGATCAGCCCAGATTGTGCAAGAGCACCAAGCATTAAACAAGGGCGCACACATCTTACTAGTCCTTTATCCATCTATATGCACAGCCAAAAAGGTTTGCAGTGAGGAAAAAAAATAGGTCTGCTGTTCTGATCAACCTGACTTCTTGAACTGAGCTCCTTTGTTTTTACTGAGCAAAGGCAGATCAATGGCTACTGAATATGAATAGCCAAGATATAATCCTCTCCCCTCCCCCTCACTTTCCATTGAGAGAGTGTCTGTTAGGTTAGAAGTAAAGATGAGCCCTTTCTACACACTTAGGATCTAAAGCCACATGTTTCCAATGTTCAATGGAGGGGGGAGTTCAGATCTGGGATGAAATCCTGCCCCCACTGAACTCAATGGGAGTTTTGCTGTTGACTTCAATGGAGCAAGGATTTCACCCCTGGGTTGTGGCTCAGCCCAGGGTGGGTATGTCTACATTGCATTGTGGACATTACAGCACAGATGGTGGCTTGGACTAGCCACCTGAGTACAGTCTTGCCTGATGCCATGGGTCTGAGCTGGGGTTGCTAGCTTGCTAGCTTGAGTGTAGCTATGCAAATCTCTACATGAGGGGAGGCATGCTTCCAGCTGTAGTGTAGCCATAGCCTGTGAAACCAAAGGCAAACCTTGAAAGCTGGAGTTCTCAAAGGAGCCTAAAAGTGTCTCGGTCCTGGAAGTTCAGATTCCAAAGTTCAGGGATGTTTGGAGCTGCATTTTTGTTTAGGCTCATCCCTAGTTAGACTCTCTTCCTTGTGGAAGTTCATTAGAAATAATGGCATTCGTTTTCTGCTGGCAGGGCAGGTATGTTTCTATACAGACATTGTTCATGTATGGAGGCCTCAGTAAGTTTGTTCAGGTTTATGATGTATCTGACAGTACTTGCTATGTAACTGCATCTGTGCTGAATTTCAAATATACATCCCAAAACAGTACTCACTCAACTGAACATTTTAGTCTAAAGCAGGGATCGGCAAAGTTTAGCATGCGGCCCGCCAGGGGTTTGTTTACCTGCCGCGTCCGCAGGTTTGGCCGATCTTGGCTCCCACTGGCCGCGGTTTGCCACCCCAGGCCAATGGGGGCTGTGGGAAGTGGCGCGGGACGAGGGATGTGCTGGCCGACGCTTCCCGCCACTCCCATTGGCCTGGAGCGGTGAACCGCAGCCAGTGGGAGCCGTGATCGGCCGAACCTGCGGATGCAGCAAGTAAACAACCAGCCTGGCCTGCCAGGGGGCTTACTCTGGTGGGCCGCGGGCCAAACTTTGCCGATCCCTGGTCTAAAGTCTCATTAATGTGTTGAGTCAATGTTCAAACTTGGATATATAAAGCTTGGCACCAAGATCCATAATTAGGCATCTAAACAAAATGGCCTGATTGTCAGTGGTGTTGAGCACCAGCAGCGAATGATGGTTGAATCAGGCCATTTTTCATTTCGGTGTCTGTGTGGTGGGACAATGAGGAGAAGGCTGTGGAGCTCCTTTAGGCTCAACCTATTCTAAATTGGCACAACTGCAGAGTCTGCTCCACTTGGAGGAAACAGCTTACAAGGGAGAACTTCCCACAGGAAGGGGTGTGCATTGAGGGAAAGGCTGCTGTGTGGGCCATGTCTATACATATGGTGCTGCAGCGGTGCAGCTGTACTAATACAGCTGTGCCACTGCAGCACGTCTGGTGAAGACGCTCTGTGCCAACAGGAGAGAGCTCTCCCACTGGTATCAATAAACCACCTCCGTGAGCGACAGAAGCTATGTTTGCAGGAAAAGTGCTTGGTGTCATGGGGGCTCGGCGTGCCGAGCGGGGCTGTCCCCTTTTGCCCATTGATATGCCCTGTCACATGGTTGTCGGGATTCCCTGTTTGGTCAGTCATGATCAGGGTATCTCAGGACCCCTGATGGGGCAGAGCAACCAAGCAGTCCATAACCCCTGGGGTAGGACAGAGCAAGCAAACACTCAGGTTAGGTCCCCTGAGCCTCCTGGCTGGGGCAGGCAATAGCAATTGGTGGGTTCTGGCCCCATGGGCAGAGCAGAACAATCAGTCTGTAGCCCCTGGGGCAGGGCAGGGAAGAGCAGAGCAAACACTGAGTCTATGGTTGGAGCCCCAACAGTCATGTCTAGTGGCAAGTGTGGGAGGATGTGTGAAGGGGAACCTGGGCTCACCCTATTCCACCAGTAAACTGCCTATTAAGGGTTCAGGCATCGGCTCCTAACACATCACCTGGGTCGCTTCCTACCAAAAAGCCCATCTTGGGCATCTCCTCGGCTGGCAGTGGCTCAGCATCCCAGTCAGTCTCTGCAGTCGGCTGCTCGTCTGCAGTGTAGTCTGGGTCGATGGTCCCTACAGTCTGCAGAGTTGATGGTTCATTGTTAGGAGCCTGCAGCATGTGTCCTCCTTCTCTGCCATCCCCGACTGAGCTGGGCTGCCTCCTTTAATCTCCTTTATTCATAACCCTGAGCAACATAAGTTATGTTGACATAGGCTGTAGTGTAGCTATAGCTGCTGACTCATGACGGGAGAAAGCTTGGAAACCTCTGCTGACCACAAAAACTCACCAGACCAGGTCCAAGCTCATTGCCTCAGGGAAGAGTTGAAAGTAAACTGACCTGGGGTTTAGCTGTACCTAACTGCTATAAACAAGCCAGAACTCTATAGATTCTTTTCAAGGAAAATTCAGAGACTGAATGTCTGAAGTAAGGTTCCCAAAGGGAGAAAGGACTTTAGAAGGGAAAGAGACTCTGAAAACACCCAAGTGGGGCCTAGTAAAGTCACAGCCTATCACGGCGCCTAAAAACATGGATTCTGGAGCAGCACAAAGCAACCTTAATTCAGGGCAGGATCAGGACCACTGCATTCCGTTGCTGATGAGTCAGCCAGCTAGCAGAGGGAGCAATAATAGGAAACACTCCCAGAATTGCACTGACATTGTTTACGACACAGCAAAGTACTGAGTGGGCCCATGGGCACGTTGCTATTAAAATTTCTCAGCTAGGCTTGAAGGAAGGCTGGGTTGATTTCCCCTCCCATCCCCCCTCTGATGAGTAAACTGATAACAGATGGTTGAATGTGAATTTACACTACAAATTCCACTAGAGAAAAATGTGTAACCTTTTTTGTAATATCTAGGAAAGTGTGTTGTAGATGCATATAAGAATAATAATGGCAGCTACGGTTCTACTAGGGAGGGTGAAAATAACCTTCATGCTTCAGAACAAAATCTGACCTATCAGCTGGCTCAGGAAGAAATTCTTCTCTCACTTATGGTGTAATATTGAATGGTCTGCAGTTTGACATTTCAGCCTATGGAGTTGGCCATGGTCAGACAGGACAGAGGACTAGAATGACAATTGCTCTGTTCTAGTGTGGTAATCCATTTGTTCCTATTTAGTCATTTAAATTCAGAGTCATGACCACTTCTGTTTAGGTGATACAAAAAATGTGATGACAGGTTTCAGAGTAGCAGCCGTGTTAGTCTGTATCCGCAAAAAGAACAGGAGTACTTGTGGCACCTTAGAGACTAACAAATTTATTAGAGCATAAGCTTTCGTGGACTACAGCCCACTTCTTCGGATGCATACCAGAAGAAGTGGGCTGTAGTCCATGAAAGCTTATGCTCTAATAAATTTGTTAGTCTCTAAGGTGCCACAAGTATTCCTGTTCTTTTTAAAAAAATGTGATCACACTTTTTCTATCTTGCTGAATCTAGAAGGGGAGGTACTGCAAGAATTCATTGTCTGGCTGTGTTAGAAGTAGAAAGATAAAAGGCTCTCTTAATTAGAGAGTAAATTACAGGTAGTAAGTAAAACACTAAAATCATAACTTTCAAATTTTAACTAATCAAATACTGGTCACTTTGTTTCATATTTTTGAATGAATAAAATTATTCTGCCAATATTACTACAACTATTATTAATTATCTAGCCATTCTTCATGCTGAATGCATGAGCTTCTCTATTTATTTTATTTTTTAATGTCTCAAGTACTGTGCTGACACTGTACGATTTCAATAATTGGATTTTCCCCCCACTTTAGCACAGGGAATACAGATTATTGTATTGCTTTGTTGGATGCTAGATGGGCCTGTCTTTCATGATTGCTGAAAATCAGTGTACAGGATAGGAAATGACATTACATATTTCAAAATAGTAACTGTAGTCACTGAGGCTAGGGTAATGATTTTTGGTTTTGAATGCTCTGATAAAGATGATGATAGCGCTATTGAAAAATACACAAATCATCAGGCATTCACAAACAGCAGATAAGGTACCAGGCAGTCTTTCTGAGAAGTGCAATGAGAATCCCAAAGCTTCAGACATGTATGGCTTTAGAGGTCTGAAACTTTGGTCCCAGTATAGCAAAGCACTTGAGCATGTGCTTAAGCTGCCTTGAAGCCAATGAAACTTAAGCATATGCTTAACTTTAAGTAAGTGTTTAACTTCTCTGTTGAATTGGTGTCTTTGTGAGGAAATGAAGGCAGACTCAAAATAAATATGCATAAACTTAATGCTTAATTGCTGATTTACTTTCCTTCTGCCTGTGCTGAACAAGATGATTTGAACTATTGTGTTAACTTCTCAGATGGACCAATCTACTTGCCTTTGATTATTCAGGATTCTATGAAGATTTATGACCCATTCAGGAAACTATTTAAGAACGTGCTTAAGTTTATGTCTATTCAACAAAACACTACAGCATGTGTTTAACTTTAAGTGCATACTTTCGTTCCATTGACTTCAACAGAACTAAAGCATGTGCTTACAGTTAAGAGCATTACTTAAGTAATTTCTTGAATAGGAGCCTTACAGCATTCTTTCTTACAAAGAGCAACATGAGATGTTAGTATTTTCTGGCGGTGATAGCCTTGAGTTCAAAATTTGGAACCTAGACTAGATTTGGATTTCCACAAAATGTTGGGGTGGGGATCTGGATCAGGGGGTTCATTTCAGCTGATTACAGAGAGCAGGGCCAGCTGCAAAATTTGAATTTGGATGTGGATTCTGAAACCTTCCTCACAAATTTTAGGGCTCTTTGGATCCAGGGTTTTTGTCCAGATCCATCTTGGATCAAAATAGTGAAGGTTTTTGTATTGTGTGATCTCTCTGACCAGAAGATTTTATTCCTAATATGATTCTTTGGAGTATTTTAAGATTTTAATAAAGCTTTTCACTTTATTTCATTTACTGATCCTGACCACCCTCGCCTCCCAAAAGAATTGTCTAGTGAATGCATTTTAAAGCCTTTTGAATGTGCATTTGGTCTGTATGAAACCCATTTGAAACTTCCTGTTACCCTGGAAGCTGATTGAATTGTAGGTCAAGTCTGACATCAAGTGGTCAGATGTATTGTATTCCCACAGGAATTATGGTGATTTTCTTTTACAGTCTCAAAAAATGTCCTCCTTCTCAATGTTTTCTTCTTATATCACCAATTCTCCCTCTAGTGTCTGAGCCCTATCCCAACTGTGGTTTCCACCAAGGCAATGGAGTGTCACCCACAAAACTAATCACAGCAGACTGAAATACTGCAGCTGCTGAATCTTCCAGCAGACTGATGTGCTGGTATAAATAAAGTCTTAATGCAGCCTTCCTTTTCCCAATAAATTCTAATGAGATCTACCCCTTTCAGTAAGACCCTTAGCTTTCAAGAGATCTATACACCATATGTCAACATTTTGAGGCATTTCGATAATCTTAACAATACTTATCACTTACATTAGTGATACTCAGATCTCAGTAGTTAGGAGACAAATTATCAGTCAACATTACCCAAAAGAGTGTGAAATCATTGTTTCATTTACTATACTACTATATATTCATATTTAAACAGAATGATGGGAAATGTTTCGTTCATATATATAATATTATTCTCACAGCAAAATGACTGACCAAGGATTATTATTTTATCAACTACAGTTGGTTAATAACATAGTAAAAGCATCCTGATTGGTTAATAATTAAACCACACAGGGTTCTAATACCATGTGCTGCAAAGAGTCACAGGAGACACATTAAAGAGCTGCTTGCGAGCCTCATTCTGAGTATCACTGACTTACATAGTGCTTTACATTATTGAAGCGCGTTGCCAACAATAATTCATTAATTGTCACAATACCATGGTGAGGAAGGTCCATAGTATTTATCTCCATTACAGATGATGAAATGGAGGCACAGAGGTTAAGTGATTTGCCCAAAGCCACTGACAAACCTGAGATTAGACAACCGAATTTCCGTGCTGCCATGCTCAAATTCACTCTTCTAGCTTATTGTTCCACTGCCTTTACATTTTAATTGATTGATTGCTTCCAAAGAGAACTCTTGGACTTACCCTTGTCTTTGTCACAAGCCCAATGTTTGGAACTGCAAGAAGATGCACTGGCCCAACAGCAGACCAGGAATGCAATTGTGAATCAGGGTCACAATCTTAGGGCTTGTCTGCACTGAGAAGTTAGTGTTCAGCAAGCTAGGGTGTGAATTTACAGCATATTAGCTATGCCATATTTAATTGCTGATTTACTTTTTTGCTACCTGTGCTCTTACTGCACTAAAAGTGCCCTTGGGCGGTTTAGATACACTTTACAATGTACTAAGCTACAGAGCACAAAGTGGTCAGTAAGAATGTCCACACAGGGAGGTAGTGCAGAGACGCTAGTGTACTGTAAATTCACACCGTAGCTTGCTGCACATTAACTGCCCATGTAAACTAGTCCTGCAGGTAGGTTTCCTTCTGCGTTGGGGCAGGGGAAGTATCCTGCATCAGCCAGGATGCACGTTACATCTCCTTACTCTCCTAGATGGTGTGCAAGGTGAGCCACAAGCTGGCTTGCTAGTAGTTCAAAACAAAATTGACTGAAGATAGTAGTTTTACAAAGTAATTTTTATCAGCACAATTAAGATATCGTTTCTTCACTGCAACATTAATTTGTCCACAAATCCTTTGCATAAAAACCAGCTGTGCGTGTCTCAACGTTAGCCTCATGTCTGTAGTCAGCTGCACAGGTTCACACTTCGGCATTCTCACAGAAAAGATACAAAGAGGTTGATAAGATGAACTATAGTTTTGTTTCTGCTTGGAGTTCTCTCAATTGACCATTAACAAGCTTTCCTCAGATACACAGCACTGGCCAAATCTATTCCAGGTGTGGGTCCATTCACTCAGTGGCTTTATTCCTTTATCCCATCTGAGAAATTCTAATATTTTGACTTTTCACCCTGATTGGGATGAAAACAAACACCAAGTCACCTGAATTTCCTACAGAACAGACATTTTGATTTTCACCCAGCTCTATTTGTATGTATTGGATGGATAAAGGGAGAACTGCAGTTTCCACTGTTATCAGTCCAACTCTGTCTAATAGGTTGTTTCCATTCTAGTCTTCTGTGATCCTGCTGCTTATATAGAACAGTGGTAACCTCATTAGATACATAAATGGAAACATTATGCCGAGAGAGAGAGAGAGAGAGATCCAATTAAAAAAAATGACTTGTGAAATAATCTAATATTGATTATCATTTGGTATCATTACTAGCCATTTTAAGATGTTATTTATGATTTATATTGCAATAGTACCAAAAGGCCCCAGTCTTGTTTGAGGGCCATTTGAGCAGGCGCTCTGCAAACATACAGAAAGACACAATCCTTGCCCCAAAGAGCTTACATTCTAAAATAGAAGCGTAGAGGAAAGAGATACAAAGCAAGTAATCGGGGTGATGGCAGGCAGACATCATGGTAGCTCCTTGTTTATTGCTTCAAACCATATTTACTTTTGGTTGTAAGGGTTGTGTGCAGGTGCTAGGTGGTGTTGTTGGCCTGTGATATACAGATGGTCTTGTGTGGTCCCTTCTGGCCTTAAACTCAAGTTGCTATAGGAAGGACAACCAAAATTAATTGCCACAAATTCAGTTATCAATTAAATAAATCCAGACTACAAGGAGTTCTTACTGTACATAAAAATGTCTATATTGTTACTTCCTAAAGCCTTCTATTAACATTTTTTCTGTGGAGTCACTAACATACTCTGTAAGCTGGATATAGACTCTTCCTACCCCCGGAAAGCAAGCTTTTCTTCTGTTAAAAATGTTCCCAAGCTGCATCACGCTTTATGAGGCTGTTTCTGTAAAGCACTCATTATTGCAAGACTGGTGGGTACATTGAGGTTCACCATAGAAAACAAACTCATCGGATAAATGGCAGCATTGTATGGCATAAAGTACATCTCATGAGCTTTGAGAGGGACGTTGGCCAGAGTACACCACTGTAGCGTTTATTGCAGTCCCTATTGAATGTACAGTAATAGTGGTAGAATCTGGCCACTTTTATACTGAACAGGATAATAATATTGAACACAATATTCAGCATAATAAATGATTTTTAGCAAAGTGAATTATCCTCTTGTAAAACAAACAGCCCCCCAACCCAAGCCATTATATATGTCACTGCGATATACTCACATTTATTTATTTTAAAGTCACTCACAAGGCTTGTTCTGCTCTGATTAGCTTATTAGTTAATGCTGGGTCAGAAAGGCAGTTTTGGGGCATTGTCTGTCAACTTAGTGGAAATTAGGACAGTGAATGCCTTCAATTGTCTTTGCTCATGTCTCTACAGATGTTCAATATTTTAATATTTCATTGCTTGTAAACCGGTCTTGATTTTTTTCAATTCATTAGATATACAACTTGTTAATAAACTAAATTTGTAAACAGTATAAGATGCTAAAGAGATAGGTTTGTTACTCAAACGAATGTCACCTCGCATTTTTAATATATTAGCAATCACAAGTGCTAAGATATATTTTTAATCCTCCAACTATAAGATGAATGTGTTAAAAGGAAAATTTCTATGGATTGTCTCAGGAACGGAACCATGAACCTACTCTTGCAAACCACGTAATCATTACTCACAAGTGATCCAATTGAAGTCAATGGTTCCATTGGTTCCAATGGTTCCATGGTAGTCATGTGAGCAAAAGTTTGTAAACAGGTTCCCAGTATTGCCATTTACCTTAGCTACTGTATATATTTTACCAAGGTCCATAACTTAATGTATCCTGCAACAACAGAGGGTCTAATAGAAGGCCAGATCGTGTCTTGAATAACCCTCTGTGCTATCCCATGAACATCAGTGTGTCAAAATTTCATGTAGGTTTTCATTTTGAGCAACCTAGATTACCTTTCTCCAAGCAGTAAAATGAAAAGATAGTGCTAGTTCAGAGACTATCCATGTCCTTTCACCACTAGAAGAAAGGTTTTGTTTCATTAAAAGGTGCCTTAAAACTGAGGCAGATGTAGCACTAAAATATCTTCAAATATCTGTTTGTAATATTAGGGCAGGTTTGGATGATATATGTCAGTACTTTACAAGTGTACGTCGACTAGAAAGTGAACTATACATGATCTGTTTCTCTGTGGGATCCTTCCTGAAGTGATCTGTAAGGCACCACACCACTACTCATTTCTCAAGACCCATTTCTTCTTTGATGCATACAAGTCATAAGCCAGCTAAGTAAGGATAGGTTGAAGGGCAGTTGAGTTAGATATAAGCAATTTTTTTTGTTTTGTCTATATAATGTGCACAGCATGTATAAAAACTACATATTTTGCTTGAATTGCTCCTGTGTCATCTTATCCTTATTCTGACTCTAGCCAGTTGTGTGATATTAGGAATTTCCCTTAATCTCTAAGTTTCCTCATGTATAAATCAGGGAAGAGGATATTTATGTCCTTGTAAAAACAGTGTGAGGCATAACTAAATTATATTCATCTACTGCTTTATAAGAGCAAAAATATTGTGGTCAAAGAGTGGCAGAGGCATGGCTAAACCTGAGAGGCTCTCTGCCCTGTGCTTGCGACTCCAGACCAAGCAAGCTTCTCCAGCTGGAAATAAGTGGGTTTTAATTTAGCTGGAAACTCACATTTGCAAACTCTTGCATGAAAGTATTTTTTCACCTTTTTTTTGCATGGCTTGATGTGAAAATGTACTGAAATTCCAGACCAAAGTTTTCATCGGTGTTGCCCAGCTCTGCTTAGCCCAATCTTCTCATCTTAATGGCACAGATGATCCCTCAATAGTAGGAAAAAAAGTAATTATTTCCTTCAAATAAATAAAAGAATGTGTTTTGAAAATCAAAGGTCATGGTGCATACTACCCCACACTATCATGTACTTTTTATGTACATAGATAGACATAAGAGTGTATATTGTGATGAAAAAGGTAAGGTAACACTATAATGACACGTAAAAATATTAGTAGAAGGTAATGTAACTGTCTATTGGGACAACTTATACTTATGGAAACATAAGATGGACGGACTTTGCTACCAGAAAGCAAGGGGACAGTTCCAGTAGTTTGGTATATTAAAAATGTCGATTACACTAGCTATCAATAGTTTGAAGAATACAGTCTAAAATTCAAGGAAGATTTATAACATTTGTGATTAGAGTGTAAAATATAACAGAGCCTACAACATTTAGATGCCTGCTGGCATTTACTTTTACCTTACACAGCTCATATCAGTTATATGAAAATTTTATGTGCTCTATAACAGCATTGAAATAGAAATTTATTTATAAGGTAACTGCAAGGGAATCCAGCATTTTCAAAATGTAGTATTTGGTTTTGCTTAATCAGACAAATCTCTAGAGAAAACTAACAATCTGATTAAATGTGTTTTGACACTATAGAGGCTAGTCCTTAAAAATATACTATGATTTAGTAAGATATGCCATGGTATTAATAGTAAGCTAGACATGTGCCATTTGGTATGTGATCTCTTAAAATCTACACTCTGATTGCCAGATTATTATATTGTCTGGGACCATGTGGAGAAACAATGGCATCCAGTGGCTAGCGCACAGAGATGCTGTACTATGGGTAAACTCTAGAAATCCATGCTAAGAAATGCTTTCCCCACTTTACCATCATTACCCATCCTGTCAGAAGGGAGGCATTGTGGGACAACTTGCTTTATACAATGTATACCTTGTGTAACAGCCACCATAAAATGTTGCAGCCTTCATAAAGTTTCATTGACTTCATTGGTAGTTGCTCATGCATACGGATGGCAAAGTCAGGCGCTGAATTAATGTGTTTAATTATGTTACTATTGTCCCTTGGGGAAGGACTCCACTTGTCACCTCTTCCCAACATCATACTGAATATATAATAATTATCTGTGTTCCAATTTTTGTAATCAACTGTGTTTCCATTTTAACAGTATTTCCATATTATCTACACTTTTTTAGTTTCCCCTCTATATATCATATAGAAACATAAGGATGGTCTGCCCCAGTATGGTCAATGGTCTATATAGCCTAGTATCCTGTCTTCTGGCAGTGGCCAGGCCAGATGCTTCAAAGGGAATGAACAGAACTGGGCATTTATGGAATGATCCATCCCCTGTCATTGAGTCCTAGGTTCTAGCAGTCAGAGGTTTAGAACAACTGGAGCATGGAGTTACATCCCCAACCATCTTGGCTAATAGCCATTGATGGACTTATGCTCCATGAACTTATCTAAATCTTTTTTGATGCAGTTATACTTTTAGCCTTCACACCATCTCCTGGCAATGAGTTCCACAGGTTGTGTGAAGAAGTATTTCCTTATGTTTATTTTAAACCTGCTGCCTAGTAATTTCATTGGGTGACTCCTGGTTCTTGAGTTAGTTGAAAGGGTAAATAACACTTTGAATCATAGAATCATAGAATATTAGGGTTGGAAAAGATCTCAGGAGGTGAACTAGTCCAATCCTTTGCTCAAAGCAGGACCAACACCCACTAAATCATCCCAGCCAGGGCTTTGTCAAGCCGGGCCTTAAAAACCTATAAGGATGGAGATTCCACCACTTCCCTAGGTAACCCATTCCAGTGCTTCACCACCCTCCTACTGAAATAGTGTTTCCTAATATCCAACCTAGACCTCCTCTACTGCAACTTGTGACCACTGCTTCTTGTTCTGTCATCTGCCACCACTGAGAACAGTCTAGCTCCATCCTCTTTGGAACCCCCCTTCAGATAGTTGAAGGCTGCTATCAAATCTCCCCTCACTCTTCTCTTCTGTAGACTAAATAACCCCAGTTCCCTCAACCTCTCCACGTAAGTCATGTGCCCCAGCCCCCTAATCATTTTCGTTGCCATCTGCTGGACTCTCTCCAATTTGTCCACATCCCTCCTGTAGTGGGGGGATCAAAACTGGATGCAATACTCCAGGTGTGGCCTCACCAGTGCCGAATAGAGGGGAATAATCACTTCCCTCGATCTGCTGGCAATGCTTCTATTAATACAGCCCAATATTGTTGGCCTTCTTGGCAACAAGGGCACATTGCTGACATATCCAGCTTCTCATCCATGTAATCCCCAGGTCCTTTTCTGCAGAACTGCTGTTTATCTAGTCGGTTCCCAGCCTGTAACAGTGCCTGGGAGTCTTCCTTCCTAAGTGCAGGACTCTGCACTTGTCCTTGTTGAACCTCATCAGATTTCTTTTGGCTCTCTCCTCCAATTTGTCTAGGTCACTCTGGACCCTATCCCTGCCCTCCAGCATATCTACCTCTCCCCCAGCTTAGTGTCATCTGCAAACTTGCTAAGGGTGCAATGAATCCCATCATCCAGATCATTAATAAAGATGTTGAACAAAACTAGCCCCAGAATCGACCCCTGGGGTACTCCACTTGTACTGGCTGCCAACTAGATATCGAACCATTGATCATTACCGTTTGAGCCTGACAATCTAGCCGGGCTCACTCTCTCCCTTATTCACTCTCTCCACACCATTCATGATTTTATAGACCTCTATCATATTTCTCCTTAGTTGTCATCTCTTTCTAAACTGAACAGTCCCAGTCTTTTTAATCTCTCCTCATATGGAAGCTGTTCCATACCCTTAATCACTTTTGTTGCCCTTCCCTGTACCTTTTCCATTTCTAATATCTGTTTTGAGATGAGGCAATCAGAGCAGTATAGACTATTCAAGGTGTGGGCGTATCATGGATTTGTATAGTAGCATTATGATATTTTCTGTTTTATCTGTCCCTTTCCTAATGGCCCCTAACATTCGGTTAGCTTTTTTGGCTGCCACTGCACACTGAGCAGATGAATAGTTCTCTGAAAACATGTTAACTTCAAGGTCTCTTTCTTGAGGGTAACAGCTAATTTAGACCCGCATCATTCTGTATGGATAGTTGTTGATATTTTTTCCAAGGCACATTACTTTTCACTTATCAACGCTCAATTTCATTTTCCATTTGGTTGCCCACTCACCCAACTTTGTGAGATCTGTTTGTAACTCTTCACAGTCAGCTTTGGACTTAACTTCTTGAGTAATTTTGTATCATCTGCAAACGTTGTCACCTCATAGTTCACCCCCATTTTCCAGATCATTTATAAATATGTGGAACAGCACATGTCTCAGTACAGATCCTTGGAGGACCCCACTATTTACCTCTCTCCCCTGTGAAAACTGACCATTTATTCCTACCCTTTGTAACCCGTTACTGATCCATGAAAGGACTTTCCCTCTTATCCCATGACTGCTTACTTTGCTTAAGAGTCTTTAGTATGGGACCTTGTCAAAGGCTTTCTGCAACTCCAAGAACGCTATATCAACTGAATCATTCTTGTCCACTTGCTTGTTGACACCCTCAGAGAATTCTAATAGCTTGGTGAGGCATGTTTTCCCTTTACAAAATCTATGTTGGCTCCTCCCCAACATAGTGTTCATCTTTGTGTCTGATAATTCTATTCTTTATCGCAGTTTCAGCCAATTTGCCTGGTGCTGCAGTTAGATTTACTGCCCTGTAATTGCTAAGATTGCCTTTCGATCCCTTCCAAAAATCAGTGTTACATTAGCTATCCTCCAGTCATCTGATACAGAGGTTCATTTAAGTGATAGATTACATACAACCATTAGTAGTCCTGCAATTTCCTATTTGAGTTTCTTCAGAACTCTTAGGTGAATACCATCTGGTCCTGGTGACTTATTACTGTTTAATTTATCAATATGTTCCAAAACTTCCTCTATTGACACCTCAGTCTGGGACAGTTCCTCAGATTTGTCACTTAAAAAGAATCCCCTGCAGTGAAGACCAGTGCAAAGAATTGATTAACCTTCTCCGCAACAGCCTTGTGTTCCTTGAGTGCTCCTTAAGCACCTTGATCGTGTGGCAGACTTCCTGCTTCTGATGTACTTAAAAAAATTGCTGTTTAGTTTTTGTGTCTTACAAGTTACTCTTCAAATTCTTTTTGGCCTGCCTAATTATACTTGCCAGAGTTTATGCTCCTTTCTATTTTTCTAACTAGGATTTGACTTTCAATTTTTAAAGAATGCCTTTTTGTCTCTATCATGCTCTTTTACTCTGCTGTTTAGCAGATGGTAATTTTTGGTATTCTTACTGTGTGTTTTCTTTTGTTTTTTATTTGGAGTATACATTTAGTTTGAACCTCTGTTATGATGTTTTAAAATAGTTTCCATGCAGCTTGCAGGCATTTCACTCTTGTGACTGTACCTTTTAATTTCTATTTAACTATATTGCTATGTTATCCTAGCTTGTTATCCTTGGAAAGAAAAAAATTAAGGGCCAAACCATCCCCTCCTCCTGGAGAAATACTGCAAAAATACAGAGAGAAGGAAGAAAATCCTGTGAGGTTGAACTTGTGGAGTTTCCAGCAAATTATCTTCTCAAGGGTTTGGATGGCCACAAAATTTGGAAGAGGGTGAGACTTCCCAATCTAGTGGAACTAGTAGATCTGTAGAGGCATCAGACAGCCATGTTGGCATCTGGCCTTCTGTGTTTCTCCACTGCCTTCTCACCAGTCAGTATATCTCCAGTATGAGCTGAACAGCTATTGTCTAGATGCCTCTGTAGTTCTAAGCTTTACAAACACACTACTGGATTTTCATGTGGAAATGGGGCAGGTATGCAGGGGATGGAGTGCAGTAAGCAGCCCGGTGCCACTCCTTCCTGCCCCTGGCTCTTCCCCCAAACCTTCTGAAGACCCCTTCTTGAATGGTATTGTGAAAGCAACACACATGCTGGGGAAGATCCATCCATGAATGGTCCCCTACGTATATGCCTGCACGGGAGACTCTTGAGCCCTTAACTTGGTGTGATTCAGAACATGAATTGCCTACAGATTTCTGCTTGCAAATTGACCACTTTATTAATTGTTACAGCAATTTAGCTGGCATTGATTTAGAAGAAATACTTCCCTTTGTGGGCACTGCTGTGAGTTAATTGCTTGCCATATGAATTATGCATCCCAAGCCAAAAACAAGGGCGCGTAAAGGAAGCCAAGGTTAGCTGTATTTCAGAAGGGTACTAGAGCAATTACAGCCCTATTTGAAAAAACCCTGAGTCATTTTGATATGAGAATATGTACAGGTTTGTCAGAAATAAAGCCTGGTCGGGCTTCCATTGAAGTCAGTGGCAGAACTTCCATTGACCCAAAGGAAGCAGAACTGGACGCTAGTCAGCATTGCCCAGAAGCACCGGGCTCCCGTTTGCCATCATTGTGTTGTTTTTTATTTATTATTTATATTGTGGTACTGCTTAGGAGCCCCAGTCATGGACCAGGACCCCATTGTCCTAGGCCATGTATGCAGAACAAAAAGAGAATCCTTGCCCCGAAACAGTTTGCAATCTGTTATACATCATCGAACAAGACACACTGAACCAATCAACTGAAAGGACAAAGGAATCCAGTGAACCTGTACTGCTTATCGGAAGTTACACTTGCACAAACCCCAGCACTCTGCACAAAATATGCTCCTGGCAATTCCCAGAGACGATCTCCAGCAAACGCTGGGATAGCATTTGACTGTAGGCACAGCTCTAACAGTGTTGGTGCATAAGCTGCCTCACCCCATGAGTCGCAATGCCTTCCCTCCTCCCTCCCCTCCCCAAGCCTCTAGCAGCAGTAAATTATTCCCCGCCCTTCTCCCGTCCCCAGGTTGGCTCAGTGAGTAGAGAGGTTGCACCAAAGCTCTGCTCAGTCTATGCCCACTCCCCACCCACTTGCTCTGTGGGGGAGTAAGCTGGTGTGTACTTCTGTGCATCTGAACCCAAGATGCACTCCTGTGCAACTGGGCAGCCCGTGGAGGGGTAAAAGCAAGGATCTTATTCCCCACATGGATGTGTCATCCAAATTTAGCCTCACCCTCTGAGTCTGTGTAAGCTGAAAGGCTAGATAAAAAGATCTAAATCTACATCGATTTTATTGTAAATCTTGAAAAAGTAAGAATTAACTAGAGTTAAAAAAAAGTAGGCTCTGCCTGTCTGTAAATATGATCATATAACAGCAAGAGGTGTGCACAACCACCAAGAAGCTAGAAAAGTCAGTCAAAATATTAAGAAAATTATGTCATGATGAAAAAAAACAGAAGAAAGTGAAAGAAGGGTTGGGTACAAGGAGATGATAGGTTCATGGGTATGAGTATAAGTAAACAGTTTCTTTACATGAAACATGAATGGTCCCCAGATACAATGCTTAACACCCATCATGATATAGTCCAAGGATTTCCACAGGTTCAGTAAAGAAGCATAAGTGTTGTTAACCCTGTTTTATAGGTGTGTGTGTGTGTGGGGGGGAAATAAGGCAGAGAGTTGAAGTGACTTGCCCCGTTGTAGTACTGGGAATAGGATCCACCACAAAGCCAGTTTACTCAGCACCTTGGAGGAGCTCCCTTGTGTGGTGGTCCTTGGAGTGGCATAGAGCCACAGAAACAGCTCCTACAACTCCCTCCCTCTGGACTAATGGATTTTACTGGTGAGTTCCTGTACTCTATTGATCCATGGCTACTGTAACAGGCCTTTTGGCTGGTCTGAGTTGTGCTGGAGAACAGACTGGCCCTAGGAGTGGGCGGAGTGGTAAGGAACACAGCAAAGGTGGCTTAAAACCACTTTTGCAACTGCACCTCCTACCTTATCCCCCTGCACACACCTCTCGCTCTTCAGACACAGTTTGGGATCTGGCCATTGCATGTCAACACCAAAAAAGCCCTTTGCTAGGCTCAACAGGCACTTTAGGAAGGTAGTAAGCAATGTCATTTCATGTGTTTTTTTGTCAATAAAGCGAATTTCTGAAGCGAGATTAAGACATAAGACATATCAATTTGCCTTTGATATTACTTAATTAAGTTGGTTACTATAAATGTCATACCATATTGGACAGCCTATTCATTATGGTAATTTTGAAATGTAATCTAAGCTTAGTTGGAAATACAAGTAATTGTTGTTTGTGGGGTTTTTATATTTTTTTAAATTGCAAATGTGATATTGAAACTGGAGAGCTATTTGATCTAAGTGAACAGGGGGTGGGAAAGCAGAACTACTGCAGAACTAAGCCTGGACTGTAATATTTACTGCTGAATTAAACATAGCTGCAGACTGCAAATGATTACACGAACTCCAATAGCTATTTGAAAATAGTCTCTGTCGCAGGGGAATCAAGGCCAGTATCTGAAATATATATAGCTATATTCCATATGAAATATGGAAAACACAACTGTGTGTGTAATATATAATCTGACTGTGAAGTGTCACTCATCTTGTGTGACTGTAACATATTTGGCGTCCTGTCGCACCTGCCTGTGGCTTAGTTGGAATGTCACATCTGGCTGAGCTGCAGTTCTCCTGCAGTCCCTAGAGCGCACTGAGGAGTTTGGCTTCAGGTGGTTAAGTGGCATGTCTGTCTCCCTTGCTAGATCCAAGCAGTGAAGCAGCCAGTGACAGCATCATCAGTGAAACTAGAGGAGGCTGCAGAGGTGGCAACAGCAGTGATTAGTGGGTCAGCTGGTGGTGACAGGAGCTGGTGAGGCAGCTCAATAGTGTCCCCAAGTTCCCTCAGCCAAACTCAGCCCCCAGTCACATTCCTGATCCTTCCCCTCCAGAGACTGACCCGAGACCCCTGCCACTGAGAGAACCCAGATCTCGGTCCTCCAAAGGGATCATAGCTACCAGCCTCCACAGACCCCAGACTCCTTCCCAGACAGCAACCACCCACTTACCCCAGTGCTCCCCGACATCCTAACCTCCATCCAACTCTAACCCCGCTGCTCTCACCCACTTATCCAGTCACTCCTCCTGAGGGCATCAAGCTACCCCTAGACAGCCCCAGACTAAACCTACCCTCTAGCACAGGGGTTCTCAAACTGGGGGTCAGGACCCCTCGGGGTCGCGAGGTTATTACATGGGAGGTCGCAAGCTGTCAGCCTCCACCCCAAACCCTGCTTTGCCTCCAGCGTTTATAATGGTAAGTATACCAAAAAAAATTAATTTATAATGGGGGTTGCACTCAGGCTTGCTGTGTGAAAGGGGTCACAAGTGCAAAAGTTTGAGAACCACTGCTCTAGCGTCCACTGGCCCAGACATCCCAATATCCATCCATCTAATCCCAATTTACCGCCATTTCCCCCTCCAATCCCAGTGCCCCAACCTACCCATCCCCTACCTGCTTGAGCCTCATGGCTGCCATGCTGTGTGTAGCGCTGTTTCACCCCTGCCACTGCCTGGGTCGGAGTGTGCTGGCCATAACGTAAAGTTTATAATGTTATGCAAATTATCTAATTACATTCCAAATGTAAAGGTCTCATTCTACTTTCCATGGGAGTGCGATCCGCTGGGAGCCTTTCCAGTGACTTCAGTGGGCTTTGGATCAGGTCACAATGCTGGTGTACCTCCATTCACTTCCTCATTTACATCAGTCAGAGAGAGATCACACCCCAAGAGAAAAAGCTACCCTAAGTCACATTCCATGGCATCTTGTTGAAGTCTTGCCCTATTGATGGTAAAGGACAGATGCTGATCTCAAGATCACTGGGGTAAATCTAGAGTAACACCTGCGTAAATGAGATCAGAGTCTGTCCGTAAGTGTTTAAGTGAGATGTTAGAGTTCCCTATGCTCCTAGGCAAACTATCCAATAAGGAGATGTTAAGAGTCAAAGCATTTAGGAGCTTGAGATGTCAGGTTAACCTTTGCTAATGGATGATATAATGTGATCAGCATATTTATCCTTGGGAAGCGCTGCACCTGCTGCCACATCGCCTCACCTGTTACCTCAGTGCATTATGCTGACTTGTGTGACAAGAGGTGCCTCTGTTATTGGCTTGGTTATTGGCTCGGGCGGGGATTTAAAGGGCCCGGGGCTCCCCGCAGTGGCAGGAGCACCGGGCCATTTAAATAGCCGCCTGAGCCCAGCTGCCGGAGCTCCGGCGGCGCTTTAAAGGGCCCGGGGCTCCCCGCAGTGGCTGGAGCCCTGGGCCCTCTAAATCACCACTGCAGAAGCTGGTCCAGTCCAGGACCGTACCGGCTTACTTTCACCTCTGAATTCAGGGGACATCTTGGTGCACATAAGCTGTTCTGCAGGACCCCCTCTGCCTAACTGTACAAAGGAATGAGAATCAGATAGCAACTCTACCTCTGTTCGTTATTTCACTACCTCTTCTAGCATGATTAAAGAAGAGTAAATGAACTGATGTGTCCCTACAATATCAAACCAAACTGCCTTCCCCTGCATCAGGCTTTCCTGTGCTGGACTCTAGGGACTGTTTCAACTGCTCTGGAGTCAAAAACAGGTCCTGGCTCCCTATGCTACTGGAACACCAGGTCATCTGTCCCCCATTCTCTTCCTCCCCTTCCTTGTCCAACACCTCCTGCTCACTCCCGAAGTATCCAAAGGGATCTTGTGAGTGGTGATGGGATTTCTGCCGAGGATGGCATGCCCTCTTGGTAAAAGCTCTGCACCAGGGTGACTGTTAGTCTCCCTTGCCTTCTGGTATGCCTGCTGCAGCTCCTTGGCTTTCACAAGGCAATGCTGTGGGTCCCTCTTGTAGCCCTTCTCCCCCATGCCACGAATGATCTGCTCATAGATATCAACGTTCTTGTGCCTGGATTGGAGCTGTGCCTGCACAGACTCTTCTCCCCACAGGCCCAGGAGATTTACCACCCCTTGCATACTCCAGGCAAGAGTGCGTCTGCAGTGTGGACAGTGCTTAATTTGTAATGAAAGAGGTGTTAGGACTCAAGCAATTTTTTTTACATTCATAACAGATGCAGCAAGCCCAGCGGTTCCAAGGTGATGAACTGCCAAGCCTAGAGGTGCCGGGGCTCAGCCCTGGCACAAATTAAACACTGAGTGTGGCGCTGGCATAGTCAGCTGGGCAGCTGCTAGGTGAGCTCTTCACACCGAGCAAACAGGAAATGGAATTTCAATTATTCGTGGTGCTTTAAAAGGGGAGAGGTGCGTACTTCTGTATCAGGCTGATGGGCAGCAGAGTTCAAAACAGTTACTAGAGTGGTCACAGTGGGGCATTGTACGACACCTCCTGGAGGCTACTAAAGTCATCATAAGTAATGCAGTGTCTACACTGATACTGCGTTGACCTAAGTGCTATGCCTCTTGAGGAGGTGGAGTTAAGTCAGTGTAGCATGCGAGTTACATAGGTAGGAGCATCATTTTAGTGCAGATGCTTACAGAGTTAGGTTGATGTAAGCTGCCTTGCGTCGACCTAACTCTGTAGTGTAGACCAGGTCAAAGATATAAAACAAAATCTAACACTTTTGAATGCTGAATTCTTATCACTAACTACTAGAATGCAATGTGCAGACCAATAATCAGTACCCCAAATTGCTCAGGGAGTTTTTTCAAAGAACAAATACAATGAACATTTTTTTAAATTGTAAGCTATTCGCAGTTAAACTGTGAATTGTAAATGGGAAATGGAAAAGAGTAGAAGCTAGGAGACCTAATTCCACAAGGGAAGTACAGACACGTTGTCTATAGAATTATTAGTGGGTGCCACTCGTGCCCCACTGGGAACAGCTCTGCAAACGTAACAAATTAGTATTGTTGACAGATGCACTATGCTTCTTAATGCAGAGTGAAAATCAGTTTCTGTCCCATGGGAAATTTTGATAGTTGTTTACATCTTGAATTGGGACAAATAGTCAAAAGATCAAAATTCTTAGCCAACAAAGTTCTGAGAAACTTCAATTTGGAAATGTCAAAGTGAGATGTTCTGACATTTTTGATCAAAATGAAACATTTTGACATTCTGGAATCAAAGCCTTTCATTTTGATGTACGGAACCGAATTGCAAGATTTCATTTTGAGTCAGTTTGACGTTAAACTGCATCTGCCAAAGGTGCTGTGGTAGTTGTCTCAAAGACTTTAAGGCCAGAAGGGACCATCATGATCATCTAGTCTGACCTGCACTTTGGAGGCCACAGAACCTTGCCTACCCATTGCTTTAATAGACTCGCAATCTCTGGCTGAGTTACTGAAGTCCTCAAATCATGATTTAACGACTTCAAGTTACAGAGAATCCACCATTTATTCTAGTTTAAATCTGCAAGTGACCCATTCCCCAAGCTGCAGAAGAAGGCAACCTCCCCCCACTCCCTGGGTCTCTCCCAATTTGACCCAGGGGAAAATTCCTTCTTGACGCCAAATATAGCAATCAGTTGAACCCTGAGCATGTTGGCAAGACCCACCAGCCAGACACCTGGGAAAGAATTTTCTGTATTAACTCAGAGCACTCCCCATCTAGTTTCCCATCACTGGTCATTGGGGATATTTGCTACTAGCAGATGCAGATCTGTAGGCATTTTCATGATAATTACATGCCTCATGCCCTTATTCTTCCCTGTGGAATGGGTTCCCTGGGTGGATTACATATCCCATGATGTACCACACTCAGGTGGCTCACATGATGCGTTGCCCAGGCTCAGAGGGGCGACTGCATCTTCTATGATGCACTGCAATCTGGCCAACGAGCCCAGCCCCTAGGAGCTAGGGAAAATTAATATTTTGTAGATATTGCATTTTTCCATTAAAAATCATTTTGCTGAAAAATTCCCTACTAGTGCTCATTCCCTTGGGACAGCCAGTATCTCATGGATAGACTGATTAACTTCTAGCCAACAGATTAAGTCCTGTCACTCTCACTTGGGCCAAAGAAGCTCACTGTGACCTAGTGCTTTAAGGAAGTATGTTGGAGAGGGGAGTACGTGTTGTAGACTTTGATCATCCAAATTAACTTTGCACCATAATGTTTTGTTCCCTGCCTTCAATTTTCTCTCTTGCCTTCTTTTCTTTCCCTTCCCTCTACAATTATGAATTTGCTCCTGTCAGCAGGAATGAGGACTTTGCTATATGCCTTGAACTTTTCTTGGGCTTTTATGACCATCATTTTTTATTTCATTTTTCCTTTGCTCAGTTATTTTCCAAATGAAATCAATTCTTTATTGTCAGAGTTTTTCTTTTTATCGTGTAGTTTTAAGTTTCCCTTTAGAGGTGATGTCTGTCTCTACCAACTTGTAGAAATACAGTGAGTCAGTGAGTTTGTGAATGTGAGTGCTAAAGCTGTCACACTATGGCTTATGGATAAGTATTAATAATGACAGACACATGTTTTCATGTCTCCTTCAGGGAGGATTTCAGTGTAAAAGCTTTTATCTACCTCTTTACTGTTGCAGTTTCTCAAGTGTGATCTAATTACAATCTTGCAAACTCAGAGCATTCCTTGCAGTTTGCCACTGTGCTGTAGCATAAAATGTTTTTGGAACAAAACACCTTTGTAGCCAAGATAATTACATTCCCCCCACTCCCTATTACCATAGTATCTGAGCATATCAGTCTTTAATGTATTTATTCTCACAATGCCTCTAGGAAGTAGGAAAGTGCTATTATCCCCATTTTACAGATGAACAAACTGAGGCATAGAGAGACTAAGGCCTGGATCCATGAAGGGACATACGTGTGGCAATGCTGAGTGTCACAGCATCTATAAAATCATAGGAACAATACCATGATCCACAAAACTTGAATTAGGTGCTTGGCCTTCCTATCCAATGAATGGGGAGAGAGAGGTACCTTAGAATGGGATCCACAAAAGCCAGCAGGCTAGGTGGGAGTTATCTAAGCTAAACAATAGGAGATGCAAATGACAGGGGTGTGTCCTAAGCCCCACCCACCATCTCTCAGAAATAGGCACCTACCTGCACCCTGAACTTAGGTAACTATCTCTCCAAGTGATCCACAAACAGGACCCACCATAAGGAGTCAGGCAGCTTAGGCGCCTAAGTAGTTTATTGTGGGAATGAATTAGGTGCCTGGCTTGCTCCACACAAAACAGCTGGAGGAGGAGGTGGTGCCCCATGTTAAACAATTAGTGGTTAGAACACTTGCCTTGGATGTGGGACACTCAGGTTCAGTTCCCCCCTCTGCCTAAGCCACTGACCACTTGGTCACTAACTACCAAGTTATAGGATATTTTGATATGGGCCTCCCTTAGTCTCTCCTGTTAAAGCTGTTCCACTCTGGATCAAATAATGAAAGAGTAATTGGATTTAGAGCAGGGGGAGTGGATTCTGGTGCTCCCAACTTCCAGGTGGATGTCCTAACCAATGGGCTATAGAGTCATTGTCTCTTTCTGATCCAATGACTGTTTCACTGCGGATAAATACTTAAACAGTTGACCAATAACATTTGGAAGTGAGAGGGGGATAGGGTGAGAGAGATTGGGATCTGATCTGGTAGGTGTGCTCAGAGATCACCTACTGCATGGGAACTGCATGTGACTCAGCCAGCTGAATACCTATCTCCCCTCCCCCCACATGTGAATTGCTCTGGGTCTTAGGCAAGAGATAGGCATGTGGAGACCTAGAATGAGGCAGTACAGCTGAACCAGTGGGGGTATGGGTGGTGAATTTGCTGCTGGTATATGCCAGCAGCAAATTATTACACACAATGTGCCCTCCCCATTTTTCTTCCTTCTCTGTCACCAAACGGAAATGGAGGAAATTGTGCATTGGAGGGGTGTCTCTGACATGCAATGCCTCCTGGTCTAAGGGCACAATCTAGCCCCCAGGCAAGACCAGAAATATACCACATGTACAGTCAAAACAATTCATATTCAGATGATCTAATATTTGCTCATGAACAAGCTACAGACCAAGAGATTTTTCTGTGAATGTGTTCAAATAACAAGCAGTTTGTGACCTGAGAAAAAGAGGTGGAATTAATTGGATAAATTATTTGTTATGAATGGTTAAATCTTACATGACAAATCCTCACCTCACATTTTTGGGAGCTGTCTCTATTCTAATAGACACAAGCAATTCTGGAGGCTACACTCTCATGTGCTACAAATGAATTATTTTAGCAGCAGACTTATATGCTGCTGAGAAAATAGTTGTTAAGAAATAATATAAAGACCACTGTGGATCTCTAAAGGGGTTTGCTTGGCCCACTGGCTATTATCTAAATTGGATGTTTTCTTGAAAGACAGGCTGAATAAACAGAATAATGCTAGCGTCCCAGTACTGTAAGGTTAAAGATTCAGAGGCTTTTTCTGATTTCACTTATACCAGTTTTACAGTGACTTACTCCAGATTTACATATAAGCCCTGTGGCCTGAAGCTTTCAAGGGCATGGAGCTTTCTGTGTCTATCTGTTGGTGAACAGGGTGCAGAATAGCCACAGAGCTGCTTCAGCGGCATAAGTTATTTGCCCAGACTTCTTAGATGGACAGAAGTTCCAGAGGTGAAGGAACTCTCTGCCTCATCTGTTTGTGAATGGGGGGTGGAGTGGGGAATACAACTTAAAAGTTCTAATTTGCGTAAGCTTTTTACCCAAAATTCTTCTGGAGATACTTTGGGAGTCACCATAACTAAATATAAACTCAGAATTGATTGGGTAGTGGAACTGAACTAAGGGAAAGGAAAATGGCTCCTACTTTATGCTCACAAGTGTGTTCTGGAGTGGTAACAAGTCTGTTAAGGGCCTACGTACTACAGGGTCTTTTCTACTAATAATTTTGTTCTACTGGGAGGCCTATTTGATAGGAGAGGACTGGAGTAAAGCTGAAAGAACTCCAGTATGGCCCAAATTAAGGCTGAAATCATTGTAACTGGGTTAATTGGTGGAGCTTCAGAATAGGATCAAGTAGCACTTCCTAAGGGACTGGAGACAGGCCTGCTGGAGCACACCTCAGGACTCAGGTGCTCTATGCTGCCCACTGCCACCAACCCATGAGTAGGGTTTAGCAGATGGAGTAAAGGAGATATCTATTATATGCTCACACTGGCAGATACGAAACAGAGGGAACAGACTACTGCCAGCATTATTTTGGTAGGTGTCTTATTTATCATTCATATAGAGATTGTTGTTGTATTTTCCCTAGATGATGCTGTTTCCTTTCCCCCCTAATAAAGTTTTCCTGATCTTAGACACAGACTGTATTTGGGGGTGGGGAAGTACTGTCTATTGAGGACAACTAAAGAAGGCATTTAGTGATCCCAGAAATTCTGGGTGGGGCTTGAGCTGGTGGTGATCGTTAGTTGTAAGCAGGACCCCATGCTATTTGAACTGAACCCGTGTTGCTCTGACAACACCTGGCAAAGGGTTATTTGAGTTCAGAATCAGGCTCTTAAAGGAGATAATGGGTCAAATTCTGCTCTCACTTGCACTAGCAGAAACTCATTGAAACCACCCATTCCTAGTACTGAAATCCATGTGGAGGTGCCAGTGCAACTGAGAGCAGAATTTGGCCAGATGTGGTTCTCTACAGCTCCACTCAGAGTGTGTCTACACAGCAGTTGGGAGGTGTGACTTCGAACTCGGGTAATGCGCTACTTCTGCTCAAGCAAGTGTGTTAAAAATAGCAGCATAGCCACAACAGCTCAAACTAGCTGCCTGAGAATGTGCCAAGGGCTCAGGCAGGTTTGTCCTTGGGTGGCTACTTGTGCTGCTGCGTGTCTGTTTGCCTGGGCTGGGAATCACACCTTCCAGCTGCTGAGTAGCCACGCTCTATGGGGCTCAGCACAAAACTTTCAGCCCAGGTAGAAGGAGACTAAGGATGCTTTAGGCTGGAACTGAGCTTTTACAGTCCCTTGAAGCCGCTTTGGTCCTCCAGCCTAAAGGGCCTGGAGCAGAGTGAGAATCTCACACTCTGATTTAGAACAGAATCTAGATCTTGAAGTTAGCAGACCAAACTCCTCCCAGCGTGATATCCCGCCCCACCCCCACCCACAGTGGCATTAGTGAGTTATGCCAGGGAAGAATTTGGCCTATTGAGTCCAAATAGATGTGTTTAATAACTAGGATTTTCCACAAGTGGAAACCATTTTCAGTTCTGTGTTGGTGGGTTTGTGGGTCTTAAACATATTTGTCAAGGCAGAGTACCTCAGCTCTCTGGAATATTTTGTATTCGAAAGAGACAGAGGATCAATACGCGGGATTTAGCCTTATTGCCGGTAAAATACAAGATTAGAATTTGTATTGAGATCTCTTATGGATGTGGAGTAGGCAGAGGCAAGTCCATTTAAATTCCATAAACAAGACAGAAATCTAGTAATATAGCAAGAGCATGTATATTGCAGCTATAAAATGTCTCTGATAGAATTGCAGCTGCATGTTGGGAACTGTAACAACATTTTCATTGCCTCGATAGTAATATCTATAATGCTAGGTTTACTTGATTTCCCCCCCCACTTAATAACGACACTATGTTAATCTAATTGGCTGTGAAAAGGAAAACCTTTTGGAAAAACTCCCCCCCCCAAAGTAATTTTCTCTCTGTAGGGAAGCCATTATAGTGAGGACACTGACAGGATTTAGGGGGCTGACAGATGACAGCAACTGATACGGTACTTCTCTTTTAAAGGGATAATGTTTATTTAAATTGAGCCCTGATTTTTTTGAGGAGTGGGTGATAACAGGAACAAGCTTTTTGAAACCTAATACCAGTAGAAATGTTTCCACAATTTGTTTTTCAATTCCATTGAAAACTGCTATTTTTAAACAAGTAAACAATGAGACCCAGGCATTGCAGCTCTGAGGGCCTGCAAACGAAACTGACTCTAAATAAAAGTGAAACTGGAAGAGTTGATGTTCATGGACCAAGCTAAGAAAAATGTTACTATGATCTGGGTTACTTATAAGTACTCTGGATTTTAAAATGTCTCTCTACCTTTCAATACTCTAAGATGTCCCTGGTACCATACATAAAGAAGTGTCTATTTACAATCAATGATTTTTAAACGGACAGCACCCTTTAAGTAGAAATGGGCTCCACCAATGTTTCAGTTTGAATCTGATCCAAAGTTTTAGCGTGTTTTGATGTAGTTCTCTAGCTCAGGTCCATAAGATCATATGAATGGCCATACTGGGTCACACCAATGGCCCATCCGAGAATACTGTCTTTCGACAGTGGCTGATGCCAGATGCTTCAGAGGGAATGAACAGAACAGGGTGATTATCAAGTTACCCATCCTCTGTTTTGGTTCAGCCCCACCTCTAAGTGCAATCAATGAAAGATGATATAGGTAGGTCACTGATGAATGAAAAATTCAAAGCGGGATAGTAAAGCAGAACAACTTGGCAAAAGAGAATTAGTGAGTTCCCCTGCAGGTTGGACCAATCCTACTTAAGATATTTGTCTAAATGACTTGGAATAAATTGCCTAGTATCAAAATTTACTGACTCGGGGCCCATTCTAGGAGTGGGCTATCAGGATGGTTGCCCTGGGTGCCAACTTCCAGTGGGTGCTATACCACTGTGACTCTTTTCTTTGCTTTGCTGGTTGGCTGGCCTTATTTTTTTTTGCTTGGCCATTCTGGGGGGGTGTAGTGGGGTGGCTACCCACTCCAGCTCTGACAGGGTTAAAACCATTCCGGGGAGAAGGCTGGAGGGCTGGGAGAACAGCCCAAGCTGAGTGGGAAGCAGGCCCAGCAGGGGCCACGCCCCAATCAGGGCCTAGTTGGCCCTATAAAGGCTTGAGCCTGGCACTTAAGAAGATAGTCTCTTTCTGCTTGTAAAGAGAGAAGGGCCTGACTGTAAAGGAGCTGAGTAGGGTACTGGGAGTGGAGCAGGGCTTGGGGAAGGTTAGAGGAGCTGGGGAGCTCCAGCCTGGAAAACCCCCAGGCTGCGGGCCTAGCTGAGGGCCTAAGACCAGTACCGGGGTTGCAGAGGGGCAGCCCAGCTATAGAGAGAGGCAGCAGGTCCAGCCCAACCTTGCTTGTGATGAGTGGCATATACTGCAGTCTGCCCCAGGGAGTGGGGCTAGATGGTGACTGGCAGTAGCTATACACTCAGGTGAGGTGGGGCTAGTGGGTGGGGGTTCCCCTTGGGGGGGGAGACCCTGAGACTGAGGGGCTCTGCAAGGGGGGCAGAAACCCAGTGAAGGGGCTGGTACCGGGGTCCTGGGAGGGACACGGGGGCCAGAGTGAGGTAAGGCAGATCACTGGCCTGCAGAGGGCGCTCCTGGCTGGAAAATGAGCTAATTCCCTAGGACAACCAGCAGGAGGCACTGCAGGGGTGAGTCCAACTCCTTACAGGGTGTCACTGAAAATGTCTTTTGCTCTGGCTGGTAAAATGCCTAGTATCATTAATGTACTGAGTCATAATGCAAAGACTAGAGCACTAGGCATGAAAACAGCAAAGGAAAAGCGTTTGGAAAGTACAAAGCCAAACACTGCTACCTGGGTCCATCTCTAAGTGTCCAGAGAAGAGCAGCAGGCTCACTTGGGGTATCGAGAAATGGAGGTATTTTGGGGAGCGATGTCTTCAGAACTAGAAATAAGGAGGCTACGGTTGACAAATACAAAATTCAGAGACTCATTGATATGATTTAAGTGCTGTGTAGACAACTGCAACATGATCCCAGTCCCAGATGTCATAGTCTTTTGGGATAAATTTGGTGTTCCCAAGGTAGTCATGTTGGGTTGTGCCTGCAGAGGTGTAGCCCAAGCAGTGGTGATGGGGGACATAGGCATTATTCTGCCCACAGAGGGCAACTAGAAATAGAATACTGTTAGAGACACTGGGGACTGTTGTAACCTATGAAAAGATGTAGCATGATTCACTGGCCTTGTCCTAAGGGCTAGCAGGTAGGTAGTTGTGGAATTCATCCAACTAGGTCAGTCATGGTCTCTTTGCAGGGGGCTGCTGTAATTTGGGCCTGGGCTGCAAAAAGGCCACAAGAGACCACCTGGCAGTCCAGAGTAGTCACTCTAGTGTTCCCACCACACCACACTGCTCCTTCTCACTCCACCCCTGGAACTGCAAGGAGGAGAAGCTGTGTAGGCTGTTATGCCAACCTTGTACCACCGTGTGAAACTCCCTGCACAATGAAAAGAACAGGAGTACTTGTGGCATCTTAGAGACTAACACATTTATTTGAGCATAAGCTTTCGTGGGCTAAAACCCACTTCATCGGATGCACAATGGAAATTTACAACCCGGACCATCTGGCTGCTTTGGGACCCCTTTATTCTGCAGGAATCATGTAAAATGTTGAGAATTTGGGCCAGAGAGTGCAGGCTGCCTCATCCTGGGTGCCTTCTGAGTGGGATTGCTGGGAGGAAAACTTGCTCCTATGTCCTCTCTCCCATCTAACATACTTGCTCCTAAAAGCTAGACTCTAATCCTAAATTAACATGAAGAATAGGCTACTTGCTGTGACATAGCAGTGACCACCTGTGTGAAAGACCAGTATTCTTAAGTTTACTTCTATGGAAACAAGAAACCAGAGGGCACTGCCTCAACTGCAAGTGGAAGAAAATATGCATCTGAAATTCATGATGATAATGGAAAATAAAGTCAGCATTATGTTTCCACCCTGAGGCCTTTTTCAGGAACAAGCTATAAAGGACAAAAGTAGTTATGGGGAAAGATATTAAAGAAGTGTATAAAAATATAAGGAACATAAAGTTTAGTCGCAGTGCAATGTATTATTTTGTATTTATTTTACTTGCTTTGCTGCAATTACTGCATCACTTAACCAGTGGTTTTACTGAAAGAATTATCCTTCTTATTATGCATTTCAAATTGTTGGTGTATGTCACACTGTTTTTTGTGGTACTGTTCTACCTTGTATTTAGCTGACACTGAAAGAAGTTGGTCCGATAAAAGCTATTACATCACCTACCTTGTTTCGTTAATAGAGAAGGTAGTCAAGCAAATCCATTGCGGAAAGGATGCTTCTCTCTGGTTGGCAGGCCAAGTGCCTACTGGTAAGTTTCATGCTTAATTCACTGCTTCACTGTGTACTTCTCTCTAGCCTGCAATGACATTTCATTGGAGACAGTCATGGTATAGATCCAAGGACTGGGGCTGTTTCTTTAGTTGCAAAATGATGTTTTGTACAGTATATTGCTTTTCAGTGTACAGAATGAAGTAGTAAATTACCATTTAATTTCCAGAGAGTGATCGTATGTCATCTAAGGAAATGTTTTATGAACTTCTGTAGCTGTAAATATGTCTCACTTTAATTTTTTTCAGAGAAAGCCTTTTATCTGTAGAGGCCTGGCATGTTCTTATGTACTGTGCTAGGTAAGGCAAGAACAAACCAGCTTTCCAAAATATTTGTATATTCTTTGCTGATCACTTTGTATTGCCGTGATACTGAGGAAACTCTAGCTCATAGTTTTCCAGAAAGAAATATCATAGCAATACAGCAAAGCAGCTAACAGCGTAAATCTCTAACGCCACACATTGAACTCCCATTGACTTCAGTGGGAGCAGGGTTGCATCCTAAGCGCACTGAAACTTACTGGAACCCTCTACTTTAAAACTAAGGTCTGTGTGCGTGCGTATGCATGCACCATCCTCTTTTCCCTACATACATCAGGTAGAGTGGCCAACTTTAAAAACTTGCCCATTGCCATGGATAACACTACAACTGTTCCTGCATTGTTGAGATCTGTTGTCTATTCAGTTCCTGAGCCCCATATAAAATTATTTCTCCTTTATGTCTGATAGCGAACTAGTTCCTTCAGAGAGTGGCTACCCCATATGACACACTCAGGTCTACTTTTGTTCACTTACACAGTTTAGATTGCATAGCAACTCCTATAGGACATCCTATATAGCAGGAGTAGGCAACCTATGGCACGTGTGCCGAAGGCGGTACGCGAGCTGATTTTTTTCAGTGGCATTCACACTGCCCGGGTCCTGGCCACCAGTCCGGGGGGCTCTGCATTTTAATTTAATTTTAAATGAAGCTTCTTAAACATTTTAAAAACCTTATTTACTTTACATACACCAATAGTTTAGTTATTTATTATAGACTTATAGAAAGAGACCTTCTAAAAATGTTAAAATGTATTACTGGCACACAAAACCTTAAATTAGAATGAATAAATGAAGACTCAGCACACCACTTCTCAAAGGTTGCCGACCTCTGCTATATAGGATATAGGGTTCCCAGATGTCCGGTTTTCAACCAGAATGCCTGGTTGAAAAGGGACCCTGGCAGCTCTGTTCAGCACTGCTGACCAGGCCGTTAAAAGTCTGGTTGGTGGCACAGTGGGGCTAAGGCAGGCTCCCTACCTGTCCTGGCTCCGCACGGCTCCCAGAAGCAACGGCATGTCACCCCTCCAGCTCCTAGACATAGGGGCAGCTTCCCCCATTCCAAATACCAGTTCTGAAGCTCCCTTGGCAGGGAACTGCTGCCAGTGGGAGCTGCGGGGGAGGCACCTGTGGATGGGGCAGCGTGCAGAGCTGCCTGGCCGCACCTCCGTGTAGGAGCTGGAGGGGGGACATGCAGTGTAATTGGGTTACTATCCATATGCTGCTGTACTCAGTTAAAGGGAGATTTGGTTTCTTGTTCATTGTGGGGCTTTTAGGAATATTTGTGTATGTGGTGTTGGAGAGGAGTCAGTGGTGTGTAAAGAGGAGCACTTGTGAGTGCCAAGAACTGGTTTGGGAGCACAGAGAATAATAGGATGTGCCTGCCCCGTAGCATCTCCTGCTGGCTGAGCATGATATTGCAGGCTCTCCCTTCTTCAGTCTCCTCTTCTCTGGTTTTCTGTCTCTGCTGGGGAATTCATGTGGCTAAGCCCTCCAGTGGGGTCACTCTGAGTTCAGTCCCCTGGTAGGGTACCAAAAGTCCACACAAAAAAATCTTTGCCCCATTTGGGGTCCTCTTCATCCCGCCTTCTGGGCTCCTTTTAAACCTCTGCTCTGGGATAGAGCCCTGACTCCCCTCACAGTCGCAGCCCTTCTGGGCTGTTTATTTTTTCTGTGCTCTGGGTTGGAGCACTGATTCCCAAGCTACTTCCCGGGAGTCTTTCCAGACCAGAGGTCAGGGCCTAGTAACAGGAGCCCAGCTTCCTCCCTGTGGTTATTCCTCTATACTGAGTTCTGTGCCCTTTCATCAGGCCAAGATGTTTAACAGGCTGTCACCTGACCCCAATTAGTCCTGTCCCCTCAGGCTAGCAACTAATTAAGGGACAGGCAGGGCTGATTGAACAAGGTTGGCTAGCCCTAGGCCTCCTAGCCCTTAAAAGGGGCAGTTTATGGAAACTGTTGGATGTTTTTTCAGGAAAAAAATGTTAAGGCACTCCTAGAAAAACTAAAAATCAAATCAATTTAAAGAACATAAGAATGGCCGTACTGGGTCAGTGGCCAATGCCAGGTGCCCCCAGAGGGAGTGAACCTAACAGGTAATGATCAAGTGATCTCTCTCCTGCCATCCATCTCCACCCTCTGACAAACAGAGCCTAGGGACACCATTCCTTACCCATCCTGGCTAATAGCCATTAATGGACTTAACCTCCATGAATTTATCCAGTTCTCTTTTAAACTCTGTTATAGTCCTAGCCTTCACAACCTCCTCAGGTAAGGAGTTCCACAAGTTGACTGTGCACTGTGTGAAGAAGAACTTCCTTTTATTTGTTTTAAACCTGCTGCCTATTAATTTCATTTGGTGACCCCTAGTTCTTGTATTATGGGAATAAGTAAATAACTTTTCCTTATCTACTTTCTCCACATTACTCATGATTTTATATACCTCTATCATATCCCCCCTTAGTCTCCTCTTTTCCAAGCTGAAGAGTCCTAGCCTCTTTAATCTCTCCTCATATGGGACCCGTTCCAAACTCCTAATCATTTTAGTTGCCCTTCTCTGAACCTTTTCTAATGCCAGTATATCTTTTTTTGAGATGAGGAGACCACATCTTTACACAGTATTCAAGATGTGGGTGTACCATCGATTTATATAAGGGCAATAATATATTCTCCTTCTTATTCTCTGTCCCCTTTTTAATGATTCCTAACATCCTGTTTGCTTTTTTGACCGCCTCTGCACACTACGTGGACATCTTCAGAGAACTATCCACGATGACTCCAAGATCTTTTTCCTGATTTGTTCTAGCTAAATTAGCCCCCATCATATTGTATGTATAGTTGGGGTTATTTTTTCCAATGTGCATTACTTCACATTTATCCACATTAAATTTCACTTGCCATTTTGTTGTTAGTTTTGTGAGATCTTTTTGAAGTTCTTCACAGTCTGCTTTGGTTTCACTATCTTGAGCAGTTTAGTATCATCTGCAAACTTTGCTACCTCACTTTTTACCCCTTTCTCCAGATCATTTATGAATAAGTTGAATAGGATTGGTCCTAGGACTGACCCTTGGGGAACACCACTAGTTACCCCTCTCCATTCTGAGAATTTACCATTGATTCCTACCCTTTGTTCCCTGTCTTTTAACCAGTTCTCAGTCCATGAAAGGACCTTCCCTTTTATCCCATGACAACTTAATTTACGTAAGAGCCTTTGGTGAGGGACCTTGTCAAAGACTTTCTGGAAATCTAAGTACACTATGTCCACTGGATCCCCCTTGTCCACATGTTTGTTTGACCCCTTCAAAGAACTCTAAAAGATTAATAAGACACGATTTCCCTTTACAGAAACCATGTTGACTTTTGCCCAACAATTTGTTCTTCTATGTGTCTGACAATTTTATTCTTTACTATTGTTTTGACTAATTTGCCTGGTACCAATGTTAGACTACCAGTCTGTAATTGCTGGGATCACCTCTAGAGCCCTCTTTAAATATTGGCGTTACATTAGCTATCTTCCAGTCATTGGGTACAGAAGCCGATTTAAAGGACAGGTTACAAACCCTAGTTAACAGTTCCGCAACTTCACATTTGAATTCTTTCAGAACTCTTGGGTGAATGCCATCTGGTCCCGGTGACTTGTTAATGTTAAGTTTATCAATTAATTCCAAAACCTCCTCTAGTGACACTTCAATCTGTGACAGTTCCTCAGATTTGTCACCTACAAAAGCCGGCTCAGATTTGGGAATCTCCCTAACATCCTCAGCCGTGAAGACAGAAACAAAGAATTTGTTTAGTTTCTCCACAATGACTTTATCGTCTTTAAGCGCTCCTTTTGTGTCGCAATCATCGAGACACATGTTAAGTAGCAATATAAAAGGCCTTCTTTGAAATGTGTATTGTCTTCATTTTATTTAACATTTATAATATTAAAACATTTTTGTTTTAACTTCTCTAACTTGGCTATTAACTTAGATGCTTCAAGGCCTTTACAGACGCACCAAGGAAATAAATATAATCCTCAACCTTAACTAGCAGAGCTGGCACTTCACTATAATGTGAATCAAATAAAAAATTAAATATATTGCCTACTATTCCACCTGTGATTCCTTATAAACTCATTATTAAACATAATCATTTTTATTATTGATAAACTTCAGTGAATACATTGTAAATAGTTATAACTCTACAAATGTTTCTTGAAGAAACGTAAATGAATTTACATAATTTAAAGCACCATACAGCAGGTGTAACATGCAGTAAAGCGATTCACATATCAGTTAAAGGGCTGCTGCACTTATAAAGTCTCAGGTGAAGTAATCTGGATGCAGAAGCAGTTTATATCATCAAAGGACAGAGCTGGATAACAGGAATAAAATGACAGAATAAAAAGAAAATGGTTCAGCAAAAAGGGCTTTTGATAGATGCCACAACTTATTTGCCAGCACATGGTACAAAGTGTATTAATGTGACAGGCATAATCGCTTGGCTAAGAGTAGCAAATTGCCTGGTAAGTATAGTTAAATCTGATCTGCATTTATTATCTCTGAAACATGGTGCAGCAGATAGGGCAGTCTCTATTTCATTAGCTGGGAGAAGTCTACTTGCTCATTGCTTGGTGGTCCGTGTGACACTTTAAGGGTCTCTGTTGTACTTTTCAGATGGTGGGAGTTCCATCAATCTCCCAGAATTTGGTCCTCACCTGTCGGAATGATTCAGACCTTCAGGAGTTTGTTGGTAGCTCCTCCTGATCAGGAACTCTTTCAAGCCAGCGAGAGTGAGGTCCAGACTGGAGCTGGCTAGGAATTTTCAATCCGAGTTTCTGATGGAAAATTCACTTTCCATAAAATTGAAGCTTTCCACTGGAAAATCATTTCCAGCTCTGTGGCTCCCCTGTTCCTCAGCAGCTCACCTGGCAGGCTGCTGGGGATCACAGACTACTTGGCTCCAAGGCAGCCTGCCAGGAAGACTACCCTGGAACCAGGGCTCCCAGGACCAGAAAGAGTCATAATGATTCTACAGCCCACTGTTTAGGGTACTCAGGTGGGATGTGGCAGATCCAAGTTCAAGTGCTTGATCCAATAACTGCTTAATTATTTCTACATGTATCAGAGGGGTAGCCGTATTAGTCTGAATCTGTAAAAAGCAACAGAGGGTCCTGTGGCACCTTTGAGACTAACTGAAGTATTGGGAGCATAAGCTTTCGTGGGTAAGAACCTCACTTCTTCAGATGCAAGTCTTGCATCTGAAGAAGTGAGGTTCTTACCCACGAAAGCTTATGCTCCAAATACTTCTGTTAGTCTCAAAGGTGCCACAGGACCCTCTGTTGCTGTTTCTACATGGTGGAGCAGCTTCAACTGGAGAAAATGAGGGAGCTTTGCTGCAGAATACACCATAACTCAGTGTTTAGGACACCATGAGACACAAGTTAAAATCCCTTTTGCACATCGTGTGTGTGTGTGTGTGTGTGTGTTACGGGGAATTGAACCTGAGCCTCCCACATCCTGCGTGAGTGATCGAGCTACTCGTCTAAAATTTATAAGGGTACCACCACCTGCTCCTCTTGCTGTTTTGGGGTTAGGTGTGGTCTGAGACTGCCTACTGGATTGGCCCTTGCAGGGGAATGCTTAGTTAGCAGATCCCTCTGGGACATGGCGTCGGCACCTAGACAGGCACTGGGGGCATGCTCACTGGCAGAAGCGTAGGTGCCTAAGAGACTTTAATGATGGAAATTTAAGTGCCTATGGGACTTCAGTCACCTACAGAGTCCAGCAGCAGCAGAGAGGGAGTTTGAATCTCTCAAGTGCTTAAAAGATGGACTTCAAAATCTAGCTGTCACTTTAGGTGCCTGAGTCCTTTTGTGGCTCTAGCCCCTTAGTTTTTTCATTGAGAGAGGGGGGGGGGGGGGAAAGTCCATAATCTTCTCTCCTTCTGTTACCCCAAGACATAGATCTTAGAGGTAATTGATATCACTGCAGAAATTGCCCTAATGGACTGTTGTTGACTTTATGGAAGTCTGCTTTAAGGAGGCTTGTGTTTAAATACTAGGAAGTATGAAGGCTTAATCTCCTAAGGGTTTAGTAGCTTCTAAGGCTTGCCTTTTTCCTCCCCAAATGTGTACTGTTAGTATATAGGCTGGTTTGTCAGCCTGAGATAGATAGGGTTTGACTTTTTTGACTTTTTGATACTTTTATATCTTGTCCTTTGTTCACACATATTAGTATAAAGACACTGTGTGTGTTTCTTCTGCCTGGCCAGATGGGTTTGTTGTTATAATGGGAAGAGATAAGAGATAAAACTAAAGTGTTGCAGAGTATGGTGGGAGTGTAATATATGAGCATATACTGAAAGGCTGCCTGGCTCCTTTCTCAAGCCACAATCAAGCAACCAGTTAGGAGAGGCATAAGAAACACTAAAAGCCAAAGAAAAGCCTGGCCTTGGCCAGAACACAACCTCACTCCTTACCCCTCCCATGGGATACAAAAGAGATGGGACGAAAACCCCAGACTCATGACCCTCCAAAACGTAACATGGCCATAAGTTGTAAGGGATGTGACTAAAGGCGTGCACTGCAGGTATATTTGGGCCTGCTGAGGAGGAGGAGGAGGAGGAGGAGGGGGCAATGGAGAATGGGGATACAGGCAAGGCTCTGTGGTGTCAGAGCTGGGAAAGGAGACACGGGGTAAACGCTCTGCGGCGTCGGAGCTGGAAACGGAACACTGGGAAACAGAATCTGCCGGCATGTAGAGCTACGGATATGCTTGCTTGGAACTAATCCCAATAAACATCACATTGCCTGCACTTCAGACTTCTGGTCTTCTGCTTTCTGTCTGTGTGACAAGAACCAGGGGAAGGAGTGAAGGGAAAGCCCTCTAACAGGTACAGTACACGTACTCAGCATTACTATTTTGACTGTGAAGTTAGGTCAGATGTCTGTTCCAGGAAAGAACTGTGTAAGACCACCAAAAGTCCATCTCTCAGCCCTCTTCCTCATGCAGGAATGTGTTGCTGCTTCACCAGTCCTTAAGATGGAATCTCTGGGGGCAGTTTCATGAAGGAGAGAGATTACTTCAGAATTGCCAAAATTGTATGAATATATTTCCTCACAATCCCAAAGCAGCTGCTAATACTGTCTACCTCACACTTATGCATCTATTAGTTTTTTATTGCCAGTTTTCACTTGCACTGAAATGAACATGTTTTACTTTGTATCTTTGAATTTTCAAGAATCTGTTGTACCTTCATGTTGAGTAAGACCCTCAATAGAAGATTTTAGAAATGCTGCCTAATATTAGAAACAAACAAATTCAACATAACAAACCCAGAGGTTAATTTGTAGTGAAAGAGGTGCTAGGGCTCAAGCCATTTTTTTTACATTCATATCTGATGCAGCAAGCCCAGAGGTGCCGGGACTATGAACTGCCAAGCCTAGAGGTGGCAGGGCTCAGCCCTGGCAAGCTCTGGCACAAATTAAGCACTGAACACACCTCCAAGACAGCAGAAATAATGGTGCAGCTTCATTCTTCACATTGTGGATAGGAAGCCACTATTTGTGGTAAGTTACCTACTACTCCACTTTCTGAGTATCTACATAGGTTTATAGCAGGACCAGGTAGGACCAGGAGCTTGGAACGAGCTTACAAAATTACCGATCCATTATAGAGTAAGGAACAGCAATGGTGCAAGCCATCTACTCTACAAATGCAACCATGTTCCAGTATGTTTGTCCCCAGGCACAGTTAAAGCATTCCATCTTATAATGTAGCTGTGTCCCCAAACTGTGCTAAAAATGTGCACTGGGCAGTTTAATTCTGCTGTAGTGCTACTTTCCAGATAGTATGAAATCTTTGTACCATGAATACCCGTATTTGCCACATGCTGCTGGTCTCTCAAGAGCCATTACAGAAGCATAAGGTTATTTCAAATAAATATTCTTAAAGTGAGCAGGAATAATACCGAGGGTCGCCAAAATAGGCACACCTATGATTCCACTGGCATGGTGATCGGCAGCGCTATCATATGTGTTATAAGCACCTTCTTGCCTTTGTCATTAGCCAGCAGACTAAGACCCTAATCAGGCCTTTGCTGTGATGGCTCAGGCCTCATTGCCACATGGATCTAACATTCTGTATCAAAGAACCTGATTAATGCCACTCACACTTTGTACTCTCTCTCAGATGGCTAGTTTACATGCACAGGTGCACAGTATACATTGTGAGAATTGAACTGGGCCTTGTGTCTTCTGTATTGCAAAACCAACGTGATCAAACAAAGCTATAAGTAGTGTAAAGCATTGTGTATGTCTTAGTATATAAGATGCTCAGATGCCATAATGGTGGGCACAATATAACTACCTAGGTAGACAGATAAGTTGTTATCCAAATTGAGGTTGTTTCATTGTTAGTATACAGTTTTATATTAGTACAGCAACAGTATGAAAGTTAGACTGTGTAGAGTAAAGCTGGATTCAAGAGTTTTTTGGAACAATTTTTAAAAGTGGTGACGTAAAAGCTTTTGATCTTGCTGGTTCTTGTTTCTTTCTCATTGATTTATTGCTGTAGAAATTACACATAGTGGGAATTATTAGCAGAATCTTTCTTTGCTTTGAATTATATTTATACTTCAGGTGTCAGTGTCAAAATCTGCATGTAGCTATTACTCCATATTGTGCTGGGGGAGGTGCTGACAGCATCTCTTTGGGGTCTATGAATTTTTGTCTACAAACGAGAACTCACAAGCTGGTAGTGATCACCACACACTAATGATGTCGTCCTGTCCCTTTTCCTTTTTATCCCATCCAATTTTTAATTTTTAAAATATATTTCATTACTGTTAAAAACGACAGATTCTGCCAAAACAAATAACGTATTTGAAAAAAAAGGTCTAACAATATGGCTAGTCACAGTGTATCGCTCCAATACAAAACACACACCATTATTCATAAAAGATCTGAGTCTGCCAGTCACGAAGTGCTTAGATGAGGCATTCAGCACCTTCAACTCCCATTAAAGAGAATGGCAGTTGTCGGGGCTCAACCTTTCTTGAAATCAAGGATCAAGTCCAAAATTATTTCAACTATATTTCTCATGTAGATTTCCATTCTCTTCTCCATTGATTTGCTATAAATGAACAAATGCTCATCAACAAGAAATCCAAGGCTGTGTGTCATATGATTAACTGCATAAACACAAAAATATTTTGAATCATGAATTCTGTGACTAATACTACACCTTACATAGGCTAGACATAAGATTTTTAAGTTTACAGGATAAGCGCTTTTTTCATCTTTGTACTATTAGCCCTGAAAAATAATTTTATCTAACTGTTGAATCTAAAGTGGCTGTCTTTAGAAGGGATTATATGTGTAAGATTTATTTTTCAAATAGACCTTGCATTTCCCAGCATCTTATTTGGCCAATATTTGATTATGGTGATACAGGTCATATACAAGCTGGCTTGTTGCTTTTAATGAACTGAATCTGTTGTATAATCGATTTGCTAGGTTTGTGTTAAACTACAGCTTTGGGAGGCATTACTATGAGATGGAATATACTTGAACTGGCTTCTTTTACCATCTTAAGTAAATTCAATTTCTTCCTTTGTGATAAATGGAGTTTCGGGTTCTGGGGTTTTGTTCTGTTCTGGATCCTTATCAAGCTGATAGCTTACCTGTTATAATTCATATATACATATACATGTGTGTGCATGAGTACATGCACACACACAGGTCAATGTCCATTTAGAAAAACAGGTCATACTGTGGAATTAGTTCCTTAGTCATTTCTGTTGATTGTTTTGGTGCCAAACTTTCAAATGTGTGCATAAAAGTATAGATGAATGTTTGCGTGTATCCAGCTTTGGCATGCAAATATCTCAATGCATGTGGAAAAGTCAGGGTGCACATCATGGTTTCATTTGTCTAGTGGGGCAAATGGGGAGGAAAGCATGTATCCTTTCTCTTGTATGCTTGAAAATTTGGCCTTTAGTTAGTTTGTTTTGACACTGTTGTTTTTTAAAAACATTAATGGGATTTGAATCATAATGCAATAGTAGTAAATAGACAAACAATACTGCTTACGAAAATAGTTCAGCTACTCTGTGTATGATAGTGTATATGCATGACTGCGTATTGACAGAAATTCTGCTGAATTTGACACCTTTGTGTAGACAAGCCCTTAGAATCACAAATTCTGAAGTGATGTATAAATTAGTCGCCCATACACTGAGATTCACTTAGACCTACTTATACCCACTCCTTCAGTATCAAAAGGAGTCTAAATTAGTGTAATTACAAATCAAGCCGCTGTAAGAGCAAACAATCCCCCCAACCCCCGCAAAAAGAAAAGGAGAAAGAAGATGTATGTTAAAGCAGGTGAGAGATGCTTCCATTTACACCTTCTCATAACTTTTCACCATATAAATTACACCAAGTTGCATGGTGAATACTTCATTTTAGGCTTGTCAATTAAACACTATTCACCAGCAATAAATTCATGAAGGGCAAAATCTTAGATCCCTTTCCAAAGCCTGAATAAATGGGCATTGCACAGGGAAACTCCCTGGATTCAAAAGGAATAGAATTTGGATAGTCTGGAAGCAGGACTGTGGAGAATTGTCTTCTCCCACACGAGATGGAGGTAACAGGGTGCAATAGAACTTAACAGAGCTTGCAAGGCAAGATTAAGGTTCAGATAAGGGGAAATAGGTGTTTAGGTCCTTATTGTTTTTACCCTTTGCTCTGCGTGCTTTGTATCTTTGGGTGAATGAACAAATGCTTTGTTTTCAAGAAGGTGGTTTTGGGTCACTTTAATCAGCTCTCTCATTACAGGTCCCCAGAGGAAAAGGGCTGACTGGTGCCAACACAGGCCTGCCATGTTAACACAGTGGGGGAAATGGGGGGGGCTGCCACATGGAAATCCCATCCAAGTATGGTTGGACTGCGGGGTTCCTCGTTTGAGTGAGGTGTAGGAAGCTAGGCCTGCCACCTGAGGGGTGTACTTGAGAGAGACTAAAAAGGTTCTAAAGTGCAGCTTGCCCTGTAACCAGGGCAAGGACATTTGTGGTGTCACTCCCCAGCTGCTACCATAGTCACTGTGCTCTTTCAACTCCCAGCAAGCTTTGGCCAGTGGATCATGACAAGAAAACCCACTGGCAAGGCCTCCACCATGCACTGCTCCCAAGTCATTTTTGGTTGTGCGGTGAAGAAACCACCATGGAGCTCTGAGGTGCATATGTGTGTGGACTCACACTACATAGCCCCAGCTAAATCAGGATGATGCAGCTGTGTTTGGAGGACTGTCCAATGCAGAGGAAGGACTATCTCCCTTAGAACTTACGCATAATTTAAGAAAATAGAAATGTTGCAGTGCATGAGTGACGGTGCACATTGATAACACTGCATACTAAATGCTCTACACACAGACATACCACTTCCACCCCCAATATTTTTCAGTCTTCTGGGAACACTATCTTAACTACTTCAGTTTGAAAATTGATACCTTTTCAATCAATACAACTGAAGTCTAGACCTACTAATGAATTGAAGGTTTAAGAATAGTAAGAGGATTCAGAGGGAGAACATCATACTTAGGATGCACCTTGCAATACAGTAAAAATAACCTTTCCCAAACCCAAGTAAAATCAATAAGCAACAATAAATATTCTTTGAGTCAGCCTTATAACCCTTTTTATATTGTTCATCTAAACCGTCCATGGTCCAGTCTGACATGTAGTATAGGGGGAAGACATACTGGCTACTTGCTATCATGCATATCTTAATATTTAGTGCTGATTGTAACAGTGAATGTGACATTGAACATAGAACAGTCGACGCCTTTGCTGAAATAATCTTTAAATTATCCTGGACCTTAAACAGAATTTTTTTTTGCACAGAGTAGAGTCCTGTGCCCTATTTATAGCCTTTCACCTCACCTTAGTCACCATTACTCATCAAATGTTATATACTACAGGACATGAAATTTTACTTTGTTCCTTATTCTTATTCTTCCTTAAGTTCAAATTTTCGCATGACCTTGGTTCTCTAGGTTTTGATTTACACATATTAATAGCTTTATAAGTCAGCATTTGTTTGCTTTATTGCCAATAAACAGAACAGTGTTACTGATATAATTACCAGTTGCTTTTTTCCTATTGTTTTTGGCATGTGCTAATGTTTTGGATTCCAGATCACTGATACAAGTAATTAACTTGCTTCCATTTTTTAAATAGACAACAAATGAGCTCCTCATATTTTTTTCTTCAGTAAGAACTGAGTAAATATGAGAGATCTCTTACTATGGTGTGATTAATAGCATCATCATTGCAACATAATTTACTTAGAAGGGCTTGCACATGACACTCTAGCAGTTGTGTTTCTACTAAACTGCAATCTAAGTGAACTGTATTTCAGGTTTTTATATCTCATTTGTTTACTGTAAAGTTATTACTGTAAGAGTCATAAGTTTCTTCAGTCATACACTATGATCTGTAAAAGTTAAATCAATTCTTTTTGCACGAAGAACAGTTTACATAAAAACAAGTAATTATATTTCTGATAGAGGAATACATTGGTTTACCAAATAAATGTATTGCGGACTGAAGTTATGCCTATAATAGACCTTTACTGCAATGAAAAAAAGTTCAGTTTCAAATGGAGATCTGTCCTCAAAAGGTCAAGGAGAGAAATGGTTCAATATTTACAGCAGGTATGATGCCATCATTTCTGGGCATTAAAGGAACCATGGACTGTATGGATGAACTCAACAGAAAATCAGTTTATAGGTTATGAAATAGTCATACATAATGGTGCCAGAAAAGTCCACTGGGGCTCTCCAATTTGACTGCCAGAATTTTGAAGAAATTATTTCCTTCTTTGTAGCGAACCCTGTTTTTCACGGAGGTGCAAAGTGCCAGAGTGGTGGCCTCTCCTGCCCTGGAAGAGCTTGGATAACTCAGTATCTGGCAGTCACATTGATAGTGTTTGATGTTCCACAGTTTCACCTATTATCATTATTATTTATTAATACTACTGTCATGCCTAGGAGCCCTACTCATAGAGCAGGACCCCATTGTGCTAGGCCAGGGGTAGGCAACCTATGGCACGCGTGCCAAAGGCGGCACGGGAGCTGATTTTCAGTGGCACTCACACTGCCCGGGTCCTGGCCACCGGTCCGGGGGGCTCTGCATTTTAATTTAATTTTAAATGAAGCTTCTTAAACATTTTAAAAACCTTATTTACTTTACATACAACAATAGTTTAGTTATATATTATAGATGTATAGAAAGAGACCTTCTAAAAACATTAAAATGTATGACTGGCACGCAAAACCTTAAATTAGAGTGAATAAATGAAGACTTAGCACACCACTTCTGAAAGGCTGCCGACCCCTGTGCTAGGCACTGTACAAACATAGAACAAAAAGGCAGTCCCTGCCCCAAGAGACTTACAATCTAAGTTCAAGACAAAAGACAACAGATGGTTACAGAAAGATGAGTGAATGCAAGTAAAACAGAGATAATATTGATCAGCGTGGTAGGCCATGTTGTCTGCACACTAGTAACCTAACTGTTGTCAAGTATTTTGTGGGCATCACGGCAAAGGAGAGCTTTGAGAAAGGATTTGAAGGTGGACATGGATTAGTTTTGTGGATGTTTACGGACAGCGCTCCCAAGCATGAGGGGCAGCATGCAGGGACAAAGCAGTAAGGCATGTGTTTGAAAATTTAACAAGTGGGCACAATGGGGCTTGATGGAGGAAGAACCAAAACCAGACCTACTTGTAACTTTGCTCTTATCAGCACTCTCACAGTGCATGTATGTTCAGGTGACATCCCTTAGTGTCCCACTGTGTAGCTGACAGGAGATTTCCCCAGCTAGGGAAGGGAAGCACACTCCACACCCAAGTCCTTCTTAAAGCCCTGTGACAAAGCGACTCACCAGCTGGGGGCTGCCCTCTCACAGCTGTGTGTGGCATTGCAGGGTTTTTCTCCATTATAGTTCTGCTCACTTGTCATCCAGATCTGCTGGTGGTTCCCTTTTTTTATGATTTGCCCCTCCAGCCAGGACACTCTTGAGTCTTGCCCCTTTCGGGGTAATTCAGAGTCAAATCCAAAAGACAGGAAAAACTCAGTCTAGTAGCCTCACTGCCAGGCCCTCAGCCCCCATCTGGGGGTTGTTGTTCTTGACCCTGTTCAGTCTGGAAGCCTGCTCTTCTTCCTTTGGTGTGGGAGAGGTAGGGGAACCCAGGAACACCCTCTCCTCTTTGTTCAGCACTGTTTTAGGCAGCTAAGAATTGTTCCTTCAATCCCTCCACTGCTTCCCTGGGCTGCTCCTGTCTTACTCTGCTTGTCAGCATCTTCCATAGGTCTGCGAATGCTGTTATTTCTGTAGTGGATTTGTTGTGCCTCCTCACAGCTTATTTCCAGTTGTTTATTGAGAAGCTTCTGTAAAATTGCCTTCAGCCTCTCCAGCCATAGCTGAGCTGAATTTCAAACAACCCTTCTGTTCCCCTGCAGTACTCCTTGTGGAACTGGGGTTGTGGTTCAAGGCAGTTCCTCAATCTTGCTCTCCTCATGGCAGATGTCCCCCAGAGTCCTCTGTGGAGCTGGGTTTGTAACTTCAGCCAGCTGTATGGCCTTAGTCAGTTTCTTCAACTGGCTTCTTTCCTCCCAGCTAATCCCTATGTCAGAGGGTTCTGCAAGCCTCCTTGTAGCTAGTGGAGGGAGCTCTGTCCACCTCCCAGGGCTGGGCCTTTCATAGGGACTTTCATAGATTCTAGGACTGGAAGGGACCTCGAGAGGTCATCGAGTCCAGTCCCCTGCCCTCATGGCAGGACCAAATACTGTCTAGACCATCCCTGATAGACATTTATCTAACCTACTCTTAAATATCTCCAGAGATGGAGATTCCACAACCTCCCTAGGCAATTTATTCCAGTGTTTAACCACCCTGACAGTTAGGAACTTTTTCCTAATGTCCAACCTAAACCTCCCTTGCGGTAGTTTAAGCCCTTTGCTTCTTGTTCTATCCTTAGAGGCTAAGGTGGACAAGTTTTCCCCCTCCTCCTTATGACATCCTTTTAGATACCTGAAAACTGCTATCATGTCCCCTCTCAGTCTTCTCTTTTCCAAACTAAACAAACCCAATTCTTTCAGCCTTCCTAGGTCATGTTCTCAAGACCTTTAATCATTCTTGTTGCTCTTCTTTGGACCCTCTCCAATTTCTCCACATCTTTCTTGAAATGCGGTGCCTTCTGATCCAGGCTTTGTCCTTTCAAGGCTCCTCCTCCAAGATTGGCATGTGCAGCAAGGCAGGGATGCCTGAGCCAAAAAGCTGCTTTTTAACCCCTTCCTCCCTGGTGTGGGGTACACCCATCACAGTCCCTTTCCTCAGAGCGGCAATTCATGTTTACAGTAAAGTCACAAAACAAAATAAAATAAAATAAAACAAAACAACTCCACTGAAAATCCCACTCACAATCCCTAGAGGCTTTTCCATGCTACAAACAGCAGGGGGAAACATCCTTTCCGTATGGCACTCCCACTTCCTGGAACAATCTTCCTCTTCCTAATATATCCCACCCAGGTGGGTGATAGGCAGTGATATTTTAACCCTTTCCAGGCTGCTGCTTTACCTTGTCACACACTGGTATGCATGCAATACTACTTTAGGGAGTAAAATATTTGGATAAACAATTTAAAAGCATCATGTTATTTTGATGGACAGCATACCCCACAGATAGGACGTTGGACTGGGACTCAGGACAGCTGGATACTATGCCAGTGAGTTCCTGTGTGACCTTCATCTCTGTATTCCCTTCCATTCTATCTGCCTTGTCTACTTAGACCAGGGGTGGGCAAACTTTTTGGCCTGAGGGCTGCATCGGGTTTCCAAAATTGTATGGAGGGCCAATTAGCAGAGGCTGTGCCTCCCCAAACAGCCGGGCGTGGCCCAGCCCCGCCCCCTCCTGCTTCTTGCCCCTGGATGGACCCCTCCCCCCCGGGACTCCTGCCCCATCTAACCCCCCCCCCTTGTTCCCTGTCCCCTGACAGCCCCCGGAACCCCCGCCCCCGACTGCCCCCCACCACCCCATCCAACCCCTCCTCTCATTTCTGACTGCCAACCCCGGCCCCTGCCCCATCCAACCACCCCTTCTCCCTGACCGCCCCCAGAACCCCTTCCCCTGACTACCCCCTGATGCCCCATCCAACCCTCCCTCTCATTTCTAACTGCCCCCCCGGGACCCCTGCCCCCATTCAACCCCCCTATTCCCTGCCCTCTGACCACCCCGACCCCTGACTACTACCCCAAACTCCCTGCCCTCTATCCAACACCCCCCTCCATCCCCTTACCGCGCTGCCTGGTGCACCGGTGGCTGGAGGTGCTACAGCCACGCCGCCCATTGCTCCAGGACAGACAGCTGCACCGCCTGGCTGGAGGCAGCCACGCCACTGTGCAGCACAGAGCACCGGGTCAGGCTGTGCTGCCCCAGGAGCTTGCAACCCCGCCACCCAGAGCGTTGCACCAGCCGCAGGGCGAGCTGAGGCTGTGGGGGAGAGGGAACCGCAGGGGAGGGGCCGGGAGTGAGCCTCCCGGGCCAGAAGCTCAGGGGCCGGGCAGGAGGGTCCGGCAGGCCGGATGTGGCCCGTGGGCCGTAGTTTGCCCACCTCTGACTTAGACTGTAAACTCTTCAGTGTAAAGCCTTTTTGAACAGTGCCAAGCAGAATGGGGCTCCGATCTCACAATGGGCCTGTAAGCCCTACTGAAATAAAATCATAAATAAGAAGAATAATAATGAAATATTTCACTATTACTAAATTAGATGATTATTAGAAATGGATTATATTACAGTCTAATTCTAATACCATCATCACTACTTATCTGAAATATTTCTTCTGAATAGTAACAAGGGACATGTGGACTGATGTGAAAAATATAACAACCCAGCCTAGGGTGACCAGATGTCCCGATTTTATAGGGACAGTCCTGATATTTGGGGCTTTTTCTTATAGAGGTGCAAATTACCCCCCACCCCTTGTCCCGATTTTTCACACTTGCTATCTGGTCACCCTAACCCAGCCCTTCATGCTTCTCTTTTAGCCTACGCCTTTATTCTGATTTGGATACACAATAGAGATGGAGGAGTAAAGAAATTGTATGTGCATGGTTCCCTCCAGACCTGCTATAGGTGCAAGGTATTGACTTCTCACATTGTCTGGTAAGGTCACTGGGGAGGAATACTCCTGCTTCATTTGCTATTTCTTCAGTTCATTTATTTTTGGTGGCCCCACTGGTTAGGACTTAGTCTTTGTGCTCTTTTATTTTTTTATGTCAACCAATATGGGGCCCAAAGTAGGCATCATAAGTCAAACTATGTGTGATTGCTGCCTCTGAGCATATTTAACCCAAATTCCAGTGTAGAATATTGAATAACCATTTTCATATAGGCAAACTCTGTCAAGCAAAGCTCTCACAAAATGTCATGAACCTGCTGTAGAAATTGGACTGGGCTTAAAATTAAGACCCTTACATAATGGAAGTAATAATGAAGGATATGACTCATACATTTCAATTGCTAAGTTATCTCAGTGGGAAAGGTGACTTGACATTTCCCAGATTTTTAAGGATTTTAAATTCACACTCAACAATAATGACAGTTGCTTAATCAGCTTATATTAAGAGTCGAATACATGAGGGCATTTCCAGTCTTCTTTATGCGGGCCATGAGCCTCTGACCAAAGATTTCTTATGCTTACCAAGATTCAGGTTGTAAATATGATCTTGACATACAATTTAGTTTTAAACTGGATGTCTACTTGCAAAAGTCTCGTGATACAGATGTAACCGCTGTGAGAAATGAAACCAATGCATGCAATACTGTAAAATGAAGAGGGGGGGGGGGGGGAAGCTAATGATTTTTAGAAAAGTTGATAGAAGAACAATATCCTTCAGTGAACATGTTACAAGTGAGCCCTTCTAAAAAGAATTTCTGTAGATCATTAAATTGATAAGAAGATCAACTCATTCCAAAATCGATGCCTGAGGAATATCTTCAGAGTTCAATGGAAAGAGTTTCTTGCAAATCAGAAATTGTAAATTGAGCAAATCAATCTAAAGCATCAGAAGAGAGCGATGGACACATTAAGGAAATGCTTTAAGGATGCCACCAGCATGACTTCCAGGGCAAGTGATAATATGAACAGCACCTGCACGGAAAAAAGAGGGCAACCTACAGAAACATTTACCCAGAATAGAGAAGGAAGTCAAATCCATCAACATGTCACTCAGAAGCTTGAACAGACCAGCACAAGACCGAAATACATGGCAGAAACTTGTGGTTTCTGTGTTCCCTCCAATGTCAAAACATTAAAAATAAGAACACCTGTAAATGAACAAATATTATAGTAATCAGTTATTCAACAGAGGAATGACTATATGTTTATCTATTGCTCTCAAAGTTTAAAAGGCCCTCTGTGACAGGAAGTCCCATTAGGCTCTGTTGAGTTGTGTACTCTTTGGGACAGAGTTTGTGTTCCTCTGTATTTAGAAAGTACCGAGCTCATTTTTGGATGCTATTATAATATAAACAATAATAGTGTAGCATTGCAGAAAATGATACTGTATTTGTAACCATTGCTGAAACAGTGGTACTGAGTGATGGCCATATTTAGACAGAGTGCTGATGCAGGAGTACAGAAACTGGAAAGATATCAACCAGCCTGATTTAAGACTTGGAGAGAGTACAGAGCCATGAGATTGATAGTGCAAAAGGAATCTTTTGGTTGAGGTCCATGACCCGCATCAGAGCTTTTGGGATTGATAACATGAAGAGCTATCAATCTTATAGCAGCAAATGGGACTACTATTCTTTATTAAGAATGGTCATATTAAATACCCTGACATTGACTATATTGAGAACTACAAAATGACTAAGAGTACATATTTGTAGCAATAATACAGTGCTGATTCTTTATGTAGCTTGTTGAACCACTTAAAAAAATCAGCAGCTATTCCACTCTGAGCTTCAGAAAGCAGCAGGTCATGTTTAGAATAAAAAAATAGATGGAAGGTGATGAACATCTGTGCTGTGGTGGGGCTTTTTTTAAAAATAATTTTACATAGTCTGATATTATTTTCCATTGGTCACCCACTAAATATTGTAACCTTTACAGCACAATCAGCTTAGGATGCATTTTCCATTTATAAGTGATGATTTCAGATAGGTCCTGCCTTTTCATCCTTTGGCCTCATTGCCGCCAGTAGAATTTTGTGTCTGAACCCATGAGCAGAGCCCCAGTGGAGTAAATGAGGCTTGACCCAAGCCTAGGGGTTTGTCTACACATTTGCTTGCAGGTTCAGGGTCTTTGTTTTAATCATATAGTTTAGTCCCATTTTAACCATACTTCCTCCTTCTGAAGCCTCCTCACACTCATAGTATGAAGCAGTGGGAATCAGCTTTTTTGGAGGCAATGGTGCCCTGACAACCCGTACTCAAGGAAAATCCACTCAGACCAGGTTACCAGCAAGACAGTCCTCCAGAGGCCTAGTAAGGCCAGGGGGAAATACTGGCCAATCATGAGCCATCAGGCCAATTAAGAGGCTTGCCTGCTTCTTCTCAGGCCCATGTAGGGTCAAACGGGGACAGAGCAGAACCCCCGCTCAGTGATAGCCTAGAACTCCAGGCCAGGCCAAGGCCTTGCCCTGAGCCATTGCAGATAGGTGTTTGACTTGGAGTTTTTGTTTTGTTTGTGTATTTAAAGGCAAAGACAGCCAAAGCTGAGTTTGTTATTGAGTTGGGTCCAGAGTGATGCCAAAATGACAGCCACAACTGATGGATTGGGGCAGGGAGCACCACACTTGGGCCAGCAGCGGTGCTATAGAGCAGCCCCACCTGCCAACTAAACAATATATGCCATTGGCTGTGTAGATGAAAACTGCTAGTAACACAAAAACAACAAAGTCAAAGGACATTAGTATGAATTGGAAAAAATATGACTTTTTATCCAAAAAGCTGAGGGAAGAACCCAGGGAATTTGGGGCAGAAATCTTCAGTTTACCAGGAAGTTCAGTTGTTCAGCAAAACATTTCAGGGAAATGTGGAACTTTTCCCAAACACATTGGTCTTTATAAGGGAATTTATTCAGAGTACAATAAAAACATTTTACGACTAATTGCATTTGGCCATAGTGTGTGATTGGAAGATGTGTTAAAATTATTTGTTACTTCTCTTCAGACTCCACTTTCTTGCTCAACGATGCTAGAATCTCTTTTTTTCTCCTCTTACATTCCTTGTCTTTCTTTGACCCCTACCTTGAATCTTTTCCTTTAGGAGCGACCCACAGAACACTCTCACATTGAATCTCCCTGTGTCTTTCTCCTTTAATGGCCCCATTTCTACCTTCTAAACCCCATTTCTGCCTCTGACATATCTGAAAATCACATTGCCTGTTGGTCACAGGAAGATCTCAAGACTGGGATACAAATAAAGGACAATAAAAAATTCAAGATGATATTTTTTCCCATGAGAAAGCAGCGTTCCCGTAATCAGTAGAATGAATTCTAGAAGATGCCACAAACATAGATTAGTTTTCAGGGTTTTATATATATATGCTGGGCTGTTGGTATTTAATTTTGTTAGGAAAATCATCCTTAAAGCAATTGATTCTAAATATGTGTGTGTATGCATAAATAATTAAATGGGCTTTGAGCATACTTACTGCACATGACAAAAAACAAGGCACAGTAGGCCTAATTTTGAGTGTATAAGTGTCTTTGAGTGTTTCTTTTAGTAAGATGGATTCCAGGGGACAGTATCTGCTAGCCCAGTAGCTCAATAAAAAATCTCAAGTTATTGCTGCCTCAGTCATTAAGGAGGACACTAGTGACTGTACTTAGATTTTGAGAAAGCATTTCATTGTGGTCTACATGGGAATTTGATGTCAAAGGTGCAAACTAAAAGTTAACTGAAGGGTAGCCGTGTTAGTCTGAATCTGTAAAAAGCAACAGAGGGTCTTGTGGCACCTTTGAGACTAACAGAAGTACTGGGAGCATAAGCTTTCGTGGGTAAGAACTACCCTGAAGGGTAGTTATTGATCATACTCCACTTGTAAATCTAGATTTGGATTTTTCTGGGAAAAGGTTTTTACTGAAATACAAATAACACATTAGTGTCAGATTCTGCTGCCCTTACTCCTCCAGTAGTCCCACTGAAATGTATGGAACTAATAATAGAGGGAGATTCTATTCAACATGAGCAGAATATGAGGTTTAATTAGTAACTGACTCTCCAAGTCTCATGTCAACCCAGTGCATTAGAAAAACCAAAAAGAATCCCAAATATATAGAGAATAGTATATTGAGAGCTACTGTAAAAGAGCAAGAATAGTTCACTTGGGACGAGATCAAGATAATTTAAATTATGCTTATTTCTGACAAATGAAATTCAGCCCTGGTAACTGAAGAACAAAGAATAAAAACACACGCTGTCTGTAAACAGGAAAAAGTGCTGATACAGATAATTAAAGCAATCTGGGAATTTCTGCATTAAAAGAATCCCTACAGTCTTCATTCCAGTGTGCAGTGGCAGTGAAAAAGAAATCAAATAGTAGCCTGGATTGTTTTACTAGCCAAATATAATATAATTTCAAGGAGGATACAGGCAGTTTTAATGCTCCATCGAGCATAGTTGGGCATTACTTAGAGCACTGTTGATAATACTAGTCATGGCAAAGTAGAAAATATATAATTGCTTTTTAGAAGGTGGATCACAAAGCAACCAGCTGGAAGAGAGGAGCAGAGCAAAATACAGGTTGATCCTATCTGCAGTAAAACAGAGGAAACCACGATGACCATATTCAAGTTATCCATATGTGAAAAAAGAGTTAAATGAATCCAAGCAAATTCCCCACAGTGAGCAAGAGGATACACTTAAAAAAAATGGAAGTGGAAAGCTAAAGGGAAGTCTAGACAAAATTACCTCACACAAACAAATAAGCACATTAAATAACACTCGTTATCCCCATATGTAAGCATATTAAAACAGCAGCCATACTCAAACCACTTGCTGTGCCTACATTTCTAAACAGTAGCAGAAAAAGCTAACTGGAAAATAGCAAAGAAAAAAATGACATGTTTCTAAGATAAACTTACGCTGTTATGAACCATCTAGATGCTAGCCAGCAATATACAAATATTGCATTAACTTCACTGCAACTGTTCATAAACAACTAATGTTAACTCTGAATCCAGTCATCTACAATGGTACTAATGGAGTGGTGAATGAATAGAATCATTACAAGGGCTGTCTTGAATCTGTTAATGATCATGCCCATAAAATAACCAATTATTTCTGAAAAGTAGTGGTCATAGCAGTGCCTATCAGTGAAATAGGCATCCGAGCAATCTAAGAAATTATAGATAGTTGAGAAACTGAAACTACTATTAATTCCTTGACTGCTGCCAAACTTCCAGGCAGGATGCACTTGCTGTGCTTCTGAATATTATATGTTACATTTCTAAAGTATTATTGACATCAGTGGGATGTTAATGAAAAGATGGCAGCACAAGTAACCTAGAGGGCCAACAGAGAAATAGTTAAGGACAGAGTAAATCACCTTGCCATATATCTGCTGATAGGGACAAACCAGCATAGATTCTGCAATGGTAAATTGTGCCTGTCAAGCTTGTTAGAGTTCTTACAATCAACAGAAGAGTAAATAAAAGGAAACCAGTTGTTCCTCACAAAACCAATTAAGGACACCATCAAACCTTGTTATCCAGAAGTGTTCTTGCTAGGAAGGTGCTAGGACAGCTGGTCTGTGAAAAGGGGGCTGAAGCTGAACTGAGGGGAGAAAGGAACCTGCTTTATAGGCTATTCTATAGTACATTTTTATAGGTCTAACCAAATGGTTATGAAGTCTCCGGCTCTAGGTTCCATTGAAAACCCGTAAAGGGCAGGAATTTCTCATTCCTTATCAGTGGACCATTTAGGGTGTAATGCTTCAAGACATTTACTTTACTTGGCTTATTCCTAATCTGTTTTTTTCCACCTCCCTTGATTAATACGCCTGGCATCCATTGTTCCAGGTTTCCCCTCTCCATTCTTTGTACCAAAGGGGATTGATCCCTTTTGCTGATGGGTGGCTATTGAGTTTGCCTCTGTTTGAGTTGTTAGTACTGGCTGTGGACTAAATTATCTCATCAAAATGTGCGTATGGAGGGGAGGAAACTTGTGCAAATACCACCTTACCTTCTTTTCCAGACAGGTGGATACCATGAAAAGTGAGTTGAAATTTGTGGAGTTTCCAGATCCCAAGCTCTCTCATGGAAAGGATGATTTGGTCTTGTATCCTGGTAGCAAGAATAATTTTTAAACAAAGTTCTACTGAACATAGTTTAAAAGGTAGTGTAGATAGGGCCTTAGAATCCATGATGGGAGAGGTGTAGTCCTGACCCAGATTAACGACTGGATGGAATATAGGAAACTGAGGGGACTATATTGCCATTTATCAGATTGGAGAGAAGTTAATGGTGGATGCCCTAGGGATCCATAATAAGACTGACTATTGTTCACTATACTTAATAATGAGCTGAAGATGCAAAATGGAAGGTCTAATTGTTAGCTGAAATTAAAACATTACAACACTGCTGAGAGATTGCAGTTAAAATAGCTACATGAAAATATAATATCATGATTCTTACTGGAACCTGATACTAACATGATCATTACAAATCTCTTTCTCTCATGAGCAGGACCATACACATATAGTAGAATACTTGGACTTCTGTGGCTAAATGATAAATAGCAAACACTTGCATCTCATATTTGCAGAAACTTCAGTAAAGTAGCTGGCACTAAAGCTAAGTTCAGTGAGGAGTCCGGTGGCACCTTAAAGACTAACAGATTTATTTGGGCATAAGCTTTTCTGGGTAAAAAGCTCCACTTCTTCAGATGCATGGTGAAGTGGGTTTTTTTTCTGAAGAAGTGGGGTTTTTTTACCCATGAAAGTTTATGCCCAAATAATTTGTTAGTCTTTAAGGTGCCACCGGACTTCTCGTTGTTTTTGTGGATACAGATTAACACAGCAACCCGTCTGATACTAAGTTCAGTGTGATAGTTTATATTCTCTAAACTAATTTCTGTTTTTTGCATTGATAAACACTGTCAGAAAGAGGAACATAGAAAACATTCAATGATCCAATAAGACTCCATAAAATAAAGCTGATAATCAACAAAAATTGATAATTAATGAGACTAATAATACCAGATAAAACATGTGTCCTAACAATACACTACTCAGTTACAGAGTTTGAAAGAGCTTCAGAAATTACCCCATAAATAATTCTACCACATACTAGCCTATCTTTAAGAAAAAGTGTCTTCACAACTCTTACCTTTGTAAGTGTTTACTATAGACATTAGAAAGATCCACATCTTCCACCACTCAGAGAGTGGAACTCTAATTTACCATCATCTATAGTACAAAAATAAACTACCCCCTCCTGAAGGAGCATATGGCATTTGTTCTCTCAGTCCCAGGAATTGTTGCAAGACACTGCGAGACACTAAAAAAACACCTTTATTATCACATTTTATTGCCAGTCCTCATTGCAAAGGAGGATGGATCTCCCAGTCACTCTTATTTCTCCTCTCTCATTTCCTCTCCTGTATTTAACTATCTTCATATTTATGTTTATTCTTCCTCTGAGATTTTACTCCACACAGATTGATAAAGTGTTAAGTAGAGCTGGTTGAAATTTTTTTCATATAAACTTGGTCCAAAAAAGCCATTTTCCGTTAAAAAAAAAAAAAACCTTTTGTGGGAAGTGAACATTTGTCAAAATTTCAGGGCTTTGTCAAAATTAAAACTAAATATTTTTGGCTGCTGAAATTTTTGAGCAAAAACTCAAGTATCCTCAATGAAAAATTGAGAAAAAAACCAACAAAATGTTTTTCTGGGAAAAAAAATCCTGATCAGTTTAGTGTTTATTGAAAATAGTTAAATGGCTCTCCGGGCTCAGACACCTAAGGTGATGAGAGTCATATAAACACATAGACACACAGACTCCAGTATAATTATACTCCTACTTTTTTATTTGGTTAATTTCTACTTTTTTCCTAGTTAAGAACAGACACCGTGGATCAATTTAAAACTTTCAGTATTCCTACTTAGTTTGTCACTCATCCTTCTTTACTCATAGCAAGTGAGGTTTATATATAGTTAGAATTGCTCTTTTTAGACATATTTTTTCATGCACATACAATATTTAAAACAGAAGAGAGTGTCATACTAGACACAGTAAACTCTGTGTCTTGTTATGACATGGATACAGCTTAAGCCTTATTTTTTATATTTGTTAAACTGAGAGCATATGGAGCAATACTAACTTATTTGTTTTTTTCTAGTGCATACATGCATTTCTCACTTTCTGAGTAAAAAAAATAAAATAGTAGTATAGGCCAAACCTCTCTGATTTAAACTAAAGCTATGGGTCTGATCTTCAGCTGCTGTGCGATCTGCCCAGCTCCATTGAAGTCAGTGGTTTGGATTTGAAATTATGAAAACGCATTTGGAAAGACAAGTTTTTAAACTACTGGAATACAAAATCTTCTGGAGAGCCATCACCAACTCACATTCCTACAGCACTTCACTTATACAATGAATTTATACGTCTTAGAAAACCCCGTGCAAACCTGCAGTTTTCAGCGTAATGCCATTGAAGTCAATCGATTTTCTTTTGATTTATACGGATTAAATGAAATCAGAAGAAGACTCTATTGAGTATGTAGTAGTTTATGTGGAAAGAATTTATTTCAATTTATTTGCAAAATAATTTATTATTAATGTATTTATAACCATTTACTGACTTTAAAAATACTGCAGATGCAGAAAGGGAGAGAAAGAGAAGCAGTGATTCTTATGGCTGGTCCAAAAAGGATCAAACTATAGTAACCCTAACACCTGCAAGTGGGCATCAGTAGGCCCATGGGAGTGGGCCTGGTCATGCTCTCAGTTATCTGACTGTCTTAATTATGGGGTGAGCTGCACCTTAGATCCTTTTTAGACTCTCCGGTGTGTATCCCTTGGGTGACAGACCTGACTCCCTGCACCTCATTCTGGGTGGAGTCATGGTCCGACTGCTCTTAAATTAGATCTCTGGGTGGCAATCCCAATCTCTGCTGTTTCCCAACCATTTTAACACAACCGGCCCAACTGTGTCTGGCACCTGGCAGGCACTCCAGGCATCTATAACCTGCGAACAGATTAAAGCAGATTAAAGTGTTTTCAAAACACAGCATTGTTTGGTCCTTCCCCCAAAGCTATATATCATGCAGAACAAAGGGTTAAACAACAAAAGGCCCATACACAGCATGCTCTATGGAACACCAGGTCGAAAAGGGATCTTGTCAGCAGTCTGACTGGGCTGTTGACTGTCCAGTTGGTGGCACCATGCAGCGGGGCTGGCAGGTTCCCTGCTAGCCTCTGCACCGCGTGGCTCCCGGGAATCAGCTGGCATGTCCCCTCCTCTGCCTCCTACACATAGGGACAGCCAGGTGGCTCTGCACGCTGCCCCCACCCCAAGTGCTGCCCCCGTAGCTCCCAATGGGAGCTGGAGTGGGGACATGCCACTGCTTCCAGGAGCTGCTCCAGGTAAGTACCGCCCGAAGCCTGCACTCCTGACCCCCTCCCCGGCCCCAGCCCCCTGCCCCAGCCCTGATCCCCCTCCTGCCCTCCGAACCTATTGATCCCACTCTCCTGCGCCCCAAATCCCTCATCCCCAGCCCCACCCCACAGCCCGCACCTCCAGCTGGAGCCCTACCGCGTCCTAGCCCCCTGAGCCAGCTCAGTTAAAATGAGTGAGTGAGGGTGGGGAGAGTGAGCCACGGGGGGGGGGGGGGGGGAGGGGCACGCCGGGGGATGGAGTGAGTGGGGGCAGGGCCTCAGAGAAGGTGCGGGACATGGGCAGAGCCTCGGAGGAGGGGCCAGGCAGGGGGCAGGGCAAGGCTGTTCGATTTTGTGCGAGTAGAAAGTTGGCAATCCTAGTCTATCTGTGTATCCCCTTGCCAGCCTGTCCACTTGCACTGCCCCTTCCATTCATACAACCCTCTCTCTCTTCTAGGCTCTAGGGTCCTGTAGTGGCTTAATGTTTCTTTTGATCTCTCCCCCTTCCCAGCCGGGCCAAAACAGCTATCTCGTCAGGATTGGGACCAAGGAGTCATCCCTGTTTGGCTATACACCTGGCTATTATGTGGGTATGTCAGGATGCTCCTTGTCTCAGCTGTTGTTTCACTCTTCCTGCTTGGTTCCTTTAACAACCCCTTTTGATCTAACTCCATAGTAAGGAACCCATCATAAACACACACACAGTGGCTTGAACCATATTAATAAAAAATACAGCTATTTCCCAGTTCCTCAAACTGACCATGCCCCCACTGGGGTTACAGAGGGTAGCCAGAAACATTAGACTTACCTCACTTAGGGTCTGTGGAGAGGGCCAACTCAAGGCCTATGCATCACTTCAGGTTCACATAAAGTCTTCAGAATACTCAGTATTATTTTGCTTATAATTCCTGTCCAGGTGTGTCGGGGGAAAAACATTCTCTGCCTTCCATTCCCCCTCCCCCCCGCCCCCCACTACATACTCTCATCTGATGAGCAGAAATACCCGTTTCTGTGGCACACACAACTATTACCAAGATGACTAGTGGGAATGAAAATATAAGACAAAGCTATTAAGAAATAACTGTTGTTCCATTAAAGTATGCAATGAATTGCACAGAGCAGAATATTGTAGCTGATTTAATATAGATTTCTATTTGGCACATGTTGCAGTACCTGTAGAGTATTTTGGTAAATTACTGATGTCAGTTGTATTTCTCTTGGAGACTAGGGAAATAGGTTATTGGCACAATAAAACATCTAGAGGCATTTAAAATGTCAGTCTAATAGCAAGAACCAGTAAGGCTTTTAATTACCTTCTGTGCAATTTTTTTAATTGCTTTGATGGCTGCAGCGCCTAGTGAGTTCCTGACAGAGCAGCTGCAACTGACTTAGTATAAACATTATGTGAGGCTCTTAGAAAAAATGTTAGGAGATGGAATAGAACTATTGGGTGCTACGTGGGACATGTATGTGGTGCATGCACTGTCAGGAAATCTCACGCTCATTTTGTATCACATGTTTGCCCAACTCAGTTAAATGGCTGTATAGTTACTCTACAGCTGGATGTCCCCTGCCTTTGCTGAAAGGGGTGTCAGCCACTGCCTGTGTGGAGCCCCCTCTGTGCTGCAGAGCTCCACTTTCAGAGGAGGAAAAGCCCAGTCATCACGGCCCCGGCAGCTGGGCAAGAATTGCAGGGCTTCATGAAGTAGAGTGAAGGTCAGAGGTCCTTGGCCTCTGGCAGATTCCCCAGGAGTTACACAGGCTTGGTTTGCATTCTGGGGTCAAATCCGACCCTCTGTCTGGGGTCAAATCCAACTCTCACCCTACTCCACTAGTAGACAACATCATGAAAACCTTCCTCTTCACTTCTGTTTTAATAAGTGATTTTAAAATAAGTGTTGTAACGCTTCCTGGTTCACATCATGTGCACTGAATGAGGCAGAGATCTTATAGAAATACTATGTGATCATATAATTAAAGCTCGCATAATAAAGTATACATGTACACCCTCTAAATTCTTTCCTAATCCCATATACATGTGTTTTCTTAAAAAAATGTATAATATGCTGCTAGCTTGGTGTTAGTTCTAATAAAAGACCTTAAACATAAAGATTTGGAAAAAATACTTTACTTTTATATATTCTTCCATCTGATGACCTCAGAATGTGAAGGAGCTAATCCCTACAACTCTTCTTTGAGTAACCCCACCATTATTATATTCCGGTGGGGAAACTGAAAAAAGAAGTTAACTGACTCTGGGCTACCTTCATTCAGCTGGTCATTGACAGGACTGGGAATAGAACCCAGAATGCCTGAGTTTCTGTCCTGTGCTTTTCCTCCCCCTACCTCAAATTTGGCTCGTTTTGTAGGTCCCACTGAGATTTAAAAACAAAGCCAGTCTATGGACTGTATATTCAGCTGTGAAACATACAGAAGTAAGGTTGTGTAAGAAATACCAATGTGTTTTACATATTGGAACATCTGACAAAGCATGTATAAAGATATACAGCGAGATTATAACATGTAAACACAAGGACCAGAGTCATGGATAATTTCTTAACTATAATGTTTTGTGAACACTAGTGTGTTGCATGGAATTACATATATAGATAGATAGACACAGAGTTCTATGACCTCTGAAAATCAGGTATAAGCTAACTTACATTGACCTGTGTGCTTAATTAAGGAAGGTCCAGCTGATCAACTGTACATATCAATACAATAGACATCACAAGTAGATAAACATGCAAAAATCTCTTGGCAGTTATCCCTGAAACAAAGCCTAATTCTGTTTTTTAATGAGCCATTGAATTATTCCATACAGTGAGATGTCTTGCCACAATTGCAGCTTAGGCTCTGTGTATGCTGTTATGCCACTGGAGATAAACAATCAGTAAGAATGATCAGACAGGCAATCAGTTAAATAAATTGAAGTGTAAAAACAAATTGCATACACCTTCAGCTATGAAATATTTAGATATTTTGATCAAATTATATAACTAATGGAGATCTTTAGCTTGCTTTTGCTTACACTCTCAACTTATTTTATAGATTTATTTAAAAACTATATGGAGGAAGGATAGTTCAGTGGCTGGGGTGGGGGCTAGTCTGGGACATTGGAGATCTAGGTAAAATTCTCTGTTCTGCCACAGACATCCTGTGTGACCTTGAGCAAGTCATTTAGTTTCTCTCTGTGCGTCAGTTCCCCATCTGTAATTGTATTGAGCCTTATAAGAATATTAAAAGGTACATTTCCCAGGCTCTGGGCACTTTTCTTTCTTAAAAAGCACAAATCAATATGTAAAGAAAATCCATCTGTGTACTCCACCATCCAGAGCCCATAAAGCAGCTAACCCTTGAAAGCAATATCACCGTGTCACCCAAGGCAATGCCTCCCTCCCCAGGTGAGAGGCTGGTTCATCTTTTCAAAGGGAGACTTGGAAGAGCCAAGCTGCCATGTTGGCCAGTCTCCTTGAAGAGGCTCCATGTTCAGATATGTCAGATGTAAATTGCTTGGGAGGCCAACAGTATGCATTTAGACATGGTCTTGTGACTATCCTTAACCAATCAGGCAGTGTATACAACTCCTAAGGGAGTATAGATGTGCACGTCTCGATTAGATCACGTGTCTGATGATGGCCACATGATATACATAAATAACATTGAATCAGGCCTTTGATCAGAGGGCTGCTGCATTCTGCAGAAACTTTAGTTCTGTAGAGCCATGTGACATATTGTATCTATCATGCACCTTTTGTTCCCTCACTTGCATTCCACCCACTAAATCATCTCCCTTAAGGCTTATGTCATATTCCACAGTCCAAGGCAGCTTCACACAGCTGCTACTTAAAAAAAAATCCCCACCCCCATTTCCCCACCCCCCAATTTCCTTTCTCTCCCAAGTATTTGAAATGTTCTTCAAAAATTACCCTAGTCTGATACCCAGGATGGAAAATATTCAGCATGAGACAATGGGAGATTGAAGGCCCAATAGCTCATAACTCTGCTAGAAACTGGGTATTGACATGATGGGAAAGGAGAGATGCCCAGCCTTTCAGGAGGATACACAGTATATATTTCTCTCCCTGGAAAGGCCCGTGATACTAGCTTTCTGACATTTTTATGGACAAAAAAACTGTTTTAGGTCACCTTTAGAGGTTTTTATCGCTCCATCCTGAGCAGTTGAGAGGTAACTAAGACACCTTGCTTCATAGGCAGAAGGATACCAAAAATGGTCCTAATAAATGTATTTAAAGCTCTCCAAGACATTTCTAAAATAATTTTATCTGTGAAATATGCGGTATGGACACAATTAATGAAAGTCTGGTGTCCTTTAAAACTTTTATTAACGCTCATTGGTGCTGATCAGCATAATAGCTTTATGGCTTCACCAGTCAATTCTTCCAAACTCATGCTGTTTTAAACCTTTTATACCATCACACCATCATGTATTCCTGCTATAAATATGATGGTATTAATCCATTTCTAGTCATGGCATCCTTTGGTAAGGCTAAGCCTCAATCACAGACAGAAGTGGGTATGGCTGCAGGCATTTTTCTATTCTCTTTAACTAAGAAATCTAACCTTTAGCAACACTCTGAAGAAGTTGCAAGTATTCATGTGACTTCCTTTCATTTTGCAATTTCTGGAATCCATGGATCTTGTCAGAAATTCTATAAAGTTTTAAAAACATTTTAATTAGGAAACAAAACATATAGCTAGTTAACTTTAATTGAGAAACAGCCTAAAAGTGTTTGAGTGAAAACTTAGCTGTTTTGGTGGAAATGCAAAGTTGTGAGCTAATTCACTGATGTTCAAAGTAATTTGTGATTAAGGTTATCTGTAATATCTAACCTTTTAGTAAATGCCAGCTGCATAATGACTGTCGGCTTTCTCTCCTCAGATATTACACTGCAGAAGGTTCTGTCTGACCATAAGAATCTATTTAATGAGACTCTAATGGGAAATGACCAGTATCTGAATACTACAGATTAAAAGTGACAATGCTAATTGACTGCAGAGGTATCTACATGAAGAGGGACCAGAAAAATCATTTAAGACTAAATGAAATTGGACTGATTTGATATTTGAAAAAGCATTACATTCCTCTTGTGTTTGGCAGGGTGAATTAATTGCTTCATGTGTCGTAGAGAATAGGCTTCTGTGTAACAATGGGCTAAAATTGTTGGGGAATGAAGAACATTAACTCAGGTGGGGGAGTATGGCTGGAGTTACTTACAGCAAATACAGATTATAGTACTGAAATTACTAATATAGATTGAGTTCTGTGTTAGTGATACCTGGTATGGGTATTATTTTATGGTTAGATATATGGGTGTGTTTGTACACACACACACACACACACACAATCGAACTTTAGAAAGGTTTTAATAACTTGATCTCAGTCATTTGTGATTTCAGCTAGTAGAAACTGCAAATCTTCTTGCTTTCCTCTTAAGATCTAAATTTATTCTATTCTTTCATTTATATGGTTCTGATTTTTACAGTATCTTTTGTAAAAAAAACCCAAAAATACAGAAACAAAAATCTTTCAGCATAGGTAGAGAAAAAATGTACCTGTAATTATGCTTTAGAAAAGCACCTTGATAATATATTCATAACTGAATTAACTGGAGAATAAATTAAATCTGGCATATGCCTGTCTCATCTCAAAGACAGCCAGGTACCTTTTGTTTTCAGATAACTGCCGCTAAACTGTTTTCTACACATGAGCACAAATTCTGCTCTCAGTTATCCTGGCTGAAATCAGGATTACCTCCACTGAAGTATGTAGTGTTACACCAATGTAAGACTGGTGTATTTGAGAGGAGAATCAGGCACATTGTATCTAATTCTAATGAGATATTATAAATGCACTGAAAAATGCAGTATTTTCCATATTTTAGTTTCATGAAAAAATCATGCTAATATTTCTTTAGAAAAAAAATTGTGATAAACAACCTTCCAAACTACTCAGTGAAATTCTCTTCTGACATAACTTCATGCACTTTAATGGAGTTATGCCAATAGAGAATTTGGCCAATTATCTGCAAATCATTCTAACATTGGGAATTCAAAAAGAGATCCCAGCAACTTAAAATCTGGTCAGTTTTTTTTGAACAGTTAAAAGTAGTTTCTGTTACTATACCTGCTACCGACTCTCCTTTTCAATTTTTGTTGTTTTATAATCACCTGTTTTTGAAAATGTCTTTTGAGTCCCTGTGGCTGTTTGAAAGACAAACATGAATAAAGGGAAAATTGACAAGCTAAGGTGCTGCAAACACTTATGCATGTTCTAAACTTGCAGCAAGTGGGCAATCCCATTGAAATCATTGGAACTACTCACCTGCTATAAGCTGGTCTTTACAAAATAAGGACCTAAAAGAGCTTGTCATTCTTTTGGGGGGAAAAGGAGGGCAAAAATGACAATTTGGCACTTTATTGTAAAAAATGTATGTGGCTTTTTTGACCAACTCTTCTAAAAAACAAATGTATATGAGAAACTATGCAATTAGCTATAGAGAATGTGCTACCCATTGTACAAAGGAAACAAACAGGAAAATTAGAAATATTTCTCTAAACTTCTTTGATTATTGGAATCTTATGTATTGCTTGTAATAGTAATAGACAAGAATTAAGAGAGAGGTTATTTTAGAAGCCTTATTTTTAAGGCAAGAATTTATATTCAGCTTGCATATTAAGCTGAGTTAAAGATAAGTTATTAACTGAATTCTTTCCATAACATTTCTGTATATAGGGTAAACTTACTGCCATACTATATATGATATATCATTCTTGTTGTTTCAGCAATATAAGATAATAATCCACAATTATTTGCACAGCATGGTTGGGAAATGTATCAAAGTAATCAGCTTGGAACTGTACTGCAGGACAAGTTGCAGTTAAATATGGCCTGATTCTTTCCTTGCTTATTTTAGTTTTACACCAACGTAGCTACTGCAACAATAGTAATATTTAATGTAATTCAATTGACTTCAGTGCATCTGCTCCTGATTTATACCAGTATAAGTGAAAAGACTATTGCCTTCATTTTATCATCTTTAGTTTCATAAAAGATATAGCATAGTTCTTGGTTTTGTATGTGTCTATGAATGTTAGCAATTACAAAAAATTCGTGACTAGAGCCGTTTGAATATTAAAAGCAAAGGCATGTGAATACTATGGCTTTTGGTTAGATTTGACTATACTGGTCTTTGAGACTTTTATTATTCACAAAGCTTCAAAACTTCACTGCATAATTTAGTCAAATATATTAAATATCAAATTACTCAAACTTGTATTTTTGATTCAATATTTGAAGTGAAATAGGTGTATTTAACTCATTGGTGTCTTGCATGATCAGTTCTGAAGTTTAAATACCAAATGCCAACATTAGATGCTTCACAAGTAAACAATAAACTGCCATTTGTTTGTTTCTGATAGTTGATAAATATCTTTAAAGACAGAATAGGTCTGCAAATATCTGGATTGGTTTATAGTATTTTGAAAAGGCCAAAATAAGGCCATTTCTGCTGGCAAATACCATTTGACCAGCTCTGTACCTGAACAAAAGAATGAAGTCATTTAGCATTCCCCAGAACAGGTACCATGTTGGTGTCAGCATGCATACATTGTCCTTAAACTCTGTCCTCAATATGGATGAGAATGTAGTTCAGTATCCTAGTCCATTTAATGCTTGGTCTCTCTGCTGACACAAGCAACAAGGGGGCCAGTTAGTGCCAATTGTGCTTTGGACACCTATATATTGGGGCCAACACTAAGACAGCCATCTGGTGACAACATTTGGTCACAACTGACTTGGGGTTTGATGTGTTAAATATAGTACATTACTATCCCTCCCCTCTCCCCCGCCACACGCTGAGCTATTCTGTCCATCAAAATATAGCATATTTATGGAAGTACGTTGTGACAATATTCATAAAATGTTTTGGTCATAAAATACATAGAAGAAAAACAGTGTATTTTGAGATACAGATCAGAGTGGAGCTAATTTAAAGACCCATCATTTGGATACAGTGCCATTGCTGATAATTTCTGTGAAACACCTTCTCTCCTAGACACAAGACTGTTCCCACGGTTTGTCAGAGAGCAAAGCTGAGTGCATTCCCCACACAAGAAACATGCCATCAGTGACAGGCTCTTACCAGATCCAACCCTGGATCTTGCTGCTGTCTCTGTTTTCTCATCACAAGCTTCTCTAAAATGGTACTTAGCCACTTATGAGTCAAATAATGTCCCTTCTTGGGGACTGGTTTATTGAAACAACACAACAATTCAAATGTCAGCATACATCAAAACAAGTTTTCACCTCATTCCATAATTTCTTCAGCCCCTTGCTGGGCTCAACAGCTTTTTCCCAAAACCCCAGGTTCTGATGACTTGTATTTCTTCAAGCATCTTCCTCTTAATGCTTCTTTTGCTGCTCTCACTGCAGGTCACTCCAGCAAGGCCTTTCCTTCTGGCTGGTATGGAAAACCCAGTCCTCTCTGGATTTCCAGCAGGTCACTCTCCCTCTCTATCTGAGCAGGATCCCACTTCTAGGAAGCACTGCCCCAGGCTACCATCACATGATGCCTGGTCAGCTGATCCACCCACCCACCCTCTCCAGCCAACTCATAGAATATCAGGGTTGGAAGGGACCTGAGGAGGTCATCTAGTCCAACCCCCTGCTCAAAGCAGGACCAATCCCCAGACAGATTTTTGCCCCAGATCCCTAAATGGCCTCCTCAAGGATTGAATTTACAACCTTGGGTTTAGCAAGGCAATGCTCAAACCAATGAGCTATGCCTCATTCCATCACCTTGGGCCAAATAACGAAGTCCAACACCTAAAAAGCAAGTCCACTCTGTGATACTTTCCTTTCATGCATACCCCCATCCTCATGCCATATTCATCTCTGGATATGCCCACCCTAATACATCTACTCCCACCTACATTCTGCCCCCTTGCAGTAGACTATTTCCCCATCTACTCTACAGTCACTTTTTTGATATGGACCTGTTTCCCCACTGTAAGAGAGAAATGTGCATGGCCTCATGCACCTTCACCCAAAAGCATAAGTGGGAGGAGTCAGCCACTCTTAGCGCAATTTACCCCTCAAGATAAGAAAAGGGACAACTTTCTCTGCCCCCCAGCCGAAGGCAAAGAGACAAAGTCTCTCAGGTTTCTGAAAGAACAAGTTTGTTTGCCATGAGAGATCATAATAGCCAGAATTGGACAATACCTGTTAGAATGACTCAGCAAATCTGCCTGCAAGTGCAGGGCATGATCCCTTAACATGGGATATATTAGATGTTAAAGGGGAGATTTAAAAAAAATGCCTCAGGGATTTGGGAGCACAAATCCTAAAAAACTAGGCTCCAAGGACCCTTTAGGCACTTTTGAAAATCTCCTAAACTGAATCTAAAGTTGATGCTTCATTTTTAATGTGGCCCCCCATAGCTTCAACAAAATAGCATTTAATATGAAGGTAAGAAAAATTCTTTAGATGGGACTACTTTTTTGAAAATGTGGAAGTACACCAATATGGAATGAGTGTTCAGTTGTACATAGTAGTATATATATAGCTCTAGCAGATAGTATAAAGATAACTTTGCCTTTAGCATGAGAGTTGAAGCAATAAAAAAAATTCTGTTAAAATTCTTTTTACCTTACCTATCCCCTTTTATGCAAGAAAAAATGCATTTATCCATTAAAATATTGTTTATTTTTCACTTTTCAAAATGTCACTATCATGCCAGAATCATTTTTAATCTCACTGCAGAATCCATCACTGTCATTATCTATAAGAATGGCTTCAATTTTTTTCTTTCCACCAACTTTCCATTTTGACACGTAAAGAAGAGTCGTTTTGTAAAATTCTAAACTTTTACAAAGGTAAGAAATGGCAAAATAATAACAACATTTGTCTTCTGTCAGGAAATATTGACATGGTATTACTAGAGCAAAATTGGTTTGTGTTGTGAAGTGTGTCTCACAGATAAATCAGATTTGAGACTTTTTTAAGCTAACTAAAGTTTTCTTTAGTGCTTATATTAAAAAAATCAGGACATGTAAGTATGATGCTAAATTCCATTTTTCCCCAAAAAGTTAGATAAGAACACTTCAGTTTTACAAGCAGCATTTTTTGCTACTTGATATTGTTTAGATTTCACTGGAATGTGATGCATAATGTCATAAGCAGACAATATGTGCATCAGCCTAATGTACAGACATGGTAATGTTTAAATCATTTTGTCATGCCGAGATACACAGGTATATACCTGCCCTTTCCTTGTCAGCTAGTAGACACCATCCAACATATTAAGAAAGGAATATGTGTGGAATTGAAAGGGATGTATGTTGATAAAACATAGATTGCGGCTCAGATGATTAAGTGGATTGGGTAAGAACGTTTTTATATGTATATATACCAATTAAGATATACGTTGATGCCAATGAACATTCACTTCAAAATCTCTGCAGTGAACTCTTCTGTCTTAGCTTTAGAATTTTTGTAAAGACCTTATGGGAGATTTTGAAAGTGCTACTTTTTGGAGTCATGCTTTACTAGTGGCTGTTAAAATAGCATCTGCCATGTATTTTCTTGCTTCAGGGTCTTTCCTATACCATCACAGGAGACACTTGGTCACTTTGCCAAATGCACAATTTGAACCAGTTTCTTCATGTCTTGCTCTGAAGAACACCAATGGTTTTTTCCCCCCCATGAACTTGAGCGAAACAGCAACAAACAATTAGGCAATTCTTTAATACTACAAGATATCCATCTGCTCTTGGCACAACTGTCTGTTGCCATATAAATAGCAATGCTATCAGCAAATGAAGCAGTGCTCTACATCTGGAGAGTGATTCCTTTTCTAACCATGCAAGTGGCACTTGAAGCTGTGCAAAAGAATTAATCTAGTCAGAAAAATGTCAATTATTTCTGGATTTTTTTAAGCAAAGACTTGGGCAAACACAATTGGACAATGGATATACTGTGTTTTGATGACTTTGGGCTAACTTTTCTCATTGTCCTTTTCAAAATGTAGGATAGGAAATATGTGATTGTTATGGGCTGTGTTTATGTAACATCGACAGACCCCGGTCATTGGCGGGCAGGATTGAACAGGGGACCTCTGGATCTTAGTGTATGAGCCTCTACAGTATGAGCTAAAAGCCAACTGCCTATTAGCTAAGGCTGTAGAGCAGACGCAATCTCTTTCTCTCTAAGTGGTCTCAGTGCCACTAGATGGGACAGAACACCACACCCAGAAGGCGTGTGGGTTACATTTAGTTTTTGCTTTAGCAAAAAAATAATATTTTTGGTCAGCCTTGCTCGCCACCTAGCTGATGGCCATACACGGAATTTCTTTTTTATTGTTAGCAGCAAGACTTTATATTGCACATTTACTGGATAAATGTGACTTCTCCCATAGAATTCTGGTATAGTAAAATATGGACTGTCTTTGTAATGGAAAAGCTTTCACACCAAGTACGTACACAAGAGAAGGCTATATCTTCCATTGTTGTTTGCAGTATTGTTGTAGTTGGGTGGGTTCCAAGATATTAGAGAGACAAGGTGGGTACAGTAATATCTTTTTTTTTGTTTTTTTGGACCAACTGGAGTCAGTCCAATAAAAGATATTGCCTCACCCATCTTGTTTCTTTGAAAAGAGGATAGGTACTTAGAAATGTGGTCACCTTTTTTAGCCCCCCTTCAAAGGAGGAGAGCTCCCCAGCCAGCAAGCCAGATTCTTTAGCCAGGTTCTTTGAATACTAACTTTATCCTGAATAAGTAATGTACAATGTAGTATGTTAACGTTTTATTGAAACTTTGCCTTAATAAAATTTCAAAGGGAACTGGTTGTGAGAAGTGAGCAATGGGATGAATCTACAATCCAGGCCACTACTAAACACTCCAAAACTGCACTTATTGTTATATATATTTCACACGTTTATAAATAAATTATTTTCAATTAAAAAACAAAAAGAAGCTATCTGTGATGATGGCCTCAAATGAGTTTGCTCAGGGAATCTAACAATGCCCAGATAACAGGGAGAGCTCTCATAGTCAGACAAGCTGGTTGCTGAACTGGCCTGGAGAGATTTTTAAAAAGTGAGGTTGTTTAGCTTCAAAGTTTGAAAATATTAATCTACAGGCCTAGTGACCTTCATTAGAGAGATGAAGAATCAAATGGCAGGACAGCAGGTAATAAGAGAGAAGACGAATTACAGTTTGCTATCTGTGTTCTGATACCCAGCTTCTGTGCAGTGGTTTAGAAAGGAATTAATAGAGATTTTAGTGAGATTTCACTTTATTAATATTAGGTGAAGATGTAGACAGCAGAGAAGCAGATACGGCAGTAGCCATTAAAAATAAACATTTGCCCTCTTTGTGATTTGTGAAAGAGTGCAGTTATTTCCTGTTCTAAGTAATGAGAAATACTGTTTCTCAGGTACCAACATATAGTAGCTGAAAGCAAATGTTGTTTTTTCAAGGGCACTGTAGTTTAGCAGAGAGTAGATTCATGTCATTTTGATGATGATCACTTTGGAAGACACTAACATATTTCTGCAGAACTAGTTCCATGACCTGGACAAGTCATGGATATCAAAGAGAAGATCTTCTAAGGGGAAGAAGTTCAAGTTTGAGTTTTCCTGCTATTTTGGGGTACAAGGAAGGGATGATCTGCAAGTGACACTCATTTTGGCTGCCTACTGAATACCAAATCAGTGAATATTATTCTGTTTTAATACTAAGTTCCATTTTCTAACTAAATTACAGCATTGTTTGTCATTGCCAAATCAGGCCAAGAATGTTCCATGGGCGTTATACCTTTCACTCCAGGTTGCATTTATATGAATGGTCCTAATCCCCTATATGTTGACCAGGATTTTCTTTCATTTACACCAGTTTGATATCAGTGGAGTTTCTCTGGATATAATGTGCATTCCCACTGATGTAACTGAGATCAAAATATCACCAAAGGGATTTATGTAGAATGGGCAGGGGGGCCAGGGTCTGTGTTCCTTGCTTTGACTCCCCTGATAATGAACTTAATAAACCTGCTTATAGTGACATATGGATGAAATCTATTACAAATATAAAAATGTGGAGAAGGCTCCCAGGAAGAGCTCCGATTCCATTCCAAATTTAGGATCTGGCATATGATCTCTCTTGAGCCAATGGGCCAAACTCTGCTTTCAGTTACACTTGAATAAATTTTGACTAACCCTAAAGGGCCTGATTCTGGTCTCACAACAGTTTTATACAGTTGTCAAGCCATTGATTTCAGTCGAGTTACTCCTTATTTAAACGGGTGTTCCTAAAAGTACATTCTGGTCTGAATCTAATGTCATAATGCGATTTGGAAATGGAGCATGTTTGGGGGTTTTCTTCACTTTTTCAGGCTAACAGAGGTGTTTAGAGTTCTGAAGACAATGTGAGCACTGAAGATAAATAATGCAAACTTAGAGAGACAAGGTAGGTGAGAATATATTTTATTGGACCAACTTCTGCTAGTGAAAGAGACAAGCTTTTGAGCTCACACAGAGGTCTTCTTCAGATAATAATTTATTTCACAAGTGCAGCTCTGCATATCTGAGCACTTGGGATCAAACTCTTTGTTAACATGGGGAGGTATGTGATGCTCACATTTTCAAGGAAAGCCACCTTCTAACAATGACAATTCAAGGAGATTCCTAGCATTCGCAAGGAAGGGTTCCTCAAATTAGCTCCTAACCAATCTCTTTCTAAAGTACCATCCAAAGTCTAGGGTGTGAATGAAGAAATATAAATCTATCCTTTTATAAACTTTGCTGCTGGACTGGCTATATGCCAGCTATTTATGTCAATCATCTGAAATCTACAGGCAAGGACCCAGAGGGCCTGAAGTTCATTTAAATAAGCTGGCATCTTACTGGTTCTGCATAAGAATAAAGAACAAAATATGCACTTAGCAACTATATCAGGGTGCTGGCATCTGGCCAGTTTGCATACAAAAGTTCATCCTGCTCAAAATACACCTCCAGGGTTGGATGGCTTCCACTTTTCCTATTTTTTTCTGTGAATTTGGTGCTCATCAAAACAAGGAACTAAACATGTGCCAGCTACTGTGCAGGCATGACTTTAGCAGGCATGATTTAAGCTCCCCTCTAGGTCTGTAAGAGCACCTCATTTCTGACCTGTGCAACCCTGCTGCTGTTCCATTTCTGTGTCTGTCATAGGGAGAGTGCCAGTCATGTTGAATTGAATAGTAGCATTATGTACCAGAGAAACATACCCAGTTTTTTGATGAGAGCTTCAGATTAATTTCCATTTAGGCTGAGGATCTGAATTCAAGTCTTCAGAGATAAAAGACTTGAGTACTAGTCCACTACGCTTCCCGGCACCTAGTGTTGATCGTAACCCTCATGGTTAGTAGAGATGAGTCTGAACTGCAGAGATTGCATCTGGACCTTGGAACCCCCTGTAGCCATTCTGCCAGATGGCATCAGCAGCAACAAGGACCAGGTTCAATATCTTGGGGTTACTCTTAACAATACAAAACAGAACTGGCTTGAGTCCCCACCCAGTAAGCTGGGAAAACCTACAACCACTCCCGGGTGCCTCTAAGTGATGCCCCACTTGCCAGCATTGAGTCTGTGTATAACAAAGGAGAACTTTTATTAAAAGGGAACCCAGCATTAATCTGGGAAAACACCACAACCACATTCAAAAGCATGTGACCATAAGCAAACACAACCCCACTGTGCATTGGGGAGTGTCCTTTCCCTTGCAGTGGTAAAGTCTGAACTATTGTCCTTAACACACCTTCCACTCTCCCTCCACAGCACCCCACTCACAGTTGGTTGTCCTTGGTCAGCTGCCTCTCTACCACCATCCCTCTGCTATCACTGTCTCTCTGCTGCTGGCACTGGCCGCTGCAGAAACATCACATTCTGAGGTTCCACCACTTAACCCAGCTCTCAGTGATTTCATCAGAAAGAGAGGAATCTCACTCCCAGTGCAGTTTGTATGGCCTTTCACTGTTCCCACACAAAGTCTCAGGTTTAGACATGCTCAGCAGTGAGGACAGCTCTAGGAATCACTAACTGGAATAAGAACTCTCAATTGAGTCTAATCAGCTGTCATTAATTGTTAGAAAAGAACAGGTCACATGATGTCTAGGACTCTTTAGGCCGCAGCCACACCACCAAGTAGGAACATCTGTCCCCATGCCCGCTCATCTTCACTGAGATTTGAGTTCCCTTAGCAAGCGAGGTTCAGTTTAGGGTGAAATCATCAATCAAGGCATGTTAAGCACAGTTCAGCTGCCCTTTATTCATACAATAAGGATAATAACATTTCATAACTCCTGCATTCAAATATGAATGATGTGTAACCCACCTAGGCAGAGTAGGCATGTCTATGCAAACGTGGTGTGCTCCCGAAGTCTTTTCTTCCAGTTCATCCCTAGATGTCAGGGGAGAGCTCATTCACACCCTGCTTACACCCCTAAAGATCAGACGCATTTGTATCCAGTTTGGTTCATTATTAAAAGAGGGACTGCTAAAAATTTTAGATCCAAATCTAAATGCACTTACTAGAGTTTGAACATGTTCAGTTTGAATCCAAAGCTTTAGTTCAGGAGCATCGCTAACAATTAAAGGAACAAGTAATTCTCTCCTAACCAAACCTTTGTCATGTGTTGTAGGTCACTTCATTCATTTCTGTGGGAAATCTGCCTGAGAGGACAAGTGGTCACTTTCTTATTGTTGGGATAACTGTGGCATATTTTTGACATGTTTGCACTATGTATTTTAGAAATGTTTGTCTGTCCCAACTTACCATCTACAGCTGGGACAAAATCAGAACCTTGTATCAGAAAATCCTAAAATCCCTGCCCTATTGTCTGATTGATAACTTGCACAGAGTGAGAGTGTCCAGCCTCATTTGCATATATATTTACATACATTGTCATAACAACAACACACAATATTTCCTAGTACTCATGTCTCCCTTGAACTATTAGAAATTGCTTGTTTGAGTCACGAGCAAGAAAATCCTGAAGCTGATCCACTTTGTTATCATGTTCCAATTACATCTAGAAGGTGGGTGAGAGCTGGAGTTGGCCTCCATGCTACATGGTGTGCATTCCTGCCATGTACAATAGCATTATGCTGTTCAGAGAGCCAAAAGGTCTCTCTCTGCAGAGCTTGTTTAGTTTAGCTCCCTCTAGAGCAGCATATATGAACATTTTACATAGGGTCAGAAAAACTAGATCAACAAAATGCCTTTTTTCTTTGACGAGTGAATATAATGGATAGATACCTTTCTTCAAACCCACCCTTATAGAAATAGTGACTCACATCTCTAACACTTACGTTTCTCAATAAGTTTTCTAAATGCTGTTATACAATATGGGATATTGCAATATACAGGGGTCATGCTGGGGCATATGGTAGATTATTAACTAGGATCCTTGCCTCTTAGTTACGTGATCTTTAAAGCATTAGAGCTGTGTAGCATTACCCTGGTGCAAAAATACATTGGTCTTACCAGTTGACCTTTTAAAGAACAAGTGTTAAGTGCTTTGTGAAATTTCAGGATTTGTTGGTGCCTATAATACTCCTCTCAACTTATTTTCAAGATGCTGTGGAATGAGGTGCAAATGAGAACATCTCTGTCTGTTGTTTTTAATACAGTCTGCCTATGCACAACTGGTGGTGGGTTCTATGTTTGCATAATTGTCTTTCTTTAAGAGTTTTCCCTCTTTTTTGCAATGTTTGAATTCTGTGAACATTTCTATGGAAATAATTCACTGAAAAATTTTGTTTTATATGCTGTGGATGATAGAATTGGTAGTAACTGCCATAGTACAAATCATAAAGTTAGTATTCCCGGGTTTTAAGTATAAAGCAAAAGAGACTCAGATGATGTACATTTCAAGGAAAGAAATTTGGCACTGATAACATATCCTAGCTATTCTGTTATGGAATGGATTTTGAGGGTATGTTAAGCAGCTGTTCAGTCTATCAGTGAGCAGCTTAACACCAGATTCAATGGTATCTTCCAGATGAAGAAAAGTATTTGGTAAATGCTGATGCAACAGCAGAGAAGCAGAATTCAAACAGGAAGATCACATTACCCCTTAAAAGGTCTCCTCACAATCCCAGTGTTGACGTCATTAGGCCTATGTGAACCAAAGTTCTTCCATGTTTAAACTCTGTCCTTCCATGTTTAAGTCTAATCAACCTCAAAAGCCAAGGACAGAAATTGGAATGTGTAAATAGCGAGTTATCAATTACGACCTTGCTCATACCAGGTACCAAGTGATAATGATGAGGTTTGCATGTTTCTAGCTGGAGAAGGGGTAATAAATTAAGGGTAAACAGGACCAAATAACTGTTTAGAGGAGTGTTACTAACAAGCTAGATTTATAGCCCTAGAATGATTTAATTGCTTAAATGTATAAACATGCCTTCGGTAGAGAGGGGGAGGAAAGGGAGGGGTCAGGGAGGGTCGGGGGGGCTTAATTATAAAATGTATAAGAAGAGAGAAACTGTTTTTGCTGGTGTGCTTGATTTGAGACTTGCACCACTTTGAGATCTCAAATAAACTTTGATTGTTTCTCCACCCCGGTATGTTTATTGGCGCGAAGCACACCGGTCAACGAACCCCGCTGTTGCTGTCCTCGGGCCTCTGTGCCGGCAACACCAGCTCTCCTTCAAATTAACTAGTGGATGCAACACTGGTTCTAAGAGGGAGTCAGGTACTCAAAGATTAATGGACGTTTTCTAGCTTTTTCAGATGAATAATTATGTACATAAAGATAACACATCTATCAGCACATGTTTCTCAACACTGAAAAAGGGATGAAGCACAAAAGCTGTTTCTTGCTCATCAGTAAATTAAACCTGTATTACTAATGGTTCTAAAACAAAAGCAGGACTGGTTGCATGAAAAATTATCACTTGTTAATTAATGGGAACCTTCATTATAACCAACGTCATCTAGCTTGACCTAAAAGGAATAGCTTCCCCATTGCAATATTGAGTTCCTCATGTTTTCTTACTTTTTAAGTAACTGCCATTGTAAATGCAGGATCTATAAAATAACCTATCAAGACAAATTCTTCTCCTTTTATGAGTGGAAGCTGGGAGATGTGACAAAAGGCTGAAAATTATCTAGAGTTGTGCAGAGAACAGAAATGCCATTTTGCTGAGCATTTTGAGGTTTTGAGATTTTTTTTAGTTCCAGTTTGGAATGAAATGTAATCTGAAACTTCCTCAGAAGAAAATGTAAAAAACAAAATTTTTCTTGGATCAACTGAAACATTTGAGGCACAAAATGAGCTCAAACTAGCTACAGGAATAAAGGGAAACAAGAAGACTTTTTATCAATACATTAGAAGCAAGAGGAAGACCAAAGACAGGGTAGGCCCACTGCTTAGTGAAGAGGGAGAAACAGTATCAGGAAACTTGGAAATGGCAGAGATGCTTAATGACTTCTTTGTTTCGGTCTTCACCGAGAAGTCTGAAGGAATGCCTAACATAGTGAATGCTAATGGGAAGGCGGTAGGTTTAGCAGATAAAATAAAAAAAGAACAAGTTAAAAATCACTTAGAAAAGTTAGATGCCTGCAAGTCACCAGGGCCTGATGAAATGCATCCTAGAATACTCAAGGAGCTAATAGAGGAGGTATCTGATCCTCTAGCTATTATCTTTGGAAAATCATGGGAGACGGGAGAGATCCCAGAAGACTGGGAAAGGGCAAATATAGTGCCCATCTATAAAAAGGGAAATAAAAACAACCCAGGAAATTACAGATCAGTTAGTTTAACTTCTGTGCCAGGCAAGATAATGGAGCAAGTAATTAAGGAAATCATCTGCAAACACTTGGAAGGTGGTAAGGTGATAGGGAACAGCCAGCATGGATTTGTGAAGAACAAATCATGTCAAACCAATCTGATAGCTTTCTTTGATAGGATAACGAGCCTTGTGGTTAAGGGTGAAGCTGTGGATGTGGTATACCTAGACTTTAGTAAGGCATTTGATACGGTCTCGCATGATACTCTTATCGATAAACTAGGCAAATACAATTTAGATGGGGCTACTATAAGGTGGGTGCATAACTGGCTGGATAACCATACTCAGAGAGTTGTTATTAATGGTTCCCAATCCTGCTGGAAAGGCATAACGAGTGGGGTACCGCAGGGGTCTGTTTTGGGACCGTCTCTGTTCAATATCTTCATCAACGACTTAGATATTGGCATAGAAAATACGCTAATTAAGTTTGCGGATGATACCAAACTGGGAGGGATTGCAACTGCTTTGGAGGACAGGGTCATAATTCAAAATGATCTGGACAAATTGGAGAAATGGTCTGAGGTAAACAGGATGAAGTTTAACAAAGACAAATGCAAAGTGCTCCACTTAGGAAGAAAAAATCAGTTTCAGACATACAGAATGGGAAGAGACTGTCTAGGAAGGAGTACGGCAGAAAGGGATCTAGGGGTTATAGTGGACCACAAGCTAAATATGAGTCAACAGTGTGATGCTGTTGCAAAAAAAGCAAACATGATTCTGGGATGTATTAACAGGTGTGTTGTGAGCAAGATACGAGAAGTCATTCTTCCGCTCTACTCTGCTCTGGTTAGGCCTCAGCTGGAGTATTGTGTCCAGTTCTGGGCACCGCATTTTAAAAAAAGATGTGGAGAAATTGGAAAGGGTCCAGAGAAGAGCAACAAGAATGATTAAAGGTCTTGAAAACATGACCTATGAAGGAAGGCTGAAAGAACTGGGTTTGTTTAGTTTGGAAAAGAGAAGACTGAGAGGGGACATGATAGCAGTTTTCAGGTATCTAAAAGGGTGTCATAAGGAGGAGGGAGAAAACTTGTTCACCTTAGCCTCTAAGGATAGAACAAGAAGCAATGGGTTTAAACTGCAGCAAGGGAGGTCTAGGTTGGACATTAGGAAAAAGTTCCTAACTGTCAGGTTGGTTAAACACTGGAATAAATTGCCTAGGGAGGTTGTGGAATCTCCATCTCTGGAGATATTTAAGAGTAGGTTAGATAAATGTCTATCAGGGATGGTCTAGACAGTATTTGGTCTGAGGGCAGGGGACTGGACTCGATGACCTCTCGAGGTCCCTTCCAGTCCTAGAATCTATGAATCTATGAATCTATGAATTTCACCTGAACAAAATTGGAATGTTTTGTTTCAATTTTGGCGTTTGTGTTATACTGTAGTATAACATATAATACAAACAAACAAAATTGCAACTGGAAGTTGTTTTGAAAGATGAAATGAAAACACTGTGTTCTGACAATGTCCTGAAACTCTTGATTTGAGTGGAACTTCCTGATCTTAATAACCTTGGTCTGACTTCAATAGAACTAATTCCAGGAGAAATGGTTACAGGATTGGTGTTTACATAGTAAAATATCTGGCAAGCAGTACAAAAGAATTCAATGAGAGTTGAGGACATTCTGCATCACTCAGCAGCTTGCAGGATTGGACCCAATCTTTTGCTTTTAGAAATGTAGGCTTTTGCGAGGTGCACAGAGCCTCTCCCATCTAATCATGTTGGTGGGAAAGGTATCTGTATGCCATCTAGTTCCACCATAAAGTTTCTCAGGCGTTTTATATTAATTTCTTTTTGGAGGGTAGCAGCATGGATTAGAGAATCACTTTTCATATTGATGCATTACTATTTAGTTTCTCATTTAATAAAACCATAAGAGTTGTTAGCTTTTCATTGGAACCAATGGAGCCCCTGCACGTATGCATGAAGAATTTCTGTGATTTTGCCTTGGATAAACTACCATACGCACACAGAGAGACCTACCCTGCCAAGATGGCAATGAAAGCAGAACTCCACAGCCAGTCGAACTGGCAAATGCTGACCTAACACAAGTTTTCTATTATTTTTAAAATATTCCAGTAGGTTTGTTTTCTATTCTAGTCTCTCCACTGATTTTTTAGGGTTTCTGGGAAATAGAAGACAATAATAGTATCTTAAAAAAAAAAGAATGCAAATCCTTTTGTACACAAAGAGAATGAGGCTGTAGATTGGCATATCCATATCCATAGAGTAATTCCACTTCCCTGGGAATTTAGTTATGTAGTATGTTTAAATTTGGGCAGTGAAAAACTTTCAAAAATATTACGAACTGTTAAAAACTAGCCAAGTTGAAACCAGCTTCAGCAGAACCCCAGTGGCGCAGGTGCATTCCACCACCAGCCCTTCACATCCCATGCTCTGTTAGCCTGTCCTCCAGAGAGGATAGATTCATAGATTCCAAGGCCAAAAGGGATCATTGTGATCATCTAGTCTGACCCCCTGTGTAACACAGGCCATAGAACTTCCCCAGAAGAATTCATAGAACATATATTTTAGAAAAACATCCAATCTTGATTTTTTTTTAAAATGCAGTGATGGAGAATCCACCATGACTCTTGTCAAATTGTTTCAATGGTTAATTACACTCACTGTTAACAATTTAAGCCTTATTTCCAGACTGAATTTTCCTAGCTTCAACTTCCAGCCACTGGATCGTGTTATAATTTTCTCTGCTAGAGCGAAGAGCAACATTTGTTCCACATGTGGGTATTCATAAACTGTGATTAAGTCACCCCATTAATCTTCTCTTTGTTAAACTAAATAGATTGAGCTCCTTGAGACTATCATAGGAAGGAGCACCTTCTCTTGCCCCGTCCATTGCCGAGTTCCATCCCAATGACGTCTTTTGAGCCGATGTAATGACACAATCATGTTCATGTCATAACAATTCATCAAGAGGCTGCAATGTAATCATCATGACAGAGTTCGTGTATAGATCCAAGTTTTCCAAACTTTGTGGTAGAACTTGCAGCTGTTGTTTTTTTTTTGGATCCATCACTGGTTTAAATACACAGTTAATCTGATTCTCCTCTCACTTAGCAATTTTACACTTCAGTGATGTTATTTCTCATTTACTCTAGTTACAATGAGAGAAGAATGAGGCCCGTTATTTTTTTAAAGCTTGTGAGTCAGTCTGTTTTGGTTTTAGGTGGGCCTGATTTTGAAGTGATTGCCACTTAGATCATAATAAATCAGCAGTAAGTCCACTGAAGTTGATGAGAGTACAATAGCGTAGAACATTGTCATTTTCTATTGTGCATTTCATAGGTTCATAGAGTTTAAGGCCAGAAGATGCCACTAGATCATCTAGTCTGACCTCCTGTATATCACAATCCCTTAATTTTCATTTAGATACACTTATATCTAGCGCAAAGACTTTAGTTAGACTAAAGCATTTCAATCCTCAGAAGGCTAAACTGTGTCAGCGTAGAGGCAGAAGATACAGAGGTGCCCCCAATTCCCCAGGCCCCTACAATGGGAATTCATTACGTAAGACATGCGTGGATGATTTCAGTAGGTGAACAACACCCCATGCTGCAGAAGAAGTTATCTTTCCCCCTCGTGCTGCCAGGTTCCTGCCAAGATGACCTGGATGAAAATTCCTTCCCCAGATTTGGCATCTGACTCAGTATGACCCTGAACATGTGAGTGAGACTCACGAGTTAAGCGTCTGAGAAGAGAATTCTTTGTACCGCCTCAGAGCACTAGTCTACCACATCTGGTGTCCTGTCTCCAGCCGTGGTCAAGTTCTGATTCTTCAGAGGAAGGTCAAAAAACCGACACCCAAAACAGAATACATCTGGCCAGTGACCAATTGTGCATTGGGGACGGGGGGTGGGGAGAGGATTCCTTCCTGACTCCTACAGGGACTGGCTGAAGCCCTGAACTAGGAATGGCTGATGCTTAAAAAGGCCAGGGTCAAATGAGAGATGACAAAGATCTGCAGTGTAATTTACATTTGAAATAACTGAAAAATACATATTTATTTATTAAATCTATCTATACATATAAGGCCCCCTTTACCAAGTATCTGAGCATCTCATAAGGTAGGGAAGTGCTATTATCTACATTTTACAGATGGGGAAACAGAGGCATTAAAGTATTTAAACTCCTAACTTCCGATTGAAATTAATGGAAGTTAAAAGCCTAAAACTTTTGTGGCTGTGGGACAGAGATTGGGCGACTTGCCCAAGCTCACGCAACAAGTCTTTAGCAGGGAATTGAACTGGGTGTTTTGAGTCCCAGGCCAGCACCCTAACTGTTGGACAATCCTTCCTTTATAGGTATAGGCATGTGAAATACATGCATGAGTGTTTTCATTTTTCAGACTGCAGCATTCAGGAAATTCATATTTACGTCTGGTGTTATTTGTTTTCTATATTATGCCAGTACCAACATAAGTAAGGGTTGGTTAATCTAAAGTTAAGTTACATAAGATTTTAAAGACATTCTTTCTTATTACCTAGTAAGAACAACCTTGATGTAGTTTGCCAAGCTTTGAATTATAATGTATGTCATCAGTAATGTAAGTTGTTATAATTTACTTCTGACATTAAGATGTTGCTTTTGGGCACACTGTTGCAAATGCATCCTGTTCACTTTCTTGCCTTCTAAATGCCCTTCATGTTTCAGTAAAACAATCCAATCAAAACTAAAGACCAAAAGCTCAGTAAAACAAATCAAGCATACAAATAATTCCTAGGCAATCCTGTTCTACTTTAGCCTGTTTGCCCAAGGCTTTTAAATTTCTTAAGCTGGGTAATAGTATAGCTCACTAAACTTTCCAAAGAAAATATCTATACTGTGTATTGTTTTCTATGTTACTTAGGCTAGAGTTCATAAAAGTAGAATTATTTATGCAGAAACTTTGCATAAATTTAAACTGCAGAGTATACATTTCCCGAAGACAAACTATTCATTGTAAGATTTCTTTTTATGATTTTCTTGTTTTATAATTTTTGATAGAAGAAATATGGTGGTGCTGTTGTTGTTTGTTGATTAATATGACAGCTCCCAATGTTCCCAGTCAGGATCAGGACCCAACTGAGCTGAACGTTATGCAAGCATGGAGAAACAACTTCTCTCCTTGAAAGATGTTTTCATTCAATCTGAAAGAAGTTAAAAAAATTACTGATTTCCATTCCTTTTAGTAAGTTTAAGTCCAGAAGGGACCATTAAGGGCTAAACAGTACACATGTGCGAAACTACTCATGTGGCTTCCACTCAAGCCGTTCTGTGCATGTGTGTTTGAGGGTAGAATTTGGCCTTTGTTGTCTTTTGTTTGTTTTTTTCCTTTTATGCACTCTCGCACAGATTTTTTTCCTGTGGCAGATGGCTAATTTTGATGTGTTTGGTCTAAACAGAAATCTGGCCACAATCCATCTCTGAGAGCAGAGCTTGTGGGCCATATTCTCAGTTGCTGCCAGTTGGCATAGTCCCAGTGACAATTGCTAGCTGTTATGGTTGTGAAGAAAACCTTGAGAAAGTGAATCAATAGTAATTGATGCAGAGGTGTCTGCCTGAGTTTGCAGGGAGCCTGAAACAAGTGAATTGCCCCAATAATTTCCAGGGAATGCTATCTCAGATGCCCAATGATGATACTCAAATGTTAATATCAACTATTTCACTGCTGAGCAAAGCATGGAGGAAAGGAGAGGAAGGACCAGGTAAGGAAGATTTGTACAGTTTCATTTTGGTGCCACAAAAGATTGGGCTTGGGAAAATAACACCATTCTGTCCCCTCCCTGAATCTAGCGGAAGCCAGGCCCAACAACTCCAATAGGGCATCTGAGCCCCACCAAGGGGGATCCAAGCTCAAGGAGCCCAGGTAAGCCCCATAGTGTAGTCAAACCCCACTACGAGGAACTAAACTCAAGTAGCCTGTAGAGGCCAGAAGGCATGTATAATCAGCACAGCCTACTATGAATAGCATCTCATTCTGGCATCCAAAGGGGTTTATTTTGTGGGCAGAGTATGGTTTATGGAAGGAATTTGGAATAGTAGCGCTTACTACTATCTTTTTATTCTTGCCAATCCAATTTGTAAATCTAGTGATGGGTGGTGGGGGTGGGGGAAGCAGAATGTCATTTCACAGAACATGTGTTTGCAAAAATAAATAAATAAATAAAATGTAATACATTCAGATGTTGCTCTGACCATGAAAAGAGATGTTTCCAGCAGATGAGATTTTGTTGTTTTTAAATCACACCTATTGACTTCCCTGGGCTTGGGAGCAGGCCCATAAACCATAAGATTGGACTTTGTGGTAGGAAATGTGCTGCATTCCTCAGTTATGAATAGTTAAGTGAGACTCAGTGGATGTGATATAAGATCAGATCCTACAGAGGTTCTTCCAAAGAGCACTTATAAGGCATGAATTAAAGAAAGGTGGAATTGCTTTGGACCAATAGCTGATTTCTTACAGAAAGGCTCCTTCCCTGGCATTTTGTTCAAGTTTTGCTGGAGAGAATAGATCACCCCCACGTAACTCAATAATGAAGAAATGCTGGTGGTATTTGCAATTAATTCAAAGGTCACAATACATTCTGTGCTTTATGAGGATCAATGTGTCTCACCTCAGAGAGAGCGTGATTTTGCCTCATTAACAGATTTAAGATCTAAGATGATATGAGATAAATTCATCTTAAATCCATCCTAAAAAGGCTGATTTTAGTAATTAGCTAATCTGTTTTCACAAGGATCTGAATCTGATCTGAATGTATATTGAAATCTATCCACTGCTTATCAATATGTTTGCCTATCCAAGACACTGATAGCTGTCAACACTCGTAACAGATACTGTATGAACTACTTCCTTGTTAACATTGTTAGTGCCTCTGAAATACCAATAGCTATAAAGAACTTGCAGCATTTCTGCCTTAGATTACATTGAAAGGATACAGCATGTAGGACAGATAATAGTAATTAATGGAGATATCCTATCTCCTAGAACTGGAAGGGACCCTGAAAGGTCATTGAGTCCAGCCCCCTGTCTTCACTAGCAGGACCAAGTACTGATTTTGCCCCAGATCCCTAAGTGACACCCTCAAGGATTGAACTCACAACGCTGGGTTTAGCAGGCCAATGCTCAAACCACTAAGCTATCCGTCCCCCACATAGGATGAGTAACCATATCAATAATGGAATATTTGGGGGGAGGTGTCAGGGACTCCCTTTTTGAGGGGGATGGAGGCATCCATCTGCTAACCTGACATCCCAGGAGGTGTGCTGCCCTCCTTCAGCCTGCCTCTGGGAAGTTACAGAAAGGTTGCTGAGGCTCATCTCTCTGATCACTCCCCTACAGTGCTCATCAACATGAGCAGTAATGATACCCCCAGTTCTGGTTCTAAGCAGCTCAGCAGTGCCTACATGGTTCTGGGAGCAAAGGTGAAGGGGCTGGGGACACAGGCGGTGTTTTGTCCATTCTTCCCCTTGAGGGTACAAGTGCAGACAGGAACACATGCATCCTGAATATAAATGCATGGCTGTGCAGAAGGTGTCAACAGGAGGCCTTTCATTTCCTCCATGAAGGAGGACACTTGAGAAGAGATGGGATCCACCTGACCAAGAAGGGGAAGAACTTATTCACACACCAACTCTTCAATTTAGCGAGGAGGGCTTAAAACAAGATTAAAAGTAGGCAGGTGACAAAAGTCCACAGATAAGTAAGAAAAAGGTGACCTTAACAGAGGTCTAGAAGTTGCAGGTGTGGGGAATGATAAATTACAGTAGGGTCATAGGAGCGACAAGAGTGTAAATAGTGAGGGAATCTGTTCAATATCTTAGATGTCTATACACAAATACAAGGAGTATGGGGAATAAACATGAAGAACTGGAAGTATTAGTACATAAACTGAGTTATGACTTAATGGCATCACAGAGACTTGGTGGGATAAATCTCATTACTACTGTTGATCACCAAATCAGATGAGGAGGTGGATGAGGCATTACTAGAACAAATAACAGAAATGTCCAAAACACAAGACCTGGTAGCAATGGGGGACTTTATCCAGACATCTGCTGGAAAAGTAATACGGGAAAACATAAAAGTTCCAGTAAACTCTTGGAATGGCCTGGGGGCTTCTTGTTTCAGAAGGTGTAGGAAATAACCAGGGAGACAGCCATTTTAGACTTGATTCTGACTAACACAGAGGAATTGGTGACAAATCTGATGGATGGTAATTTAGGTGAAAGTGATCATGAAATGATAGATTTCATGAATGTAATGAAAGGAAAGAGTGAAAAGAGCAGAGTACGGACAATGGACTTCAAAAAAGCAGACTTTAAGAAATTCAGAGAAGTGGTAGGAAAGATCCCGGGGGAAGAAAATCTAAGGGGAAAAAAGGTGTTCAGGAGAACTGGCAGTTTCTCAAAGAAACAATACTAAAGGCACAACAGTTAACTATCCTGATGCAAAGGTAATACAAGAAGAATAGTAAGAGGCCAATATGGCTACATCAGGACCTGTTTAACTACCTGAAAATCAAAAGGAATTCTACAAAAAGTGGAAACATGAACAAATTGCTAAGGATGAATACAAGAGAAATAGCACAAACATATAGGGACAAAATCAGAAAGGCTAAGGCACAAAAACACCTAACAAGGGACATAAATAGCAATAAGGAGAGGTTCTATAAATACATACAGAGGAAGAAAAAGATGAAGGAAAGCGTAGGTCCTTTACTTAGCAGGGAAGGAGAACTAATAAAAAACAACATGAAGAAGGCTGAGGTGTTTAATGCCTACTTTGCTTCTGTCTTCACTAAAAAGATTAATTGTGACCAATTGCTTAACACAATATTAACAAGGCGAAGGAACCCTGGTATAGGGAAAGAACTAGTTAAAGAATGTTTAGATAAGTTAAATGTATTCATAAGAACATAAGAATTGCCATACTGGGTCAGACCAAAGGGCCATCAAGCCCACTATCCTGTCCTCTGACAGTGGCCAATGGCAGGTGCCCCAAAGGGAATGAACAGACAGGTTATCATCAAGTGATCCATGCCCTGTCACCCAATCCCAGCTTCTGGCAAACAGAGGCTAGGGACACCATTCCTGCCCATCCTGGCTAATAGCCATTGATGGACCTATCTTCCATGAATCTATCTAGCTCCCTTTTGAACCCCGTTATAGTATTGGCCTTCACAACACCCTATGGCAAGAAGTTCCAGAGGATGACAGTGCGTTGTGTGAAAAGATACTTTCTTGTGTTTGTTTTAAACCTACCTATTAATTTCATTTGGTGGCCCCTTGTTCTTGTATTATGAGAAGGAGTAAATAACACTTCCTTATTTAGTTTCTCTATACCACTCATGATTTTATAGACCTCTATCATATCCCCCCTTAGTCGCCTCTTTTCCAAGCTGAAAGATCCCAGTCTCATTAATCTCTCCTCATGTGGAAGCCGTTCTATACCCCTAATCATTTTTGTTGCCCTTTTCTGTACCTTTTCCAATTCCAATATATATTTTTTGAGATCGGGCGACCACATCTGCGTGCAGTATTCAAGGTGAGGGTGTACCATGGATTTATATAGAGGCAATATGATATTTTATTTCTTATTATCTATCCCTTTCTTGATGATTCCCAACAGTCCATTCACTTTTTTGACTGCCGCTGCACATTGAGTGGATGATTTCAGAGAACTATCCACAATGACTCCAAGATCTCTTTCTTGAGTGGTAACAGCTAATTTAGACCCCATCATTGTATATGTATAGTTAGGATTATGTTTTCCCATGTGCATTACTTTGCATTTATCAACATTAAATTTCATCTGCCATTTTGCTGCCCAGTCACCCAGTTTTGTGAGATCCTTTTGTAGCTCTTCGCAGTCTGCCTGGGACTTAACTATCTTTAGTAGTTTTGTATCATCTGCAAATTTTGCCACCTCACTGTTTACCCCTTTTTCCAGATAGTTTATGAATAAGTTAAATAGGACTGGGCCCAGTACAGATCCCTGGGGGACACCACTATTTGCCTCTCTCCATTCTGAAAACTGACCATTTATTCCTACTCTTTGTTTCCTATCTTTTAACCAGTTACCAATCCATGAAAGAACCTTCACTCTTATCCCACGACTGCTTATTTTGCTTAAGAGCCTTTGGCAAGGGACCTTGTCAAAGGCTTTCTGAAAATCTAAATACACTATATCCACTGGATCTCCTTTGTCCGCATGCTTGTTGACCCCCTCAAAGAATTCTATTAGATTGGTGAGGATGATTTCCCTTTATAAAAACCATGTTGACTATTTCCCAACAAATTATGTTCATCTATGTGTCTAACAATTTTGTTCTTTACAATAGTTTCAACCAATTTGCCCGGTACTGAAGTTTACTGGCCTGTACTTGCGAGGGTCACCTCTGGAGCCCCTTTTAAAAACTGGTGTCACATTAGCTATCCTCCAGTCATTTGGTACAGAAGCTGATTTAAATGATAGGTTACAGATGATAGTTAGTAGTCTTGCAATTTCACATTTGAGTTCCTTCAGAACTCTTGGGTGAATACCATCAGGTCCTGGAGACTTATTACTGTTTAGTTTATCAATTTGTTCCAAAACCTACTCTAATGACACCTCAATTTGGGACAGTTCCTCAGATCTGTCACTCAAAAAGAATGGCTCAGGTTTGGGAATTTCCCTCACATCCTCAACAGTGAAGACTGATGCAAAGAATTCATCATCTTTGAGTGCTCCTTTAGCACCTCGATCGTCCAGTGGCCCCACTGGTTGTTTAGCAGGCTTTCTGCTTCTGATGTATTTAAATTTTTTTTGCTATTACTTTTGGAGTCTTTGGCTAGCTGTTCTTCAAATTCTTTTTTGGTCTTTCTACTTATATTTTTATACTTCATTTGCCAGAGTTTATGCTCTTTTCTATTTTCCTCATTAGATTTATCTACCACTTTTTAAAGGATGCCTTTTTGCCTCTCACTGCTTCTTTTACTTTGTTGCTTAATCACAGTGGCTCTTTTTTGGTTCTCTTACTATGTTTTTTTTAAATTGGGGTATACATTTAAGTTGAGCCTCTATTATGGTATTGTTCAAATTGTCAGGGCCTGATGAAATTCAACTTAGGGTACTTAAGGAGCTAGAAGAAGCAGTGTTGGAACTGTTAGCAATTATCTTCAAGAACTTGTGAAGGACAGGAGATGGGCAACTTTTAAATCCATTTTAAAAAGAGGAACGAAGAGGGCCTGGGAATTATAGAGCAGTCAGCCTAACTTTTGTTCTTTGAAAGATATGGGAACATTTTATTAAACAATCAATTTGTAAGCACGTAGAGGATAATAGGGTAATACATTATGGCAACATGGATTTGTCAAGAACAAATCATGCCAGGCAAACTTAATTTCCCTCTTTGACAGGGTTACTGGCTTTGTGGACGTGGGGAAGCAGTAGACATGATGTATCTTGATTTTAGTAAGACTTTTGAAACATCCCCACGTGACATTCTCATAAACAAACTAGGGAAATGTGGTCTAGGTGAATTACTCTAAGGTGGGTATAAAATTGGTTGAAAGGCCGTACTTAAAGAGTAGTTATCAATGGCTTGCAGTCAGACTGGGATAATGTATCTAATGGGGTCCCACAGGTGTCTGTACTAGGTCTGGTACTATTCAATATTTTAATTAATGACTGGGATAATGGAGTGGAGGGTGTGCTTATAAATTCTGTGGATAACACTAAGCTGGGAGGGGTTGCTAGCACTTTGGAGGACAGGATTAGAGTTCAAAATGGCCATGACAAATTGGAAAATTAGTCTGAAATCAACAAGGTGAAATTCAATAAAGACAAGTGCAAAGTACTGCACTTAGGAAGGACAAATCAAATGCACAACTACAAAATGGGGAATAACTGGCTAGGCAGTAGTACTGTGGAAAAGTATCTGGAGGGTCTAGTGGATCACAAATTGAATATAAATTAACGATGTGCTGCAGTTGCGAGAAAGGCTAATATCATTCTGGAGTTTATTAATAGGAGTGTTGTATATACGGCATCCAAGGCATGTTCTGCTCAGCACTGGTGAGGCCTCAGCTGGAGAACTGTGCCCAGTTTTAGGCCCCATACCTTAGAAAGATGTGGACAAATGAGAAGGAGTCCAGAATAGAGCAACAATAATGATAAAAGGCTTCAAAAACCTGATCCACAAGGAAAGGTTAAAAAAAAAAAAGGGCATGTTTAGTTTTGGAAAAAGATGGCTGATGGGGAACCTGATAACCAGGTTTGGATTAAGCCACACTGGATGCTAGTCAAATAGACACTTCTGGGTCTCTGTACTGGCCTGCAAATCTAGATGCTGTCATGGTAGGATGCATTTATATTAACACTGTTCTGGCCAGCACAGCTGCACTAGAGATCTATTAACTCAAGCACCTCTGGTTCCTGCTGCATGGATGTTGCTTAGGGTGCGTCTACACTTACCGGAGGGTCCGGCGGCAGGCAATCGATGTTCTGGGATCGATTTATCGCGTCTGGTTTAGACGCGATAAATCGATCCCGGATCGATCCCGGAAGTGCTCGCCGTCGACGCCGGACCCGCGGTAAGTTCGGACTAAGGTACTTCGAATTCAGCTACGTTATTAACGTAGCTGAATTTGCGTACCTTAGTCCGAAGTGGGGGGTTAGTGGGGACCAGGCCTCAGTTAACTCTCTCCTATCCAAGTCAGTCAGAGACTGGCTTGTGCTGCACAGACACTGCCCTACTAACTCTTCATGTCCATTCCAGAACAAGGGATCCTTGCCACCCCTCTCATGCCTTATGGGCATTTATGGCAGCTCCTTGTATTGGTAACATGTCTTGAGGCTGTTGCTGAATGAGTCCTGCAAGCAGAACAGAGGGGACATGGACTTGTTGGAAATGAGGCAAGATCGGGAAGGCCCCAGGGGGGAGCCCTGGTACAGGAGCTGGCCCCACAGCAGCAGCAATGAGCAGCAGCCCTGGCTACTGTGCTGACCACTCAGGTTTGGACCAGCCACCCCTCAGTCATGATTTGATGTGAGTGGGATTGTGAGCTGGTGAATGGGGTCGAGTGCCATTCAGGTTTGGCCCGGCTGCCCCTCTGTCATGACGGGGGATAGCTGTGGGGGTGGCTACGCTAAATTTTAGTGAGTGGCATTGAACATAAACATAAGAACAGTCATAGTGGGTCTAGTTTGCCTGTGCATTAATCCAGCTCTACAGATAAGTCTTCTAATGTGTCAAGGGCTGTTATAAAGAGGACGGTGATCAATTTTTCTCCATGTCCAGTGGAGGTAGGAGAAGAAGTAGTGGGCTTAATCTGCAGCAAAGGAGATTTAGGTTAGATATTAGGTAAAGCTTTCTAACTATAAGGGTAGTGATAGTCTGAAATAGGCTTTCAAGGAAGATTGTGGAATTTCCATTATTGGAAGTTTGTAAGAACAGGTTGGACAAACACCTGACAGGGATGGTTTATTGGTCCTGCCTCAGCAGGGGGAGATGGAGTAGAAGACCTTCCAAGGTCCTTTACAGCACTATTTTTCTGTGACTTTAAGATTCTATTATTTTAAAAATAATAGTTATTACATTTTTTTAAAATTATGGACCAGATGCTCCAATGGAACTATTTATATGGGATTTTTTTGTCAATGAAATTGCATGCACAAATAAGAACTACTTATGGGTGTAAGGATTTGCAGTCCTATATTTACATTTCTACAAGTATACTCTAGGGTCCAATTCTCTATACGCAAATAAATTAGAAATATTTGGGGCTAGAATTGCTATTATACTTCATTTATTTTACACTGCTCCAGCAATGCAAAGCAGCCATAAACTCATGATAACCAGCCAGTTATCTGCTTTGCATTGCTGGAGCAGTGCAAAGCTGCTAGAGTTCCTAGAGAATCTGATTATTAATTAGCTGATCAGGACCTTAAGATGCTTCCAGACTGAGTTTTATGTGGCAAGAGAGGAGATGTTTTTTTCAGCATAAAACACTGAGGAAATGTCCTCCTTAATCCTCAAGCTGAGTATTCCATGCCCACGGGAAGACCAGATTAATGCCATCAAGATCCAACTGTATGGTTTTACAAAAACTTTCACCTAAAGTATTTTTTGGCAAAGTATTTTTATAATTGTATACCAAAGTTGCTAATTTGAGTCATGGTTGGATGGGGCCAATACTTTGTAGCCTCCCTGTTGTTAATATTTGAAGATGGCTCCTAGTAAACCAGTGAGCCAGGTAAACCAAAGGGGTAGATTAATTCAAAATACTACTACTTTGAGATTCAAGCTCAGCAGTTAGACATCTTATTCCTTTAGCACTAATCTAAGTTCTAATGGGTTCTTCCTTCAGCCCAAATCTTATCTTAGCATCAGTGGGTGCCCCAGCCCCAGCACCAGAAAGAAGGACAGTTGTGAGTTTATGGCACTAACCTGTGATCTGGGAGACCCCATGTTCAAATCCCTGCTCCACTACATGTTTCCTGTGCCATAATGGGCAAGCCTGTTAGCATATGGCTATGGTGCAGCAAAAGGTGTAATTTCCATCTCAGATAGACATACAGATGGTAGCTGTGATTGAGCTAATGATAACATGGGCTAATCACCTAAGTAATTTCCTAGGGCCTCAGATAGGACTGTATTTGGGCCACTAGCCTGTGCTGAGGCTATCTTGGTATTTTTAGTGTGCTTGCTTGATCAAAGCTAGCTATGTGTAATTCTACCAAAGCTGAAAATTACATTTCCGTCTGCTGTATAGATGTACCCTCAGTCTCTTTGTGCCTCAGTTCCCCATTGGTGAAGTCTCTGTGTACTTCACAGGGATGTTGTGGGGATAACTACACTAAAGACTGTGAGGCATTCAGATATTGTGGTAATGGGAGGGGGAGGGGGCTATATATGTTCCTAAGATAGAGGGCTTCTGGGATCAAGCCCTAGAAAGCTTTTTCCTCTGATTATTATAGCAGATTGGGAATTGGAATTTTTCCAATGGGCCAAGGCTCTCATCACATCACAGTAAAAATGTGTTCTTACTTTTCAACAAGATGGCTGCCCACAACAGAAGTCTGATAATTAAAATTGTAATTCAAACCTTGAAAGAAAACCACATCTCACAGTTTATTCATGATGATAAGTGCTTCGTGGTTATCAGGGCTCAGTTTGTTGGACTGAGCAAAATAAGTGCAGTTTCCTTATCAATTAAATTATTTTCCATCACAGCCAATACAGCCAAGTTTGGTACTCTGACTAACCTATTTCTGAGAGGATCACCTCAGCGTGATGCCCTTCTATTGGTGTCATCAAAATTAATAGGAAAAACTTGCCTTAAGCTTAATTGGTATATTTAATGCCTACATTTTTAAATTACTTGAACATTTTCTTAATTAAACTGGAACATTCAAAATCACACCACTTTTTATTTTACACTGTTTTCTTAATATTGCAATATTTCAAAGATAATTGCAAACAGTTTTGAAGGGATTTTTTAGATCCAGTGCTAAGTACAACATGTTAATTATAGGAAAGTAATAACACAGTAAAAATTATTTGAATTAGATATCACAAAGTCCAGAAACAATTTCACTAGAATGATCGAGAATAGCAATTGTTTCCCAGCTGTTTAGACCATAATCTCATTATGGATTTGTATTGGGTTCACCAACTGTATCTTTAATATCTACATGGACAGATGATGTTGGGGTTGTTAAGACAATTTGGGAAACACCCATCTTCCATCATCATTGTCACAGGTCCAGAGACCTTAACCTGATGTTTCAAACTCATCTTGCCAATGAGACAGAGTAAAGAAATGCATCTGTTCGTCTTCCTGGTGATTTTAAGGAAAATGAAGGCAGAGATGATATTTTTCAGTAAAGTCATTCTCTCTTTCAGCTTGAATGTTTGTGGGGTTTAATTTAAAAGGTAACTTCTGGCATGTTTCTAATCTTTGGACTGCGTATAGTGATGGCTAAAACAAAAAATGAAAAATACCCAAAATTTTCCTACACTTCTCTTGCTACCACACTGAATTAAACCACATTCATCAAATAAGGTTATACATTTATCTTCATAGCACAATACCACAACTGGGGTGTGGGGGAGGATTGTTGTGAAGTTCAAGGTTTTGCAAAGGTACATGAAATATTTTCAAGCATTTTGTGAACATTTTTCGAGTTTTGTCAAAAACAAAAGACTTGGAAAATAAAAGAAACTACACCCACTCCTAGCTACCTCAAATTTCTGACTCCACCTCTTGGTCAATGCCCTGCCCCCAAAAGGCATGTCCACAATTCCTCCTCATAGTATAGGAGTCTCCCTCTCATGAAAGGAAAGTGTCCCATTCAGTCTCTGCCAGAGGTGGAAAAAGAGAGGTTAGAAAACACAAATCTAATAATCTCCCTAATCAGATTGGACTCTCTCTCCATAGGAAAAAGAATCAGGGATGATAATGGGATGAGAGTCAGAGGGAAAGTGAGGGAATTTTTTTAATGAAACGAGTGAGTGCTTAGGGCTGGGCATATGAGCAATATTGGTGCCCTTCAGTCAGAATGGTATGCTAATGTCAGAAGGGAGAGGTCAGTAGGCCTGATTCCAATCTCAGACTGGTTTTATGCCAGTGTAACCCTATTGACCTCAGTGGAGTCACTCTTAATTTACACTGGTGTAACCGAGGAGAGAATTTAAGATTGTGAAAGTAAATAGTTCCTTCAGTAAAGAGTATATAATTTCTAGTGGTCATGGTTATATGCTGTATTGGAACTGAACACAGTTCACATCATTTCAAGGCCATTTGAACATTGCGGGTTTAAAGTTATGCAGGAGACTAGAACAGCAATAATTTAGCATTCTGACAAGACTTGGGGTCCATCCAAGTTGCTGGCAGATAAGAGTGCATCAATGCGTCTTAGCACTTTTCCCTCCAACAAATGCAAGTAAAAGATTCCCAATATCCTTCCTTTCTCAGAGACAGTGGAGAGAGGAAGAGAGGAGTCCTCCCCTTGAGGAACCGATGGGGAGTAAAGGAATTGTTTTGGAAGGGAATGACGAAGCCATTGGGGATTCTCTTTATTGCTTCCAACACCACCTTCAGGTTGTGTTGCCTGGAATGTGTCCCTGTTTTCTCCAGCCAGAGATTGACATCTACAAATGGAGAGCTCCTGTGTAACTCCATTTACTTTAATAGAGCAATACCAATTTACACCAGCTCATCTGGCCAGTGTGTCCCTCTTGTGTGTGAGGGTGGAATTAAGATAGGAATGATGCTTTTGTACCAATTACCTTGCTGTGCTTCAAAGTTGTGTGTGAACTTTGAGATTCCACACTGAGTTGGCATTAGAGGCACCAAAGCGGATAGCATTGGACCATCAAACCTTTCAAGGTTTGCCCATCAGTTCTTATTATTTATTTAAATCAAGATTTTGCTTCAAGTTATGTTTTCTAATATTATATTGTGGGTGCTAAATAACAAAAGAATTGTGAAATTAATAATTATTTACTTACAGGAATTACAACTTTTTCTTATAACAATTAAGGGCCCAATCTGCAAACCCTAACTCGTGGTAGAGCAGTTCACATTAATGAAACTACTTGTGCAAATATCATTTGTGGGTTTTAGGCAGAACGTATTTTTTTGCTGCTAGGTGGAGTAAATGGAGTACCATGCTTACAGGTAACTGCTGGGTATCAATAGTTAACTATACCTTTGACAGAGGATTTAATATCAGCATCTTGAATTTGAAAATGCTCATATTTCTTACATTGCTGTTGATAACTGCTGAGGCTTAAGTTTTACCTTGTCATTTATGATTATATTCATATTTAAATGCAACAGTTTAATTCAGAAATGACTGAATGGATTTGATAAAACAGACTGTACAATGGATGAAATGAAAGTTTCAATATACTGTATGTAGGAATTTTAAATTACCTTTAAATAATACACAAGGTAGGACATAGAAAATTCAACTGAAACAGATTATGAAGATACTTATCAATGCATGACTTCTTACATACTTTAGGAGATGAAGCCCAAGCTGCTATTCTGGAAAGCTTTCATGTCAGGACATTCAATTCAAGTGTCTTCTGCAAAGTTTCCAATGATGATTACAGGCTCTTCTTTCTTCCATTCTATTTCTGTAATTATTCTTTCTCTGTCACCCACACACACACACATTTCCCAACAAGGCCAAATCCTCTCCATGTTTAAAGGTTATAGATTCATAGATTACAGGCCAGAAGGGACCAGTTTGATCATCTAAACTGACCTCCTGTACAACACAAGCCACAGAACTTCCCCAAAATAATTCCTAGACCAGATCTTTTAGAAAAACTCCAACCTTGATTTAAAAATGGTCAATGATGGAGAATTCACCACAACCCTTGGTAAGTTGTTCCAATGGTTAATTACTTTCACCACTAAAACTTTATGCCTTTTTTCAAGTCTGAAGTTTAGCTTCAACTTCCATCCATTGGATTGTGTTATTCTGTTCTCTGCTAGATTGAAGAGACCATTATTAAATATTTGTTCCCAAGAAGCTACCTGTAGACTATAATCAAGTCACCCATTAACATCCTCTTTGTTAAGCTAAAAAGATTGAGCTCTTTGAGTTTATCACTATAAGGCATGGTTTCTAATCCTTTAATCATTTTTGCAGCTCTTCTCTGAATGCTCTCTAATTTATCAATATTCTTGAATTGTGGGCACCAGAACTGGACAGCGTATTTCAACAGCAATCACACCAGTGCCAAATATAGAGGTAAAATAACCTCTCTCTTCCTCCTCCTCGAGATTCCTCTGTTTATGCGTCACAGGCTCGCATTAGTTCTTTTAGCTATAGCGTCACACTGGGAGCTCACGTTCAAGTGATTATTCGCTACAACCCCCAAATCTTTTTCAGAGTCACTGCTTCCCAGGATAGAGTTCCCCATCCTTTAAGTGTGGCCTACATTCTTTATTCCTAGCTGTATACATTTACATTTAGCCATATAAAAATGCACATTGTTTGCTTGCGTCCATTTTATCAAGTGATCCAGGATCATTCTGAATCAGTGCCCTGTCCTCCTCATTACTTACTACTCCCCCAATTGTTGTGCTTTCTGCAAACTTTATCAGTGATATTTTTATGTTTTCCTCCAGATAATTAATACAAATATTAAATAACATAAATAATAAATATTAAATAACAACAAATAATAAATAACAAAAACTGATCCCTGCTCACCTGCTCAATGACGATTCCCTGTTTACAATTAAATGCTGAGACCTATCAGCTAGCCAGCGTTTAAGCCATTTCATGTGTGCCATGTTATTTTGATATCTTTCTAGTTTTTTTAATCAAAATGCTTTGTGCTACCAAGTGAAGTACCTTAAAGAATTCTAAATATATTTCATCAACACTATGACTTTTATCAACCAAATACCTTGTAATCTATGTTTTTAAGAGTCCATATTACAGCTCTTGAACAAAAAAGATCAGTGGAGGCTCCATACGGTGGGATAGCCTGAGCCGACTATACCACCTTTATGGTGAGTCAGATGCAGTATTATCTAATGCTGGTCAGAGAAACTTGAACAGAACTATATTTCATAAGTATACAGGATTCTGGCTAAATTGAAATGCTTCACAAAATCTGGCCAATATATCCAGATTTTCTTTTTGTTTTTGTTTCTATTTTTCATTTTGAAATGACTTCTCATTTCAAATTTTAAATTTTGTATTGATATATTAGAATGTAATAAAAAAATACAAAAGCTGTTTTGATTTTGTTGAAGCAAAATATTTCAGATGGCCCAAAGTGAAAATGTTTGGCAATTTTCCTTCACAGAGAATTTTGAAATTTTCAGTTTTCACTCCAGTTTGGAATGAAGCCAAACTTTGAAAACTCAAAATCCTTCGCAAAACAGAACTTTTGTCCTCAGCACAGCGTTAGTGTTCTCTTTATCTTTTTTCTCTTGTAAAAAGGGGAGGGATAGCTCAGTGGTTTGAGTGTTGGCCTGCTAAACCCAGGATTGTGACTTCAGTCCTTGAGGGGGCCATTTAGGGGTCTGGGGCAAAATCAGTACTTGGTCCTGCTAGCGAAGGCAGAGGGCTGGGTTCAATGACCTTTCAGGGTCCCTTCCAGCTCTATGAGATAGGCTTTGGGCACAGTTTCAAAAGGCAATTTTGCCTTCCTCCACCATCCATTATGGTGACCAGCCTCCATTATCGACCTCCTTGTGCGAGAGACAGCAAAATAGCATAACTCTAGGATACAGGGGGCAAAGGTGGCTTTATGCTACATGTCCCTCATTTGGATTCTGATCCAGCTTGGGGCTGATGCAACACCCAGCAGAAATTAGAACAGTCTTTCCTGGGTTGCCTATGTGCCATGTTGCAGTCCAGAGTAGCCCAGAATCACTGTAGTGCTGTGGGGACTTTCCCTTCTATCTGTGATGTGATCCTTCTCATCCATAGTCCTGCCACCTCTTCCAGCATATCCCCTGCTCCATGGACTGGGACAGGGCTGCATAGAGTTGCATACAGTCATCCTACACTGGTCCAGGCTGGCGCAATTCTTCTTGTATGGGTTTACAGCCCACGTTTGTATAGGGGCCAGAATTGGAGCCAGACCCTCCGGTCTGAAACAATGGCCACACATTGTTATGACCACCGTATGCGAATGGTTTAAGTTACTGCTGTACTGATATAAGCATAAGTGGAAGAGATTCTGCTGCCTTCATTACTTTGATAGGGACTCTGATTTTTGACTTAGTCTTTGTTTCCTCTTCTTCATCGATCCTTTATACAGAGAAACAACGTGGGAGCTTGGAGCTCTCAGGAATACCCACTCCCTTTCTTCCTATTAATTATGTAGTTGAGCTTGTGGTCTTTGATGTTGTTGCTGCAAACACTCTGATAAAACCTGAGGAGCTTTAAAGCTTGAAGGTTGAAGCAACCAGCTTTTCTCATTGTTTGTGTCACTGCCCTACTGAGTCTTATAGCTTAGCAGCTTATTTTGAATTTGTTGCAAGTTAATATAGCATAATAGAAAAGTTTTCACTGATCACCATTTTAAGATCCTCCACAATACCCCTGCGCACAAACAGCTGTAAACATACAGGTAGATTTTCACAACAGCATTGGATTTTACTGAGCAAAACCATTCTTTATTAATGCTATGGTAAAATGCCATAAAAGCTTCAGATGATAGGAAAGAAAAGACATAGAAAATATTGTTACCCGGAATGGTGTAATATTATTGACAATGTTTGTCATTCTACATCATAATTTACCCTTTTGGATTTGCAATAATATAACCCTTTAATTCACTGGGAAATAGTTATGAATTTAAAAATTGCACGAGTGACTCACAATAGAAAAGCCTAAATGAAAACTATTGCCATAAAGGGTAAAACCACTACGATTTTTCTTTTGTTGGGGAAGCGGGGGGTGGAAATTAAGATTCTTCTCACATCCTCTGCTTTCTTCTCTAATCACAATGCAGGCACTATCAGTGAACGTAGAATCTTTGTATTATTTCCAAGTTTCCTCTATTGTCAGTCACTGTGACAAAGTGCAGGACAATCTGACACAATGATGAATCACTCCAGACATTGAGTTTTCACATGGCTGTCAAATGATCTCAGTAGGCTGTATCACCTGAAAATGCCAGAAGACTAAAACCGTGTTTTGCTTTAGAACAAAGGCAGAGTTTGCTATAAACCCCCTGGATTCAGAAGAGAGTCTATAGGGCCAATTCTGATCTCACTCTTACCCTGTGTAGAATCAGTGGAATTACACCAGTGTGAATAAAGTCAGAATCAGGTCCTTTGGATTTAATAAATGCTAAACATACAATACAAGAATGTATTGTTTTAGTTTTTAAATTCCTTCATATCACAATTTTTATCACAATTATTATTAAATACCCATTTCATGATGTAACACTTACCAAATTGCAGGGTAATGTATTCTAATTGGTTTTGGTTTCATATATAAAATTAAGTTTCTTTGTTTTTTCCAGCTTGGCAAGTTCTCCAGCAAGCTTTTCATTTTCCCCGTGGAACAGGTAAGATGTAACAGAACTGATGATAACTGATTGATATATAGTCAAATGCAAATATGCTTGTTTAAATACATGCCTTAGTTTCATGTAGATTCCATTGTTGATGCTACTGTAACTCCAGCTCATTTTCTCCATGAAAATGTTGTGTTCTCCCAGATTATTATTCACAAAGGCAGCTTTTTGAGTTATTTCTGCTCCTGCACAATATTCATGATAGCAATTTGATACCTTAGCAGTTTCAAGGTTATCAAGTGATTGAAAATCCTACTGCTTACTTCAAGGTGTAACATATAAAACTGTACTGCCATCCATTATCACAGTATAATAGTTTTTCTTAATGCCTTTCATGAACTGCTGATTTAGAAGTGTAAGCTAACTTCACAAAGGGGCTTATAAGTTTCAGACTTTTTAGGCACTGTATAACTATGGGATGCAGCCCCTTGATTTTGTATCACTGTATATACTATTTAAGCAAGCAATATTTAATCTTTTCCACAGACATCGATACATCAGCGGCAGAAGAAAGACATTATGCTATATTTATAATGAGAAGCAAAGAAGTGGTTATTTATCTCATATGTTGAAGAGCTAATGCTGGTTTGATATGAATCTCATGAGTAAGAATTGGCCACTTAGATCTTAGAGATTAACATTATACCAAGAAGCAGCTACTAAGCCATAAGATACAGTCGAGTTTGCTAACTGATAAATGTGAGGACTTTGAAGAAAAAACCATCATTTCTCAATCCGTTTTTGAGGCTCCCAACCACCCATTGAATTTCAGTTTCAGATGTAATTTGGGTAGTCTCTGATTGGCGAATAGTGTTGCTTGATTGAGTTTACATGGTGGCATCTGCTTAAGTAACAGATGTCTGTGCCACTAAGGTGCTATGTTCTCACTTTTTATATATGGGGAAATTGCTTCTAAAAGAGATTTTATTGTCTTTATGCAAATGAAAATACAATATTCCTATCCTTAAAGGATCCTCATTATAACAGAATCTTAAATAATCATAAATGCATGTGCAACCTCATAAAATCTTTTGCTATTTTGGATATTAAGGAAGTTCCTTATGCACTGTCAATTGTGCATGAAATGAGTTCTTATTTTAACTACCGGTATAAAGATATTAGCTCTTCTTCAATGAAGCCCCATTGGATATCTAAACAAATAGTGCACAATAGTTGTTTGTGTCAAAGATTTTAAAGTAAGAATTTCACATTCAGTTTCTTACACAGTATTGACGGGGAAGAGAGAGCTCTATATTTATTCAGGGGAAATATAGTAAATATATATATATTCTGTATTTTATTCCCTACAGTATTACAGTAGCAACATGCTTTGGTAATGAAGTGTGTTACCTCTTTAAGGTTTTGTTTTTCTGACCTGTACTAGCTGAGGTTCAGAGTACAAGGAGAGCAGCTTTCCTAGAAGATGTGTACTTCTCCACAGATGCTGACTTTAGTTAATCTGTAACTGATAGAAATGTGGCTGGGAAGAAAAATGGTGTCACGGTTAAAGCATAAGACTGAGTATTAGGAGAGTGGGTTTCTATACCTGTATTTGTCACACATACACTTTGTGGCTGGCCCAGGTCAGCTGACTTGGGCTTGGGGGCTCGGGCTGTGGTGCTAAAAATAGCTGTGTGGACATTCGGGCTCGGGCTGGAGCTTGAGCTCTGGGACCCATGCCCTGGTGGGGTCCCAGACCTTACTGATATGTAGACATACTCTGTGAACCAAGCACACAAGGCCAAACTTTGTCTGGCCTTTCTGTAAGCTTGCAATGATGGGGAGGGCACAAGGAACCTTCTCCCTTTGTCTGGATTGCATGAAGGATATGCAGAATTGCAGACCTTGTGCTCAGCCCTGGGGTGTAGTAAGATACTAGCAGCTCCTGTCCTAGAGAGGACATAGAAAGTCACTTGGCACTGACTGAGCTATTCTGGTGTTAAAGTGAGAGAGGAGAAGACCTAGCTGTCACTCTTGAATACATCTAAATGATAAAATCTTATTTAACTTTTTCTTTCTCTATTTTGAATTGTGCTCCTGCATCCATGTTGTTAATTTTAATGGTTTTAAATATCTGGTCACACTTTACCTTTTAGAAGACTGGAGCAAAATAGGCTTTAAACACCTCAGCCCTCTTGATGTCCTTCATTATTAGCTCTCCTTCCCTGCTAAGTAGAGGGCCTACACTTTTGTATTTCTCTTGCTCCCAATGTATCTGTAGAACCTTTCCTTATTGCCTTTTATGGATCTTGCTAGGTGTAACTCATTTGTCTTAGGCTATGTCTATACTGTACTTTCGTCGGTCAAACTTTTGTCGGTCCGGGGTGTGAAAAAAACACACCCCTGACTGACAAAAGTTTGACTGACAAAAAGTGCCAGTGTGGACACCGCTATATTGGCGGGAGACACTCTCCCGCCAACAAAGCTCCCACCCCTCGTTGTGGGTGGTTTTATTTTGTCAGCAGCAGAGCTCTGTCTTGCCGACAAAGCAGCTACACAGGATACCTTCAGCGGCACGGCTGTAACGGCACAGCTGTGCAGCTGTAAGGTACGCAGTGTAGACAAAGCCTTAGCCTGTCTGTTTTGTCCCTACATTTCTGTGCTATTTCCTTTGTACTCATCCTTGCAATATTTTTATGATTCCACTTTTTGTAGGATTTCTTTTGATTTGCAGATGATTAAGAGATCCTGATGGATCCACAGAGGCCTCTTATTATTCTTCTGTCTTACCTTCACAGCAGGATAGTTTACTGTTGTGCTTTTAATATTGTCCCTTTGAGAAAGTGCGAGCTCTCCTGAATGCCTTTTCCTCTTAGATTTCCTTTCTAAGGGACCATACCTACCACTTCTCTGAGTTTGTTAAAGTCTGCTTTTTAGAAGTCCATTTTCCTTATTCTGCTGCTCTCCTTCCTTCCTTATCATGATCATTTTTAGCCAAATTTCCTTCAGTCTTCAGAATCACAACCAATTCCTCTGAGTCAGTCAGAATCAAATCTCAAATTGCTGCCCCCATTGGTTACTGCCTCCATGTTCTGAAACAAAAAGTTATCCCAAATATAGTTCGAGAACTTATTGAACGTGTTGTGTTTTGCTGTATTCCTTTTCCAACATATGTCTGGGTAGTTAAAGTCCTCCACTATTACCAGGTCTTGTGTTTTGGATATTTTAGAAATGCATCATCCACCTCCTTCACCTGATTTGAGAGTAGACCCTTACCATGACATCACCCCTGTTTTCCCCCTTACATCTTCACCCAGAGATTTTCAAACGGTCTGCTGACACCTCCTTCTGGATCTCAGAACAAGTGTATAATTCTCGATGTATACTGCAATATCTCCTCCTTTTCCCCCTGCCTGTCTTTCCTGTATTACAATCATGAGATTTATCCCACCAAGTCTCTGTTATGCCAATTAAGTTATAATGTAGTTTATGTACTAACACTTCCATTTCTTTCCATTTCTTCCCCATACGCCTATCATTTGTGTATAAACAGCTAAGATGTTGCGCAGATTAACGCACTGTTATCCCTCTTGTTGCTTTAATGATCCTATTATAATTTACCATGTCCCTCTGTTAAAGGCACCTTTTTTATACCTACTGTTGGCCTTTTGTCATTTGCTCCCTTTGAACCTACTTTGAAGCCCTTCTCACTAAGTTGGAGGTGTGAAGATGCTTTTCCCCTGGTTGGTCAGGTGGACCTCATCTCTTCCTAGCAGTCCTCCTTCCCAGCACCCTGCCCCACCTGGCCAGTCAAAGCAAAGCTGACATAACTGAACTGCACAAGGTAGCTGCATTTGGAGTGGTGGAGCAGTTCTCTATGGACTGGAGCAGACCTACAGAGCAGAGCCATCCTTGGATGCCACTTGACTACCACTGAGATTAGCATGACCTATGCTTTAGGTGGCTGAGGACTGTGGTGAGACAGAGCTCTGGAACTCCATAAATTGGCTGTTTATTATTTGGGTCAAGTGGATTGACCAAACTTCCGATGCGCTCCTTTGGGTTACTCAATTTCTTATATGCAAATAACTAACAGGGTATTTTATGCGTCTTCTTACTGTTTTCTCCAAAACAAAACAACAACAACAAAATACTCCTGTTCCATGTTCCCAAAGGACTTTGAGCACTTGTGAGTGGGGAAAAGATGACTAAGGAGTTTATATTTGAATTTCCCAGAGCCAGAAGTAGGAGAATGGCTCTGGGTGGAGACTCAAGCCATAGTTTTAATTTAGAAAAGGACCCTATCCAAATTGAGCCCAAACCTTGTTGTGCCATTGTCACCTGGAGGAAGGGTTACATTTTAATGTCACAAAAGTAGTAGTATTGTGAGCAGAGAACAATTCCATTCACAGCTCTTTCACACAATCTGGGCAGCAATGCCACATGGGCAGGTAGTCATGTGCCTTTTGTTGTGGACCAGGATGTAGACAGTCTGGCCTAGTAGTCAGAGCAGGAGTCAGGTCTAGTGGGTGGAGCAGGCATCCAGGTTAGGGTACAAAGCCAAGGGTCAACTGCTAGTTACCAGAGCCAGGGCTCAAGCCAGAGTAGAACCAAGAATCAAAGCTGATAGTCAGAGCTGCCGTCAGATACCAAATGCCGATGCCAAAGGTCAAGCCAGAGTCAGCGTCAGAAGCTGGAGGCTGGGTTTGGAGCCAGGACTGATAACTGATGATTGGAGGCAAGGAGTAAGGGCAGCAGGACAGGCAAGGATCAAGCATGGAGCGGGAGCATGGTGGGAACAGGAGCAAAGGTGGGGTAAGGCAGGAGGCAGGAGCAGAGTAGGAATCAGGAACAGGGTTGAGTGCAGTAGTCAGGCACTAGCAGGGCCCAATGCAGCCACAGTAGGAAATCATCCTGTTGCTCAGACAAATTTCCTGTGCCTCCTTCGAGCTTACACAGTGTGGTTGGAACAACTAGTGGAGCTGGGTGATCCTCCAATCAGGGTTCTCATACGTGTGCCTTGGCTGAAGCTATAGTCCTACTAGCTTCTTGGCCTACCAGGTTTCACCAAACATTGGGTGGAGGCCAGGATCCAGCAGCAGTCTGGGGATTCCCAGGCCTATGGTTCAAGATCTGGAATATCACATCTTTTATTCCCTCTGTGCTTAACAGTGAGTAAAGTTATGAAGGACTTACCTCATGTCTCTGACTTCTTTCAGGAGGCAGAATCCAGTACATGCAGCAGCTAGGGTATGGCCTTGTGGTTTTTAAAATATTTTGCATTTTGGAAAAATAAATCCAAGTATTGAGAGTGAAAGAGGGGCGAATAGAAATATGATTTTTGATCCTCTTCTGTCAAGACATGGTTCTTTAGGGAAATGAAGCTTGCCACTGGTTTAAAGTTCCAATGGGAAATCTATTTTGGGTAGATATACAGGTATTAAACCCTCCAAACTATATTTATTTGCATATTTATTCACTAAGTTAAGTAAGATGGTAGCTGAGAAGCAATGAATTGTCAACCTGCTGGCAGCAACATTAATAATATAGGAGTGTGCTTTATTCTACTGTTTGCATTCACATCTGCTTCACAAACATTATCAAGATAATCACATTCCTCCAGCAGCTGCTTTGCTTTAGCTCACAAAAATAATTCAAGGGTAATGCACCTTGTCTAAGTTAATTCCAAATACATGTCTCAAACAAAACAAAATGTGCATGGTGCATATTTTGACCCACTGCACTACATCAAAGATACAAAACGACTGGAATAAAGTTGGGCAAAAATCATCATTTGCTCTATAACGTTTCTGAACAGCAGTAGCTTGTGTTTGCTATTTTCTTTATATATGAATAAATATCAAATTACAATCTAAATTGTAGCTTGTTCAGGTCCTCAAACATCTCATATGATAAGAGGCAAAGAATATTATGTGAAATTGATATATCTTGTGAAAGCAGTGCCCATTAAAGGAGGAATCGTGGTATGGTGGTATGATCGTAGGCCAAGAAGCTTACTTCTCGGGTACCTGTTGTTCTTCAAGGAGACTGTCTCTCTGTATGGAGACATACTTCTGAGATGACTCATTCCCCAGTGAGTAAATTTGGGCCCCTCTGACTATCGGTGTCTGTTGGGGCTCTGCACATGCTCCCTAGTGCATCCAAACATCTGGACCAAGAATACATTCAGGCACCCAGACTCAAATGCCCCTCAGTTCCTTTCCTGGAAAATAGACTCAAGCAGATGTTTCTTAAGAGTGAAAAGAGAGTAGGACATATGGAGTTATCTGATAAGCAAACATAGGCAGAAGTACTCATTGTAACAAACAATTTATTTATTTTTGTTCATTGTTGATAAATTGTATAGTCAATTACTTGACCACACTTCAGTATTATTTATATGATGGTTTTACAAGTTACACATCACTAAAATCCAACCAATCAGTTTGTCTCAGTTCCCTATCTTGTTGCTCTGTTCCTTCCTTATCTTTGTTTTGGATACTAGCATTTCAGGTACTAGTCTGTGAAGGCACTTCCCTAAGCTTGTACTAAGACACAGAATGATTGTATTTTGATTTTGACAAGTTTCCTATCTGCTAATGCTAAATGCTTAAATGTAAGGAATCATGGGACACTTAGCATAAGTGAAGAGGATTATGGTATAGGCCAGTTTAGGCTATGTTACTGTTACAATATTTGTGCTTAATGTTTTTGGTGCTTAATGCAATGTATATGGTGTGGTTAATGCATATTAATATATATATATATATTATATATATGCTATATATATATGCTAACCAGCAAATATTAGTCAACATCATGAATAATCTGCAAAAAGGCCACAATTTTTCCAGGATTTTGTTCACTCTAACAATATAAATGTAGAAGACCTTTAGGTAGCCATCTGTTTCACGATGAGACTCCATGTTTATTAGATTTTACTTATGTTCCCTATATTTTTTTGTTTTATTTAGCTGGTGCGTTTGTCAGTAATATTGGCAGTTCCTGTATGATATGTTGCTCAGATAGAAATCTAATGCTTCAAAATGCTAGCATGACTTCACTCCACTGAGGAAACAATGGATTTGATTGCAGAATTATTAGCATATTTTTTCAACCACATGCAGTTTTCTTGGGAGAACATATGTTGGGATGACACTAACACATATCAAAACAGAAATATATTGGCATGTAGAACAGAATGAAGTCTTCTTTCCAGCATGACAAAGATCACACTGGCTACCATTTGTCAGTTGCTGGCAGGTGTCCCATATGATATCTGGTGGCTAAAATTTAGTTTAATCTAATTTGGATTATAAAAGGTAAAGATTATGTTTACGACTGCCCATGTTTGGAAACATACTTAGCCAAGGAAATTTGACCTGTAAAATCTAGCTCAGTTACGAGTAAAATTTAATTAGAATACCTATCAAGACACAAGAATAATAAAGAATGACTATTCAGAAATGTTGACCAGCTCGTTAAGTTCTATAGGTACCAGAAACAACCCTGCTACTCCCTGAAAGAAAGCCATCTATATGTAACATATGCAGATTTGTAGGATTAGTCACTCTTGAGGATATACCATAGAATATACTTTTTGAAGTCTACCCTCAGGTTACTCCCACAATCTCAGATTGTCTCATAATTTTGAGTTTCTTACACAAAAGCATCATTGGGAACTTATATACCAGAAATAGCAATTTCTGCTACTGCTTGAATCAAAACTTACATGTATGGAAGCAGTGAATTACCTAGCAGCGTGGACACTAGAAAAATCACCTGTCTGTTGGGTGCTTTTGACTTCTGTGATGCAAGAACGATTGGATTTTTGCTGTCTGAGTTTACTGTGTAAAGAATCATGGCTGGTTTGACAAGTTGTCATAGAAACAATGTAGGAACCAAAGAAAAAAAGAAAAGAAAAAGCTTACAAAAGAATATTGGCTCATGAGGAACATACTGTATTATTTATCTGAACCATTGATTTTAAAAAAGAATGCTTCACTACGGCTGATCAAAACCACTACCACTAGACTGGCGTGAACTTTAAATAAGCAGATCTGGTATACTAACTGCATTTTCAGCCAGATCGGTATTACAAATATTGTACTAAAACAAAATAGTCTTAATTAGCATAATACCACAGGGACATTGACTGAATTTTGGTACATGTGGTACTGGTGTTTGTTTAATAATATTGCTTTAAGTGCTATCCCCTGCTCTTGCTCTCACTGAAATGGCAAAAACTACCATTGGTTACAAAAGGATTATAGGTGGGGTTGGTAGCACAGCCTGCTAAGGTTGCCTGCCACTTCTCATTATTAGACCCTGTTTTCAATTGCTTTTAATTTTGCCAAACATGAACTGACATTTTCCATTCCAGGTGTCTGCCTCAGGCTGAATTTTTTTTTTAAATTTCAGCCAAAGCAGTGGCTGTTTCTGAGAATGACACTAGGGAACAATATGTTGTTTTGCCCATTTTAAAGAATTCGGGCAACCTTTCCTTTGAAAAGCTATAGTGCCCCCACACTTTGGAACAGAGACTCGAAATTTGGCAGGGGAGTGACTTTTGTGTCAGATATGTACTTTTTGCAGTTCCCATTAAAATCTGCTCAAATTTGACCCAGTTATAATCCTTTTAATCCATGTTCAGATGTCTTAGAGTTTAACGGCTAAAATTTCTGAAGAGTCTATCCTCACTGAGCATGCTCCAGTCTCTCCCAGCTCCTAATGTTGACCAGACTGTATACATGAACCATCACCACAGAGTGACTGAGCATGTTCCATTCATCACAGCTCCTGCAAGTGATGGATTGTGCATGCAGCATCCCTGTGAATGACTTAGTATGCTCCAGCCCATGACATTTCAGATAATGACTTTCTCTGTAATGGCTGCTCCTAGCCAGGGTAGGGCTGGGCAATTCATAGATTCATAGATTCTAGGACTGGAAGGGAACTCGAGAGGTCATTGAGTCCAGTCCCCTGCCCTCATGGCAGGACCAAATACTGTCTAGACCATCCCTGATAGACATTTATCTAACCTACTCTTAAATATCTCCAGAGATGGAGATTCCACAACCTTCCTAGGCAATTTATTCCAGTGTTTAACCACCCTGACAGTTAGGAACTTTTTCCTAATGTCCAACCTAAACCTCCTTTGCTGCAGTTTAAGCCCATTGCTTCTTGTTCTATCATTAGAGGCTAAGGTGAACAAGTTTTCTACCTCCTCCTTATGACACCCTTTTAGATACCTGAAAACTGCTATCATGTCCCCTCTCAGTCTTCTCTTTTCCAAACTAAACAAACCCAATTCTTTCAGCCTTCCTTCATAGGTCATGTTCTCAAGACCTTTAATCATTCTTGTTGCTCTTCTCTGGACCCTCTCCAAATCTTTCTTGAAATGCGGTGCCCAGAACTGGACACAATACTCCAGTTGAGGCCTAACCAGCGCAGAGTAGAGCAATGGAACTGAAAGCAGGGACCTGTCTCTTCTGTGCTCTCAATGCTCCCCCGCCCCATCTAAACAAAGTGGAGGAGGAAGCCATCTGATTCAAATGCAGAGAGGGAGGGAAAGGAACAGATTGGGAAACAGAGTCTGGTGAGATTGGGATGGAGGATGGGAGGAGAGAAACTGTGACTGAGAGTTGGAGGGGGCTGACTGAACAATGAAACTGGGGCTGGTTGGTTGGCAAGGGTTGGACTAGATCGGGGTCGGCAACCTATGGCATGCGTGCCAAAGACGGCACGCGAGCTGATTTTTAATGGCACGTGCAGCCGCGTGCCATTAAAAATCCTGCCCTGTCCAGCCCGGCCTGGCCCGCTCTTCTCCACCCCCCCCCACCATCCCCTTCCGCGGTGGCAGGGGGCAGAAGCTGGGTCCTGCCAGCTCCCCTGCCTCTTCCGGTAGTGTTCTGGGTTCCTGCTTCTCCTCCGGCTCTCCGTCCCTCCCTCCCTGCCGGCCGATCAGTTGATGGCCCTTGTGAGGGAGGGGATCAGGAAGGAGCAGAGTCAGCATGCTCGCTGCTTCTGTCGCAGGCAGAGAAGAAGTGGGGGCAGGGCCTTGGGGAAGGGGGAGGGATGGAATAGGGGCATATTCCCTCCAGCACACCCCTCAGGCCCCTGCCCTGAGCCCTGTACCCCCCTCACACACACCCAGCCCTCTGGTTGACTCCTTCACCCCCCACGACCCCAGCCCTGACTCTGGCACCCCCACACATACCCAGGCCTCCCACGCCCCATGCTCTGTACCTGTACCCCCCTCACATGCCCTCTGCCCTAACTTGCACCCCCCCAAATACCCAGCCCCCCACAACCCATGCACCTCCCACATCCTGACTCTTGCACCCCCCACATTCCCACCTGCACCCCTCACACCAAATGGGAGCTGCCCAGGTAAGTGCTCCACACCCAAACCTCCTGCCCCAACCCTGAGCCCCCTCCCTCATTCTAGCTCCTGGCCAGACCCTACACCCCAACCCCCAGCCTGCTCCTTCACCCCCAACCCTGTGCTCAGTGCACTCCCACCCTCAGCTCAGTGCAGAGAGAGGAAGAGAATGGGCCAGAACCAGGGAGAAGGTAGATATCCACTATATGTGGGCAGGGCTGGGACCCCAGACCGGCAGCGGGCTGAGCAGGTTCGGCAGCCAGGATCCCGGCTGGCAGGAGCTGGTGGATGGAACCCCAGAGCGGCAGCGGGCTGAGCCGCTCAGCCCACTGCTGGTCTGGGGTTCTGGCCGCCGGCCCCGCACAGCCCGCTGCCAGTCTGGGGTTCTGGCTGCTGGACCCATGCCAGCCGGGGTCCCGGCCGCAGGCCCTGCTCAGCCCGCTGCCGGCTTAGGTGAACAGAACCCCAGACCAGCAGCAGGCTCAGCGGGCCGGCGGCGTAAGATCAACATTTTAATTTAATTTTAAATGAAGCTTCTTAAACATTTTGAAAACCTTGTTTATTTTACAATACAACAATAGTTTAGTTATATAATATATAGATTTGTAGAGAGAGACCTTCTAAAAAACATTAAAATGTATTACCGGCACGCAAAACCTTAAATTAAAGTGAATAAATGAAGACTCGGCACACCGCTTCTAAAAGGTTGCTGACCCCTGGACTAAATGCTGTGATGGAGGAGGGCAGGCTGAGACTAGAAGCTGTGGGCTGGGGGGAGGGGGAATGACTGCCACTGGCACTAACCAAGTAACTGATAGCCATAGGAGGTTGTCCTACTCTGCTAGCTCAAATAGCAGAGGTCTGTGCGGTGGATCTAAAGGATCCAGCCCTTCTGATGAACCATGTGGGTGTTGATATGATGCCACAGATGGAATTTCTGGGGGGGTTTTCAGTTTGCTTTAAAAAACAAAGAAACTAGGAAATTACACACAAAACACGATATTAAAAGAACATTACCACCCAGTTACAAAGTCAAGCGCTCAAAAGTTAGAAAATGGCAGAATTAAAGTTGCTTGTGCATCTGTTAAACTACCATGCCCATAGTTGTTCTAATTATAACCATATAATACAATAATATAATAAACCTAATCTTGTCTCTTAACTATAGTTTTATAAATGATTAAGTAACATAGAAAGAGAAGAACAGATTTATATGGAATGACCATCAATAGGCGGAACACATAAGCCCCATAAACATTACACATTTGGAGCACCAAACATGCACATCAGAAAACGTATCATTACAACACACACTCTTTGGGGATAACTCATGGGGAAATTTAATTTTCAAACCTGGCAGCCTATGTTAGAGGGTGCATTATAGATTTAGAAACCTGAAACAGGCATTTGGGCACATATTTCCATTTTGAGTGCCAAAACGCAGAACTGGATGACCTCACTGTAATTTCACCTAAGCTTGAAAATTGGGCCAGCAGTCAAAAAACAGAGGAAATATGTATTTTTCCTCTAATGGTGAGATTATTGCTTATTATCATTCTGTGGGAGTGGACTGGTAGCTACATTTTAATAAAAAACAAACAAAAAGGGCTACAATGAAAATTGCAGAAATTTGATATGAAGATAGTCCTCACTGAGAACTAGCACCTTTATCTAGTACGCAGGAATATATAAAATATAAGGATAATTGCACCAGGGTTAAAAGTATCTAAAGTATAAACACCTATTGGGGGAGATTGTTCTCTGAGATCCATTTTACACTGGCATAACACTATGGACTACAATGGAATCAGTCCTAATTTACAGCACTATAACTGTAAACAAACCCATAATATTTTCCCTCCAGTATTGGTTGTTGATTTCACTTGTATTCCTCGTCCTGTCTTTCCTCTGTTTTCCATCTCTTCTACTATTCTTGTCATTGTCATTATTGCTATGTATTTTACTGAAGTGTTTTTATTACCTTGTAGCTATTGTAATTCCTCTAAGAAAGCCAATAAAATGCCAGCACTAATTAATTAACTAAATTGAAAAAGTTACAAGTGGTCTTCAGCTAAGATTTTAGCAGAGCCTTCCCCATATGCGATATTACTGAACATCCTCCTGGCCTCGCTTCACCAGGGGGCTTGAGGCAGAATCAGGGGGCTAGAGTTTTGCGGTTTGTAGGAGGGAGGTTTTAAGTGTCTCAAAATGCTGCCTTGTCATTGGGAGTAACAGGGAGCAAAATAATACAATCATTTGGGGAACTGAAAATGAGAAGTACAGGAACACCAATTAAGCAACTTCAAGTCTAAATCATAACAGCAGAAGAGTAATTCCCCACCTGCCTTTGTAGTCTTTCAAATAATCTCTGGACAAGTGTTGCTAGAAATAAAAACAGCAAAATCAATAAATACAGTTAAGAAAACACAAAACTACAAAACCAAATTAAGTTAGACAAATACACAGCACCCATATCCTCCGCCTGCCCTATGCCAGGGTACATGGGCTGTGCATAGCAGTGCAGGGCGAAGGGGCGTGTGTGTTAGACAAGACAATGCAGCATCTATACAGCAGCATGCCCACATTTGCAGCCCTTCAGCTGTATTTGTGTCAGTAGCTGCTTCACACCCCTGCAGTGATGATTTGGGGAGTCTGTCTGGACAGCCTATGAATGCTAGTTGATGCTATGAAGTTGTTATGAAACGGCTGTATTTTTAAATACCTCTGTGTGCACGTGGCTTGTACCCTTGCTGACAAGGGATGTGTCATGGCCTCCCAGACCAGGTACAATGGGGGTCTTTAGAATTCAACTGTTGTAAATTCAGGTGGCAGTACCTTAGGACAACAGAGAATCTCAAGCCTAGAAGAACCATTTCTCCCTACCTCTCAGGAGGGGGCTGGTGATGGGGAAAGAGTGGAAAATCCCTAAATGCAAAACAAAGACACTAAGGTATTGATGCTTGCCGTTAAAAACCACAGCGGCTGGATGAATCAGGGGAAGACTCAAAGCCACGCAAGAAGTCATGGGCAGAGGAGGGGAAAAGACAAGCATGGTTTCACAGCAACAGAGACACTGGTTTAGCTGAAGCATCAACTAAGGTCAGAGAAAACAAGCTGACCTAGAGAGAGAGGATCCGTGGTTCAGAAATCAAGCCAGGGCCGGCAGTAAAAGGATCCTGGATACCCCCAGGGGACTCTGACCCCAGCCCTAAGAGTACTTTACAGTGGTGAGGAAACAGAAGCAGGGGAAAATGTGTGCAAGGTTTATTATTTTTTGTCTCGATCTCTTCACTGGTTACCTAGTGAAGAGCAGTGGTGTATTAGAATCCTGTGCAAATTTGTGTGTGTGTGTGTGTGTGTTACACTTATCATGTGCGCCTTGAAGAATTACCCTCTGGCTGCATGGCTGGAGTTCTGGTAAAGAGTGTATTTAAGCTATGTGGGAGTCAGCACTCGTTCCAGGGGCTAGGAAACTGGCTCATAGGGTTGCAGCTCTCAGAAGGGGATGCTAGACAGAGGATCTGCACCCCAAGAGGCTGCCTAGAGACCCCAAGTGAGGGGCAGTGCCTGGACTCTGTTCAGATTCAGTGTTTACAACAGTCTGGTGAGTGCCCAAGGTGGGGCATTCAACGAGATCTGGGACACTTGGGTTTTGGCAGGTGGCTCTGTGTGCTTGTGTAGCCACTGGTCATGCTCTTGCACCAACCCCAATTTCTGTAGGATGCACTGCGCTGGCAGGTTTAGCTCCATGTGTGAACTCTGCAGACGCACCACCATGTGCAGCAGATTCACAGCAGTGCTGCTGGACCTGTGCGCCTGCAGTGTGGGGAGCAGAATTAAGTCTTAGGGTTTAATTTGATAGTCACAAAAACCCAAGAGTCTTAAACATTTCTTGCTATGGCCCAGTAGACCGATCAGCTTAAAACCTCTGCACCATTCAAACCTCAGAAAGCTGCAGATCCTGGCCCTATGGCAGGCTGAGAAGTTGGCCTGTAGAAGAAACCTCATAAACACTGGCTTCATGGGTTTATGTTGCAGAGTTGCCTTGAAGGCTCAGATTTCATATATATGAGGTCTCCAATTTTTATTTGCCATAAATAACCCTCTTCACTGCTGGCAATCCCCTAACTACAGCAGTGCTACAAAAGTGCTACAAATTACATTCTAGGTGACTGTGGATGGGTGCAGTAGTCCCTCATTAACAGAATCTCCAATATAGTTCGAGATGTTATTTGCGAGTGCTAAGGAGCTCCTTCCCTGATGGCTGAAGCACTGCAGTTGGCTATGTTTGGGTTTCCCCTTTTTCTTTTCTGGCTGACAAGATCCAAGCACAACTCACAGTCACTATGATCTTTAGTCAGCAAAGCACTTATGCCCTGGCTTATCTTTAAGCACATCAACAATCTCATTGAGTAAAGGCATAAAAAGAAAAACAAATGAACCTAATAGGAAATAGCAAACATTGAGAAGCCCCATCCTTTAACTCCAGATAACACAATCATTTTAATATCTGTTCCTGCTCATCTGCATGATTAATTGGCATCTTGTCCACTGCTCATTAGGGACCCTGAAAATCATCACTGAACAAAATAAACACATTCCAATAGGAATGGGAGGGTTTCTAGCTGTGCATTGTACTGAAAACAAAACCAATTTTTTTAAAAGATAAAAAAAAACCACACATTTAGAGAGCCAACCTCTGTGTCAGGTGACAAAAAAGAAGTTGAAAAGTTTTAAAAGCATGTATAGGCCTGATCTCAGTTACACCAATATTACACTGGTAGAATTACATTGATTTCAGTGGAATTATCCCTGATTTACAGCGAGATCAGAATCAAATCCTTATGTATTTACTGTGTGTGACTAGCAGTCTGAATATTAAGTGATTGCATTAATAGAAAATTAGTTAAAATAAAGTATTCACTTTCATGTATGCATTAGTTTCTGATATACAACGTTAATATATTTGTTCATTTATAGGCATAGAACAAGTTATGTAGGTGCTGGTGTACAAGTATAAATGTGCCATACATACATGGTATATTTAATCCATAACAGCATACACACGTGGTATTGGTATAGATCAAGGCAGGAGTGCTGCAGTGATGTGGCACACAGAATTTTAAGACTATAGTATCTCTGAATGCCCCCTGCAACATTCTTTTACCAGTTTTCATTTACTTCAGTGGGGCTAGTCACGTGCTTATAGTGAAGCACATGCATAAGCGCTTTGCTGGAACAAGGCCAATGTTAATGGATAAGTCCGTTCCCTGACAGTGTAGATTTGGCAATGTAGATTGGCTTTTAACTAACGGATGTCTGTGAATCAGTTGGATAGGGTGCTGGAGATGTACCAGGGATTATTTCTACTCATAGCTACATTAATCTTTAGTACCCATTTAAGTATCACTACCAAATTCTATTAACTCAACAGGCCGGAATTAGTTTTTCCTTCATTGCAAAGGTAACTATATCAAAGGGTTTAGCCCAAACACCATGCAATGCTTTGAAAATGTCAGAGTAGTTTTAAGAAAAAGTGTGTGAATGTTTTAGAGTTAGCAGCAATATCTATTCCAAAATCTATTTCCACTAAGAGCTGGATCTATGTTCTGCTGCTCCATGAACACTTTGGGAAGATTTAAAGAACACCGTGCACAGCTCTGGGGAACAGCTGCAGTCCCCTGTTCCTCAGAAGACTGGGTGGGGTCATGGCTCTGCCCCCTGGGCATTGGATCATGTAGGGGAAAAGTATGCTGCACATCCTGTAAGAGTGGGCATGATCCCCTTGTGCATCTGGGAGCCCTAGAAAGTTCTGCCTCTTTGAGAATTCCCCCGGGAGTTCTGAATGCACTGAGGTGACCCCAAACCACCACCAGAACAGAGATGTGTCTGAGAAGGAGGGGGAAAGGAGATTCTGGCGCCTTTCCAAATGCAACAGTGCTATAGGAAAAGTAACAGCCTCTTACACCCACAGTGGCAGTGACATTGGTGGGTCTCCTGCCCACCCACCCCAGTTGCAAACTGGCAATTCTCGTGGGAATGGTGCTCTGTTGTTTGAGCATTGGCCTGCTAAACCCAGGGTTGTGAGCTCAATCCTTGAAGGAGCCACTTAGGGATCTGGGGCAAAATCAGTACGTGGTCCTGCTAGTGAAGGCAGGGGGCTGGACTCAATGACCTCTCAGGGTCCCTTCCAGCTCTATGAGATAGGTATATCTCCATATTAAATGGCATTTTCCTTCCATGCATCATAGAGTAATTTGTTTCCTTGCTTGCTTGTGTTGTATTGCTGTAGTGGGAAGGACAACAACTGATAAAGTGAGAAAGAAAGAGAGAGCCCCATAAGTGATTTCTCTCTTTATTTATGTTGACATCCTCTAGGAAAATATAAAAATAGATTTCAGTGTCTGACAGTTTTGTTGCTTCTTAATCTCAAGCTGGCACTTAGGAGTTCACGTCATTCGCATCTCTGATGTGCTGTACCTTACTAGCAAGAGATCACGTAAAGGACAGAATCCACTGAGCAGGGCAAATCTAAAGAAAGTCAAACCTAAAAACAATCCACAGTTTATTTCTCTTGGAGGAAACACAGAGACCTAATCCTGCTCTCCTGACACTGAAGTTAAAGGGACAACTCACGTGAATGAAGAGAAGTACAACCAGGAACTAGGGACAAAGATCCCTCCCCACCCCCAGCCCGGCAAAGAAGAGTAGTTAATAGTACACTTATAACTGAAAATAAAAGCTACTGGTTTCCACTATAGTTTTCCCAGATAATATCCTATTTGCACGAGAAATTGGTAGAGCGCTAGGCGAAACTTCCACCTTGCGGTCTCCCCAGCCCTGCGGCAGCTCCCCACCCGCCCTCTGCCCTGAGGCGCCCCCCCTGTGGCAGCTTCCCCACCCTGCCCTGAGGTTTCCCCCCCCCCGTGGCAGCTGCCCCCCCCCAGGGAGCCGTGCAGCAGCTCCCCACCCCAGCTCACCTCTGCTCTGCCTCCTCCCCGAGCATGCCACCCCCGCTCTAATTCTCCTCCCCTCCCAAGCTTGTGGTGCCAAACAGCTGATTGGCGCTTGAACCCTAGGAGGCAGGATAAGTGGAGCGGCGACGGCGTGCTCGGGGAGGGGGGTGTAGCAGAGGTGAGCTGGGGTCAGGAGCCCTGTGGCAGCTCCTCCCCCGCCCTGAGGCACCCCTACGGCAGCTCCCCATCCCCCGGCCCGGGGAGCCGTGCGGCACCTCCCCATCCCAGCTCACCTCTGCTCCGCCTCCTCCCCGAGCACGCCGCCCCCACTCTAATTCTCCTCCCAGGCTTGCGGCACCAAACAGCTGATTGGCGCTGCAAGCCTGGGAGGCAAGAGAAGTGGAGTGGCAACCGTGTGCTTGGGAAGAAACGCTGTAAAAAAAAAAATTGGGGCACTGCTTTTTGGCACCCCAAAATCTTGGCGCCCTAGGCAACTGCCTAGTTCACCTTAACGGTAGCACCGGCCCTGACTGTCTGGTTTGCAGGAAATTTCAAAATTTCACAAAAATTGGACATTCAGAGTTTTGAGCTGCTCTTTTAGAGGGATCAGTAACCTTTCTTGTGGACTCCTGTCTCAGAAAAAAGCACCCCGATTCTCCCAGCTTTTGCCTAACAGTATCCTCACTCTCACTGATTCATTGAAAAAATAATAAACTCTCCAAAACCTCTAAGCCTGTCTGTAGGTGTCAGGCAATGAAGAAAGAGCGAGAACACTCATCTTTTATAACTCATGGGAGGTGTTCAAATACTATGGTGATGAAGACCATGTAAATAGCCATCATTTAATTGCACTGGTATGTCTACCTTACTCTTATTTTTTATTGCATGCTGCTGTAGGGAGTACCTTAAACAGTTTCTTTAATATAACAGGTACAATTCAATTATTGCCATGCTTGGTTAAACTTTTGATGTTCCCTAGGGATTGCACAGGAAATGACTTTGATGGATCACAGTTCCTCTTGAAACAGAACTAGGAAAGATTAGTGTGTCTCAGGCACCGAGATTCCACACACCTAATTTTTTTTGTTCTGATGAGATAATTTTTCTAATTAACCTTGATAACATTTCTCAGATATACAGGCCTATTCACACATAGATAGAAATGTATTTTGAGAAGGAATGTTTTTATTCTCCTTTGAAAGTCTTGGATGCTGAATGTTAACACCTTGCTGACTGTTGTATACATTTTTGGGATCAAAAACTGAAATTCTTTAACCCAGCATCATAGATCTGTATGACATGCAAGAGCATATGACATACTTTTATAGTTATCCAACCTGTTCAATACACATTCATTGAGAAAAGAAAGAGGTAAATTCCATTTTAAAAAATAATTATTCTCCTTAAAGAAAGACTTATACCTACTTCAGAAGTGAAATGTTTGATGAAACCATCATTTATGAGGGAATATTTTATAGCATGCATTATTTTATGCTTTGCCCAATGCTCAAAAACTAATGTAAACAAAATGTGCATTTGTCAGTGCAAACCATTCTAAAGATTAAAGCCCAGATTTTAAAGGACATTTAGGTGTTGCTCAGCATTGCAACTAACTGATTTAGGAGCCTAAATCTCATTGTCAAAAGGGATTTTAGACACTTAGGAATCTAAATACCGTTGACTGTCAATGTGATTTTGGCTCCTAAAAGTCTAAATCCCTTTTGAAAATGAGATTTAGGCTCCTAAATCAGTTAGGCCTTGCAATGCTGAGTGCAGCAATGCCTAAATACCTTTTAAAACCTGGGACTAAAGCAAAATGTAAGATACTACAAAATGTTAGTATTAACTGTTAGAGGTACTTGGCATTGGGCAAAACACAAATAAAGTCCCTATCTCAGAGCCTTTGTACTCTCTAGATGATAGACTCAGAAGGCAGGATTTTCACAAGAGCATAAAAACACATTGACTTTCAATGGGACTTATGCTCCTAAATCTCTTAGGTGTTTTTGCAAATTCCACCCAGAGAAGCCAAAATGCTTTAGGAAATCCAGAGGAAAGTTTGATGATTTCAGATTCTTTTTGGGGACAGGATTATTTTAATGTTGGCCTGGAGGTGGCCATTGGCTGAAATGAGTTACGCTAGGCAGGTCACGTGGAAGAAGTCAATCTTTAGCAGGCTTCTGCAAAGTGCTGAGCATTCCTGTGAGGTGCTGAGTGTATTTAGCCCCCAGTGAGGTCAGTGGGAGTAGAGCATTCAGTACTTTGCAGGATCAAGCCACATGTAAAGAGACTATGGGGACCTAGTAGACTAGGATAGGGAAAGTATAATTTCAGGCCAAATTCTATGAGCCTTACTCATGTGGAGTAGTATCTTACTCACCAAGTGGTCCTGTTGATTTCAGTGAGGCTATTTGTACAGTTAGATACTTCTCAACATTCTGGCCCTCTATTCTGGCTAGTGGAAAATTATCTACTAAAACCTTTTCCCCCCCAATGGAAAACTGGGGGTTTGACTCAAAATGTTTGTTTGTGAAGGTGCCTGCTTTCCTCAACATTTTGATTTTTTTTAAAACACAAAACCAGAAATTTGGCAGTTTTGGACCATATTTTTCAGTTGCCAAGCCTCCCCCCCAAAAATAAATAAATAAAATAAAATAAAATAAATAAAAAATCAGGTTTTCAATGTTTCAATGAAGAAAAAAATGTTAATTCTTTTCAAAATTTTCCTTGGGGGAAAAATAATCCATTTTCTGACCCGCTCTGCCTTCCATGGATAGGGGACAGCATGGAAGAAGATGCACAAAGAGGAGTGGCAGAGTGGACACACAACAGTTGCCAAGACTTGCTCACTGTGAATGCAAATTGGTTCATGACAATTGGTTCATGACTGTGTCAGTTCACATTTCTGAACACCGGACTACAGCTCTTACCAGTTTACATATGCCTAAAAGATTTCTAAAATTCTTAATAACTTTCTCTGTCTCCCAGAAATCTTCTGCAACAGAAGCAGAACAAATTCTAACAACATAATCCACAGCCATTTTTTGCTGAATTCTGATTTTTAGCTTAACAAAAAGAAGTATAGAAGACAATTTTCTGGACAAACTTTACAAAAGTTAAGAGAGAGGTGCTGTGTGTTTGCCTTTTGCAAATTAAAAAGAAATCAGTCCTGGGGAATTGGTATAACTGCTTTTGATCTCCTCAGGGAAAACCTATTCCAACTCCCACTGAAGTCAATGGAAGACCGGCTCATATCTAACCAGCTGTCCAGTTACATGTGACTTCACAAGTCTTCCACCTTTTGTACCAGCAAAGCTGTACATTTGTGGATAGTGTCTGGTCAGGTAACAATAATCACTTTGTGGGTAGCCTTTGTTTATTGGTGGCGAGACATAATGCCCTGGTAACAATGTACTGCCCCTTTCTGAAAATGACCCACAGTATCACAAAATAAAACATGTTACATTCCTATTTAAATGATACAGTAGAGATAAAAGAGGAGACTACCTCTTCCTTTAAGGATCCACTATGACAGTGACCTAGCAATGCCTTTCACTGCAGTGTGACCAGGAGTTTGCCATTTCAGTTTATTCACCTGAGCCACAAATAAATTCTTCAAGATGATTCAGGGAATCAAAGGCAAAATCTCAGGCTCAGAGATATGTACATTTCTCACACTCACAGGAGGATGCTGTCTTGAGAATGTATTACATTCCTCCTTTTTTAAAATTCTGCAGCATATTGTCCTTCTGCCCTAGAGCCTTTGCCATACCTTTGAAAGAACACTGTTAGCGAGAGAACAGATGGAAATAATGATAACTACTTACAGAGAACATTGCAACAAATACACAATGCATATAAGGTCTGATCCAAAGTCAGTAGAAAAACTGCCTCCATTACTGTAGTATCAGCACCTCAACTTCTTTTGTGTATTTGTCCTCACAATACCCCGGTGAGGTAGGAAAATACATTAATCCCCATGTTATAGTTGGGGAACTGAGGCTCAGAAAGACTGTATGCTCCAAAGTCACACAGTGATGGAGCAGGGGGAATGGAAGCTGGGTTTCCCAAGTCCCAGGCTAGCATTCTAAATACAGACCATCCTTCCTCTTGAATTGATTGGGCTTTGGATCAGGCCCATACTGACTGGCTTTAGCTATCTTTACTTGGGATACATTTCAAGCTATATTTGGAACACTTTGGCTGTGAAATAGTAACAGTTATTCAAAATCTTAGATGCTTCAATAAGGCAACTGTTGGCTCCAAAGGAGGCTGGCTTCGAAGTATTATTAAGGAAACGTGTATCATACTAAAATTGATGTTTTTTTGTGAGAGTTCATTATATAAAATCTCACCCCTTTCTCCCTCAAATAAAATGCATGCTCACTGATGAATATGATTTCAAAGGAGAAACACCGACCAAGAAGCTTTACTGACTATGAAGAACGTTATCTGATTAATAGTCAACGACTACCTAGAAGCAGAGAACTCCCAACCCCTAACCTTCCAGAACATCTCATACACACTTCTCCTTGCCTCAAGGCCTTGCGTAGTCTGCTTCCTATTTACCTCTCTAATCTCATCTTTCTGCTCCACTTGTGCACCTTTGCTCCACCCAAACCACAAACCTAACTGCCTGCATTGTGTCTTTCTCGCACTCTAACCTACATGCCCTCTCCCATGCATTCCACTATGCTTGGAACACCACGCTAGCCTTTCCTCCTTCACGAGCATGTGGTTCTTCTAAAAGATACAGTAGCAAATCACTCTCAGTCTTAGGCTCCCATGGCACAAATGAAGCAAAAAGAAGCAGGCTGTCCCCTGCTGAGTATACCCTCTGGCATGGAGGAGATCCCAGCAGGAAAAAGAGCCAGCATACTTGACTACTATCACTGCTACCCCACCACAGACCCTGTTGTAGGGTTCATGTTGTGGGGGTGAAGAATTTGCCTCAAACGATACCTGTAATTTGTTATAAAATTCTCTTTGTTAAAAATAATTGTGCACAGCAATTTAGGGATTGAGTTGTGACTATGTCTCCAGTATTTCAGACTGTGCAGCTGTGATAATCACATCTGAAGATCTCATTCTGTTAGTGGTATCAATACTTTGTTCAGGCACTAAGTGGCAGGTCTTACCTGTTGGGTTTCACTCCTAGACAAGGAAGAAAGCAGTGTATAGTTTCTTTGACAAGTGAGCCTGCAGCAGATAAAGTGTCACCACAGTTCAGGAGAGTGATTGTTTCTGATGCAGGAGAAGAGAACATTGGGACTGAAAAGAATGAATATTTTAAGCAATATAGAGGAAGAAAAATTAGATTTTTGTGTTAAAGGCTTGGCTGATTTTTATTGTAAAAAACTGAAAACAGGAATAATGAATAGAGCATACATCAGGCATCTATCTAGCTGTCTAACTATTTGTCTGTGTATTGAATATCTAATGTATACATCGGTGTAATTTTCTGGGCATCATATACTGTACACAAGGCATAATAGATATTAGTTTAAAGTTAGTGTATTATATAAAATGCTTATGACATTTGCAATCACTGTATAAAAATAGTATGAAAGCTTCAGCCATAGAGAGTGAAATAGTAAGAAGGATAAGGGAAAGAGAGAGTTAAAGAAATTAAAAGAACATCTAAAAAGATGAACCTTCTGATAGGATTTAAACTTTCTATGGGATTCACAGAGCTTAATCAAGAAAAGGAGCTTATTCCATCAACGTGTTGTGCAATAACAGAAAAGGCAGAAGGACGTTGTAGAAAATTTTTTCAGTTATAAATAAATGTTAAGAGAAATCAAGAGACTCCTCCCATGACTGATGACCATCTGGATGGGTTTTCCAATAGAAACCTTACCATGAACCCGAAACACATAGAAATTCACTCACCGGGTAGGAAAAAAATAATACTCTTTGAGACATTCCAGCGCAACGAAATCTGTGCTGTCAATATATTTATTTAGTATATAGATTCCTTTGTCTGTCTGTTTCTGTGACTCATCTTTCAAGGCACTTCTTCTCTACTAGCCTCCAGAGCGTCAAAATCTGTTGAAAATTTGCTTATCTTGTTCACATATGATCTCCGTTTCTGTAACACACACCTATTTTCAAAGGCTGTTACCATAAGGCTCTAGTAAAATGTGAGCTTGTTTTACTCTGTATGACCAAACTCTTTGTTATCTCCAAATACGAGTAGCTGAAGCCCACTTAAATATCACCCTGAGCTGCACTAAGCTCTTCAGGTTCTACTTAGGGCCAGATCCTCAGCTGATGTAGATTGGCATCTCTCCAGTGAAGTTCAGTGATTTGAATGGAGCCACGCTGATTTACACCTGTAGATGATTTGGCCCCTAGTCTCCAAATCACAGAGCACAATGAGGAGGTCCTCACTGGCCTGGAAGGGGCTGACTGGCTTGTCAGTCTGCTGTCTGGATTCATCTGCCCTGGGGGACAGTTAAGAAAATTCTGGCTAGTTTTAGAGGAGCCATGCTCCAACTAGTCTGGAAAGCCAGATGGCATTCCATTCTCTGTGCTCTGAGGTTGCAAAACCGGACCGCAGATAGTTCAGACAACTGGCTAACTCAGTGATCGACCATGACCCCAATTAGCTGAAAGTTTGGGGTGCCATCTAACCCCATAACTGGGGAAATAATATAAAGAGGCAGAAATGTTTATTTTAATTTTCTTTGCATGTGTTTGTTAGGTTTTATGAATTCTGTTAACATGTTTTTGAATAGACTGAGGGCACCTCTGTCTCTGTGTTGCAGCTAGCTGAGATTGCGAATCAATAATGGTAATAATAACAATGAATAGATACATTATAAACTAAAATGCTAATTTAAAAGGCTGGCGGTAGAGCTGACGGATGTACTCAGTTTCAATCTAGTTATCATTACGGGCTATTTCCATGTTAACCGACATATCCGGTATGTTGCAACCATTGGATCAGTGGCTGCTGACACTGTATGCATGTCAAAAAACCAGGCAACCACTAAACTTTTATGGGTGCTTACACTTCACAGTTGTCAGCGCTTCTTAGAACTCTGGACCTTTTTTCTGCAAAAAGACAACTTCTAGCCAAACCCCTTAAACTGCCAAAGCCAAAATGAGGGTCCAATTTTTTTTTATCATCTAGGAAGCTTAAAATGTGGTGTCAATAATATTTTCTGCAAATGATACAAGGTAGGTGAGGTAATATTTTTTGCTGAACCAACTTCTGTGGTGAGAGAGACATGTTTTTGAGCTTTCATAGAGCTCTTGTTCAGGCCTGCAAGGTTAGTTATATGATTCTGCATTTCTGATATATATAATTCACAACCATATAAATGTGAGATCACCAAATTTGTGTGAAACATAACATTGAATCTGAAGTTAGTGATATCCATCTGTTATCATTCCTAAGGATTTTTTGCAGGGGTGAAAGTAACAAAGAACTTACCGGTACGCCGGAGTCCTGAGCAGGCAGCGAGGCCTCAACTGGAAGGGGCATGGCCTCAACTGGAAGAGGCAGGGCCTTTAGAGCCCCGGCCCTTTAAATCACCGCCGGAGCCCCGGGGATCCTGGACACCTCAGCTACCCGGGGTCTCCGGCAGCGGGGCTCTGGAAGCAATTTAAAGGGCCCGGGGTGCCAGCCGCTGATGGGAGCCCAGGCCCTTTAAATTGCCGCTTGGGGAAGCAAGTCCAGTACTTCCTTTCACCTCTGATTTTTTGGATGTAATTGTTATTTGCGTCATATATGTATCAATGTGAGCATGCTCAACATTTAGGTTTACTAAACTTGCACCCAATTTTGTATGCACAGTCATTGTGCCTACAAAAAGTGGAAAACATTGTTTCTGTTATGCACATCTGATAGTTCAATGCTACTCTGAAAGGGCACATCCTAAGTGCACATTGTGTATTCTTGCCGCCATAAATAAATGCGTAAGCAAAATTGTGGAGGCGAATTTGGAGACCAAGTTGAGATATTTATTTTGTGTTGCTAAATGACAGTTGTAACTTGTCTCTTAAAAATTACCTTAAAGTACAAAGGTCCCAGAGAGAAAATAAATGACAAAGCGTTAGAAAGGAAGTGTATACTTTAAAGTGCTTTTAATTCTAATAAAAGCTTCCTAAAATTTTCAAAGCAGATGGAGTGTACCTATGCTAGCAAGTATTACCTCAATGCTGGCATTTCAGACCTTGGGGGCCAGATTATTAGAAAATCTCTTTTGCTGGATCTCAGACAAATCACTGTAATATGCCAAAATTGATTTGGCATGAAATCATCAAAGGGATCACCAGAATACTAATAACATTTAAAGACCTGGGTGTCTAAATAAAAGGACCTAAAAAACAATGAAATAAAATTTCTCTGCTTTTCGGTGGTGCAAAGAATCAGCAGATCCCATTGAAGAGGCTGATATTATTTAAAGGATTCAGCCTGGAGCTCAAACTTTTGCTTAGATGCTTCAAACAGACTAACAGGTCACTGCCACTGCTAGACTCATCACTGCATCGTTCATGTGCGTTCCCTTCTTACAGAACCATAATGCTTGTCTGGCCTATGACCCCTTTGCCACACCTCAGTCCTACAGCCATTTAAGGAAACTTTCAAGACAGGCCTGATCTAGTGGGCCAAACACAGAATTTGGAGCTAAGCACTCCTAATCTCTTATCCCAGCTTTGCCATGGATTCCCTTTGGGGCCTAGGAGAAAACCACCTCTCAGCTTCCGTTTTTCTCATCTATAAAATGGGAATGTCTAGCTCTATTTACACATGCACTGGAATTGCATTGAGCTGAATGGAGCTACACCGACTTACACCAGCTGAGGATGTGGGGCTTGACTTTTTAGGTAGGAATGTTTTGAAAATGTTGGGAAAAGTATAGCAGGGAAGGGAATCTACGGCCAAACCACAACCCAAGGGACCTAAAAATGTCTGAAATGATTAATGAAACTGGAAGCCGCTCAGAAAAAAAAAAGTAACTATGCGTTTTTGAGCAGAGGAATTAATTGAGAGAGGATTCTCTTTATGCTTACTTTAGTAGGTCAAATAGTTTATCCACTAAGATGTCCCTAAAGCTGCAAACACAAAGAATCAACCCAAAAGACATAACTTGAATGGTAGGGTGTACCAATGAATGTGTCTACCAAACTGTAGGTGGACAATGAGTTAACAGAATCCAGAGTAGACTATATATCAATAATACCACTAACCAGAGAGTAAGGCAAGTAACATTTATGACAAGCAACCAGCTGAGTGTAATATGTAGCCTTTATTAACACACAAATACAGCTCAGGATGAGAGAGTAGAAATTCTGACAGATATTATTGGATGGCCAGTTTGGATTTCTGCCTCCTTCATTCAGGTATGCAGTATTTGTACCTTTACTATAAAACCCAGATGAATGAAGTCAAACTCATAACAATGTACTCCCCTTTTTGGTGGTACAAACTGAACTAAGAGACAGACTGTGTGAAAGTTAAAATAGGGACATGATGGTTTAGTAAAGGCCTGATCAGATTCCACTGAAGTCAATAGATGTCTTTCCATTGACTTGCATCGTCCTGATGAAATGCATCCTAGAATACTCAAGGAGCTAATAGAGGAGGTATCTGAGCCTCTAGCTATTATCTTTGGAAAATAATGGGAGATGGGAGAGATTCCAGAAGACTGGAAAAGGGCAAATATAGTGCCCATCTATAAAAAGGGAAATAAAAACAACCCAGGAAACTACAGACCAGTTAGTTTAACTTCTGTGCCAGGCAAGATAATGGAGCAAGTAATTAAGGAAATCATCTGGAAACACTTGGAAGGTGGTAAGGTGATAGTGAATAGCCAGCATGGATTTGTAAAGAACAAATCGTGTCAAACCAATCTGATAGCTTTCTTTGATAGGATAACGAGCCTTGTGGATAAGGAAGAAGCTGTGGATGTGGTATACCTAGACTTTAGTAAGGCATTTGATACTGTCTCACATGATATTATTATCAATAAATTAGGCAAATACAATTTAGATGGGGCTACTATAAGATGGGTGCATAACTGGCTGGATAATCATACTCAGAGAGTTGTTATTAATGGTTCCCAATCCTGCTGGAAAGGCATAACAAGTGGGGTTCCGCGGAGGCCTGTTTTGGGACTGGCTCTGTTCAATATCTTCATTAACGACTTAGATATTGGCATAGAAAGTATGCTTATTAAGTTTGCGGATGATATCAAACTGGGAGGGATTGCAACTGCTTTGGAGGACAGGGTCATAATTCAAAATGATCTGGACAAATTGGAGAAATGGTCTGAGTTAAACAGGATGAAGTTTAACAAAGACAAATGCAAAGTGCTCCACTTAGGAAGAAAAAATCAGTTTCACACATACAGAATGGGAAGAGACTGTCTAGGAAGGAGTACGGCAGAAAGGGATCTAGGGGTTATAGTGGACCACACGCTAAATATGTGTCAACAGTGTGATGTGGTTGCAAAAAAAGCAAACATGATTCTGGTATGCATTAACAGGTGTGTTGTGAGCAAGACATGAGAAGTCATTCTTCCGCTCTACTCTGCTCTGGTTAGGCCTCAGTTGGAGTATTGTGTCCAGTTCTGGGCACCGCATTTCAAGAAAGATGTAGAGAAATTGGAGATGGTCCAGAGAAGAGCAACAAGAATGATTAAAGGTCTTGAGAACATGACCTATGAAGGAAGGCTGAAAGAATTGGGTTTGTTTAGTTTGGAAAAGAGAAGACTGAGAGGGGACATGATAGCAGTTTTCAGGTATCTAAAAGGGTGTCATAAGGAGGAGGGAGAAAACTTGTTCACCTTAGCCTCTAAGGATAGAACAAGAAGCAATGGGCTTAAACTGCAGCAAGGGAGGTCTAGGTTGGACATTAGGAAAAAGTTCCTAACTGTCAGGGTGGTTAAACACTGGAATAAATTGCCTAGGGAGGTTGTGGAATCTCCATCTCTGGAGATATTTGAGAGTAGGTTAGATAAATGTCTATCAGGGATGGTCTAGACAGTATTTGGTCCTGCCATGAGGGCAGGGGACTGGACTCGATGACCTCTCGAGGTCCCTTCCAGTCCTAGAATCCATGAATCTATGAATCTATATGAGAAACTTCAATGAAGGAATGATCAGTGGAATTCAGATTATATAAAGGGGAAAAGACAACAGCTCCAGTTCAAGTTAATGGAAGAAATAGAATTAACTGGAGTTGAGATCCGAGAAAGTTTTCAATTGAAAAACCTCAGATCCTGAGCAATGAAAATAAAGTGTCAGGTGTTTCTAGCCCATGGCTGTTTGAAGATATTGACTATAGAGAAGTTTACATCTTAAAGCTGCTTCCCTTTTAAATAGACAATCATCACGGACTGTTTTTTCTGAAGAGACTAAGGGCTGGTCTACACTGGGGGGGGGGGGGATCGATCCAAGATATGCAATTTCAGCTACGCAACTAGCGTAGCTGAAGTCGAAGTATCTTGGATCGAATTACCTGGGGTCCAGACGGCGCGGGATCAATGGCCGCGCGGCTCCCCTGTCGACTGCACTACCGCCGCTCGCTCTGGTGGACTTCCGGAGTCAATGGTGAGCGTGTTTGGGGATCGATATATCGCGTCTTAATGAGACGCGATATATCGATCCTGGATAAATCGATTGCTACCCGCCGATACGGCGGGTAGTGAAGACGTACCCTAGGAAATAGAGGAGTATTAAGACTTAACACTCTTGCTTCACCTGACTGCAAAGGAATAGTGGCAAATGATGCCGTTTCCCTGTCTACAGCATGCAGACTGATGGTAAATAAGCATTTGGAGACAGAAGAAAAGGGGAAGCAGTGGCAGAATATGTCATATTTGGAAAGTAAGTTGTGAAAACAACATTTGTTTTGCCCATATTTTTCAGTACCTATAGTTCCAAAACCAATAAAGGGAGCATTGTGTCACAATGCTGTATTATGTTGTATTTATTATTTTTTTCCAGCCTGAAGTGCTTTGTGTGTGAGATTAAAAAGCTGCAAGTCTCAGGCCATCTGGCCAACCAAATGGATTCAGTGTACAGGATCGTTGCCAGATGTATGCCAGTTGTAAGTTTAATTTTTGAACATATAAAATGCCTGGGGCTCTGTGTCTGTTATTCAGAGAAACCATGTTCCTGTTTTCCAGATGAATCTAGATATAATTTCAATCTAGTCATCTGGCCTTCTCTCCTTCACATGGTTTTAGGGCATATTCTTTGTCTCTCACCAGCAAAAACTGTTGAGAAAGGATTTTGCATATATTTGATATGTGCCTGTGTGTTTGATCACCGTTGTCTGACTTTACACAATGGCAGGAAACAGTAGTTATTTTCATTAAGAAATTTCATTGAAATTGCTAAATTGAGAGAGAAATCTCATGGAATGCTCTATATTAATTTGTACTTATACTTAAGTGCATCAACATTTATAATCAACTTAAAGGGTAAATATGTCAACAGTATTGTCTAGTTTGTAAGATGTTAATAGTGCAATCTAATTGATTTCATTTAGACTGAAAGTGGAAGTAATGAAAGTTGTGCTGAATTTAAATTTTGCAAATTATAAGGAAGATAAAGGGTGCTTTTTTATTTTTGCAACTAGATTTACATAATGGGTCTATGATACATCTGGGATATATATAGGCATTATAGAACTCAACTGTGTGTCCCCTGAAAGAGTGAATGGCTGGGGCCATTGGAAATGGATAGTAGAGACCTTCATTTCAAAGTTATCAGTTGAAATTCAAATTAGATCAGGAAGCCTGGTGAATTTCCTGTAGTGATAAACAGGAAGCAAGAGCAATTCAAAGAGGGTATGATATGATCAGCACAGTGGGCAAAGAAAATTATCTCCTCAGAAGTTTTTTTTTTGTATCATGAGATTTATCAAACCCTGAGTTCTGGCTCTAGGAAGGAATGGCTGAAAGTTGTTACAATCTCCAACATGAGCTTTTGTGTCAGGGGCTCTGCCATCTCTATTTGCCCAGCACTGAGCATTCTGTTGGCACTCAGGAATCTGACTGGTGGCCTATGTGAAATGATGTGCTGAACTCATTCTAATTCTTAATGGATAGGTGTCCACATCACCATCATCCGTGTCCTTGTTGGCAGTCTCAAGATATGGACACTGAATTACCATTCTACACATATTTGGGGGCCCTGTGAATCATAGATGAAACCATTTGGAAGGGATATAAACTCACATGCTTCAGGGCATAAGCCAACCTCTAACTAATGGAGGGTAGAATGAAACTATTCCTAAGGGGAGGTTATTCCATAACTACCCACAACAAGATGTATTGCACCTTCCTTTGAAGTATCCGGTACTGGTCACTGTCAGACACAGGATAGTGGACCTGATGGACCACTGTTCAGATCTGTTATGGCAATTCCTGGGTTCCCATTAGGCTTCATAAAACTTAACTATTTGCAGGCTAAATATGGGCTCAAATGTTTGGTATCTCAGAATAACAATAATTGTTAACATTTAAAGGACACTGTCAAGAGTAAAAGACTCTGATGACAGGGTAGCTGGTCCCAATCTAGCCAATTAAAGGGGGCTGGGCCACACTGCCCCTATAAAGAGTGGCCAGAGGGCAGGAAATGGTACACGAGACTTCTGCCTGTGGAAATGCATGGGGTTTCAAGTTATCCATTGCTAAAACCAAAGGGTTGATCTTTACTAAAAGGAAAGTTACGAAGGAATCCATACTGCATCTCTATGGAGAACAAATAGACATAATTAAAAGGGTTTAAGTTCTTAGGGGTAATATTTGATACTAAATTACTTTGAAAAGATCATACAAACTATGCTAAGGATAAATGTACAGGAATGATTAACCTGCTTAGGAGTCTTGCTAGGACTAATTGGGGGGCAGGTAAAAAAACAGTGCTGATAGTACAAAGAGGCTTAATCAGACCAGTTATTGACTATGGCTGCCAAGCTTTTGAGTCAGCATCAAAATCAGAACATAAAAAATTAGATTTAATACAAGCCCAGCCACTAGGAATTGTGTGCGGTGCATTTATTACAATGCCTATATGCACTACACCAGGGGTCGGCAACGTTTGGCACGCGGCTCACCAGGGTAAGCATCCTGGCGGGCTGGGCCAGTTTATTTACCTGCTGACGCGGCAGGTTTGGCTGATCGCGGCCCCCACTGGCTGCGGTTCACCGTCCTTGGCCAATGGGGGTGGTGGGAAGCCGTGGCCAGCACATCCCTCAGCCCGCGCCGTTTCCTGCCGCCCCCATTGGCCAGGGACGGCGAACTGCGAACAGTGGGGGGCTGTGATCGGCCGAACCTGCCGCGTCAGCAGGTAAATAAACTGGCCCGGCCCGCCAGGGTGCTTACCCTGGTGGGCCGCGTGCCGAACGTTGCCGACCCCTGCACTACACATAGCTTCTGGTGAAATGCCAGTTACAGTACAAATGAGACTGCTAGACTTAACTTTCTTGGCCAAAGCTAATGGGAACTGCAATGACAAAAGGACCAATCAAATATATGAGGACTGTTGGGAATTTAGTACGCAAACTATAGCACATGATGTTAGAATGCTACATGCTGTTCAAGGTAAAGTGGGGGTGCAGGAGCTGAAAGAAAACGAAAAGCTGAATGAAGTTAAAAGTCTTAGTCATGGGAAAATTCGTTATGGATGGAAAGTTGCATGCACAAACATGGATTTAGGTTAATTTTAGAAACTTACGGGTAAAAAAGAGACAGTAAGAATTAAAAATTAAGTGTACCAGCATATAGTGAAAAGTGGAGTTGGTTTGATGAAATATATACAGATGGGGTCCAAAAAATAAAACAAAAATACAGGAAGAGTAGGGACAGCATATTGCATACCAAAATGGGAATTAGTACATCTAAAAGAATATCTGATTGTGTAGCTCTCATAACAGCTGAACCAGTAGCAATAACTCTAGCATTAAATTGGATCTGGGATGTATGTCCAGCAACAGCGGTCATTTTTTCAGATAGTCTGAGGCCTTATGGCGATCAAAGGGGTGTCTCAGTATGTAGAAGTGATTTAATCAATAACATTATATTTCTAATAACAGAGTTAGTACAGCTGGGGATATGTGTAGCATTAGCTGGGATCCTAGTGCATATTGGGATAACGGGGAACAAAATGGCTGACCAAGCAGCTAAAAGTGCTGTAAGGAATGGAAGGACTGACACAGAAATACCCTTGAGTAAACAGGAATTCAAAAGCCTAGTACAGAAAAGTTTAAAAGAGGAATGGCAAAAAATGTGGATTAATGAAAAAAGAGGAGGAAGATTTTTTGAATTGTGCTCTAGAATTGAGAATAACGACATCCTTCAGGGCCTGGAAAGGACTGACAAAGTGCTTTTGTTTAGCGTAATAACTGGCCATTGTGGCGTAAACAAAAAATCTGTTTTGAATAAATGGACAGAAAGATGGACCCTGTGCACTCCGTAAGGTGGAAGAAACAATTGATCACCTTTTATGGGTATGTAAGGGTTTTGATAAAGGAAAGGGGAAGCTCTCTAAGGAATTCATATGTCTGATGGTAACAAAAATCACATTAACTTGTTTAGTAAAACCATCAGGGATATAGAATATTATTAAAAAAAAAGTGTTGTTATATTACCTGAAAGACACAGGGCAGAGTGAGAGAACATAAACTCCTAAGTATTAAGGCATTATAGTTGGTGGTGGCTATAAACTACTCAGTCAAGTCTGCTTCACTATGGAAAAAGAAAAAAGAAATGGGGAGATGGAAGGGAGTGATTGGGATGGGAAGCCATTACGGAATGAAGTAACTCTTGTGGTGCATTCCTGGAGCCAGGGGCCAGAGGCTCTGCAAAGGGAAGGGAGCAGAGCTGACTAGAACTGGGAAGCTGCCAGGAGCAAGGGTGCCAGAGTGCCTGGGAGGGGTGGCCCTGAAGCTTGAGAGAAAGGAGTGAGTTAAAAGACTTTTCTGTTGCTTTACTTGCCTGTGCTAAGAGAATAAACCTTCTTAAAGTAGACTGAGGGTGGCAGTGGGTGTTTGGAAGCTGGGGAGAAGCCCTGCCCTATGACAGACCCAAATATGACACTGTCCTGTAAAAATTTCAGTCTTCCCTTAAGAACACATCCTTAATAACAAAAAGACTATCAGCCTTCCAAAACAAGGGCTGCAGTAGCCTTCAGATCAATGGGCCTGATTCTAATCCTACGCTGCTTTTTACACTCATATAACTGCATTGAGTTCAATTCAGTCACTCCAGACTTACACCAGTGTTAGATCAGAATCAGGTGCAATGTTTTTATGTTACACAACATGAACAAAATCATTCTGAATCTTACCATGTACACAGCTGTCTTCTAGGACTTTGCAAAATGTTTGTAATGAAACATGAAACTCAGCTGATTGATGACAAACTCATAGTACAGCCCAAGTTTGTCAAAAGGATTGCTGAGCTTTTAAGAACACCTATTTTATAACTTCTCACAGCAGTCATGTGAAATTCACAGGTTCTTATTGTTTTGACATGAAGCCAGGTGATAGTGGTTTCAACTGGTTTTTACTTTGAGTTTTTGGGTTTCTCTGAACCTGAAACTCTAGTGACTCTCAGAGGGTGCAAACTCAGGAAGTTCAAAACCAAATCAAAAGTTCATACAAACCTCTCTGAACTAAAACTCCTGAATTGTACACAGTTGTACTCCTTTGCTGTCTCAGGCCCAGGAGTAAAGAGGATTTTTTTAGGGTGATTTTTTGTTTTTTTGTTTTTGGACAGGGAGAGTGAGAGAGTGTGCAGGTGGCTAGGCAGTGAATATTAGAGTTTAGAGAATGTGCAACATTGTTCAAAAGAAAAGAGAAATTAAGAGAGGCAGACAAAAGCAAGCAGCAGTGCTGTCTAATGCAGCATTGAACACAGAAATGAATGGCAGGTGGCAGACAGGATAAGACCAAAATGAGACCCACCACTAATAAAAACAGACTATAGTTATCTCACGAAGGCCAGGAGTAAGAACATTGCATTTTCATGTCCTTCCCGTTTCCTCATGGTGATTATAGAATTTGCAACTCAAACAAAATTAACACATAGGCCTCCTCCACATGTGGCCCAGGAAGGAAACTATTTGCCTATCAGCCCTCTAATGACTTTGCTTTTAAGAGTGTGGCAGCCTACCTGGAACACTCACTATGGGACTTGTAGAGTCTCATTGCAGTAGCTAGGGCATCTTGGATCATGCTTTTGATGGACTCAATCCTTGAGGCTGCAACTTTTTAATTATTTGTCCATATATTTTGATTGATAGTGATATTTTCAAAGGTGCCCACCCACTACACTGTTTATATAACAAAAATCTCCACACAATAAACTCTTGGCCCACCCAAAACCAGCAGCAAAGCTCCAACCTCAGTACAGCACAATAGGTGGGAATGTCCCCACAAGAACTCCCCATCTCCCTACCCCCCAACAATTTGCTCCACCCTCTTGAAAAGCCCACCACAAAGACAGGCCTTGCTGCGTGCCCTGCAGGCCAGCACTCCTGGACTGTTTTCCAACAAAGACAAAAATGTGGTTCACAGCTGAGGGGGCTCCTCTTGGAGAACACTCTACCACCAGGCTCCTCTCTATTACGTCAAGGGGGCTGCAGCTCAGGCAACTTCACCAACCGGAAGTGTGTAGCATCCTCTTAACTGTTACTTCAGAATGTGACATTGTTCCCTTTTTTCTCCACCCTGAGTCTTGTTAGTCTTTAATACAAGAGATCATTGGCCTAAAGAAAGAAACCTTTTGATTAAAAATCAGAGACAAATGAGAGATGCTGAAGCTGCTCCCCACACTCTTAAATCTACAAAGGGAATGACTTGACTGGATAAGAGGACTTTGCATGGATTTTATATCTATGTTACATTCAGATACAAAAAATAATGCCAGAGAGAAGCTGTTTTTTGGGGGGAAGCATAGCTTCATGTTAGTTAAAAATTCAAGGATGTTGGTTTTGTTTAAGCTGGCCAGCCTGCCTATTATCTCAGCCAAGAAATATGTAACCCACGCCTGCTCTCCCCACCCCTCCAAAACCAACAATAGTTTTGTGGTGAACTTTAAAGGAAGTGGGAGCAGGTCTATGCTTCTGAATGTCAAGCCACCACTGGCTGAGTCATCGTCCATCCTGTTTGTTCCATAATAAATTTGAAGGATGGGTATGACTGGATGCAGTAATACTACTATATAAAGTGAACACACTCACACCATTGCTACATATGTCTGAAAGGACAGTATTTTCCACATTTGACCCTTCTGATTCATTGGGCCAAATCCTCAACTGATGTAAATCAGCCACAATTAACACCATCACAGGATCTGGCCTCCTGAAGATAATGAGGTTGCACAGATGTATCTGAGAGTGGAATTTGGCCCTTAATATTTAAAGAAATAGGGAAAAAAACCCTAGTGTTACAAATTCTGGTATTACAAAACTCTATCTGAAATGCCTTTGTGTCTTCGGGTATGTCTACTCTGCATCTGGAAGTGAGACTTCCAGCCCAGGTCCACAGATTCCCATTAGCAGGGCTCACACTAGTGCACTAAAAATAGCTATATAGATGTTGCTTTGATGCAAGGTGAACTGGAGCTCAGGTTCTCAAGCTTGAGAGGTAGAGCCGGGGTGGGCTTTTAGAGTGCTAGTGCGTGTGGGCTTTGCATGCTCTGTAGACATGACCATAGGGTCTAAAGATTCCAACAGTGGACCTTAGAATGTAGAGAATCTGTTCTTGCACTGTTCAGGATCGAGCTTTGCAGTCCAGGGGATGTGCATGGACTACTCAGAGGGCCAGAACTATGTATTTGCGAAAAGCTTGGCTGGCAGTTTTTGACTAAAAGCACATATGGGGGCAGATTTTCAGAGGTGCTGAGCACAGCTCCAGTTAAAGTCAACGGGAGCTGCAGGCACTAGGCATCTCTGAAAATCAGGCTCTCACTGTGCATATTTAAAGGATAATTGAAAGGTTGGTACTTGAGAATTTTGAGACAGAAGGGCTGGCAGACACTGTTCTCATTCAAACTAGATTTAATCATTGTATGTTTTTCGTTAGATAAATGCACAGTAACAGTACTTCAGTGCAATAAAGAATAACACAAGCACAGCAAGAGCATGCAGATTACACACTGAAAAAGAATACATGTGGTTTTGGCTGCTGCTTTCCAAAGAGGAACCCATATGAGGGAAGATGGCATTGCAAAAATGATGGCCCTTAAAAATCATTTGTCCTGAGACATTAGCAATTTTTTTTCTTATGAAAACTCGTTCAGAAAAAAACCAAGGGAAATTAAACATAGTAGATTCCATATAAAGGAGGAACAGCAAATTGAGCAAAAGGAGGATTATGAGAACTAAATCTTTTGTTCAGAGAGTGATTAAAAAGCATTAACTTGGATGAAGTCAATCTAGAGCTTAACTGTCTGAACCTGCTGTCTTGTTTTTCTGCCGTTTGGTTTGTCATATATTAAGAATCGACTAGAAGGCAGCTCATTAGGTGGGTTTGAACTGGGCAAGTTGTCCCACTTCTAAATAGTTACACTTGAGTGATGCCAGTCAGACATAGGTTTTACCTTGCTGCTGTTCAGACAACATTTATTGTTGTTGTCCATTAGTGATCCCAATGGGCTAGGCACTGTACACACAGGAAGGACGGCATTGTCTTTGCCTTGAAGAGCTGAAACTCTAAAATATGTACTATGAGGGTTCCAACAAGCAATGATCCTCTGCTTCTTGTGGCCAATGGAGAGTTTCCAGAAAAATCACTTCCCCTGTCTATCCAAGAACAAATACAACTATAGTTCACAATTGAAATAATTAAAGTATCAAGCTACTTGCTGTTTGCCTTGTATTTAGAATGCATTTTTCTTGCTCTGTACTTAGATTAGATCTGGACAATCCAAGGACCACCGCTATGGGTCACCTCTGCCTCATGTCAGCCTGTCTGTTTAAAGGAGCATCTTTGGTTTACAGCAATGAGTAACAATATGAAATGAGAATTGACCGTTGGCTTTAAATCATACCAGGAAGAGATGGAAAAGACCCATCATCCAAATGTTTGTTCCCCACTTGTCCGCTGCTCCCACACACATCTCCATGTTTTTTTTAATGCTGCCATATATATTTAGTTGACCTTCCTTACACTAGTTTATATAACAAGTCCTTCCCTCGCACTATTGTAATCTAATTAGACAAACTAGAGGCAGAGGGTGGCTAAAAGGATGCAGCATTAAAACCAAGGTGTGCTTATTGTGTTGCTCAGTTCCACAATCTTTGTTGTTTACTGTCTCTACTTGAAAAAAGAAGAACAGGAGTACTTGTGGCACCTTAGAGACTAACAAATTTATTAGAGCATAAGATTTCGTGGACTACAGCCCACTTCTTCGGATGCATACCGAAGAAGTGGGCTGTAGTCCACGAAATCTTATGCTCTAATAAATTTGTTAGTCTCTAAGGTGCCACAAGTACTCCTGTTCTTCTTTTTGTGGCTACAGACTAACACGGCTGCTACTCTGAAACCTGTCTCTACTTGGTTGTTTTGAATTGGGTTGAAGAGTTCAGAAATGTTGGTTATCTCTAACCATGGTGGATACTTTATTTTTCCAGGCATTTTATTGTCTTCCATGTAATCTGGATTATTATCCAAACCTAATATCCCCACAAAACTACTTTTGCAAGGGTGAAGCTATTTGAATCATAAAAGTTAGACGGGGAAAAGGTCTAGTAGGTTATTTAGTCCATCTGCCAGCTAACGGAGGATTGTTCCCTACAGGATATGCTCTAATGCTCTGCTGTAACCAAATATAGGAGAGATACTTGCTCCTCTGTAAGAAGGCTTTACACCAATTTATAGTCCTATGAAACTTGGTATTTGTTCTTAAATTGAATGTACTTTCCTATTCCTGTTGCAACTCCTGATAACTCTCCTATGTCTAAAATATCTTAGATAAAACTGATCAGCAATTTATATGTCCCCAAAGCAACAAACGTAAAAGTCAATGTGCAACTGCATCATGATATTGATGTGCTATGAGCTCAGAATATCATGATATCCATTGCAATCACATTTTTGCTGCCCTAGAATGTACTAGCATCTGATCAGCAAGCACTCTCTAATGAATAGACTGGTAGAGCAAATATGCTTGTGCCTTTAAAATGGTGAAGGAGAATTTCATTATCAGATCTTCTCCTTCGCCAGAAGCAGCAGACAATAAAATGGAAAGGAGAGAGATAGCTCATGGCGTTTGTCGGCAAAAGTCACCCTTGGTTCAAAGGGGTTTGTTATAAATATTATATTAGAGGTATTAGTTAGGCCAGATTGGATTGCAGCTGGTCCAGAATGATGCAACCCTAAGGCCTGTAATAAAGATAGAAGAAGCGAAACGGTTTGGCATGAGAGATTTCTGCATGGCTCAAGAAGTGAAGAGGAAAGAAGGAAAATCTTCCTCTTTTGGCACAAGTCTCGGGTTGAAAGCAGCTTTTTTAATAGCCATCTTACCCCCTTTTAAAAATGTTATTTTTTTTCTAAACAAAGAATAGAAGAAAAAGTACCTGGACAAACAAAATGACACAAATGGTTAAAGGGATACTGCCAACTTGAAATCGAGTTCATTTTTTAAAATAATTAAAAATATTCAAGTTCTATATCCGTCCCTGCCAATGTTTAGGCTTCTACAACATGTTCTTTAAAAATATTTCTCTCTTCCCTGAGAAGAAGGATCAGGCAGTTCTTAGGGTGTTAGCCTAGGCTTCAGGAGATGCAGGTCCAGGTCACTGTTCTGCCACAGACTTCCTACCTAACCTTGGGCAAGTCACGGAGGCTATGTCTACACTGTCCTGCAGTCCAGACTACAGGAGTAGATAGCAGTGGGCACCAAATTGCTATGCCCCGTAACTACCTCATGTGAATGCTGCAGGTGCAAACTAAAAGGTTCCTAGTTTGTGTCAGTCTTTTAGTTTGCACCTGCAGCATCCACATGGGGGAGTTACAGTGAAGCAGTTTGGTGCTCACACAGTTCCAATGGCAGGGCAGCGTAGACAAGCACAGAGAGACTCAGGGTGTCAGTTCCCTGTCTGTACACTGGGAATAATCCTCATAGGAGTGTTATTAACATAAGTGAATTAAAGATTGTGAAGTGCTCAGATACTACCATGATGGGAACCATACAAATACGTAAAATAGGGAAATTGACTGTTCATATTGAATACTGTCAAATGCAGAAAGTAAGCAAACTGAGGAAGAAAGGGAATAGAAATATATTTTTCCTCTAATCTCTCTAATTATGGTAATCTTAGGTGTTACTTGTAACAACAGTAGGTAAAAAAAATGTTCAGACTGACGTGTGACTTTTAAGTTGACAGTGCCACTTTAAGAAAAAGATCTTTAGCACTCTTCCTCCCACTAAGAGAGAACAATACAACCAAAAATAATTTAAGAGGTGGACATTTCTAAACCATTAAATAAATCCTCTGCCTTGGTGTGCACAGAGGATTATGGAAGACAGATGCCAGAAACAAGCGTAGGGTATATTTCCCCAGGGGCAGGAGGAAATATTGAGGGAAATCAGAATCATTCCAGAACATGTGATTAAGAAATTAGAATTTTTCTAAATCTTAAAAACTTGAGAGGCTGGATGGGATGCACCTGAGAAATCTGAAGAAAACAGAAGAAACAACAATAAAGCACCTTTCTAGTTAATATATCTGAAGTATGACCTTGCATCATTTACTGAACAGCATTTTTATCATTGTGAGCCTCTGCTAAGGTCAAACAACACTTTTTGTCCTTGAAACAAAACAATGCATTTTTAAGTGCCCCATATTTGCTCTCTGCAGCCCCCTTCCATTCTGCAGTGGACGTAGGTCTTGCATGCTCTCTGATAAAAGCCACTTTAAGTTTTCTGTAAGTGGATGTGAGATGTCAGAGCCTCTTTGCACAGCCTGAAAATAAGCATTGTGAATTCTACGTTACAATAAAGAAGTTGTGATACTGTCCGAACATTTTTTCATGCCTCAGATGGAAGCTCTCTGACTGTGGTAGGAGCCGAACTGTTGGGCCGTTAAGCAAACAGCACTGAAATTTTGCTGAATGCTTTGCCCATGTTTTGCCATCTCTAGTGCTGAGATTGGCATATCAAATATACAGTTTGTTATAGAGGCTGAGCTCAGTTTCTAATTCTGTAATCTCAGTATAAAAGTAATAAAATAATTGCCCTGTTCTGGCATTCCCTCTGAAGCATCTGGCAGTGGCCACTGTCAGAAGACAGAATACTGGGCAAGATGGACCATTGGTCTGACCCCCAGTATAGCCATTCTTATGCTCTTAAGCCAATGCAACCATTCACTCAGCACTTAATTTACTGAAAACTCTCTAAGGTGTGGGCATTCTGCTTTATAGTCATTGTTGAATTTCCTCTGGCAGCCTGTTTGCTGCTTTCAAACATCTGGTTGCTGTCCCCTTCATTGTAACTTATTGTGACGCCTGCAGTTAATTGATCTCAAAATGTACTTACTTATGCAACTGTATTATCAAGAGCGCTGAGCAGTTCTTACCCTGATCTTCCAAGATGACATAAACTTGCTGTTTCTTACCAGAGAGTCTTGTAGGTTTGAAAAAATGCCTGCTTGAAACCTCCCTCATCTCCTGCCCAGTCCATTAAGTGATTTCCTGTCCTGGGTCTTGCTCACATGTCATCCACCAGGTGAAGGTGGCGGTAAAGTGACCAAGCGTTAAACATGGACTTCGGGGTTGGGGGAGATGTGGTTTCAACTGCTAGACCAACCCATTTGGCTGCATAGCCTCTTGCTAGCCCATTGGTATAGATAGTTTCTATGAGGGGACACTATTTATATTCCTCTTGCTTTCCAGAGTATTCAAATTCCTTTCCCTTCTTTGACTTTTCCTTTCACCCTAGACATCTGTAATTGCTGCTTTGGCTCCATTCCTAATTACTATATTATTAGCTCTGTTTTCATCTGTTCTCAGCTGCTTAGCTTTTATGGACTTATTTTGGCTACTCTACATATAACAAATAGGGAAGCTGAATTAAATCCACAAATGCTAAAATGAGAACCACATTTAATAGCACATTATCTGACCAACATAATTTTAACTCCCCACACATCCTCTGCCTCTTTGCATACCCTGTTGCAATCCAATTTGAGCCCTAGTACATTTCTGAATATACTGTAGCACAATTAACAGAGCGGCCATATGGCTTACAGCAGCTGGGCCATATGAATGTCCATTAGCAAAACGTAGACTGCACATTCTAAGACACAGAAGGTGTTTAATATGTTATGTGTCACTTTATAGGCTATTCCACTCTTAATTGTAAAGTATAAAATGGCCCACACAAAGCTACCATATTGAATATGTTCATTGCTTGGGACCTTGACAAACAGCAGAAATTATTTTTTTCTCTATTAGGGTATTCATTTATTTTTAATCCAAGCCATTTCTTAACAGAACTCAGCCAGCATAGGACGTGATGTTCACCACAACCAGGGTGGCTTGTCCTACTATTCTCTTATTCCATTGCTTAGCCATTTCCTCCAGATAATCAGTTCTCTACGTTTTCCATGCAATGATTGATGATAAAGGGGAGTCTTTATGTAGGGAGGCCTGTTTTGGTTTCAGTTTCCTACCCCTTTTCCTGAAAGCACAGGAGACCAAAAGGTGGCCTGGAGGAGAAAGAATGATCTCTTTAAATTGCTAGCTTCCCCCAAAGTGCCAAGCCACCATTTCATCAGTGCTTTGGGGGCCTCCAGCCACTTGCAAACCACTTCCTAGAACAGGGGTCAGCAACCTTTCAGAAGTGGTGTGCCGTGTCTTCATTTATTAACTCTAATTTAAGGTTTCACGTGCCAGTAATACATTTTAATGTTTTTAGAAAGTCTCTTTCTAGAAGTCTATAATATATAACTAAACTATTGTATGTAAAGTAAATAAGATTTTTAAAATGTTTAAGAAGTTTCATTTAAAATTAAATTAAAATGCAGAGCCCCCTGGACTGATGGCAAGGACCCAGGCAGTGTGAATGCCACTGAAAATCAGCTCGCGTGCCGCCTTTGGCACGTGTGCCATAGGTTGCCTACCCCTGTCCTAGAGAACTGAGAACCATTCAATATTGCAAATTTAGTTTTTATATCACAAGGTGATTTGAAAGTTGCGATTGGGTTAGAAGCCAATTTTGAAAGGGCAGCTGGGCTCTAAGTGACTGGTAGAGAGAAGGGTTTCAATTACCCAAGAAACCTAACAAAATTAGAGAAAAAAACCTAGAAACAATAACAATAAATATATTCAGAATAATATTAAAATGTGTTAACAATTATGTCCCTATTATTTTCTCATATATTTTCTCATATCTACAAGGTCAACCTCACCTGAGACATTCACTAAAAGCCAGATTCAAAGGTTATTAAGGCAATGGAAAGACTCCCACTGACTTAAATGGGCTTTGCATCAGGTCAAGATAGACATTAATGCACCACTAGGCATGGCATATTTCCACACTGTGTACTCCTTGTCAGATCTCTTATTTCTCCTAAAGACACTGGTGAAGTCACCTTATCCATATTTTGTTCAGACTGAGGCATTATGCTGATTTCTGAAAGTTGGTGCAGGCAAAAAGAAAAGATGTTTCCATCTTTTAAAAAAAATATTTCTAACGGTATCTCAATATGAATCGAAAGTCTGTTTTAAATTTCCTAGGTTCTCTCCGGGATTCTAGCTAAGTGATGTCAAGGCAGGGATTGTAATGCACAATTTAATCTGCAAATTCGTACATCTTGAGAGGAGTGCTTAATTTAATATTGTTTCTAATGCTATTGTCTTCATGCTTGTTTGTTTCCCTGGTGTTTTTCTCTTTTGTAATTACGTGAATTGGCATCTCCAGGTGCAGTGCATATATTAGCCACTGCATGCATTTTACTAATGAGTTGGGTGCTTCAGTCTTTCCTTCCTTGTTGCTTTAGTAATTTTAAAAAGGCCCCAAATCTTTCAGGGAAAATCAAAGTTTTCATGCATTTCTGCTTCTTTTCCCTGTTCTACCTCATTCCAGCCCTCTGAAAACGTAAGTGTTAGAACACTTGCCTGAAGCAATGGGCCAGAACTGAATGATCGAGAGAAGACTAGGACTAAGAAGGGACTGGACTACATTTAAAATCCACCTCTTTTTAAAGCATTGTATAGCACCTGGTGCTGAAATACAGCTATTAAAAAAATATATTTTAATTTCATGAACAGTTAAAATAATCAATGAGGGCCTGTTCCAAAGCTCAGTGAAATGAATTCCCATTGACTTATATGGGCTTTGGCTAAGGTCCTGAGCTGAAATGGTTTAGGCACCTACCTGTCATTGAGTATTTTTTTTTTCTATTGGGATCCAGGAAGTGGGTGGGCGCAGCTAAAGGATCCCCCCCCCCCAGCCTAAGGGGGGGTCCACAGGACCTGGAGACCAAAAAATTACGGGGGACAACTAATAAAAGAACAGGAACAGGAGTGCGGTCAAAGGGTCAAACGAAGTGAAACCAGTATAACCAGTAGCTTAGTGATTAATCCCATATCCAGAATGCAGGAAACCTGGCATCAAATCCCTACTTTGGCCACTGTGGAGCAGGGGTGTGAACTTGGGTCTCCCCCTCTCCCAGAAGGATACCTCAAGTCACTGGCAGAAGGGGTATTCATGGTCAATGCTCTCTCAAGCTCTCCTGTTGGAGCTGGTCCCTTTGATATAAATAATGAACTATTCATGAGAGTAGCGGGGAGTGGGACCTGGATCTCCCAGGGGAGATCCCTCACCACTGGTCTGTAGAGTTACTCGCCCTTTCTCTGGCCCAGTGTCTATTTGATTATTTCTATACAACGGAACAGCATCAACAGGAGAAAATGAGAGAGCCCTGCCCTACAACACCCCTTAGTGCAGTGGCTGGGGCACACTGATCGGAGGCCTAGGTTCTAGTCCGTGCCTAGGTCTCTCAGAGCTAGGGAGTGTGTGTGCTAACCACCGGACTGCTGCTTTTCTGGAAAAGGGGCTGCCATGGCTTACATGCCTAACTCCAGGGGAGAGTTCAGGGCTATAATCCTGAGTGGAGTTAGGTGTCGTCCTCTGGCTGAGACTTATGCACCTAACTCCCTTTGAGAGCCAGGGTGTAGGCCACATCCCTCTCTTACACATTCCCTACTGGTTAGCTTAGGCAGCTCCTCACTTAGCAGGCTGGCTTTTGTGAATCCAGGTCTTAGGTTCCTAACCGTCCCCATGCATTGCGTAGGGAGCCTGGGAGAGTAACTCAGGGCTCTGGATTCCACTAAGCAGCAGAGCACCTAAAATGTCGGTGTTGCAATGCTGATCATTGTAGTTTAAATCCCGCTTCTGAATCCCTTATGCTTATTCTTATCCTTGGGTAGGGGGTTTCAATGATGTCTTTTTTTAAACTGAAAACATTCCCCTGTCATCAGGGCCTCAGGGCTGTTCTAAACACTGCGTGGTTGGCTATGGCCCCCAAGGGACCGTCTACCAACAGGGGATTGCTGGAGTTCAGGAGCACTCTAGCCATGTTCCCTTACTTCATAGGCCACATGCCTTGGGGTCAGGAAGGAGGCTGAGGTATATTAAAGCTAAGGGGCTGTAGCAGGGCTCAGAATCTAGCCCAAAGCATTATATCCTACAGCAGCTGGGTATAATTTATTATATGTGTATAATGTCCCTCTAAAACATGCTAGTCTAATCTTTAAATTAATTGTTTATTAACATTATTAAAAATATGGCTCTCCAGCAGCCACTAAAATGGTGCTGCTCACACCATAATCTTTCATGAAGCCCATAAGGAAATGCCTGTTTCACTAAATTACATAGCAAATGTCAAACTTCCTCTGGATTATTAGATGCACATCTTACATGTTCTCTTTATTAGGATTTTGTATCTTGAGGGCACCCTAAGCCTATGGCATGTAGGTTTTATAGGTGCAAACTAGTTCATTTGCCTATTTAAAGGAACATTTAATTAAACTGGATTCATTGCCTGCATGGGGCAAGTTAAATGAAAACTAAATAGATGGTGTATGATTACATATTATTAAGAAGAGAGACAGCTCTAGAGACCCAACTCTTTTAACACAACATTAAGCTGAACTCATTTAATATGCACAGTTTAGCACTGGCCTATAAGGAGAACATATTTTGAGAAAATCAGCAGAATGGTTATAGGCACTAAACAGATTTTAACAATGTAATGTTTCAGAGAAGAAACCATTTCTAAGCTAGACTTAAATATGCTAATTAAGGTAATCAAAGTTTCCCAGTGATTCTAGCTAACCTTTTTAATTAGCCACCATTTTTTATTGTCAAAATAAATGTAAATGATGAGATTGGTTTTATTTATTATTGCACTAGCTAGAAAGTAACAAAGTGAGAGTCACAGACAATACCGAAGTAACAAACTGGAGGATTTGCGAGACTTTAGTTATATGATGGCATCATAACTTTTGATCGCGTTTAAGAAAATGTAAGAACATAAAAGAAATTAATAACTTTATAATACGTATTCCTTCTCCTTGGTGGAAAAAACTCCTATTCCATTAGTTTATTTTAACATTATTGATCCCATTTGGATTAATTAGGCTTTTTAAAAAGATTCCTCTCTGGGCTTCTTCATTAGTTTCTTTCTGCTCCACCTATTGTCTTTCACCATATACTTAGATTGTAAACTCTTTAGGGCAGGAACTGTCTTTTTCTGTGTTTGTACAGCACCTACCTCAGGTTCTGGTCCTCGTAGGGGCTATGATAATTCAAATAATAAATAATAAGGTAGCACTTGAGCCTGGTTCCTTTTAGGTCAGTGAGAGCCTTAGCTGTGCAAAGACCGTAGGAACAGGCCCTCCTGTTTTAAGGCTCGTTAGTTTGTTTTCCATGCTACTGATAGCATCTGGCAGGAAGCCGTTCCTTGGGAATGCTCAGATGCAGCTTTAGCACTTCACCTACTCTGCCACCTCTTCCGTGAAGGCCCTGAGCAGTAACAGTCTTTTATATAATGATATATAGATACAGTGTTGGTTTTGCTTTTTATAAACTGTGTGCCTAACACATGTCTCTTTCTCCCAGTACATCCCATCTCCTAACTGCCAGTTTTTAGAGTGTGGCAGGAACTGCCTACTTTTATGTATGGTTAACCATCAGACACATATATGATATATAAATAATAAATAATAGGGTGGCATTACATTTATTCTATTAACTAAGCAAATGGAAATGAATAGCTTATTTTCAGAAGAAGCTGCTCCTTCTGAATGGAGGTGGAATTGCCCATATATTAAGCTTAATAGTAGTAAATTTTGAGCTTTGAAAGAGGTTTTTAAACTGAGGCCCTGCCTCTTTGTACAGCAAGTTATGTTATTTGTTGACACAGTCCACCTTCAGAGCACATTGATGTAGGGTTACCATATTTGCACAATCAAAAAAGAGGACACGGGGGGAGGAGCCCCGCTCTAGCCCCACCCCTGCCGTGCCCCACCCCATCCACTCCCTCCCACTTCCCACCCCCTGACTGCCTCCCTCAGAGCCCCCCCCCACTTCTTGTCCCCTGACTGCCCCCTCCTGAGAACCCCCAGCCCTAACTTCCCCCTAGGACTCTACCTGTCCCCTGACTGCCCCGACCCTTATCCACACCCCCACCCCATACTCACACCTCCACCCCCAGACAGACCCCCGGGACTCCCATGCCCTATCCAACTGCTCCCTGCCCACTGACAGGAACCCCAGAACTCCCGACCCATCCAACCCCCTCTGCTCCCTGCCTGCTCGACCCCTCTCCACACACCTGACCCCCCTGACAGCCCCCCCAAAACCCCCGACCCATCTAACCCCCCCTGCTCCCTGTCCCTGACTGTCCCAACCCCTCTCCACACCCCTGCCCTCCTGACAGCCCCCCCCGAACTCCCGACCCATCCAACCCCCCACCGTCCCCTGACCAGGGCCGGCTTTAACAAGAGCCCAGGAATCGGGCTGATTTCCATCTGGAGTCATGGAGCTTGGGGCCGGGCCAGAGCCGCTGGGGCCGGTGCGCTCGGCCGGAACCGGAGCCGCCGGGGCTGGGGGTGCTCGGCTGGCACCGCTCGGCCGGAACTGGGGCCGGTGCCCTGGGGCCCGAGCCGCTGGGGCCAGGCGGGGCCGGGCCGGCCGCCCTGGGGCCCGAGCCAGGCTGGAGCCGCTGGGGCCAGGGCCGGCGCACTCGGCCGGAACTGGGGCCGGTGCCCTGGGGCCCGAGCTGGGCCGGGCCGGAGCCACTGGGGCCGGCCGGGGCCGGCCTGGGCCGCGCCGCGCCTCCCCGGAGCCCTCCTCCTCGCGTCCCCCCCGCCCCAGCTTACCTGCTGCTGCCCGCCTGCACCTGCTTCTTTTCAGACTTCCCGCGAACATCTGATTCGCGGGAAGCAGGAGAGTAGGAGGAGCGGGGGGGGGTGGAGCGTTCAGGGGAGGGGAGGAGGGGGAAGACAGCTGTGGGGCCGGGGGCGTGCTAAGGCTGCAGGGGATGGGGGGAGCCGAGAAGGGGCTTTGGCTGCTGAGCGGTGCCACTTTTCGATCTATAATTAGCCGACCGGGGGGAAATCCCGGACATTTTTAGATTTTTAGAAATCCCCCCCGGACGGCTATTTATAGATCGAAAAGCCGGACATGTCTGGGGAAATCCGGACATATGGTAGCCCTAATTGATGCATCTACAGCTTTGCAGATAGTTGTTGCCACTACAGTAATATGCAGGGAGGTAATTAGCAAACATTGGAAGGGCTAGTATGTGCAGATGGGAACGGAAAAGGTTGTGCCTGTTGTGATATCGGCTTTTACACTCGCTGGACTATAAACCCCTGACAAATGACCTTACATATCAATAAGCCATTTGAACAGTAAGCCGGGACATCTGTGTTCCCTTGTTTTGTTACAGTGCAATTTTACACTTTCCTATAAATCAGAATGGACTGTGGTTTTGCTTAATGATTTGTCGATAAATCTCAGAGAAAAGGTGGGTGAGGTCATAAGAACGGCCATACTGGGTCAGACCAAAGGTCCATCTAGCCCAGTATCCTGTCTTCTGACAGTGGCTGATGCCAGATGCCCCAGAGGGAATGAACAGAACAGGTAATCATCAAGTGATCCAGCCCATCGCCCATTCCCAGCTTCTGGCAAACAGAGGCTAGGGACACCATCCCTGTCCATCCTGGTTAATAGCCATTGATGGACCTATCCTCCATGGACCTATCCTCCATGAAACAGCCCTCTTAGAAGTAATCATCCTTCAACGTCACTCTCCGGTCCTGAAGACTTGGGGGAGGTGTCTACAGGGTGTCTACAGGGGTTGGTCTGCAAACCACACTCTTCAGTTGTTCTTGGCATCCCATGGTGCATCATCTACTACCCATGTATCTGCTGGTGGACTGGCATGGTTCTATTTAAGTTGCCATACTGCTGGCATCTTGTATTGCAGAACCCAGCTGCAGGCCAGAGGTCCTCTGCAGCCCTCCAGAAGAACCTGAGACTGAAGGAGTAAATCTGGAAGTAACCCTGGCAGCCTCCGCTACTCTCCCAACTGCCTTGGGAATTCCTGCCAAGTATCAGGTTTTCACAGACATGTTCAACAACAACAACAACAAAAAGGCTGACACAATGCATTGCAGCCTCAACTACCCTGTTGACCTCCAGTCTGGAGGAGGGATCCCTTTTGGGTGAATCTATTCTCTCTCAAAGCCAGAGCTATATACTTTCTGAAGCTATCTCACGGAGAACCTACAAAAGAGGTTCATCCACCCCTCCACATCCCTGGCTGGGGCTCTGATCTTCTTTGTGACTAAGAAAGATGCCTCCTGGCATCCTTGTGTGGACAACTGGGCATTAAATAAGGTTATGATCTGAAACTGTACCCCTTGCCCCATATTAGTGAGCTCTTTGAAAGACTGCACTCCAACATAGTCTTCACCAAACTGGCTCTTTGTCCAGTTTGGTTCCTAATTCAGGCTACAGGATGGTATCCTCTATCACAGGGATTTATTTACATTCCAGAGGGTCAACATAGACTCCAGATCCTGAAACTATGCCACTTACTGGTCACTTTGGCAAATCCAAGACCCGGGGCCTGATATTGCAGAGTTTCTGGTGGCCTGGCCTATGCACATCCATCACGGAGTATGTAAGGTCCTGCAACCATTGCTTAGAGCTCATCCTGTAAAATGCTCATCCTTCTCCAGCCTTTGTCCATTACCCCTAAACCCTAGTCTACTGTATCTATAGACTTTATTGTTGAGCTGCTTCGCTTGCATGGGCACATGGTGATCCTAGTCGTGGTTGATCTCCTAACTAAGATGGAACATTTTGTTACATGCTCTACGATGCCTAGCACCCCAGAAATAGCACACCTCTTTGTGAAGAACATTTCCCACTACCATTGGCTTTCTACTGGCATCATATCAGTCTGCAGCCCTCCATTCATCTCCTGCTTTTGGCAGGAGTTTCTGTGACTTCTCAGCATAGAGTCCCTTACCTTGTCTGCTTACCACCTGCAGATCAATAGCAAACAGAATGAGTCAATTGGATTCTAGAACACTACCTACGTTGTTTCTTGAATTACCACCAGGATGACTGGTTTTCTCTGTTCCACTATGTAGAATTCCTCTATAACAATATAACCCAGGCCTTAGCCTAACAAAGCCCATTCTTTGAGAACTATGGTTTTCATCCTTGGTTCCATCCTGATGTAACCATAAACTCACCAGTACCTGCAGCTGCAGACTAGGATGCCCACCTGTGCCAAATACACCGAAAGCTCAAGGAGCAATTCAGATCTGCAAAGGAATCTTACAAACACCATGCTGACCAGGGCCTTCAGACCACCCCCAACCTAGGGGTGGGGGACAAGGTCTGAATATCTACCTGGAACCTCAAGCCGGCCTGCGCATCAGCCAAACTTGGTCACCAGTACCTGGGCCCATTCAGGATCTCGGAACAGGTCAATCCTGTAGCCTTCAAGCTGCAACTACCCACTTCCCTCAAGGTCCATCTAATATTTCCCATTTCCCTCCTTAAACCTTATACTGTGAATATGTTCTTGAATTGCTCCAAGCCCCCCCATAACCATTTGGAGGCAAGAAGACTACTTAGTCTGACATATCATTGACTCCCAGTGAGTTGGAGGAAAACCCCAGTACCCAGTGAACTGGGAGGGCTACAGTTTGGATGACTAATCTTGGGACCTGGTTGAAAACATTCATTCCCTGAACCTGCTACAGGACCTCCACTGGGCTCATCCTGAGAAACCAGGCCTTAGGGTCCCTGGGAGGCACCCTTGAAGGGATGAGTGAGATACTGTCAGGAAGGAGGGCCTGCAGCTGGGCCTGTGATCAGTTAGCTAGCTGCACCTGAAATCCCTGAGCTGCGTTGCCAGTATTGCTCTTAAGCCAGCCTTGGCACTTGCTATTGGCTACTCAATGCTTACACTCACAGCTGTGATTGCTTCTGTCCCTGCCCTGCTCCCCTACTTGGTTCCTGACTCCTTATTTCTGACCAATGGCTGTGACTCCTGGTTCCTAGCTCTTGGTTTCTGATCCTTACCTCTGATTCCTGGCTCTTCACTCTGGCTCCTGACTGCCACTGCTCCGACCACCTGCCCATATCCTACCACACTCTGGGTGGAATCCTGCCTGTTACGTTAGCTCAAGAAGGGGCAAGAATTGGGGGGTGGGGTGGGGTGGGGTAAGAAGTTGAATGTTTTGGTTGTGGAGGGATGGGGAACATTTTAGGCTATTGCTTCTTCAACAATGTAGACTGTGGGAAGCCTGGATGCTGATGATTTGGGTACCCCGTGTGGTAGTGCAACCCCTGGGAGGTTTGGAGATGGCCTAAGTGTTTCAGGTGTGGGAAAATGGGACACATCACGTAGTTGTGCACCTTGAAGAGAGAACTTCAGAGGAATGGTGTCTGAGACAGGGGAGGAACCCTGCAAAGTGAGGGAAATAAATCCCCAGGTAGAGGCACTCAAACTCAACAGGGTATCATGGAGACCCATATTGGGCTTCCAATTAAACGGGGTAGGATGGGGACCTAGACATGGACTCACCAACAAGTAGAGGCCCAGATAAGGGGCCTGGGATGGAAACAGGGCTTCAGTATGGGAAAGGAGAGAGCCTGTTTTATGGCTCCCACCCTGAAGGCTGGGGAGCTCACAGAATGATTAGAAGTGGTGGAATGCTAGCTACAGAATCTCAGACATGAGAAACAGCAACTGTTAATGGACCTTCAGTTCACCTAGGAGGAAAGAGGATGCTTAATTCTCATGGTCAGTGAATTTGAGAGTCAATTAGAAACTGCCTGTGGAGACTCACAAGCCTACGGGTTTAGGGATCTTGATGTCCAGGTGGACAAAATTAGATGGTATATTAACTGTCCTGTGGCTGATTATGTGACCCTGACCTCACAGCATATAACTCAGAAGAACTGGGATTAGGAATTTGTTCCTATGAGCCTGGAACATGGGGAACCTTCTGTGATGTGTGGGGGAACGTTTTGGTTGGCATGGGAAAATTTGGGGGTCCACATTCGGAGGGGGCTGGAGTATTTTAAGGAATATTTTGTGAAATATGTCTGTGGAAATGTATTTTGCCTTGGGAGCAGGTGAGAGTAGCTCCAGGAAGCATCTCACAGATCAAAAGAGGAAAAAAAGAATTGTTGTTTGTTTTTCCTAGAAAGGGGGGAGGTTTAGGTTGGATATTAGGAAAAACCTTTTCACTAGGAGGGTGGTGAAGCACTGGAATGGGTTACCTAGGGAGGTGATGGAATCTCCTTTCTTAGAGGTTTTTAAGGCCTGGCTTGACAAAGCCCTGGCTGGGATGATTTAGTTGGGGATTGGTCCTGCTTTGAGCAGGGGGTTGGACTAGATGACCTCCTGAGGTCCCTTCCAACCCTGATATTCCATAATTCCATGATTCCATGTCACAGGATAGCTGATCCCTGTGAGAAGACCAAACCCAATGCCCCCTGTGTCAGAGCAGGTGGGCCCAATTAAGCTAATTAAAGGGGCAGGACTACACCTGGAGTTATAAAAGTATTACAGAGGAGTGGGGCTAACTCCTGTGGTGAAGCCCTAGAGCAGGGGTCAGCAACGTTTGGCACGCGGCTCGCCAGGGTAAGCACCCCGGCGAGCCGCGTGCCAAACGTTGCCGACCCCTGCCCTAGAGCAAGGCACCAGGTGTCCAGGAAGGCTGCCGTGGTCTGCTGTTCCAGCAAAGTAACAGATCTGGTGACAGCAGAGCTGGCTGAATAAGGACCAGGAAGGGTGAGCTGAGGAACTGTTGTGTTGATTTTGCTTTTGTTTGGACAATAAAGCTATTTAAAGGAGACCAGGTGGGGCAGCGTATGCTTGCAAGCTGAGAAGAAGCCCTGCCTTGTGACAGGTCATTTTGGTCAATTCAGTTAAGTTTTAAATTGGGTGTGTGTGTGTCACAAAACATTACTATCCTTTTCAGGTAATGAAAGGATAAGAGAGCTGCACCAAATGTGCTTGGGGTGAAGGGGTCATCCAAGCCAAAACTGCAGTCTGACATGGTTGGGTAGCTGTGGCTGGACTGGGAGATTGAAAGAGAGACTCCTGTCTTCTGGGTAGGGTGAAAGCCTGTCGGCAAGGACTTTGTTCAGGGTTGTATATGCCTTTTTGATGACTTTGCGAAGAGGTGATGAGTCTGTCACTATATAGGATTAGAAAACATTCCTTAGTCATTTTTGTGATTCTTCTCCGAATTCTCTCCGATTTGTAAACATCCTTCTTGAATTGTGGACACCAGAACTGGACACAGTATTCCAGCAATGGTCATACCAGGGCCAAATAGAGATAAAATAACCTCTCTTCTCCTGCTTTAGATTCTCCTGTTTATGCATCCAAGGATCGTATTCACCCTTTTGCCACAGCTTCCAGCGTGTTCTGCTGATTAGCCACCATGACACCCAAATCTTTTTCAGAGTCATTGTTTCCCAGGATAGAGTCCTCCATCTTGTAAGTATGGCCTATGTTCTCTGTTTCTAGATGTATACATTTACATTTAGCCATATTAAAATGCATATTGTTTCCTTGCACCCAGTTTACCAAGGAATTCAGATTGCTCTGTATCCGTGATCTGTCCTCTTCAATATTTACCATTCCCTCATGTTTTGTGTCCTCTGCAAACTCAGTGGTGATCTTATGTCTTCTTCCAGGCCATTAATAAAAATGTTAAATAGTGTAGGGCCAAGAACCAATCCCTGCAGGAATCTACTAGAGAGGTACCCTGTTCATAATTTGATGATGATTCCCTCGTTATAGTTGTTTGAGACCGATCACTTAGCCAGTTCTTAATTAATTAATGTGTGACGCTAATTTTATCTTTCTATTTTTCAATCAAAATTTAATGTGGCACCAACTCAAATGCCTTACAAAAATCTAAGTATATTATGTCAATGTTGTTACCTTTTTCAACTAAACATATAATCTCATCAAAAAAGATATCCAGTTAGCTTAACAGGATCTATTTTCCATAAACCATGTTGATTGGCATTAATTATTCCTTATTATTCCTTTGATTCCCTATTCCCATATCAGCCACTCCATTTTCTTGCCCAGAATTGTTATCAGACTGTTAGCCTATAAATACACAGATCATTCCATTTACCTTCTTTAAAACATTAACACAATATTAGTTTCTTTTCCAGTCCTCTGATGTTCTAAGATTGACTGATTCAAAAACATTAACAGTCCAGCAAGCTCCTCTGCCAGCTCTTTAAAAACTCTTGGATACAAGTTATCCAGACCGGCTTATTTTAAAATGCCTAACTTTAGTAGGGTATGTCTATACTCAGGGCCGGCTCTAGGTTTTTTGCCGAGCCAAGCAAAAAAACCCCAACACCTCCGAGAGAGCAACTGCTGAAGCAAAAAAAAAAAAAAGGTGACCCCTGAAATTGTACCGCCTCAAGCACATGCTTGGTTTGCTGGTGCCCACAGCAGGTCCTGCTATACTGCATTTTTAAAACCAGTAGCGGCGTGTCTGAGAGCCTACGTCTACAGACTCAGGCTCACACTACAGCACTGAAAACAGCCATATAGACATCGTGGCTAGGGTCTGAGGGCTGGGAAGAGGGGTGGGCTTCAGAGCCCACACTGCAATGTGTACACTTCTGTTTTTTAGCACCAGAGCTGGAGCCTGAGTCTGTAGATCTGGGCTCTGAGACTTGCTGCTCTGGGTTTTAAAACAAGTATATACATACTGTCAGAGCTTGAGAGTGGTTAAAAGCTGGGCCTCTGATCAGATAGGGAGACACTGACTGAGGGACAGCTTGAGAGGCAGAAATCGCAGGATTTGCTCAACCCCAGTACTGGAGGGATGTCTGGGAAAAAGGGTGCCTACCAAAATGTGGAAGGAAAGGCTAAGGTTTAGGTAAGATACAACCCTTTTCTTCTCTGTTAAGTTCCAGTGGATAAATAATTAACACTTTGTTTTGAACAAACTGTTCTGTCGCTGCATTTTTGCACTGTTCACAGCTCCTGGAGTGAGGCCTATACCAGGGAAGTCTATGGACATGTTTCATTTTGATTTCAAGCATTTTGTAATTTTTTACATTTGTTTTAAAAATGTGAAGGAAATAGCAAAACAAAAATCATCTCGAACTGAATGAACAAAAAATATTTTGACTTCTTCAGAATTTTTTTGTGTTTTTCCCCAACATGAGCAATTCAGCAGAACAGCCACAAAATCTGCTAAATGTTTTGGTATCACTGAAGCTTCATTTTTCTTACACACGAAGTTGCAGCCAAATTTTTTTGCCCAGCTCTAGCTTAAAACCCAGTTGGACCTGCTGAGGACTCATGGTTGGTAAATCAAAAGTGCTGTGACCAGGGTGAATAGCAGGATTACACCCTGGGAGAAGAACAGGAGCGGGCTCGGCACTTGGAAGGATGATAAGGAGAGACTAAGTGAGAGGTCAAAGGTAGGGTTACCATACGTCCGGATTTTCCCGGACATGTCCGGCTTTTTGGGCTCCAAATCCCCGTCCGGGGGAAATCCCAAAAAGCCGGACATGTCCGGGAAAATCGGGACATGGGGGCCGGCGGTGCCGGGCCAGGGGCTCGGGGGCTGGCGGTCGGCCGGGCTGGGCCGGGGGCTCGGGGGCCGGCGGCTCGGGGACCGGCGGTCGGCCGGGCCGGGGGCTCGGAAGCCGGCGGTCGGCCGGGCCGGGCCGGGGGCTCGGGAGCCGGCGGTCGGCGGGGCTGGGCCGGGGGCTCGGGGGCCGGCGGTCGGCGGGGCCGGGGGCTCGGGAGCCGGCGGTCGGCGGGGCCGGGGGCTTGGGGGCTCGGGGCCGGCCGGGCCGGGAGCTCGGGGGCTTGGGGCCGGCCTGAGCCTGCCTGCTTGGGGGCCGGCGGTCGGCGGGGCCGGGGGCTTGGGGGCCGGCGGTCGGCGGGGCCGGGGGCTTGGGAGCCGGCGGTCGGCGGGGCCGGGCCGGAGGCTTGGGGGCTCGGGGCCGGCCGGGCCGGGGGCTCGGGGCCGGCCTCAACCTGCCTGCTCGGGGGCCGGCGGTCGGCCGGGCCGGGGGCTCGGGAGCCGGCAGTCGGCGGGGCCGGGCCGGGGGCTCGGGAGCTGGCGGTCGGCAGGGGGCTCGGGAGCCGGCAGTCGGCGGGGCCGGGCCGGGGGCTCGGGAGCCGGCGGTCGGCAGGGCCGGGGGCTCGGGGGCTCGGGGCCGGCCGGGCTGGGCCGGGGGCTCGGGGGCCGGCGGTCGGCCGGGCCGGGCCGGGGGCTCGGGGGCCGGCGGTGCCGGGCTGGGGGCTCGGGAGCCGGGCCGGCGGGGCTCGGCCGGGGGTGCTCGGCCGGGGGCCCGGGGGTGCTCGGCCAGGGGCCGGCAGTGCTGGGCGGGCTGACCCAGGCTGGAGACGCCGGGGGGGGGCCAGACTGGGCTGCATCTCCTCCCCCCACACCCTCCTTACCTGCTTCAGGCTTCCTGCGAATCAAATATTCGCGGGAAGCAGGGGAGGGGGCGGAGTTGGGCGGGGACTTTGGGGAAGAGGCGGAGTTGGGGGCGGGGCCGGGGCCCCGTGGAGTGTCCTCCTTTTGGAGGCTTAAAATATGGTAACCCTATCAAAGGTCCAGTTCATCCTGGAATTATAATGCAGGGGTGCAGTGCTCCTTGTTTTTCTATATAACCGATTTAGTTTTATATTTACTGCTACTTGTCTTAAGGGCAGAGCAAATCTCTCTGTTCTCTTAGTGTTCAAATACTGAACCTTTGTCAGGCTGCAAACTTCATTGTATCTTTTAAAAGCTGCATACTCTGCATTTCCAATTAAAAAAAAATATTACGTAATTCCAGCCATACCGTATTATTGAGCCGCTCGGCAGGAGCTATTTACCTGTTTATGAGAATAGTTTACCTTCTGCCATGGCAGTAACAAATGTTCACCTGAGCAGCAGTTTGTTCACCTCATTTCTGAAAAGATCCCTCCTGAACAATTTCCATTGGATTATTTTTAATTTATGACTAACAAGTCTGCTTAGATTTTATTTTCCTAAAAGCTGGAATTTCAAGAGTTCTTTACCTTCACAGCCAGAGATAAACCAAAACAGTTCATGAAACCTGAGAGAGAACCTGCAGTTGAAAAAAAACCTTTCCACTCAGAACAAAAAGTGTATTCATATAAGTTACATGAACATCCCTTTCATTTGAGAAATGGTCACTCAGGGCCAAATGATGCCCCACCATGTCATGGTGTGTCTAGGGCTCCCAGAGTGACTTGATCCAGGATTACTAGGAGTAATGGAATGAAATTAAGAAAGGGGGACTGTAGGCTGAATATCAGGAAAAACTGTCTTCACGCTCAAATATGTTGTGTGGAATAGCCTCTGTGACCCTAAGAGCATCCCCATTCCAGAGGGCAAGGGGCTCACTGGTATCTGGTAATGAGGTTGAGCTGGCATGACCAGTTCAGTGTATCCTATTTCACTTATGTCATAATCTGTTTCTAATAAGGGCTGTGTAAGGTATCATTGGAAAACCAGTAACACACTGAGCATTAATATTCTTATATGGTGTATGTACAGTAAACACCCAAAGGGCTATGCACATGTAAAGGAAATATGGCCTTAAAATGTGTTTGCACCAGACAAGTCTGGGGAGTGGGTAAACAGATTTTTTTTCCAGATAAAGAAAAGGCAGGCTTCTCCATCCTGGTGCACTCACAGACAATTGGCAATCACAGTCAAGTGGTCATCCACTGGCATATCAGGTTGCAGGGACAGATTAACTTGCATTGCAGAACGTACCAGGGGGAAGAAACCAGCATGGAGTCTTCTCCATCGGACCTCATGGCACCTTCCCTCACATCATGGGCATTGGCATCTTACAACTAAAATGACAAAGGACCTGAGCACTTCAGACTTTGTGGGAGATCCTGTCCAAGGGGATGGGCAGCTATCTTGCTGGAAGGAGGTGTGGTGAGAATATTCTCTTGAACCAAGACTACAGATTGGTTAAGGCTTAGTCACTAGGAAGCATTTTTCACTTTTATTTCCTCGTCACCGTTTCTGACTTTGTCTCTTATACTTGAACTCACTTCAAACCTCTCTCTCTTTTATTTAATACATTCTGTGTTATTTTTATTTTAACTCAATCCAGTGCTAGATTTGCTTTGTGAAGTGATTTAACTCCAGCTAAAGCAACAAGCTGCTGTGCTTTTGCCTCTTTAGAGGAGCAATGAACCTTGTTACTCTTCTGAATGTTCCAGGAGAGGGCTGGACACTTCAGTTAGCATCTTCGTCAGCAGTTACCTTGTCAAAATGCTGTAGCTCCTCATCCATGGATATTCTTCCCCTAAATAATTTTATTATTTCTTTTCCAGTAATGTCTAAAAGCACCAGCCAACATCAGGGCCTCATTGTTAGGGTTACCATACGTCCAGTTTTTCCCGGACATGTCCGGCTTTTTGGTAATCCCAATTCCCGTCCGGGGGGAATTGCCAAAAAGCCGAACATGTCCGGGAAAAATACCGCTGGCCGGGCACTTCCCCTCCCGTGGCTGCTGTGCTCCCTACCTTGACTCTTCTGCTCTGTTTAAAGCCGAGCTGCCCGAGCGCTACCGGCTTCGGGCAGCCCCCATGCCTCAGGACCCTGAGCCGCCAGCCGGGCACTTCCCCTCCCAGGCTCCGGGGGCATGGGGGGCTGCCCGAAGCCGGTAGCGCTCGGGCAGCTCGGCTCTTAAACAGAGCCGAAGAGTCAGGGGAGGAGCACAGCAGCCGGAGCCCGGGAGGGGAAGTGCCCGGCCGGGGGCGCAGGGTCTGGATGCATGGGGGCTGCCCGAAGCCCGAGCGCTACCAGCTTCACGATTTGTCAGGCAGCCTCCAGACCCTGCGCCCCCAGCTGGGCGCTTCCCCTCCCGGGCTCCAGCTGCGCTGGGGAAGCGCCGGCTGGGGGCGCAGGGTCTGGGGGCTGCCCGGCAAACCGTGAAGCCGGTAGCGCTCAGGCAGCCCTTTTCGCATGGCTGGGAGGGAGGAGGGGGAGTTAGGGCGGGGACTTTGGGGAAGGGGCGGGGAATGGGCGGAGTTGGGGTGGGGAAGGGGGTGGGGAAAGGGGCAGGGCCGGGGCCCCGTGGAGTGTCCTCTTTTTTTATTTTTTAAATATGGTAACCCTACTCATTGTACTAAGAATTGTACAAACTCAGAGTAAGTGTCCCTGCTCCAGAGAGCTTGCAATGTAAATACATGATTGGCTCTCATTTGAGGGGTGTTCACTGAGAATCTTTACAGATGTAGATGCATGAGAAACCCAAGATGGAAGTTCTTCTACATAGCCTACATCAACCACCACACATACAAGTTAAGTGCATATTCTTAATTTGACTCCTTCCCAGATAAAATACATATGCAAGTAGTGCAGCATATTTCCATTGATTCTGAATCAGTGATTTCTTTCTAAAATGGGAATATGATATGCAGAATATTTCTAATTTTATATAGCAGAGCTGATGTCCATGTCTAGAGTATGCCTATCCAAACTACTTAAAAATAAAAGCTTATTACTGTCTTCATAGATCAGTTCAAAGTAATAATTTTTAGTACAGCTCAACTGCTTAGCTTACTTCGGTACATTCTGATGCAGTTTGTTCTAAACAAGTCATGTCCACTATTCTAATATGACATGAAGCCTGATAGAAAAATCTATGATCAATTATAGGAGCAGGACAAAGAGATATGAGAAGAAAGCAATGCAGAAGAACAGATATCCATCACTGTTTAGCAATGAGACTAAAGAAGGAAGCTAGTCATATTATAGAATTTGAAGTTAATGTAGCACATCTTTTTGCTATGTGTAGGTAAACACTCTATGCACTAGACAGTTTGTCTTACAGACAGACTGATTTGGTATGAAAAGTGGATTCTGAAGTGTGGGTTTTGTTGGAAGTGAACAAAATAAACTATTGTTTTGTTAACTTGAAAATATCTTATCATGTAATAAAGAATACTTTCCAGCTGTTTGACTGTTGCTTACTAAAATTATTTTAAGCTCTTAAAACATTCGATAGTTTACAACTTAAAAATAGCAGAATACTAAATATGGATGAGGAAATACCAAAATATATTGATTAGAATGAAATAGCAAAGCAAGTCTACTGGCTTTTTAATGTCAAATTAAACTGGTTTTTGTTCTTGGTTGGAAATTCGTATTTCAAAAGAAATTAATAATTGAAGGTCAAATTTTGGTATCCGTGATACCAGTGGGTGTTTTGCTATCAGCCTCAGTGGAACTAAGTTCTAGCCTTTGAGCTTAATCCATTCCATCTAATCACGTATGTCTGTCTGCCTTTCTCTATAAAATGTTATCTATATAGCCAGGAGATAAATTGCATTGGGCATGCACTTTTGGCTAGATCACCTGCACTCTACCCACAAATTCATGGAGATTTAGTCTAACTTTCTAAATCCTTTGAAACAGTTTCCACAAGCTGCTATATATTTTTTTCCTTTAAGAAAACACACTCAACCTATTAGAGAAACATTTTCGTCTCCTCCCAAATTATAGGATGGACAATACTAAATCCTTTATTAGATGAAGATATGATTTTGCAGTAAAATCATATAAAAAGTGTAATAATATATATGTGCAGTACTCAGCCATTATGAGCAAGATGGGCCCGTGGCCTGATCCTGGCTCCAGCTCCATTTCTGTGCATATGGGCAGAGGGGGAAAATGGGCAGAGTCAAAGTTTGTTTTGTCCCCTGTTGCATAAGGAGAAGTAGGCTGCTACTCATATAGACGTCTCAGCAGAGGGGAGCTGGGGGTGGGGTGTCCTGCTCAGCAGAAGGCAGATGTTGGGGAGCCAGTTGTGGTTCCCTGATCCCATGGATTAGTCTATGCCAGCCCCAGATGCAGCATTAGTCTGAGCATTTCAGAGGCTGCTCTAACATACACCACTAGCAAATAACCCTTTGGAACTGAATGCCAGTGGAGGATCAGTGTTATTTAACAGAACTTTGCCATGTCCTTTCCTCAGGGCAGTACAAATAGGCTGTAGCATAATTGTAAATCTGGCCTCAAGGCTATCGAGTAGATATAGAGATTTGTGCTTATGCCCTAATTTCTAGATATTTTGTAAAACCCCAGCTCTGCCATGTCAGGCTGTGACCTCATTAGCTTTGCCAATCTAAGCAAGGACAAGATCTATTGAGTGCATTGTGTGAGCTTTCTGGACTACTGCTGCACACTGTACATGTTTTCAGAGAACTATCCATGATGACTCCAAGATCTCCTTCTTGAGGGTAACAGCTAATGTAGACCCCATCATTTCGTATGGATCATTGGGATGATATTTTCCAATGTGCGTTACGTTGCACTTATCAGCAGTGAATTTCATCTAACATTTTTGATGCCTGGTCACCTAATTTTATGAGGTGCCTTTTAACTCTTCCCTGTCTGCTTTGGACACATCTGCAAACTTTGTCAACTAACCGTTCACCCCCTATTCCAAATCATGTTATTGAATAGCACTGGTCACAGTACAGATCCTTGGGGGACCCCACCATTTACTTTTCTCCACTATGAAAACTGACCTACCCTCTGTTTCCTATCTTTTAATCAATTACTGATCCATGAGCGGACCTTAAAATAATAAAATATATTTGGAGATATACCTATCTCCTAGAACTGGAAGGGACCTTGGAAGGTCATCAAGTCCAGCCCCCTGCCTTCACTAGCAGGACCAAGTACTGATTTTTGCCCCAGATCCCCAAGTGGCCCCCTCAAGGATTGAATTCACAACTCTGGGTTTAGTAAACCAATGCTCAAACCACTGAGATATCCCTCCCCCTACCATCTTATCCCATCACCTTCCCTCTTATCCCATGACAACTTACTTTGCTTAAGAGCTTTCAGTGAAGGACCTTGTCAAAGGCTTTCTGAAAGTCCAAATATGCTATATTAACTGGCTCATGATTGTCGTCACCCCTAAATAGATGGGTCAGGCATGAGAAGAGGTGTTAGCTCCAGTGTCCTGGCAAAATTCCAATTTGAGTAATTACATTCTGTTTCTCTAAATTTCCTCTCTTTCAGCTGCTTACAGAATTCTCCACTTCCTGCCATAAATTGTTATGTAATGGTGCTGTGAGCAATTAAACAGCTGCTAAATTTTACCCGAGAGGTTGCTGCACCTTGGTGGTAGAGGAAGTGATTTTTTTTTTTGCATCTAAAGATTTTAAAGCACTTTGGAACATTGAGATGCAAGATGCTATATACATGAAACATGATTATTTACTATTATGTTATGTAGCCCATCCAGACACATGTTGTACTTTAAGACTGAATACGTACTGTAGGTATGGGCTGAAATCCTAGCCTTATTGAAGTCAGGGGGAGTTCCCCACTAATTTCAGTGGGGACAGTAATTCATCCTTTAATATTCTAAGCATAACTGTCAATCTATGTAGTGAACACATGGTTCTCCTGAAATATGTTAGATGCACTCAAATTGAAGTAATTTATTATGAAGTTAAATAAGGGCAGATTTGGACCCAATGTGTACTTTGGGCCATAAATAATATTTATACTTCATAACTCCTTGGTAACTTTATTTTGATACTTGTCACCTTTATAGAGTTTTGCATGCTCAAAGCATTGTATATACATAAAGGTGACTGCAGCTCAGCCAGGATTTCACCCTTTAATTATTAGTCCTTTGCAACGCATGCAGGTAAACATTATTATCCCATTTTACAGATAGAAACAGAAGCACAGAGTTTGTCTAAGGCCTCATGGCATAGCTGAGTATGATCATTCGTCTGGTCATGCTACAACCCTCTTCTTGCTTTAGTTTTAATGCTAACAAAAGTTTTAGAAACAATATTGGCCAATTGCTTGTCAACGTTCATGTTTTCCAGTAGAATCAATTAGGTTGTATTTTTTCCTTTTGTATTTCTAATTTAACTACTAGGTTTCTTCTTCTAAAACTTAAATGTGAGTGAACCAAATCTCTCAAACACACACAAACACCCCCTACCTCGTGGGCTGAGACCTTGAAAACCATGGTTCAGCTTGTTGCAGATTTTTACGGTTCAGTCATAACTCCCTGAAAAACAGGGCTTTAAAACGGAAGTGCTGACAAAACTTTAAACTACAGCAGTGCAAATGGCGCTGCAATAATTTATAATCTACAGGCAGCTCTTGGGTTTATTATCACTATGACAAATGCACTGTCATTGTTAATAGGATATTTCCCAGCAAGGACTTCTTGTTATGCAAGCCAGGTTCAGTATGTCATGCAGCATGATAGCAATAAAGTCTACAAGAATTTGTAATGAACTTCAATTACTAATAGATTATGGTTAATGGGAAATATGTGCAGTAAAGATATGGGTTTTTATATGCGCCTTCTGGTACTCTACTAGGCTATGATTTATGATACAATTTATGTTAACATTCTCCAGTATGAAAAAAGCCTAAATTGGTGGAAAGCTGCTTCATCCATAACAAATATTTAAGATAATTTTGCACATCATGTAAATGAAGATATAAAATTAGATATTAATCCATTTCATTTTAGCATTTGTATTTTTATTAATATGAAGATGTTGCCCTACTGTGTAATGACATTAAATATCCCATCATGAGCTGCAAGCATGAATTACGTGGACATGGTGAAAATGACGCTAGCATCTGAGATGTAAACGCAATTGTTCAAATTGCTGTTGTAATTAACCAGCACGATAAATTATACATAAAAATATTATAAAGTGACAGACTTGAGGCTGCTCAGACAAATGGATTTGGCATTGAACCGAGCCAGTTTATGAGAACTGGGGCCCTTTTAAGTAGGGGTAGTGGTTTGGAGGCCAAATACAGCAGGAAGGAAGAGTATTTTGGAACCAGCCTTTTTGCTCTCTGTGGCTATGCTCTTTCCCCATGTCTTGCATCACTCCAACAGTCCGGTCCTCACAAGTTCCTTTTCATCTACTTCCACCTAGTAACACTCTTCCTATAAACAAAGCCTCTTGCAGGAGCCATTTCTAGGAATGATCACATCACACAGCACAAGAGCCATGAGCCCACAGTTATTTGCAGGTGAGGCAGAAAGCTGGAAGTTTTGTCAATATTCTGACAAAAGTCCCACTAACTCTCCCACTTCCTGTGATAAACCCCATGCACCCTGAGTGCATGTGCTCATAAAGTAGAGAAATGAGGGGAGATCTACCCATCTAGCCAAAATGCTTCATCATAGCCACAGCCAATGAGAGAGGCAATGCCAATTGCTAAATAGACATATCAAGCTGTATTTGGCTGGAAATGTTTGTTTTTAGTTTCTGAAAAATATATTTGGCCAAATAGAAGACACAAACCTCCATTCCCATTTAAGTACACCTTTACCTCGATATAACCCTGTCCTCGGGAGCCAAAAAAATCTTACCGTGTTATAGGTGAAACCGCGTTATATCAAACTTGCTTTGATCCACCAGAGTGCGCAGCCTCGCCCCCCCAGAGCACTGCTTTACCGGGTTATATCCGAATTCGTGTTATATCGGGGTAGAGGTGTATATAGATAATACAACACTATGGGTCTGTGTCCCCTTTGATTTACACAAGTTTTGCACGGGTGTAGCTACATTGACTTCATTGGACTTGCTCATGATTTGTGTGCATTAGAAAAGGATCAGGCCCCTACTGTTCAACCTGTTTAAGCCAAAGTGGGAGTGTGGGCAGAAGACAGTGCAGAAGGGTCTTCCTCTGCAAAGCTATTCTGGGAAAAAATACTTGCCCTTTGGTTCAATCTGTTCTATTCCTAAGGCAAATAATTATATGTGGCAGAGAAAGGGACTCAGCTAAGCTAACATTTCATAAATCTCAAGGGGGGGGAGTCTTCTTGTGAATTATAAAATAGTACTATCCTGCTGCCAGTTAATGGCCCCACTTACCTGTCATTAGGCAAAAATGGAACGTCCTTTGAGAGGCATGAAAAATCTCTTACAACTTCAGTGAACCAGCAAGCCCCAAACTAGGTTCCTTTCTCCTTGCTTCCTTCCTGGAAATAGAAGTGCCCAATTTAAAGTTGAGTAGTGTATCCCCTTTAACACTCAACTGGTCTAATTCTCACTTGTCCCTGTTAACAGAGGTGGCTGGCAATATGACTGAAGTTTAGTAATTTGATATATTCTCTATTAAAAAACTGAGATCTCGTGAAACACAAACAGAACATGCCAGAATTCCCTGTATTCCTCTGTTTACAAGGAGTTTTCTTACTCAGCCTGAGCTCCAAGGGGCCAGCACTAGAGTCCTTTCTTTTTGAGCAAATTCTGTTTTTAAGTAGGAAGCACAGAAAGCTGGTAAGATTGTACAAAACAAACTTCTTCCTTGCCTGTTAAGGAAAAGAGAGTTGGCACACATCCTCTTGAACTGGAGGCAGGGGTGCCGGAACTGGGGAGGCCAGAGGGCCATGCCCCCCACTTTTTACCAGCTGTAAGGGCAAGTGGCAGGGGAGGGGGCAGAGAGGAACAAGCAGGGGTTGGGGCCTCCAAGGGAAAGGTGTGGCACAGAAGTGGTGCCATGAGTGGGGGAAGAGACTGTGTGGGAATGGGGCCATAGTTTGGGCACCTGTGTGCCCCCCCACATACTTTTAGGGTGCTTCTGCTGCTCCTGGCTAGAGGAATGGGATTCCATAGTGTCTTTCACAGGGATTTGTTCTCTTTCAACAAATCTGTCAGAGAATCATAGAATCATAGAACTAGATGGGAACTTGAGAGATCATCTTGTCCAGTCCCCTGTACTCATGGCAGGACTAAGTATTATCTAGACCATCTCTGACAGGTGTTTGTCTAGTCTACTCTTAAAAGTCACCAGTGATGGAGATTCCACAACCTCCCTAGGCAATTTATTCCAGTGCTTAACCACCCTGACAGTTAGGAAGTTTTTCCTAATGTCCAACCTAAACCTCCCTTGCTGCAATTTAAGCTCATTGCTTCTTGTCCTATCCTCAGAAGTTAGAAAAAGCAATTTTTCTCCCTCCTCCTTGTAACAACCTTTTATATACTTGAAAACTGTTACCATGTCCCCCTCAGTCTTCTTTTCTCTAGACTAAACAAGCCCAGTTTTTTCAATCTTCCCTCATAGGCCATGTTTTCTCGACCTTTAATCATTTTTGTTGCTCTTCTCTGGACTTTCTCCAGAGAAGAGCAGAATTTGTTCACATCTTTCCTGAAATGTGGTGCCCAGAACTGGACACCATACTCCAGGTGAGGCCTAATAAGCATGGAGTAGAGCGGAAGCATTACTTCTTGTGTCTTGCTTACAACACTCCTGCCAATACATCCCAGAATGTTTGCTTTTTTTTGGCAACAGTGTTACACTGTTGACTCATATTTAGCTTGTGATCCACTATGACCCCCCAAATCCCTTTCTGCAGTACTCCTTCCTAGGTAGTCATTTCCCATTTTGTATGTGTATAACTGACTGTTCCTCTCTAAGTGGAGTACATTGTATTTGTCCTTACTGAATGTCATGCTATATACTTCAGGCCGTTTGTCCAGATCATTTTGAATTTTAATCCTATCCTCCAAAGCACTTGCAACTCCTACCAGTTTGGTATTGTCCACAAACTTTATAAGTGTACTCTCTATGCCATTATCTAAATCAATGATTAGATATTCAACAGCATCGGACCCAGAACTGGTCCCTGCGGGACCCCACTCAATAAGTCCTTTCAACTTGACTGTGAACCACTGATAACTACGCTCTGGGAATGGTTTTCTGACCAGTTATGTGCTCACCTTATAGTAGCTCCATCTAGGTTGTATTTCCTAAGTCATTTGTTTATGAGAAGATCATGCAAGACAGTATCAAAAGCCTCACTAAAGTCAAGTTATACCACATCTACTGCTTCCTCCTATCCACAAGGCTTGTTACCCTCAATGGTGCCAACATTGCTTAGAATGGACATTCCAGATCCTGGAAACACTACAACCAGCTGACTTGTCCAAAATTAACTCCTGATTGGCTCTGTATTGCCTCAAAAACTAGATTTTTGGTACCCAGAAGTTCATTTCTTAGGACACTTCAGCCTTGCATTTGATAGATAGGCTGAAGTTGGCTGCTTGGTCAATTGTAAGAGATGGGAAAACCTTATCTCTCCCACCATGCTGGAATACACTCAACTGGCTTGGAACCTTGTTCCTCTGTATAAAGCTGTACTGACAGATCAGTTTACAGATAAAGTAACTTCCAATATGACTGTAGCAAAAAACAACAACAGCAACAACAAAAAACAGGAAAAGGCCATTTTCTGCAAGAAGGGCAATGAAAATGTTTAGGGGAATGGAACAGTTCCTCTCTGAGGAAAGATTAAAAAGATGGACTGTTCAGCTTAAAAAAGAAATGACTAAGGAGGACTTTGAAAGAGGTTATAAAATCAAGTATGGTGTGGAGAAAGTGACTAGGGAATTGTTAGTTACTCCTTCACATAACCCAAAAACTAGAGGTAACCTGATTAAATTAATAGGCAGCAGGTTTAAAAGAAACAAAAGGAAGTATTTCTTCACACAACACAGTCAACTTGTGGAACTCATTGCCATAGGCCGTTGTGAAGGCCAAAAGTATAACTGGGTTCAAAAAAGATTTAGATAAGTTCATGGAGGATGAGTCCATTAGTGACTATTGGTCAAAATTATCAGGGATGCAACCCCATACTCCAGGTGTCTCTAAACCTCCAAGTGCCAGAAGCATCTCGCACTAGCCACTGTCAGACAGGATACTGTACTAGATGGACCATTGGTCTGATCATTCTTATGTTCCATCTAGTCATAACAGTTTTGTTATATATGAATGTATTTCTGTAAATTTCCAAGGATCTATCATCTCTGGCAGGGATGAATTGGCACAGCTTCCAGAGAGGGTGCTCTTGATGTGTTATAAAACCATCCCCACCCCTCCCTTTGATTTGGTGGCAACATTACAACAAGTGTTTCCCAAGAGTTCCAGCTACTGTATCACCGAAGGGGACAAACCACCCATAACAGATAACAACTGGCTGAAATCTTGCACGTAATTAGAGATGCACACAGCATTGTGTCTGAAGGGGAGATTTCCTTCCCTCCCCTTTTAGACTTTGTCATAGTATTACAGGTCTGCTAACATGAAACTGCACATGCTGCTGTATAAAAGTGGTAGTTTCTGTTCAGTGCAGCAACTGTGAAATATAGTAGGTACCTTATAAAGTACACTGGGATTAATATTTGATCCCTAGATGTAGATATGTAAAACAAGTCACACCAACATGACTGTAAATTGCTATTAATGCCTGGTACACTTCCTACTAAATCACCCATCACCTCAAATATTTAATACATCGATATTGAATTGGCTGTATATACAAAATTAAAGATCCCATCTTGCAGCTAAAGCATTATCTACAGTAAACCATTTCAATATTGAATCAAGTTCACCTGCTTCACTGAATGAACTGAGTATTCAAGCTATTAAATTCACTCATGCAGCTATATTGTATTCCACTAAGCACTGTACCTTGTATATAGCATAATAGCTCCTAAAACCATAAAATCATTTATCAAAACAAATTAATCAGCTACTGAAGTGAAGACAGTGAAGTTCAGGGAAGGGATTTAGGATAAAATCACTTCACCAGCATTGAGAAGCATGAAAAAAGTCCTCCAAAGTATGTCTACACTACAGCTGGGAGTGTGCTTGAGCTAGCATACAAAAATAGCTTTGTAGCTGGAGGTAGGTCGGGCAGTAGCTTGGCCTAGGCACCCAAATACAAACCTGCCCAGAACCCCCCAGATACATACTCAGCCCCTGTGCCCGGGCTACCCCCAGCTATGTGGCTATTTTTAGCCTGCTAGCTAGAGCAGAGCTAGTGTATGTTTGACTACCTGAGCTGGGACTCATTTTCTTAGCTGCAATGTAGATGTACCCTGAGTCAGAAATGGGTCAATGTCTTTAGATAACTTCAAAAAAAGATCCTTCTTGCCGAATAGTTTATATTATAGATCAGTGGTTTTCAAACTGGTTGCAGAATGTAAGGCACTGGGTCGCGGCGGGTCTGGTCAGTACCGCTGATCGGGCTGTTAAAAGTCCCTGCTCGGCTAAAGCAGGCTAGTTCCTACCTGTTCTGTCACTGCACTGTGCCACGGAAGCAGCCAGCAGCAGGTCCGGCTCCTAGGTGGAGAGGCCACAGGGCTCCGTGCTCTGCCCGCGCCCCAGCATCAGCTCCACACTCCGGAGCTGGGGGGGCGGGGTGGTGGTGGTGCCTGTGGGCGAGAGCCACATGGAGCTGCTTGTGTGCCTCTGCCTAGGAGCTGGACCTGCTGGCCGCTTCTGGGGCACAGCGTGGTCCATGGTGCCAGGCAGGCAGGACAGGCAGGAAGCTTGCCTTAGCACCCCTGCTGCACCTATCCCCTACCCCAGCCCTGAGCCTCCCCCAAACCCGGAGCCCCCTCCTGCACCACAAAGCCCTCATCCCTGTCCCCAGTCCAGAGCCCTGACCCCCTCTTGCACCCCAACCCCCTGCCCCAGCCCTGAGCCCCTCCCACACCCCAAACCCCTCATCCTCAGCTCCGTTGGGTCACGGGCTTCAACAATTATCTTCAACTGGGTCGCCAGAAAAAAAGTTTGAAAACCACTGACACTGGGCCAGCTCCAGCCCTGGTGTAACTCTGTTGAAAACAAGAAGAACCCCACTGATGCCATTTCTGTTTCGTCCTTTAAGTTTTATGTTTACATCTTGTACATTATGGAGGCCACCAGACACATGTAGCCCTTGTTACACAAGAGTGAAGAGATATGAGGGGAAATACATATTTCTCTAACTGAAAATACAAACATGAGACAACATTTTGGTTTAAAAGATCAGCAGCAACTCATGCCTACTAAGGATTTGCATACTACCTTGTTCTCTAATCCAGTGCTGCAGAGATCTGGGCATCTGATGTGAAGAGCCAATATATTCTGCATGCATGGAAGTTATGATCACCATTGCCCAGGGAGCCTGTTCATTTTGAGAAATGGTCTATGAGAGCTATAGCGTTATCTCTCCAGAATCAGCTGTGTATATGAATCTGATTCATGGGGAAGGGAAGCCGTAGGTGAAATAAAATACATTTGGAAATACATGAACAGGGGAGCAGTGCTTTGAGATGGTGTTGATTAGTAGGGCAGCAGATGCATGCAATTAATGCCTACAGAAGATAACCAGAAGTATGTTGTTTTGAAGGCAGTGTTGCAACAACTTCAAAACCACATCAGTAGCAGAGGAACCAATCCAAGGATCGGTAGTTATGAGGGAAGAGTTTTGTAAGCGAGGTTGACTTGTACCGGAGATTTCCAAACATACTTCATTTAAAAAACTATTTGGCTGGATAGCATATTTAAATTATAATGATATCCGTTCAAGGTCAGTATTACTCCTTACCCATCCATCAGAAGTGCATTGTTTTGTATTTGCTGGGCTTTGATTAATGGTGCTAGTTATATGTATTCTGATTATAGAACTGCCATATAAGAAAGTATAACTTGCTGAATAGCAAGTTATGTATTAATATATTTTTGAAGAATTAGTAATGTATTAACGTGCATTTGTTACACCCATTAATATTAATTTCCTAACTGTTTATAAACTCTCTCAGACATACCTTAGTAAACTTAATTGATAGAGTATGAAACACAGACAGACATTTAAGTGGTTAACTGTTTGTATATGATCATTTGTTTTTGGGCTGAGAAATCCAGTAGATCTTAATCATGGCTCAATCACTATTGCACTCAAGTTGTTGTTAAAAAAAACCTTTCCATCTTTCTCTTCACTGCATTCAGGCTTTTTAAGTTCTTCCATTATTTCATTTTTTAGGTCTAGACTAGAGGTTTTACTAAAATCGCAGGTTTCTGTCAAAAAATCCATCAGCAGCTCCCCCTCTTTGTTCCCTTTGATAAAACAATTAGTTATGTCCATAGTGGATGGAAGCTCATAGACCTGATACTTCAGCCCTATTGTAGTGAGTTGCTCTTTGATGTCAGCAGACGAAACATATAAGCAAAGATCGTTCAGAGGTAAGCGAGGTCCATATTTCTTCCACAGCCTGGCCCAGCCACTGGTTCCTGCCAGATTAAAATCATATTAAAAATAAGAGTGTATTTAAACAAAGTTTCAGATGTATTATTTTAAGCATTATGGCCCCAATTCTGAGCTGAACCTTTCAGGAGGCACAGCCCAGGAGACACAGCCCATGACATGGGAGCACAGAGGCTATATGCAAAATAATTGCTACACTAAATGGGTAAGACCCCTGAGTGTAGATGGGCCTGCACACAGTGGAACCAATGCAGTCTGGTGTGGCAGCAAAAGGGCAAGATCCACAGAATCTGCATAGGAGGTCCACATACCCTGCCTCTGCTTCCCTTGTACCAATGCCCAGTGGGGTTTGGAGGAAGGGATAGGACGGATTCAGCCACCGAATCCCCACTCACAAGACAGCTTCTGCAGCATTGGTAGCCTCAGGGAGGATTCCGTTACAAACCCAGCCCTTCATTCTTTGGCGGCAATTCGGCGGCAGGTCCTTCCCTCCGAGAGGGACTGAGGGACCCGCCGCCGAAGAGCCAGACATGCCACCCCTTTCCGTTGGCCGCCCCAAGCACCTGCTTCCTGAGCTGGTGCCTGAAGCCGGCCCTGCACCCCTTAACCTGGGAGCCCCCTTATGCACAGTTCATTAAAGGCCTGATCCTGTTGCTACTGCTGTCAATGAGAAAACAACCACTGATGCAGGACTGGGCCCTTACCCGGGCTATATAGAAGCCTTGGCCCTGAAAGAATAGAGGGATTATTCAGCAGTTTAACGGTTTTAAGTTTAAGGCTTGTTAAAAGATAAAACAAAACACTTAGTTATATCTAATACTTATATAGGGTTAGGCTGTGCAAGTTGCCTAGAGCCCAGAGTAAAGGATGGTGCAGAGACGCACCACTTAAGGCTAGGGCACAATTCCACCTCAAAGCTGTTTAGGGTACAGGTGAGTATGTCTGCTGCTACATCCCGTCAGTCCCATTACACGAGGACAGTCTTGAGTAGATTCCTCCCTCTCTGCAACTCTGGAGAGCAATCAGGGCCTGCTATTTTGGCTGGCTCTTATTCAGGCTGTACAAGGCAGCAGGGCCGGCTTGCCGCCCCTTGAAAAGTGCCGCCCCAAGCACATGCTTGGAACGCTGGTGCCTAGAGCCGGCCCTGCAAGGCAGCAGGGGCGGGGAGGAGAGGAGGGATGAGAATGCTCCTATAGCCTTCCCCAATCCTGCACGTGCATCTAAGGACCAGCCACAATCTGGCCCATAGTGATCACACGTTTGTACATACATACGTTTTCACCGCAGAGACATACTTTGAATTAGTGAGGTACCGAGACAGTGGACATTAGAAAAAGAACAGTCAGGGAAGCTGATGACAATGCAGGATTGATTTCTTTACTCTCTCTAATCTCAGTTCCATGATTCAGCATTTCCAGTGTAAATCATTTATAAAAAGGATGACACCACCCTGATTGGGTGGGCTGGAAATAAATCCAGGCCTAATTGAGGCCCTGCTGAGAGATAGGACTCTAAATTCCCTTAACTAATAAACCATTCTCCAAAACTGGCTTTATCTGTAAAGAGTTACCTACAGTATAATAAATACTTCAGTGGTTTAGAGGAGACTCTGATGATATTTTTTTTTCACCTGGTTGAAAATGAATGCAGAGCACTAATTGGAGAAAAGTTGCTGGTGTCAGTGTTCAGTTACTTGGTGCCATTTCTGAGCGGAGCAATTATACACTACTTGAGTGAAGCATCATTATAATAGCTCTCTGTAGGCGCAACATATGGCACTACTTTTGTTTTCAAGATGATGTTAACTGAATGGGTTTTTTTTTTGATTTGTGATTAAAAACACTACAACTTAACTCTTGTAGCTGTCCTGGCCTCTCGAAAGGTACAGAGTGAGTCGGAGGGACTGAAACCGTCATAGAGAGACCATGTATCCTTATCAATTCTTCTCTTTTTAGTCCTAGGTTGTTTTTCTGTTTGTTTGTTTGTTTGTTTGTTTGTTTGTTTTGTTTGTTTGAGGGAGCTGTATTTTGAAACTGCTTTTGCCTGTTTATTTTCTTGTAGTTTTCCCATCTCACCCTTCTCTTCCTGTTTCATTCTCTCTGTAGCTCTTCTCCTTCCCTTCTTTTTTCCTCTTCCCTTAGTTTTATTTATTTTTTTATTCTCTGCTATTTTAAGCTGCCTCTGATTCAGTTTTCCTTTCCCTTGTTGGTTCCATTGCTTTCTGCTCTTCTCTATTCCATTATCTTCCTCCTTTCCTTGTCACCAGTCCACCTCTCTCCAGGTTAAAGGCCACTCTAGGTCAGAAATCCTACCCTCGAGACTCTTGTTCTGACTCGGGTGGGAGGGCTGGCCTATCAAAACTTGTGAGACATAACTCAGACTTCTGGACACAGCAATCATGACTGTTCACATATGTTTTCTAATAGCCTTACTTGTAGATGTAGACTGACTCATGCAATCGTGAATTATGAGTTGCATTTTCAGAGAGAAGTACAATAAGGAATAATACCATGCAAAAACTGTAACGCTGGGTGACTGTGTTCATGCCCTTTTTTGTGTTTGCCTTCCATGAATATTCCAGTGAATACATTTACTGGTAGCTTGAAGGGAGTCAAGTGAATATCCCAGAACATTCATGGACAAGAAATTTCAAATTCAGATTTCCGGGTATTTGTGCCAGGAACCTGATTTTAAGAGTTATGCTGATGCAATCATGGAACTGAAACATGTCACCTGTGTGTCT